>NC_050096.1:217935565-218560565 GCF_902167145.1 Zea mays | reverse complement strand
GTCCTCAACGCAAAGGTCCCAAGACACGGGCTTCTAAATACTGGCCGGCGGGTTAATTATGAAGAACCCCGAGGGCTCTTGTGCAAGATGCGCTGGCTAAAGGGGTACCGGCCGCGATCAACCGTCCGATCAATACTGGACGCCTCAGATTAGATCCATATTTCATCGAACCGGTATCGGATACGGACCGTCAGATCACCATCCAAGGTTCGGGATCTAACGACACTAGCGCTCCCGCTCACCCACACATCCACAGATCTACGGCTCTGATTTGTTTTCCCCGAAGTGGTAAGCTACAATTGATCTGGGCCGCCCAAAGTCAAACGGACGATCTAGAGATCGCCCCCAACCTCCACTCAGCGGTGTAGCGCCGTTGAGACAACCCCACGGCAGAGTTGGTCGCCGGCGCTCATCGCTCGACGCCCCCAAACTCGTATCCCATGGTTACTTGCCCGCACACAACCACCCGACCCCCTGAACTCGAAGACTGATAGCAGGTGACCGATTGACAAGCCGAGCTTCACAACCACGGCGAACCGCTGCAACCCAAGCCGGATTAACACGGGTGAGCAATTGCCAACGCCCCAATACTCTAATCTATCCCAATCGAGGTATACACGCTGGTGAAGACGAGGCGAGCACGGGGTGGAAGCCTTACCAGAGCTAGGAGCCACGGAGATGCCCGACCACGGTGTGGAGGAAGTCCCTACGCTCGCCCCACTCCGGCGAGCAGCACACAGCACCGCGGCGCACCGAGATGATGTCGACCGCTACGACCAACCCCACGGCAGACTGGAGGTTCCCAAAGCTGCGCTCCCAGGGTCGAACAACACCGAGCCGTCGCTCACCCCGCGGTGCCGTTCGTGATCTTCCCCGTAGAAATTGGGTACGGCGATTCCGAGCTAATCATAGGCGTGGTTCCAATGGAGGGTTCTGCGACTCTGGTATTTGTAGCCCGTGACACGATCACCGCCAAAATCGCGCCAACGGAGCGACCGAATCAGCCCAGGAGATGCGCTTGGACCCAGTCTTCACGCGCGATGGTTGAAACAGAGCGTCTGCGAGAGGGGAGAAGACCATCCTGACCGGTGGGAACCACACGATAGCGATAGGTGATGACGCAAGAAGCTGACCAGTGGGCCACAACTTTAACGTGCGCGGCCAGCCGCATAAGGCCAGAGAAGTGGGCCGTGAGGAGCAAATCCGGCCCATGCAGAGGAGATGAACCCTTTTCTTTTTCTTTATTCTGTTTTTTTAAATTGAGTCCAAATTTTGTAGTGAATTTGTACTCAGATTTGAAAGTATGGTTTGGACATTCCATTATGGGTTGAGTCTATTTCTTTATAAATTCATTTTGCAATCTATAGTATTTCTCTCTTCTTTTCCATTTTTCAAATCCCAAACTCAAATTTAAATTCCCCTCTCATTCTCTTTTGATTTACAAATTTAAAAATCCAAATCCACGATAAAGTTTAGGAATTCAAATTTTTATTACATACTCAAAATCAATTATGAAGTCATAGGTATGTATTTATTTTAATTGATGTTTGAAACATGAGAAACACTCATATTGTTTTCTTTTTTTAGAAAAATAGTATTTTGAATGTGGGTAAGAAGTAAAAGTCACTTCAAAATCAAATATTCATGTAAATAAATGCTTATGGCGCATCATTTAATGAAATGAATAATCATCTAGTAGTTGAACTAAAAACCTTTCTATTACTTCTTTTTAAAAAAATAGTTCTTGGTTTCAAAATTCAGCCCTCAAATTTCAACACTCAAGTATAATTTGAGATTTTTGTATTTGCTATTTTATTTCTTCGTGTATTTATTTTATTATTATTTTTTTCTTATACACATTTTGGGTCTTACAAATCCTACCCCCTTAACAGAAATCTCGTCCTCGAGATTTGTAAGGAAAGGGTATATAAGCATGTTGTCTCAACACATATGCACAAACAAAATCTCAGCATGATGCATACTTTATTAGCAACACATGGGGTCAATAAGACCTTATTATTCTTCCTAAAATAGTATCATACCATCCACTAACTAGAGTAACATTTGGATCTTACAAATAGTAATATATATATATATGTATATTGGTGGAGCTAGTGGTGGTGGAGGAGGTAGTGGGCGTTGTTGTTGTCTTTCCAACCGTGCTTGCCTCATTTCTTGACGCATCTCCAGCCGGACCTGACGTACTTCCTCGCGTTCTTGTCTTATCTGATTTTGCATTTCGGTCACCATGTTAGTCATTTGTTGTATTACCCGCGTTTGGGCGGCAACTACTTGATCGATTCCAACCGGTGGAGGATTTGGAGGATTCATTCCTGTTTGTTGTTGCCTGATAATCTTCCCTTCCTAGTATTGACAATCGAAGTTAGAAGCATATGGTAATATAATTTGCAAGGAAAGTTATTTGGCAGGCTGACGAATAGGCCAATAACTGATTATGAACTGAAGATTTTTTTTGGCAGTGTTTAATCTTTGTTTTATGTCCAGATTGGGTAACTAGTCGTATAAGGTGAATTTCCAAAGGTAAGATAGCATTTTGTCAAGATAGATAGACTATATGGTGTAGGTCAAAAACTTGTTTGACATTTGATGGGGCAGATAGATTATGCCATTCATCATGACTCTATGGGTTGGGTTAGCTCATGGTTGAGTTGATCTAATGTGCTAAGTTTAGTTAACACCTGGCTAGAAGGGTCCAAGTACCACTAATCTGTTTAAGCAGACCACATTGGATTAGATCACATTAGATTCCATAATCCTATTTAAGAATAATATTTAGTTAAGCATAACAAGCTGACTTTATCTTTATGAAATTCTAGTATATTTTTTCCTCAGTGGAACCTCCAATTAGTATATATTTTTATACACCTAAAATTTTCATGCCATTAACAGGTGTGGTATAGAAACTAGGCTACATCATGTTTTAGCTATTTGGTGAGTGTTGACACAAAATGACTGTACTATGGCATAATCGAGCTTCCTTCGGGGGTCTGATTACGAACCATCGGTCGTGGTGTTAGGTGTCATTATCTGAGTTGGGATAACAATTGCGGGTTGATGGGGTAGTTAGGTTAAACAGAGTTTTACTTTGCTTTTGGGATAAATGGGTTGGGCAATCTATAACATAGGCTAGGTCGTGGTTTCACGGACAAGTTGGTCTAAGACACCACTTTAGGTTTAAAACCCATTTATAGGAATATGGTTTAGTTAATGCTTGTAACATAGATTAGACCATATTAGATTAGGTAGGGTCTAGATTAGATTGGATATAATTGGATTAAACTTAGTTTAAGTTAGATAGGTCTACCAGGGTAGAATATGTATTATTAGGATATGTTAGAATCTTTTGGGATAAGATGGATTATATGGTGTAGGTAGATCATAATTTCTGTTAGGTTAAAACAGAGGAATTATGCAACTATCGGGTGGTTAAGGTAGTTGCATATGGCCAGGTTGGACTAAGACTCCAATTTAGGTTAAAACCTATTTATAACAGTAGGGTCCAGTCTTATCTTACCAGTATTATCTAACATGGTTGTCCATTAGATTAGAATTGATCAGATTAGATGGGATCAGAAAATTGGTGTATCCAGATTAGACTTAGATAAGATCTACTTAATTTATTTTGGAATAGATCATGTTTGTTACACTGTTTTAAGATAAGCAAAGGATAGGTATGCTTATTAAGACAAGATGAGCCTCTAAGAATAAGATAGAATCTTTTGAGTTTAGTTAGATCTATTAGGGTAAGATAGAATCTTTTCGAGATAAGATTGATCTTGTTAAGATAAGAAAGAATCTTTTAGGATAAGAGAAAATATGTTAAGATAAAATGGATCTATTTAAAATAAGAGAGAAGCTTTTAAGATAAGATGGATCATTAAGGTAAGAAAGAATATTTTAACATGAGATGGATCTATTAAGATAAGAGATAGTCTTTTAGATAAGAGGGATCTCTATGAAATAGATACACTTTAATGGAGGATAATCTAAGTTATTTAGTTATCTCATTAATTTTATTTATTCATATTTATGTCTATATGTATATGCAGATGTAATTGTGGACGTTACTCCACAACTCATCACACTCAATCAAAGATCCAAATCAAACAAGCATCATAAGAACAAGCATTCAAGTGCATAGATACCTATAAAAGTATTTTTTCCTAAGAATAGGTCTCCTATTCCTAAAGTCACTTTAGGCACAAGATTTCAAAGTGTGAAATCCACATTTGTCTTTAGAAGGAACAGGTAAGAATAATCAGAGTAAAGCGGAAATAGATGAGATAGGATTAAGATAAGTTTAGAAAAGAATCAGAGTAATGTAAGTAGGTAAGGGTTGTCCAGTTCTATCTAGGTTTCGTCCTACAGTCAACATTCCTCTGATACCACTTCTGTAACACCCGGGCTTTAAGGGACAAAGCCGGGTGCATCTCATACATACGCCAAAGAAGACAACATATATAATAACAGAGTGTATAGAGATAAATGTCACAATATAATCAGAGTATTTATTACATAGCGGAAGTCTTATAAAATAAAAGATAAATATAAAAAGATCTAAAATCCATCCTTGGCGCTAGAAAGTCAACTGGGAGACGCCACCTAGATCGAATCGAACTCCTCGTTGTAAGGCTCCTCTTGAACCACATGTTATTCTCCTGTGGGGGGTGTGAGACAGCAAGAGTGAGCTCACACATGATCATAGCTCAACAAGTTGTGGGGAAACCAGTGTGCATGAACTCACCAAAGGTGTGAGTTCATGTGATGTGTAAGGCTGATCAACAATAGGGGTTAAGGCTGAGCATTGCTTTTAATAAGTTGGTCAAATTTTATTAGCAATTACTAAATGTAAGTAAATACCAAACCATAATAAATAATAGAAGAAAATTAATATAAGTCCCATGCAAATGCAAATGATAAAATTGAATTTAAGTTCCATAAATTAATCATGCGAGAGTCCTGAGCTGCTCATGACCGTGAGCTCGGCTAGTATACCAGTTTTACACTCTGCAGAGGTTGTACCCTGTACCCACAAGTCGTGTATCCTATGTCGCCAGGGTTAGCTAGACCCTTAGACACTACCGAGGTGAATGGCTAGGGATCCACTATGAGGCCTTTACAAAGTTCTACTAGCTTCCGAAAACCCGCTACAGTTTATGGGAAGAGCACTTGCAAGAATCCCTCGTATGACTGCCATCGCAGCAAAATCAACTCGAGAACCTCCTTGCATGCAACTCCCCTACTGCCCTTGCCCCTTTCGGGTAAGGTAATCTTCCACTAGCTTTCCTAATTAGTCAGCCAAGGGCATCCCATTCCACCCTTGTGGTGGCACGTGGTTTCTCAAGTTAAGCTCCATGTTCCAATTAACATTAATGATCTTGACATAAACATAATTAAATGAACAAAATAATTGGAACATGGATATAATGAAATATTATCCCAAAACCATATAAAGCAATTGCATAACTACCCAAGTGAATCAGGGGTAAACAAGGTAAACAGGAATAACAGACTAGGGTGACCTATTGGGTCCCATCAAAATTAAACCTATGCATTGAATAGTGATAATGAAGAATATTATTGGGTAACAAAAGTGAATCAAGGGCACAACTTGCCTGGCACTTGAGATTCCAGTTACCTGGGTAATTCTTCAGATCCTCGTGACCTCGCGCTAGTTGTAGCAATACAAACAAACATAGTATATGCAAGATTAACATCACACCAAACATAAGAATAAAACTGCGTAATAATGATCTACGCGTGCTACGAGATCGTGGAAACGAGAACCACTAAAACCGGAGTTACGGTTAAGGGGTTATGATTTTATAGAGGATTTATGTGATTAAAATATTAAACTATATTATAAATTGGTTAATATAAATCATATGAGAGGTTATCCTATAAATAATTATCTCAACTTTAGTCTAAGTTATAAATTGACCATAGCTCATATTCTGGTAGTTGATAATGATAAGCAGTTTAACCAAACTAACCAACATCAGTTAAATATAGGTCTAATTATAAAATAATGAGACATGGTGTAATAAATGATGTTATTGCATAGTAAATATTCATACGAGACTAACGCAACTTGAACGGATCAAATTTGAATTATAACGAAGGAGTTATGAATTTCCTAAGATTTTATGTATTTGATATAAGATTAATTAGGAAATAAATTTTAATATGACTTTCATATAAAAACAGTGGCACTAATTGATAAACAATAATATCACAAAATTATAGGAACTAAAATGGGTCAATTTGGACAAAATATGAATTAAATATGATTTATACAAGTTTCTTGAACTATTTTTGTACTAAAAATCAATTTCTAAATGATTTTCTCTGTTTTATATTCATCGAATCGATATCGTGTACGGACCGTCAGATCACCATCCAAGGGTCGGGATCTAACGACACTAGCGCTTCCGCTCACCCACACATCCACAGATCTACGACTCTGATTTGTTTTCCTCGAAGCGATAAGCTACAATCGATCTGGGCCGCCCAAAGTCGATTGGACGATCTAGAGATCGCCCCCAACCTCGGCTCAGCGGGGTAGCGCCGTCGAGACAACCCCACGGCAGAGCTGGTTGCCGACGCTCATCGCTCGAAGCCCTCGAACCCATATCCCATGGTTACTTGTCCGCACACAACCACCCGACCCCCTGAACTTGAAGACTGATAGCAGGTGACCAATTGACAAGCCCAGCTTCACAACCATGGTGAACCGTGGCAACCCAAGCCGGATTAACACCGGTGAGCAATTGCCAACGCCCCAATACTCTAATCTATCCCAATCGCGGTATACACGCCGGTGAAGACGAGGCGAGCACGGGGTGGAAGCCTTACCAGAGGTAGGAGCCACAGAGATGCCCGACCACGGTGTGGAGGAAGTCCCTACGCGGCTACGCTCGCCCCACTCTTACGAGCAGCACACAGCACCGCGGCGCACTGAGATGATGCCGACCGCCACGACCAACCCCACGGCAGACCGGAGGTTCCCAAAGCTACGCTCCCAGGGTCGAACAACGCTGAGCCGTCGCTCACCCCGCGGCGGCGTCCGTGATCTTCCCCGTAGAAATTGGGTACGACGATTCCGAGCTAATCCTAGGCGCGGTTCCAACGGAGGGTTCCACGACTCTGGTATTTGTAGCCCGTGACACGATCACCGCCAAAATCGCGCCAACGGAGCGACCGAATTAGCCCAGGAGATGCTCTCGGACTCGGTCTTCACGGGCGATGGTTGAAACAGAGCGTCTGCGAGAGGAGAGAAGACCATCCTGACCGGTGGGAACCACACACCAGCGATAGGTGATGACGCAAGAAGCTGACCAGTGGGCCACGACTTCAGCGCGCGTGGCACATCCCAGCCGCACAAGGCCAGAGAAGTGGGCCGCGAGGAGCAAATCCGGCCCATGCAGAGGAGATGAACCCTTTTCTTTTTCTTTATTCTGTTTTTTAAATTGAGTCCAAATTTTGAATTCAAATTTTGTAGTGAATTTGTACTTAGATTTGAATGTATGACTTGGACATTCCATTATGGGTTGAGTCTATTTATTTATAAATTCATTTTGCAATCTATAATATTTCTCTCTTCTTTTCCATTTTTCAAATCCCAAATTCAAATTTAAATTCCCCTCTCATTCTCTTTTGATTTACAAATTTAAAAATCCAAATTCACGATAAAGTTTAGGAATTCAAATTTTTATTACATACTCAAAATCAATTATGAAGTCATACATATGTATTTATTTTAATTGATTTATAGATGTTTGAAACATGAGAAACACTCATATTGTTTTATTTTTTTTTAAAAATAGTATTTTGAATGTGGGTAAGAAGTAAAAGTCACTTCAAAATCAAATATTCATGTAAATAAATGCTTATGGCGCATCATTTAATAAAATGAATAATCATCTAGTAGTTGAACTGAAAACCTTTCTATTACTTCTTTTTAAAAAATAGTTATTGGTTTCAAAATTCAGTCCTAAAATTTAACACTCAAGTATAATTTGAGATTTCTGTATTTACTATTTTATTTTTTCGTGTATTTATTTTATTATTATTTTTTATACACATTTCGGGTGTTACGCATCGGATCCCCGCCTCAACAGGCCACCTAGTCCAACGAGCCCCATTCCAATTCGGCAATTCCCATTTCCCCTTCCCAACAGGCCAACCCCCTCTACCTATCTTTTTCCTCAGCAACCGTGCTCGGTTCCTCCTCCCTCGAAACGGCTCCCACCCCCGCGCCGCGATAAGAAAACCCACCAAACCCTAACCCTAGCAGCGGTGCCACAACCGCCCGCGTTCCCGGCCGGAGAGGAAGCCGAGCCAGCAAGGATGCCGCCCGGGTCGGCGACGCAATTTCGGTACACGCAGACGCCGTCCAAGGTGCTGCATCTTCGGAACATGCCATGGGAGTGCACCGAGGAGGAGCTCGTCGACCTCTGCAAACCCTTCGGCCGGGTCGTAAACACCATGTGCAACGTCGGCGCTAACCGCAACCAGGCATTCGTCGAGTTTGTAAGCCCCTGCTCTCTGCTCAACTCCCCGTTTCTCGGATCGATTGCGATATCGGTAGCGATTTGCGCCCTGTTTCTGCTGTAAGGATGACTGAGATTACGAGAAATTTGCGATTTTCGGTGTGACGAGATAGCATCTAGTGATTGTACTGTTGCATGGTGTTCATTGTGGTAAACTATAAGCAATATGTGTCATGTATTAGGTTCTTGTGGGGCATGCCCTAGATCATGATTTAGGTAATTCATGATATTTAATCTCATCTATTTAGATGTTATTTGTTTGTGAACGTCAGGGTGTTGGTTGGTGGTGATTATTAGTATTTCATCGAACTTTTAGGGTCGACTGCTATTATTATAGCTGCATACTATTACAGCTCAGGTGCCAACTTACAACAACAGTGCCACTATATTAGATGAAATGCATTGACTTTAAGGCATGCATTAGGAATATGCTGTTCTAGCTAGATATTCTAGGTGTTAATGTTAATGTGTATTGTTTGCTTTTGGTGTGGTTTAGTATGGTTATGTTACATGGATTTTCAGTACTCCTAGGTTGTGTCCAATCTAATGTAAGCTAGAATTTCAATGAAATTGTACTCATCAGAAGTGGCCACAGCCCACATGTCCAATCATTCACTTTATTTATCTCACGGAACACGTGATATGCCGATATTGTATAAATGAAGAACTAATTTTGTTTGTTTCCTTAATTGGTTGTGTACATTTAGAGGAAAACATATTTGTACTGCGTGTTGCCCATTTATATCAAGTATTGCGTAGTTGCATTATATTTTACAGAGTGACGATGATTGAGTTGAAGTTTAAGAGGATGAAACTTGGAGGAATATGATTATTATATTCATCTTCTAATGCTCCGTTTTGTACAATGTTAACTTGTTTGACAACATTATATATGTGATGGAGTGGATTGTTGGTTACTAAGAGATTTTTGTTCCTCATCCTAGAATCATGGATGAAATGCCTGTCTCGTTGATATATATTTTGTAGCATCAATATTATGTTAACTGCTAGCAATGGAATACCTGTTTTCAGAAGGATAAGCACTAGCTAGCTTGTCGTAATTTATAAGATCTGTTGAACTTCATGTGTGGTCTCGTGGAAGGCAGCTTATATAAAGATATTTTATTCTATGCAAAATAGAAAATGTTTATTTATTTTATCAAATATGCAGGAGAGCTCTGTATCATTATATTTAGAAGAAATAAGGAAGGGTAAAGACCCCTAGTACATAGAGGACACACACAACTGTCACCTGATACAAACAAACACTACCACGACCAACACAAGGGAAAACACTAAGTGCCTAACCCACCGACTTGGAGAGAGGTTAGAGCTTTAGCACAGGCCATATGTCAGTACAGAAGCTCCTCCTTAGCCATTCTAACAGCAGAAATAACACTAGTAAAACACTTATAAAAAATACACTTATTTCTTGCTTCCAAATGATCTATGCGCCCAAGATGACCATGGAGTTGAGACAGTTCTTCAGTTGAACGGCAATTCTTGAACAACTATTCATCCACCAGGTTTCGAAGGAGAGATGAACTTGTTGGGGAGACAGTTCTTGCAGGTTAGCCAGCTGGAGGAAATCAAACCAAAATTGTTTGGCAAAGACACAATCTACCATCAAGTGATTGATGGTCTCCGAAGCTTGATCACAAAGAGAACATCGTTCTGGATGAGACAAACCTCTCTTGGCCAGCCTATTCGCAGTCCAACATCTGTCATGTTCAACAAGCCAAATGAAGAATCTGCATTTTTGGAGAGCCCAAGTCTTCCACACCCTCCTAGCCGGTTCAAAATCCACTGACCCAAAGAACAGAGCACAATAGGCCGAGCTGGTAGTGTATAATCCGGAGGTGTTAAACCTTATCTTGCACCCCTTGTCTCTGATTTCAAGTCGTCCGACTAATCGCGATTAGTTGGGCTGGTCGGTTTAGGGGTAGGCAATTAGGGAAGCAACCTGATCAGGTGATTTGGTCGACCTAGTCCTCCGACTAGTCGACGACTAGGTCCGATAAATCGCTCGATCAGGTAGTGCTTAGCGACTAGGGTTTATACCCTGTAAAAAAAATTGTGGGCCTTTTTGGCGGGCGGCCCGTCTACAGGAGGCGAAACGTCGGGAGGCGCCGTCGCAATATACCCTTGCACACAACGGTTTGTTTCCAATCTCCTTGATTCCTGGCGTCTTCATCTCCTTCCTTCTGCAGTTCTGCTTCTCTATCTCTAATCTCTTCTCTTGTCGTCGTTCTCTGTCCTCCTGGCGCCTGGTTTTTGATCACCGGCGTCGGTGCACCGCGCGAGGCTCCTGCCTCCTGGTAAGTTGATCGCCGGCGGCGCGGCTTCAGTGACAGTCGACATATGAGAAGTGAAAACCTCGCTCACAAGCACGGGTGTCGAACTCTAGTCTAGATCAGTGCCAATGCGGCACTACGAGTCAAGGTGCCGGATGATTGATCGAGGGAAGAAACCCAAAAACCTCAGCCCCAGTTCGTCTTCCTTGGCGTGCGCGGCCCCAGATCACCGGTGCATGGCATGAGTTCATCATCTGGAGATCATATTCACTTCTGTCTTCTGTATTGTGTTCTGTCCTTCTATGTTTCTGACTCAGTTCATGTAGACAATAGAGATTCTGTTCATGTTGCCATCCTCTAAATCCTTATTCCTTTGATACATACAGAGTTTGGTTGCCGCTGTCATGATAATGTATGCTATGTGGTATCTGGTAGTAACTAGTAAGTGTTTCTTTGTTGTTTTCAGTTGGATATTTGGATGAACAAATATCTTCTCTCAATTTCTTAAATCAGTATTGCAGAATTCATGTCATGTT
The DNA here is from genome assembly GCF_902167145.1 of Zea mays. Classification (NCBI taxonomy): domain Eukaryota; kingdom Viridiplantae; phylum Streptophyta; class Magnoliopsida; order Poales; family Poaceae; genus Zea; species Zea mays. Next base: position 218,549,162 of record NC_050096.1, on the reverse strand, counting down.
TACCCTATCCTTTATATATAGTTATATAATTATATACTATATAGTATATACATATGTCCTGGATGAACAAGACGACTAATATACGACTAGGTCGACCAGAGGTCGATTAGTCGACCTAGTCGTCGACTAATCGAGATTAGTCGCCTGGTCGTTCCCCCAGTTCGACCAGCTGGTCGCTCGACCAAAAAACATAGCCCCTTGTTGAAGCACTATATTATAGAGTGTTTCGTGCAAGTCCAAGAATTCTGCCAACACTGTTACGGTGAGGGCATCTTTTAAATCAGCGACTCACTGAAAATTGGGCAGGGCCTCACTGATCAACCTTCTACTAACCAGTCGGGCAAGCACCAACTGAAACAACGAAGGGGCCACGTCTTTAACACACTTGCCTGACAGATACCGATCTTTCCAAAACAGGGTGTTAGAACCATCCCCAATTTGAATAAGGACTGGCACACTAAACTAATTTCGAACCTCCTTACATGTCTGAATAGGATAATCAGTCCATGGCTTGTTCAATTCAGTTTTTTGGAGCCACAATTAGCAAACCCTCAAAGCCCAGCCATGAAACCGTAGGTCAAGCAACTAAGCAAGCCTAAACTGCCTAGGTCCTTTGGTTGAGTCACCTTTGGCCAAGCTAGAAGATAATGTGGCATCTTTCCTTCCTTTCCACAAGAACCCTCTCCGAAGCTTGTCAATAGCTTTGATGGCCCACATAGGAAGGTCCAGAGCGATAGCTGCATAAATCAGTTTTGATGTCATCACAAACTGAACATGTATAGACTTCCCAGCGCTTGACATAAGCTCCGCTTTCCAGTTAGGCAAGAGAGAGGCTACCCGGTCAATAATAGCTTGAACTTGGTCTCTGGGCAGCTTCTTAATTGAAAGAGGCAAACCAAGATATTTGCAAGGAAAGCTCAAAATGGAGCATGAAAACAGCTCCTGGACACATGCCAAACTATCGTCATTACAGCAGGCAGGGAGCACATTACTTTTTTTGCACGTTGGTCTTGAGTCCCGAGGCTGTGCCAAAGAGAGTAAGAATATCCAAGACCAAGCTGATATCCGAGGCTACTGGCTTTAGAAACAGCACTGCATCATCCACATAGAGGGAGAGCCGATGTTGCATACTCCTTTTTGAGGCATTTTGGCATAAGCTGGAAGTTGTGGACTATATGCTGAACTTGCAGACCTTTTAGTTTTGTATTATTCGAATTTCCTGCTTAGTCAATGTTCTTTACTGTTTTCCCTTCAACATGCTCATTTTCAGGCAGATCAAAACCAGGCAATTTCAATGGTGTCCTATTATGCTTCATCTTCAGAACCTGCTCAAGTTCGTGGTAAAACTGTATATATCCAATATTCAAACAGGCAAGAAATTACTAACAATAAAGGCACTGGGGATTCTTCTGGCAATGTTCTACTTGTCACTTTTGAAGGTGTTCAGCCTAATGATGTTACCATAGAAGTTATTCATTTGGTAAGTTTTAGTATCTATATGTATGTATGAATGTATTCACTTAAATGGCTGAGCAGCTTCCTGCATTGCTTGGGCTGTAAAAATATATTTTACTTCTTCTCAAAGCATGTCTGTGCTTAATATGAAGTAATTCTCCTACAAATGTATCTATATGTAGGAGAAATCTTTTTTCACTTGATATACATCTTCTCAAAGCATGCCTGTGCTTAATATGACCTATTGATGATGCATGACCCATATCTTTCCATCTATTGAAAACTCAGTAAAATTATCTTAAAACACGCAAAATTACTGTTTGATTGCACTCTGTTAATTGAGGACGTATATCCTGCTTCCTTGCAAGAAAAGATTGTTAGGAAGTCCAAAAAGTCGGCATTGAATTCTTCCTTGAATAATAGTTCACTGTGCACCAGGCAAGTACTTCACTGAGAACAGCAATTTAAATAAGATTCAGAAATGTCTTTTAGTTATGTTTATTATTTGTCATATTCTGCTTTAGCATGGAACTCTTCTGTCTTCTCCATGGTTCTTAAGGCGGTAAGGCGAGATAAGGCGCCGGACCCCCGCCTAGACGCCTAGGCGACGCCTAAGGCGAGCAAGGCGACGCCTTATCAACCTGAGAATCAGCAAAACAGCCCCATGGAGGAGGAAGAAAAAGAAAAAAAAAGAAAAAGAAAAAAGGAGAAGGAAGGGGTAGGAGGCCCAGCCCACCAGCCAGCCCATATAATCCTTCCTCTGGCAACCCTAGGTTGCCTCTCTCCCCACCATTCAGCTGCCGCTGCCCCCGATTGAGCCGCCGCCGCCTCAGATTCGCCGTCGCCACCTCAGATTCGCCGCCGCCGCCGCCGATTTGGACGCTGTCGCCGGCGATTCAGCCTCCGCCGCCCTGGATTTGGCCTCCGCCGCTCCCGATTCGGCGCTGCCACCCTGAAACAGCGCCGCCCCTTTCCCTTCCCCTATGCCCTATGCCCTCTTGCTGCTTCTCACCTAGGCGACGGGGACGCCTTGGATCCTTCGGGCGCCTGGACGCCTAGGCGACGCCTTTAAAACAAGGGTCTTCTCTGTATTAAATATTTTCTGATGTACAGTAGCTACCTTGTTAATTCATGCCTCCAGCATGATTCTCCGTTGTGCTCCATCTGTTTGTTGCTTGACCTTGCGCCTTGTTATTCTGCCATTTGGTTGAGGATAGATTAATCCTCAATTGTCTGACAATTGTTCACGTCTAATTTAGGTTTTTTCGGCATTTGGGTTTGTTCACAAGATAGCTACTTTTGAGAAAGCAGCTGGTTTCCAGGTAACGTGTTTCTTCTGCCAATTTGCCCATGCACTATTCTATTCTACATTGAGCTTACCGATCAGACTTTTGACAGGCACTTATCCAGTATACTGATGCCCCAACTGCTCTTGAAGCTAAAAACTCATTGGATGGAAGAAGCATCCCAAAGTAATGCATTTTACAAATTTGCTAATTGCTATTGTGGATGCCAGGCCTGACTTCTCTCTTTCAGATATTTACTTCCAGAACATATCGGTGCCTGCCACATGCGCATAACCTTTTCTGCGCATAAGGATTTGAATATCAAATTTCAGTCGCATCGCAGCAGGTACTAGAAATTGGCATCAGCTAAAGTCTTGCGGCTTCCTGTTGATAATGCTTAAAATTATTATCCTTTTAAGTGCTATGCTATTTATTAACCATCTAACCCTTGTGAATTGTGATCCTATTTTTGTTCATTTAACAGGGATTACACCAATCCTTACCTTCCTGTGAACCAAACAGCAATTGAGGGGATTGTGCAGGTTTGCTTCATATGTTCATATCTCGTGATGTTTCACCCCCTCTTTTTTTAAAGTTTTTATGGCTGCTTACTGAAAGGAAAATTTGCAGCCCACGGTGGGCCCTGATGGGAAGGTAAAGGAGCCTGAGAGCAATGTACTTTTAGCATCAATTGAGAACATGCAATATGCTGTGACAGTGGATGTTCTGCACACTGTAAGAATAACCTAGAACCTTTTGTTTATTTCAAACAAAGAGCTGACTTGGATGCAAGCTGTTTAGTTACATGAATGCAATAATTTCAGGTGTTTTCTGCTTTTGGAGCTGTTCAAAAAATTGCAATGTTTGAGAAGAATGGTGGAATGCAGGCTCTAATCCAATATCCAGGTATGTGCTCACCAATGCACCCAACAGGATATGCTCTTGACCTTGGTGCACTGTGATACATCGACAATTTATTGCATTGGCATGTCACCGTAACTTGCCTACACAGTTGAGCACACTTTATGTCTTGCTCCCACTGTTTGAAAGTATTGAAGTCTGTAGTTCTTCTTTTAAGACTTGGTTCAGAATGTACCATGTTTATGCTCTATGTTCTTGATTTATATCCTCCAGCTCTCACCCTCTTCCTCCCATCCTCCCTCCCTCTCACCATTTATGAGTGAACCTGCCACACTGTTATTCTCTCCCTTTTTGCATCATAAGTTTCTAAGTTTGGGAACTTCAGCAGAGAGGTGTCGGAGTTCGTGAAGGCTTAAAATGGACATCTGCAACTTTCCACAGCTATAAAGTTGTTTTTAGTAATACTCTCTTTCTTACTAGAGGCTTGCTTTAAACTTTCATTTTGTCATCATTGAACTTCCCTTGTGACATGCGAGTCCTAATTTAGGTACCTTTACCTGTTTAATGTGTTGGGCATTAGAATATAGTCAGCACCTCTATATCATTGGTTCTTCTGTTGAAAAAACATTTTGACATCTAATTTGTGGGCCTTATCTAGCTTATTGAAATAAATATCTTTGAAAAGTATGGCAATTCAAATGACATCAATCTTGTTGGTGCTCAATACTGTTTGTACTGGTTAGTGGTAGTTGTAATTGAACTGCTTTGATGAAACAAGAATCTCTAAATACCTTTGCACCCACACTTATCACATTATGACCCTGGAATCCAGAGTATCTTAAAATTTATTCTTTATGGTCAAGTGGAATTGCTAGTTCTGTTTCCCCCTTAGCCATGGAAATATATCATTAATATTTGATGTACAAATACATAGGTTCATCTGACTAACAAAATCTTTTTTTAGATATAACTACCGCAGCCGTTGCTAAACAAGCTTTGGAGGGACACTGCATATATGATGGTGGTTACTGTAAGCTTCATCTGTCATACTCTCGTCATACTGATCTCAATGTAAAGGTATAAATAGTAGTTTTGGGCTGTGTAAATTAGCAAATAATTTAAGTATATACTGTTCAGGACTAATGAATAACGAATTCTGCTCAATTAGTAAAAAAAGAATACCTATTGTTCATGCAAATTGACAAAGTACGCTTTCTGAACATCTTTTTTTGTTCTTAGTGGGTGTTTGATTTATAAGGACTAATTTTTAGTCCCTACATTTATTCTATTTTAGTCCCTAAATTGCTAAAATACGAAACTTAAATAGAGTTTTTGTTTCCGTATTAAGCAATTTAGGGACTAAAATTGAATAAAATAGAGGGACTAAAAATTAGTCCCTAGAAGCCAAACACCCCTTAGTACTGCCTGCTTTTGCCTTATTCTAATTGGCTACCTATTTGCTTGCATTCAGGCACATGATGAGAGAAGCAGGGACTACACTCTTTCAGACCCTAACGTGCAGCTGCAAGCTGCTGCACAAACGCCAGTTCTAAGGTCTCCGGGAGTGGCATGGCAGAACACTGCATCAGTACCAGCTGCTCCTTTTTATGCAAGCACAGCGACTTCAACTCCTATTGGAGTTGGACAGGTGGCTGCTTGGAATCCTAACATGCAGGCAGGGAGTTTTGCATCTGCATCGACTGCATACCCCAACCAACCATTAATGGCCAACTCCATGCCTCACTATCCTGCTATTGGATCGAGTTCCGGTGCCCCACCAGTAGCATTTCAGGCTTCGCAGCAGATGACACAGTATAGCATGCCCCCTGGTGCTCCGCCGCACGCACCACCAGCTGGCCAATCGATTTACTACCCGAAGTAAGCGGTTTTGGTTCAATATTATCAGAGAGCAATCAGGCATTGTTACCTGCGACAATTGTGGTCCGCAAATGCAATCTTGCGAATTTTGCAAGTGCGCTGTAGCACTTGTAACTTGCGAGCGCCCTTCGCAAGAATGCATCAGCGTCTGCTGTGTCTGTAAAACTGTCAAAGATAGTGTTTACCTATTAGCTTGCATGGTATATTGGTGGTGAGATATGTTGGAGTAGTTTTGATGCCTCAAGAATCTCTTACGCATCTTTTTTTTTTAAAAAAAACTGCGCTTTGCTTTTGGTCTTGCCGTGCCTTTTGTAGCAAGCAGTGCTATGGTAGAGTACTGGAGCACCGAGAACGTACTGCTGAATCATTCCGATTCAGAACTTTAACTTGGGCACATTTTGTATGGAAATGTGCTGTTTATTCTTCATATCCGTTCCCATGCCAACCCATCACCCTGTGCGACAAAACAAACAATAAACAACGCAATCAATTGACACCCATCACACAATGCTGCAAACAAGTAATGAACAACGCAAACGTTGTAATCCCGCGAAACGATCCAACTAAAAAGCAGTACAGCACCAAGAGGCTACTGTTGGCTTCCAAGTCAACCGTTGATCCAAAACTGGCTACTGTTGCCTGTTGGGCTCCAAGTCAACCGTTGATCCAAAAATTTTTGCCGTGCAGGAAGATACTCTTGTCGGTCGGTCAGTGCCATGATTGCGATCGATGTTTTTTTCCTAGGCCACCGCAGCGCTAAATAATCTAAACAGGATCGATCTGGACCAGACATTCCTCACGCCTGCCTGTCCGACGTGGCAGCCAACACTAGCCATGGCTGACACTCCCATCCAATGGCAACACTCTCATTGATTCCCCCGTATCCCTCCCTGCATCCGGATAAGGATAACGCTGGCTGGATAAGAGACGGGGCTTCTCATTGGCCACACACGTATCAGACAGCATCCCGTCCGTCCGATCCGTCCGCACGGCGTATCTCCGCCGTCGGCCGCAGCCGGCGTCTCCTGGCCACACCCGCCGCCCCGGCCCGGCAGGCGGCAGTTTAATACAAACCAGGCTTGCTCGTGGCGGCAAAAAACCAACGTGCTTGATCTCCCTCCGCCACTCCATCCATCTCCTCGCTCCCAGTCCCCGGGAAGCATGGCGTCCGTCACCGCCCGCGCCCCGGTAGCGGCCCTTCGCCCGTCGTCGGCATCGCTCAAGTCGTCGTCGGCCTTCCTTGGCCACTCTAGCCGCCTCGGCCGCACCGCGTCTCCCACGAGGCGCAGCCTCAAGGCGGAGGCCAAGGGCGAGTGGCTCCCCGGCCTTCCCTCCCCCTCCTACCTCGACGGCAGGTCAGTGCTTCTTTTGCTAACTCTGGTCTGGCCACACTGGATAGCCCGCCCGCAGCGATGGCTGGCAGATGACTGACGACATGCCCATCGCCCATGTATGTACGTGTACGTACCGCGCGCGCGCAGCCTGGCGGGTGACAATGGCTTCGACCCGTTGGGCCTGGCGGAGGACCCCGAGAACCTGCGGTGGTTCGTGCAGGCGGAGCTGGTGAACGGCCGGTGGGCCATGCTTGGCGTGGCCGGGATGCTCATCCCGGAGGTGCTGACCAAAGCCGGGCTGATCAACGCGCCGCAGTGGTACGACGCCGGCAAGTCGGAGTACTTCGCGTCGTCGTCCACGCTGTTCGTGGTCGAGTTCATCCTGTTCCACTACGTGGAGATCCGGCGGTGGCAGGACATCAAGAACCCCGGCAGCGTCAACCAGGACCCCATCTTCAAGAGCTACAGCCTGCCGCCGCACGAGTGCGGCTACCCGGGCAGCGTCTTCAACCCGCTCAACTTCGCGCCCACGCTCGAGGCCAAGGAGAAGGAGCTCGCCAACGGTGAGTAGTAGTAGTAGTAGTACCGTCGGCCACTTTCCGATCCTTCTCTGACGACGGTTATGATCTCATCATCCGGTTCTGCGTGCAGGGAGGCTGGCGATGCTGGCGTTCCTGGGCTTCCTGATCCAGCACAACGTCACCGGCAAGGGGCCCTTCGACAACCTGCTGCAGCACCTGTCTGACCCATGGCACAACACCATCATCCAGACCTTCTCCGGTTGAGTCGAGGTCGAGGAGGGATACGATCCATCGCTGGTGAGCTGATATGGACTGGAAGGCAAACATTGAAACCTTAAGTTCCTTTCTGGATCAGTTTGTGTGTGTTGTTAATCTATCTGGAGGGTACAGATTCGGGCCGTGTTGCAATGCATGCATGGTCTGAAGGGAGCGAGGGCTGAGGAGTGACTGGTATGTACATTAGCTGAAGGGGATATTAAGGGTAGAGATCGTTTGATCAGTATCATCTGTATATCCCCATGCATGGGGTTTCGTTTTGTGCGCTTACTTCTGGCTTGCCAGCGTATGGTTCAATGTGGAAACACATGTATTAGTACGAGAACTAGTAGACTTATAATTAATATAAATCAAGCACGTACGACTTCTAGCTAAAAACAACTCAACCTACTCGGAAGCCCTGAGAATGGTAAGCAACCACATTAGGGCTTGTTCGGTTATTCCTATCCCATGTGGATTGGATGGGATTGAAAAAAATTGTGAAAGATTTTGACTTGTTTGGAATTGAAACCCATCCAATCCCACCCAATCCACATGGATTGAGAGCAAAACGAACAAGCCCTTATTCGGAAGCTACTTCTGTGGTGTGAAGAAAATAGCGTCCTATTACAAAGTGAAACAACCTCCCGATGCTACCTGGGAAAACAACCTACAGATCATTCATCAACAACCAACAAACACAGGCCGTGCGCGCGTGTGCAGACCAGGGAAGCCCATTAGTCCAGATCGTGGGGCGGATCTACATAGTAGGCAAAGGGGCCATGCCCCCTCAATTTTTAATATTTCTTATACCTAATGTTGGTTCACTGTTAAGTATAGAAAAAATAGAAGTTTTAGTGGACCAAACCAATTCTGTCTGGGTCCACCTAATCGGAGTTCTTCTAACTCTCGTCCTACTCGTCGGTTTAGTCCTTGCATCTATCTGTTCGATCTCATTCTTCTTGACGCCACTCGAACCAATCCGCCCCGATGCCACGTTCGATGCCACTTGCCGCTGTCCGCTTCCCGACGCGAGTTATTGCCCGCCCCACTGTCACACCCGATTTAAGAAGGCAAACCGAATGCGAACCATGTACGTGCCAGGATCAGCAATTCACGTACACAGCAGTTACATAACTGGACATCATTACACAGTGCTCAAATGATCACATAAAGGAGTAATAATAGTCGATTACATCACATGTCTGAGACATCCACATAGTCTTTTGTCGGCGTTTCGACCCCGGAGGGTCCCTGGACCGACGAGTAAAATCGTCGCTGCGTGTCCCAGCCCAGATGGGTTGGCGTGAGATGGAACACAAGGGGGGAAAACGCGGCTCGTGTTATCCTGCGCCAGGGGGATGCGCTTGCAGTAGGGGTTACAAGCGTTCGCGAGGGAGAGAGAGTGAGCCTGTTCGTCAGCCCGTCCTCCCGCGCGACCCTCCCGCATGAGGGCCCTGGACCTTCCTTTTATAGATGCAAGGAGAGGGTCCAGGTGTACAATGGGGGTGTAGCTATGCGCTAACGTGTCCGACAGAGAGGTGCCTGGGCCCTGTGTACATGCCAACGTGGCTGTCGGAGAGGTGCTAGAGCCCTGTGTACGCGGTGTCGTGGCCGTCGGAGGAGTGCTTGAGCCCTGTAGAAGCACAGCTGTCGGGGCTGCTGGGACCTTGCTGACGTCTCCCTGCTTTCGTAGGGGGCTGAGAACCACCGTCGTCATGGACACACGCGGGGAGCCATCATTACTTGTTACCGGGGCGAGTCTGGATGGGACGCCGGTCTTGTTCCCCCGTAGCCTGAGCTAGCTAGGGTAGGGTAATGAAGTATCCCCCGTGGCGTGGTCGGTCCGAGCCCAAGGTCAGGCGAGGCGGAGACTCCTCCTGAGGCCGAGGCCGGGGTCGGGCGAGGACGCGATTCCTCCCGAGGTCGAGGTTGAGGCCGAGCCCTGGGGTCAGGCGAGGCGGAGACCACCCTCCGAGGCCGAGGCTGAGGCCGAGCCCTGGGGTCGGGTGAGGCGGAGTCCTCCTTCCGAGGCCGAGGTTGAAGCCGAGCTCTGGGGTCGGGCGAGGCGGAGTCCTCCTTCCGAGGCCGAGGTTGAGGCCGAGCCCTGGAGTCGGGCGAGGCAGAGCTTCCTGTTGCGCCTGAGGCTGAACTTGGCTGTTGCCAGCCTCATTCTAGCGGGTGGCACAGCAGTCGGAGCGAGGCGAGCGGCGCTGTTTTCCTGTCAGGTCGGTCAGTGGAAGGGCGAAGTGACTGCGGTCACTTCGACCTTGCCGACTGAGGCACGTGTGTCAGGATAAGGCGTCACGCGATCCTCGCATTGAATGCGCCTGCGATACGGTCGGTTGGTGAGGCGATTTGGCCAAGGTTGCTTCACTACGAAGCCTGCCCGAGCTGGACTTCGGGCATGTCGAGGGTGCGCCCGTTGCTTTGAGGAGGCCCTCGGGCGAGGCGAGAATTTGTACGGGACTACTGTTCCCGCCCGAGGCTGGGCTCGGGCGAGGCGAGATCGCGTCCCTTGAGTAGACGAAGCCTTGACCTGAATCGTGCCCATCAGTCTCTACAGCTTGTGCTGATGGTGGTTACCAGTCGTGTTTAGGAGTGTTGGGGGTAACCCTAATTACGGTACCCGACAGTAGCCCCCGAGCCTCAAAGGGAGTGTTGGTACTCGCTTGGAGGCTTTGTCGCACTTTTTTTTGCAAGGGGACCGGCCTTTCTCGGTTACACTTTGTTCCGGTGGGTGCGCGCGAGTGCACCCGCCGGGTGTAGCCCCCGAGGCCTCGGAGGAGTGGTTTGACTCCTCTGAGGTCTTAATGCCTTTCGTGATGCCTCGATCGGTCTGGTTGTTCCCTCATGCAATCTGATTGTAGCCCGGGTGCATGGTCAGTGTCACACCCGGTTTTAGAAGGCAAACCGAATGCGAACCATGTACGTGCCAGGATCAGTTATTCACGTACACAGCAGTTACATAATATGGACATCATCACACAGTGCTCAAAATAGTATTAATAAGGGAAATAGTCGATTACATCATACGTCTGAGACGTCCATATAGTTCTTACAATAAATCAAAGTGCGGAAAAGAAACGTAGATAACACGGCCTTCACAGGCAGCCGACTGGGGGTTTGCCGCTAACCCACACCTAGAACTCGTCGTAGTCTTGGAACTCCTGGAAGTCTCCTTCCACAGCTTCATCTTCGCCTGAGCAGTGGTTGCAATGCTGACAACCTGGGGGGGGGGTTTGGTGTGTAGAGCAAGGGTGAGTACACATCAACATACTCAGCAAGTATCCTATTTGGCTGTAGTGGACTAGCTTTATGTGGGGATAAGTCAAGCAGTTGCTTTTAGTTGGTCAGGTTATTACTTACTAGTAGAAAGCCAGGTTTTAACATTAACCCAAGTTATTAGCCCAATGCATCCTTTCCAAACGGAAAGAATACCACTTACCAATACCATAATCGTAATCAGAACCATCAATCTCATTGTCACCTGTACCAAAGTATCTCTGATCAAGTATCACTAATCTCTGGAGCTCCCTTGGCCGCTCATAACCGCGAGCACGGCTGATATATCAGTTTCATAACACTCTGCAGAGGTTGTGCACTTTACCCACAAGTCGTGATTCCCTCTCTGGCCCGGGCTTGCAAGACCCTTATTCACTCCCGAGGTGAATGGCCAGGGATTCACTACGAAGCCTTTACAAAGATTCCCCGGGGCTGTAGCCGCCCGTTAGGTTTCCTAAATGTACCGCACTCCTCCCCAAGGGACAAATCAACCTTGGCAGAGCGAGCCGCATACACCGAGCCCCATTGACGGCACGACGGCGAAGCGAACTACACCCCGGATCCTCTAATTATTCAGCTAAGGGCACCCCATTCCACCCTCATGGTTGCACTGTTTTCCCGGGCGGTCATCCATTGAACAGGTCCTTACGGAGAGGCACTCGAGAAACCGCTCGAGTCCCCTTAAATGCCACAAGTATAATCATAAATAAGAACGGGAAAACAGCGTATCATAGATAACCACATCATGTTCATTGATTAAAGTTGAGCAATAGCATCAAACTAAGCAGTAATAATCCGACCCAAATAGGTAAACAAGGACATGGATAACAAAAAGCTAGTCAATCCTTAGGTATAAATGTGTGATGCGGGAGGTGAATTAAAGAATGATTAGGACAGAGATAGGTCAAAGGACACTTGCCTCCACCAACCGACTGCTGCTCAGGGGCTTCTCCTGCGAATTCCTCGGGCTCTTCGACCGGATCGTTCTCTATGCGAGCGCAAACATACATACATCCATCCACATATTTAATACAAAAGAACAGTACACCATACAAGGGAACAAATAAAGCGAATATGCATCAAGTATGACATTTGACATTGCATTTGTTATGGTTAGAAAGAAACGGGAAAGGGTCTCGCAGGGGGTTAAATCTTATGTACTAACGATCAATTACAATTGGTTCTTAACAAAAGAATTCTGTTACATATACACTAATGGAAACCTAATCATTTTAAGTTGATCAACATTGAACGAGATAAACAGTGAATCACATGAATCAATTAGCGTAACGGAATTCTAAATTAAACTTCCTATTTCAATAACATGAACAGTGATTAGCCTACCTAAAATAAAATAGCTATGATCACATAAAGTAAATAAAATAAAATAAAAAAAATAAAAAAAAACAGGGGGGCGGTTGAACCGGCCCTAGGGGCGGTTGAACCGGCCCTAGGCGAGCGGCTGGGGGGCGGCCGGGCTGGGGGCGGCCGGGACCGGCCAGGGGCGGCCAGCGGCCGGCAGCGGCCGGCTGGGGCGCGGCCAGGGGCGCGGGCTGGGGGCGGTTGGGCGCGGCTGGGCGGGCGGCCGAGGGCGCGGCCAGGGGCGCGGCCAGCGGCCGGGCGGCTGGGCTGCCAAGGGGAGGGAGGAGGGGAGAGGGGAGAGGGAGGGAGGAGGGAGAGAGGGAGGAGGGGGCTCACCGGCGATGGGCGGCCGACGGCGAGGGCGGCCGGCAGGGGGCGGCGGCGGCTTAGGGCAGGGGGCGGCGGCGGCTTAGGGTGGGGGAGAGAAAATGAGAGAAAATGAGAGGGAGAGGGAGAGGGTTTGGGGAAAAAAGGGGGAATGAGGGGGGGGCGGCTGGGCCTTTTTGGGCCCAAGAGGGGGCGCCAGGGGCGGCTGGGCCGGCCGGGGTCGGCCCACGGCGCGAGAGAGAGAGAAAAAGAGGAGAGAAAAAGAGAGGGAGAAAAAAGAAAGAAAAGATCTTCTCCTCATTTTCGAAATCCGATCTTTCTACATGAATGCAATTGCGCTTTCAAAGCAATCAAAAGAAATGCAAGGTTCGGCATGGTGCATCAAACAACATAAAGTATTTAGGGTTTTTCTTACACGGGAATTCCAAACCGAATCCCGCTAGAACTTTGGAAAAGGTCAAGGTTTAGCGAGGGGAAAAAAGAAAAAGAAAAGGTAACGCCCGAATTTTGGCGAGTAAAGAAAAGAAAAAAAAATTTAACTGCAAAATTCGGGGCGTTACAAACCTATCCCCCTTAAAAGAATCTCGCCCTCGAGATTCAGGGCTGGCTAGCAAAGAGCTCTGGGTACTTGGCCATCAAATCATCTTCACGCTCCCAGGTTGCTTCTTCCTCAGAGTGGTGATTCCATCTGACCTTGCACATTCTGATGGTCTTCCTTCGGGTGACTCTGTCTGCAATCTCAAGGATTTGAGCTGGCTGCTCAACATAGGTCAAGTCCTCCTGGACCTCAAGACCTTCCACTGGCAACTGCTCTTCTGGCACACGCAAGCACTTCTTCAACTGAGACACATGAAAGACATCATGCACAGCAGACAAATTCTCTGGTAGGCTGAGCTGATAAGCCACTTCTCCACGCTTTGAGAGGATCTGGTACGGACCAATGTAGCGGGGTGCTAGCTTGCCTTTCACTCCGAATCTTCTGACTCCTCTGATCGGTGACACTTTCAGATAGACAAAGTCTCCGACTTCGAAACTCAGCTCTCTTCTTCTTGTGTCTGCATAGCTTCGCTGCCTCGATTGCGCTATCTTCAGATTCTCTCGAACCATCTTGATGTTCTCTTCGGCTTCAAGCAAAATGTCTGGCCCAAACACTTGCTTCTCTCCAGGCTGATCCCATTGCAACGGAGTTCTACAACTCCTTCCATAGAGCGCCTGAAATGGTGACATCTTCAAACTGGCCTGATAACTGTTGTTATAGGAAAACTCCGCATAAGGCAATCTCTTGTCCCATCCGGACTGATCTTGCAACGCACAGGCTCTCAACACGTCTTCGAGAATTTGATTGGTTCTTTCGGTCTGGCCATCTGTCTGCGGATGATAAGCTGAACTGAAATTCAGATGCGTGCCCAAAGCTTCATGCAACTGCTGCCAGAAATGAGAGGTGAACTGCGTTCCTCTGTCTGACACTATCTTCTTTGGCACACCATGAAGACAAACGATCCGAGACATATACAATTCTGCCAATACTGCACTGCTATAGTTGGTCTTGACAGGTATGAAGTGGGTTGACTTGGTCAAGCGGTCCACTACTACCCAAATGGAATCGTAGCCGGCTCGAGTGCGAGGCAATCCGACTATGAAATCCATACCAATTTCATCCCATTTCCACTGAGGGATCTGCAACGGTTGCAACAATCCAGCTGGTCTCTGGTGCTCTGCCTTAATTCTTCGACAACTATCGCACTTAGCCACATGCTCTGCGATTTCCCTCTTCATTCCGTACCACCAGAATTTCTTCTTCAGATCCTGATACATCTTCTCACTACCAGGGTGAATCGAATAAGCTGTCTCATGAGCTTCCTTAAGGATCAACTCCCGAATAGACTGGACATTGGGAACACACAAGCGGTCTTTGAACCATATCACGCCTTCTGCATCTTCTCGAAAATCTTTGCCTTTACCATCTAGAATCAGTCGCCGGATCTCACTGATTTTCTCATCATTCTTCTGCGCTTCTTTGATTTCTCGCTCCAAGGTAGGTTCCAATTCAACTGTGACTCCTCGCGAATTGTTCGGAAACCCGAGACTCAACCTGTCGAACTCCTTGGCCAACTCATAAGGCATCGGACGAGCGACCATCAGATTGACTTGACTCTTTCTGCTCAAAGCATCTGCCACTACGTTTGCTTTGCCTGGATGGTAATGAATCTCCAACTCATAGTCTTTGATCAGCTCTAACCATCTTCGTTGCCTCATGTTCAACTCTGACTGAGTGAATATGTACTTCAGACTCTTGTGATCTGTGTAAACATCGCATTTCTGTCCATACAAATAGTGCCTCCATGTCTTCAGTGCGTGAACCACTACTGCCAACTCTAGATCATGGATTGGGTAGTTCTTCTCATGAACCTTCAGCTGCCGGGACGAGTAAGCCACAACTCTTCCCTCTTACATCAACACGCATCCCAAACCTGTGTAACAAGCATCACAATACACCAAGAAGGGCTTGTGCACATCAGGCAAGATTAGGACAGACGATGTAGTCAACTTCTCTTTCAGCGCTTCAAAGGCCTCTTGACATTTCTGGGTCCATTTGAACTCAACCTTGTTGCCTAGCAACGCTGTCATTGGTTTCGCAATCTTCGAAAACCCTTCAATGAATCGCCGATAATATCCGGTCATTCCAATGAAACTCTTGATTCCTCGAGCATCCGTTGGCGCTTTCCAGTTCAGAATGTCTGCCACTTTCTTCGGATCCACAGCCAATCCTTCCTTGTTGATTATGTGACCCAAGAACAGGACTTCGCTGATCCAGAACTCGCACTTGCTCAACTTTGCGTACAACTGGTGCTCTCGCAATCTCTGCAATACCATCCTCAAATGATCTGCGTGCTCTTCTTCGCTTTGGGAATAAATCAGAATGTCATCAATGAATACCACCACAAACTTATCAAGGTAATCCATGAATACACTGTTCATCAGATTCATGAAGAACGCTGGTGCATTGGTCAAACCAAAAGACATCACTGTGAACTCATACAAACCATACTTGGTAATGAATGCCGTCTTCGGAATGTCCGAAGGTCGGATCCTGAGCTGATGATAACCTGACCTCAGATCAATCTTGGAGAACACACTGGCTCCTCTCAACTGGTCGAACAGATCTTCTATTCTGGGCAAGGGATACTTGTTCTTGATCGTGACCTCATTCAAAGCTCGATAATCGATGTACATCCTCTTGGTGCCATCTTTCTTCTCCACAAATAAGACAGGGGCGACCCAAGGCGAGGTGCTTGGCCGAATGTAACCTTTCTCTGACAGCTCATCAATCTGCTTCTTAAGCTCAACCAACTCTGGTCCGGATATTCTGTAAGCTCTCTTAAAGATGGGGGCGGTTCCAGGAAGAAGCTCTATGGCAAACTCAACTTTCCGCTCTGGTGGCATACCCGGTAAATCCTTTGGAAACACATCTGGGAATTCAGACACAACCTTGATGCTCTCAATTGGATTTGCTTCACTGCTATCGACAGCCATCTGATAACAACTTCCTTTCTTCGGCTCAGGTGGGACTAACTCGGTCACCACTTCCTCTCCTAGTGGGGACACCAACTTGATTGTCCTTTTATCACAACTGATAACTGCCTGATACTTATCCAGCCAATTCATCCCTAGGATGACATCTATTCCCTGAGTACCCATTACTATAAGGTTGGCGGGAAACGCTATCCCCCTTATTTTCACACTTATATTCAAACAAATGCTATCGGCTCGAATTCTACCACCGGCTGAGTCAATTTGAATGGGGGTTGACATGGTAGTAGTTGGAAGATTATGTGCTTCTACCCATGATGCAGTAATGAAAGAATGCGTTGCTCCAGTATCAAATAACACTTCTGCAATATGGGAGTCGACTGGGAACATACCTACTATCATGCCGGGGGTCTCCTGAACTGCTTCGGCCTCCAAGTGATTCAATCTTCCATGATTATAGCGCTGTTGAGGGCGGTTGCCTGCTCCAGGCTGAGACACATTCTGCTTTGCTGGGGCATTGGGGCCTGACTGCTGCTGGGCTGCCTTCTTCGGACATTGCATCACCCAGTGACCCTGCTCTCCACAATGGAAACATGCCCTGTTTCCAACCTGAGCTGGTGCTGCCTGACTGTTCTGCTGGTTTGCTGGGGCAGGAAGACGGGGTGCTTGCTGATTCTGCCTTTGAAACTGACCTCCTGACTGATTGCTCTGACGGTTCTGGTACTGATGATGAGGATACTGCCTTTGAAACTGCTGATGCTGCTGAGGTGGACGCAGGTTCTGCCTGAACTGCTGAGGTTGATTGCCTGAAAAACGAGGGCGGCTGCTGCTTCCAGGCTGGGGTCCACTGATCTTGCGCTTACGATCTTCCATCTCCTTACGCTTCCTTTCTGTCATGATCGCTCTATCAATCAGGTGCTGGAATGTCGGGACGGTGTGATTCATCAGCTGATACTGCAGGGGGTCGACCAAGCCTCTCAGGAAACGGTATTGTCGCTTGGCGTCAGTGTTGACATCCTCAGGAGCATAGCGAGACAATTGCAGAAACCTGTCTCGATACTCACTGACAGATGATGACCCTTGCTTAAGGGCCAGGAACTCCTCCTTCTTCACTGTCATCAGACCTGCAGGCACGTGGTACTGACGAAAGCTACCTCTGAATTCTTCCCAGGTGATGGTGTCGGGGTTGGCATGGGTGGCGAGGTAAGACTCCCACCATGATTGGGCTGCTCCTCTCAACAGACGGGGACCATACAAGACTTTCTCCCTGTCATCACACTGAGCGGTATGCAACTCCCGCTCCACAGTGCGCAGCCAATCTTCAGCATCCATGGGGTCAGAAGAGTGAGCGAACGTTGGGGGATGACCTCTCATGAATTCAGCACGCTTGTCTCTGGGCATCTGAGGCTGGGGTGGTGCTTGCTGCTGTTGTTGCTGCTGAATGGCGGCCAGAGTCTGACCGATGGCCTGAACTGCCTGAGTCTGCATCAGAAACATCTGCTCGATCGACATCGGGGGCGGGGGTGGCAGCTGCTGCTGCTGGGGCGCCTCATCCTGCGGAGCAACTCGCTCCTGTTGAGCACGCCTTCCTCCTCTGCGCCTGTTCTCTGACATCTGCAGAATGCAACCACACATCAGAACTGATCTTGCAAATCTTGCAGCATAAGAAAAGAGAATAGAATTCTTCAACAGCACTGAACAGATGAGCATCTTCACTGATCTCCAACACAGACCACACAGCTTCTCAGATAGAAAGGAAAGGGGAATAAAAGGTTTCCCAACTATATAACTAACTTTATTAACATAATATGTAAACCAAAATGCAGGGGATACCCACACTCTGGTGACAATCATTACAAAGATCCAAACCAAACATAGTTCATCATGACAAACATAAATGCACAGGATATAGCAAACTACCCTGTCTAACTAAGACTAACTAAGACTGAGACTAACGCTAAGACTGAAGCTTCTATGTATATATATTTCGTATTAATTACAAGATCCAACTCTAGCGATCTATGGTTCTAGATTTATCTTGGTCTTGCAGTCGGGATTGCCATAAGGCTGGTGTCCACGCTGAGGTGAGCGGTACGGGTGCTGAGTCCCGACGGGAGCGGGGGAACCACCATCCAGATGACGACGTTCCGCGCGCTCAGCCCGCAGCAGGGCAATCTCAGCACGAGCCCTACTCAGCTCATCTAATGCATGGTCCAGCTCCGTGTTTAGCACGGCGGCTAGGTTGACTGTGCTGCTCAACCTAGGATTGCCCTCACCGACAGGTGAGACAATCACGCCTCCTGTGCTGCCAGATGAACGGCGGGGGTAATACTTCAGGTCAAGACCGTCAGCTGCCCCACCGAAAACCGAGCAGTAGTGCAAAAGCGCACGCCGTGCAGCATCTTGCATGGCTGCCTCAGCTGAGTCCCGTTCAGAGATAGAATAGTGCTCTGAGCAGGCCTCTGCACCCTGGAGACTGTCCTCCGGGCAGCGCACCAAGCAAGTCGCCTCCCAGCGGTCCGGGTAGACCCCGCGACTATGCTGGTAGACCACACAGCGATACTCGACGGACCAAGTATGCCGGTCAAATGCCCGACGTAGCAGGGTGTCGAGCGCATCGTGGAAGTGACACCCGCGAGCAGCGTCGCGAGTGATGGGTCGAGCAACCCATCCTTCCGGCTCAGGGTTAGCAGAGAAGTCGGTGTCGTGGCTCGAGCTGTCGTCGCCATCTCCGTCGTCTGGGTCTCCTCCAGCAGCTACTCCAGAAGCTGGGGCGCCCAGTGGTGGTGCAGGGGGCGCCTCCAGAGGAAGCACAGGAGAGCAGCTCCTCACAGACTCTATCTCCT
The DNA here is from genome assembly GCF_902167145.1 of Zea mays. Lineage (NCBI taxonomy): Eukaryota > Viridiplantae > Streptophyta > Magnoliopsida > Poales > Poaceae > Zea > Zea mays. Next base: position 218,530,221 of record NC_050096.1, on the reverse strand, counting down.
GGTGGAGCGAGAAAGAAGAGCCCTGCTGCTCCTGTCGTCGACGTTCCTGCTCCTCACGCAGGCGGTGGTGTAGTCTCTCCAAGTGGCTAGACTGTCCGGCCACGGGACGGCGAAGCGGACGCTCAGCAAGGCGGGAGGGTAAGAAGGGGATGACGGACTTTCGTGCAGTGTGTCTAAGTCGAGCCATCTACAAAAGACATCGCAAGCAAAAGGGTGAGAACAGAATTAATATGACCAGCAAATAATGAATCATAAGTAAATGAAGGATTAGAATAAAACATGATTTTCAGCAAGGTATAATATATAGTAGAACATAGGCTTGGTCGGTATGACCAACTTTTGAAGGGATATCAAAGTCAAGGCAGAGACAGAGGTCTATAGTCCTTAGAACGACCATTCTACTCTAGGTCAGCGGTCCTACAGTCAGCACGGCTCTGATACCACTTATGTCACACCCGGTTTTAGAAGGCAAACCGAATGCGAACCATGTACGTGCCAGGATCAGTTATTCACGTACACAGCAGTTACATAATATGGACATCATCACACAGTGCTCAAAATAGTATTAATAAGGGAAATAGTCGATTACATCATACGTCTGAGACGTCCATATAGTTCTTACAATAAATCAAAGTGCGGAAAAGAAACGTAGATAACACGGCCTTCACAGGCAGCCGACTGGGGGTTTGCCGCTAACCCACACCTAGAACTCGTCGTAGTCTTGGAACTCCTGGAAGTCTCCTTCCACAGCTTCATCTTCGCCTGAGCAGTGGTTGCAATGCTGACAACCTGGGGGGGGGGGTTTGGTGTGTAGAGCAAGGGTGAGTACACATCAACATACTCAGCAAGTATCCTGTTTGGCTGTAGTGGACTAGCTTTATGTGGGGATAAGTCAAGCAGTTGCTTTTAGTTGGTCAGGTTATTACTTACTAGTAGAAAGCCAGGTTTTAACATTAACCCAAGTTATTAGCCCAATGCATCCTTTCCAAACGGAAAGAATACCACTTACCAATACCATAATCGTAATCAGAACCATCAATCTCATTGTCACCTGTACCAAAGTATCTCTGATCAAGTATCACTAATCTCTGGAGCTCCCTTGGCCGCTCATAACCGCGAGCACGACTGATATATCAGTTTCATAACACTCTGCAGAGGTTGTGCACTTTACCCACAAGTCGTGATTCCCTCTCTGGCCCGGGCTTGCAAGACCCTTATTCACTCCCGAGGTGAATGGCCAGGGATTCACTACGAAGCCTTTACAAAGATTCCCCGGGGCTGTAGCCGCCCGTTAGGTTTCCTAAATGTACCGCACTCCTCTCCAAGGGACAAATCAACCTTGGCAGAGCGAGCCGCATACACCGAGCCCCATTGACGGCACGACGGCGAAGCGAACTACACCCCGGATCCTCTAATTATTCAGCTAAGGGCACCCCATTCCACCCTCATGGTTGCACTGTTTTCCCGGGCGGTCATCCATTGAACAGGTCCTTACGGAGAGGCACTCGAGAAACCGCTCGAGTCCCCTTAAATGCCACAAGTATAATCATAAATAAGAACGGGAAAACAGCGTATCATAGATAACCACATCATGTTCATTGATTAAAGTTGAGCAATAGCATCAAACTAAGCAGTAATAATCCGACCCAAATAGGTAAACAAGGACATGGATAACAAAAAGCTAGTCAATCCTTAGGTATAAATGTGTGATGCGGGAGGTGAATTAAAGAATGATTAGGACAGAGATAGGTCAAAGGACACTTGCCTCCACCAACCGACTGCTGCTCAGGGGCTTCTCCTGCGAATTCCTCGGGCTCTTCGACCGGATCGTTCTCTATGCGAGCGCAAACATACATACATCCATCCACATATTTAATACAAAAGAACAGTACACCATACAAGGGAACAAATAAAGCGAATATGCATCAAGTATGACATTTGACATTGCATTTGTTATGGTTAGAAAGAAACGGGAAAGGGTCTCGCAGGGGGTTAAATCTTATGTACTAACGATCAATTACAATTGGTTCTTAACAAAAGAATTCTGTTACATATACACTAATGGAAACCTAATCATTTTAAGTTGATCAACATTGAACGAGATAAACAGTGAATCACATGAATCAATTAGCGTAACGGAATTCTAAATTAAACTTCCTATTTCAATAACATGAACAGTGATTAGCCTACCTAAAATAAAATAGCTATGATCACAGAAAGTAAATAAAATAAAATAAAAAAATAAAAAAAACAGGGGGGGGCGGTTGAACCGGCCCTAGGGGCGGTTGAACCGGCCCTAGGCGAGCGGCTGGGGGGCGGCCGGGCTGGGGGCGGCCGGGACCGGCCAGGGGCGGCCAGCGGCCGGCTGGGGCGCGGCCAGGGGCGCGGGCTGGGGGCGGTTGGGCGCGGCTGGGCGGGCGGCCGAGGGCGCGGCCAGGGGCGGCCAGCGGCCGGCAGCGGCCGGCTGGGGCGTGGCCAGGGGCGCGGCCAGCGGCCGGGCGGCTGGGCTGCCAAGGGGAGGGAGGAGGGGAGAGGGGAGAGGGAGGGAGGAGGGAGAGAGGGAGGAGGGGGCTCACCGGCGATGGGCGGCCGACGGCGAGGGCGGCCGGCAGGGGGCGGCGGCGGCTTAGGGTGGGGGAGAGAAAATGAGAGAAAATGAGAGGGAGAGGGAGAGGGTTTGGGGAAAAAAGGGGGAATGAGGGGGGGCTGGGCCTTTTTGGGCCCAAGAGGGGGCGCCAGGGGCGGCTGGGCCGGCCGGGGTCGGCCCACGGCGCGGGAGAGAGAGAAAAAGAGGAGAGAAAAAGAGAGGGAGAAAAAAGAAAGAAAAGATCTTCTCCTCTTTTTCGAAATCCGATCTTTCTACATGAATGCAATTGCGCTTTCAAAGCAATCAAAAGAAATGCAAGGTTCGGCATGGTGCATCAAACAACATAAAGTATTTAGGGTTTTTCTTACACGGGAATTCCAAACCGAATCCCGCTAGAACTTTGGAAAAGGTCAAGGTTTAGCGAGGGGAAAAAAGAAAAAGAAAAGGTAACGCCCGAATTTTGGCGAGTAAAGAAAAGAAAAAAAAATTCAACTGCAAAATTCGGGGCGTTACAGTCAGGTTCCGAGTTTTCAGGCTGGTTTGTTGACGCTGTCAACGGTTTGGCCGTAGCCGGGTTTGCGAGAGCAGCCCCCGAGCCTTTGCACGAAGCGAGAGGACGATCAAGGACTATCTCGACTTTTATTGTACGCCCCTTCGTCGCCTTTCCGCAAGGAGGAAGGGGGGGAAGCGCCATGTTGCCCTCGGAGGGCGCCGAACATGGTGTCTCCCGTGAGTTGCTAACGGGTGATCCGAGTGGACGCCCGTGCCCCGTTCGATAATGGTCGACTAGTGGCCCAGAGGCGCGCTCCAAAAGTACCTGCAGGTGATTTGCCAGACCCGGACCCGTTCGATGGGGTCCGAGGGCTCGATGCCTCCCTTTGATGGGATTCTGTTACAAAATCGCTCCTGCTGGTCTCGGAAATGTCCTAGGGTACCTCGGGAGCATAGCCCGAGCCTCGGCCATGTAACGGACGTACCCAGAGTCATCCCTCGCTCTGCGTGCTCTGGGGCGGCTATCGAACCCTTCCGAGGGGCCAGCCTTCGAACCCCTGATCAGTAGTGGGCGCGGAGCCCAAGTGCTCTAGGCGGCTGTCGAACCCTTCCGAGGGGCCAGCCTTCGAACCCCTGATCAGTAATGAGCCTGAAGCCCGAGTGCTCTGGGGCGGCTGTCAAAAAGAGGGTTCCCCCCTTCTAGCCCCCGAGGGAGGGTCGGGCTTTGCCGAGGTAAGGCTGACCCTTCCTTGACGGTGAGACTTTATTTGTGTATGTATAGAAAACGAGGTATATGAACGACTTGTAAACATCTTAAGGGTAAAAGCGACGTAGCTGTCGGATGTCCCAAGCGTTGCCGTAGACCTCGCCTTGATCGTTGGCAGCTTGTATGTTCCGGGCTTCAAAATCTTAGCGATGATGAACGGCCCTTCCCAGGGAGGAGTAAGCTTGTGGCGCCCTCGGGCGTCCTGCCGCGGCCGAAGTACCAAGTCTCCCACCTGGAAGTCTCGGGGCTGAACCCCTCGGGCGTGGTAGCGTCGTAGAGACTGCTGATATCGCGCCGAGTATAGTAAGGCCATGTCCCGAGCCTCTTCCAGCTGGTCCAGTGAGTCTTCTCGGCTGGTCTGGTTGCTTTGGTCGTCGTACGCCCTTGTCCTTAGGGAATCGTATTCTAAGTCTGTGGGCAAGATAGCCTCGGCCCCATAGACTAGAAAGAACAGCGAGAAACCCGTGGCTCGGCTTGGCGTCGTCCTCAGACTCCAGACCACCGAGGGTAGCTCTTTCATCCATCACTTGCCGAACTTGTTGAGGTCGTTGTAGATCCTTGGTTTGAGTGTCTGCAGAAGCATACCGTTGGCACACTCCACCTGCCCATTCGTCATGGGGTGAGCCACGGCGGCCCAGTCCACACGGATGTGGTGGTCCTCGCAGAAGTCCAGGAACTTCTTCCCAGTCACTACAACCTTTTAGGCCTTCTGTGACATTATGATTATGTCACTAACTAGTGTTTATTTGTCATAGGTTGTATTTTGGTGACACCATTGTGACAAAAAGGACATCGTCATAGAAGGTGCGTGTTAAATGAACTACAATGACGATCATCAAAAAAATGTCATAGGTTTTGTGACGCATACCAGATTCGTCACAAAATCTATGACACTTTATTTCGTCATAAGTGCCTTTGAAAATGTCACAATTTGTACTGTCGTGCATTGCCACATGGCTAATAGTGATGACGTGGTATGTGACGTGGCAAAATGTTAATGACAAAAATATTTGTCATAGATTTGATCGTGTGGCAGATGACATGGCAAAATTTCATCACAAATTGGAAGGTGGTGGACTGGTGGCCGCTTCTATGGCAATACATTTGTGACGAATATTTTCATCATAAAATATGATGACATGGCAGTGATGTGCCAAAGCATTTGTGATAGATACAATAGTCATTAGAAGGAACACATCATAAGCATTCATATCGTCAAGGAATATTACACATCACAACCAAAATATCGCATGAATTTGTTCACTACAAATATTTCTTGCTTCTTGATCTCAAGTTCATCCTAAAGTTGTTGAACCTTTGCAGAAATTGACGCTATGGAGCTTTTCTTGGATGCAGACCGAAGACCAACATTGCATAGGAACACACTGGAGCCCGGTATGATACTAGAAACAACTTTTGTAGGATATTTTGGTTGTTATCCATCCTAAATTGGTGCTACCATTATTTCTTCCATGTCAACCTAATATAAAGGTTAAAGGTTATTCATCAGTATAGTATACCAGAAGTTGCAAGTTGTGAGTACAAACATGAAAGGAAAACAAGCACTTACAATAGCTTTCTCAATATTTTCACTAAAACCTTTCTTTTTGTTGCAATGCATGTCCTTTAAAAGATCTATTGCACTAAGTTCAGCATCCTTACATTTTTCTTGCTTTTGAAATGATATAAAATGAGTCCAGTGAGAATGAAGGTCTTAAAATAAGGTACAAGTTAGATTTCAAAATAACAATTCAAAATACATTTTAGATATAAATAGTGATAAAACATTTAAATAAAACAGTAAATGAAGCAGTCCTCAAGTAACATGCGTCAATAACAAAAATAAATACAATTCAACGAATAATTAGGACATCACAATCATATGTCAAGAAATAAAACATATGGTCTTGCAGTTGAAATGGGTGCAGCTTGATGAAACATAGTTTCATAACGGCCGTTTGGTGGCGCAGCATGCAAGATCAATTAAAGGGCAGGTTAGTAATTGCAGAGCAATGTATGTAAACATTTATTTTGCTATAAGTAATTAAACTGACGACATGCCTAAGGCACTCACATGTGTTTGATTTGTTTCTGTTTAAGTTTTTTATGAGGTGTTAATTTAGTAACTAAAACCAACTGAAATGAATTACCCTTTTGTCCAACTCTACTTGTCCCCTTAAAAAAATTTCGTTGAACTTAGCGAAACAAAGAATCTGCACAAAACATCAGTTATGGTACAACAATTTAATTGAATGATTCAGGCTGTACCGCTGTAGAATGCAATTGTTTAAAAAGAATGGCTTTTGATGTTATGAAATGGTCAGATATCACATAGGACTTATTGTGCAATGTTGATATTATGGTGACTTAGGATTAGAACAGCAGGTAAATTGATGAACCAAATGAAGCACGACATACTTGTAAAATAGGATTATCACAGATGAAGCAGGCAAACATTAACACCAATTTTTAGGGCAACAGGGTATTAGGAGCGGGCAATAAGACGCATCCATGGAAGTAAAAAGATTACGCCAGCAGATAACTTGGTGAACCAAATGAAGCATGGCGTACTTATAAAACAGAATCATCACAGATGAAGTAGACAGACATTAAACCAATTTTAGGGCAAAAGGGAATTAGAAGCAGTCAATCAAACACATTCTAGATTATAGAGGTTATGTAACGAAATAGGTAAGCACCATTACGATTTGCAGTGGAACAGGAAGTAAGCAACGACCAGTCAGTGAGATAGTTGAGGCTTTGTTGGATCCCATGCCAAAAATTCTTTTTTTTTGTTAACGGGATTTTTTCCACGCTATAATATATAGTAATAGTAATGGGCAACTAATAGCAAATAAAATATATACATTGGGAAGGGTTCTCGTGATGAGCTTACCATCTTACCAACTTTGCTAATAAAAAATATACAATTAATATAGAGGTTTGTGTTGTTCTATCCACCCCATAAATCATGATAAGGAGTTTGCTAGAGTCACCAGATGAACTTATCTAAGATTACTATTTACTATGCCGAGGTCTCAACACCCTTAGCCTAAATAAGTACTCGTAGACTGTAATGATTAAATAAAGGTTGCTCATAGTTAAACTGTGTGGTGATGAGTCTTTCAACTAAATAGCTCTCAAGTAAAACAACTAAATTGAGGTGAGTACCGTTTCAAATGAGGACTTAGTTCTAGCTTACCTCACATTAATAGATGTAGGCAACCATATTTTCATGATGATAACATAGTATAATATCTGGATGCATGTTCAAGGCTATACTTTTTTTTGACGTACTGAGTGCTTTGACAGAAAAAATGAGCAGATTGTTGTAAACAAAAAAAAACATGTTTGTAATGGCAAAACTGCATGCTCAGGGTTGGTATTTTTTAGTTTACCTGGTAGTCATCGCCAAGCTCCTAGGTGAAAGACTGAAAGCACATCCTTGATGGCCTCGCCAGATGCGTGGTGATCGCCGCACATGATGAGGAGCATCACCGCCTTGGCCCATGTTTTGGCCTCCTCTACCTCGCCTACCTCATCCAGATCCTAAGAAAGGGGCACAACAGAAATCTGATTTGAGGCGGCGCAAGATCTTTACCTCGTGCAGAAAACCCTAGCCGCCAGTCGCCATCTGCAACGGACGGGGCGGAGGCATCCGAGAGCGAGGTGGCGCGGGATCCTCACCACGGCCTCACCTCATGCAGCGATGGCGTACGACGAGAGCCAATTGGTAGGAAAAACGTCGCATGCCTTGCTCTCCTCCCGGTTCTAGAAAGTGCAAGACAGGACCAGATGATTTAATCCCCTAATCCCCTCCCAGTTCCCGTTTTAGGGTTTAATAAAAACACAACCTTTCAAAATAGATCCGACAGCGGTAAAAAGGGAGACATGGAGTTCTGGTTGGGCTTTGTGGTGCAGGACTTTTACATATGCAAATAAATAAATTAATTAAGACAATGTGGCCATTCTAGTTGTGGAGCTTCGCTTCCATCTTTGTATATAATTAATATTTTATGCAAACAATTCTATTACAAGGAGTTGAGTCTATTTTATAAAAAAAAATTAAATGATTAAAGAGCTTTATCTCTCGGGTCCCAAATAAAATACCAATATATTTGTCCCTTTCTCGTTTTCTCTTGATCGGCAACTATTTATTTTATAATAATGTGAATTATTTTCTAAATAGCATTATTTAAGGTCTAGCTATTAATGTAAAAATATCTTTTGAGACCCTAAACACTTTAAATGTGCTCGCATTTCTTTTGAAGTAAATTTTTTTTAAGGTCCACTCTTGTTCGAAGACGCCAGATAGGTTGGGAATTATACGATGTGAAACAAAGTTGTCATTGCCTCTTTGCATCTATAAAACAAATATTTGACCATATGTGCATATCGGAAAGATTTGTCCTCGTGGACAAGTTAATAAATTATGGGCTAATAATCGAGGTGATGGGAGGTAAAATTCTACAAATTAGCTAACTACTAGAGGTACTTTAATACAAATAGTTGAAAAATCAAAAAAAAAATTAATGTGTTACATTAATAAACACCTCATGTTGAACCCATTTAGCCTTGATGTGGACCTGCCGTTACATCAATTATATGTTATTTCATTTTAAAAAATATAATCACATATCAATGACGAATGAACTTGTCATACAATTGTCGTAATTATGATGTAGAGGAAGCTATGACGATTTATTCTTATGACACACCCATATTGTCATAGACCATCGTCACAAATGGCATGTTAGCATGAGTTATGACAGTTTTAATGACAATGGTTACTTTTTTGTCATTAAACATATATGTCTCGTCAAAATCGTCATAAATAGAGCGGTGTAGTGACAATTCCAACTAGTGTCATCAAATATTTGTCATAGAAGGCCATATATGTTGTAGTGAGTGAACTGGGTGCCATTGTCGGTGATGATGGAGTTCGGGACCCCAAAGCGATGGATGATGTTGGTGAAAAATGCCACCGCCTGCTCGGACCTGATGCTTGTTAGGGGTCGGACCTCGATCCACTTGGAGAATTTGTCGATGGCGACCAGCAGGTGCGAGAAGCCCCCGGGTGCCCTCTACAAGGGACCGACGAGGTCCAGACCCCACACAGCAAATAGTCAGGTGATGAGTATTGTCTGCAGGGCCTGAGGGGGCAAGTGCGTCTGTCTCACGTAGAATTGACACCCTTGGTAGGACCGTACAATCCTAGTGGCGTCGGCCACCGCGGTTGGCCAGTAGAAACCTTGTCGGAAGGCGTTCCCAACGAGGGCTCGAGGTGCTGCATGGTGACCGCAAGCCCCTGAGTGTATCTCTTGCAATAGCTCCTGTCCTTCGGTGACGGATATGCATCGTTGGAGAATGCCTGAGGGGCTGCGGTGGTAGAGCTCCTTTTCATCACCCAGTAAGATGAACGACTTGGCGCGCCGCGCCAGTCGCCGAGCTTCGGCCTTGTCGAGGGGTAGCTCTCCCTGGTGGAGATATTGCAGGTACGGGGTCTACCAATTTCGATTAGACGTGACCCCATTCTGCTCTTCCTCGACGCGCAGTGCCTCACCCTCAGCGGCCGAGGCCTCGTCGGGCTCAGGCGTGTCGTCGGTTGTAGGAAACGGGTGACGCCTAAGAGGGGGGGGGGTGAATTAGGACTTCCAAAACTTTTACTAAACTAGGCCACAATTAAATCCCTAGAGCAAAACCTTTGCAAGTAATCAAACTAGAGTGTGCAAACTAGGTTTTGTCTAAGTGTTGCTATCTCTACCGCAAAGGCTAAGTTTCAATCTACACTAAATAAGTATGACAATAAGATTGAAACTTAAATGCTTAATATAAATGCGGAATGTAAAGAGCTAAGTAGAGAAGCAAACTCTCGTGGATGACGCCGGTATTTTTACCGAGGTATCCGGAACCACGTAAGGTTCCGACTAATCCTCGTTGGTGCCCCTACGCAAAGGGAAGCCCACGCGAGGGCCAAGCACCACGGTCGAGTAACTCCGTAGAGAGCCACGGGCCTTCTCCACGCGCAAGTGGTGCTCCGCTTCCGGCTCCTCTCGGACGCTCCCCGCCGTCTCCACTATCGAGCTTCCGGCCGAAACGCCGCGGGCCTCGTTCCCTCCGGTACACGGTGGCGGCCGTGACACAAACGCGGTTGTCACGGTCTCGCAAGACTCTCGCCCCACTCGGTACAATTACAACGACTCACGCAAGAGCCGAGGGGTTGTGTGGTTTTACAAAACTCACTCAACTAACTAGGGTTCACCTAGAGCAAGCGCTAAAGCGGTCTAACTAACCTAAGCACTTCGCAAAGCACCTACGCTAATCACCGAGTGATTCTATTAAGCACTTGGGTGTTTGAGCTCTTGGAAATGTGGACTATATGCCTTGGTATGTTGCTTGGGCTCCCACACATGAGAATGGCCGGTTGGGGTGGTATTTATAGCCTCCACACCCCCAACTAGCCGTTGGACAGAAAGCAGCAGCTTTCTGTCGTCGGGTGCACCGGACAGTCCGGTGCACCACCGGACACTGCACAATAGATGTCCGGTGCACGCCACGTCAGCCGACCGTTGGCGCCTGTAGCAGTCGACCGTTGGATCCGACCGTTGCCGTCTGCCCGTTGGCACACCGGACAGTCCGGTGCACACCGGACAGTCCGGTGCTACAGCCAGAGAGCGCCTGTATGCGGCCTCTCTGCGCAGACTGTCCGGTGCCTCACCGGACAGTCCGGTGCGCCACCAGGCGCTGGCTGACAGCCCTCATCTTGGATTTCTTCGCTGATTTCTTCGGGCTTCTTTGTTCTTTGAGTATTGGACTCCTATGTATCTTTTTATGTCTTCTTTTGAGGTGTTGCATCCTCATTGCCTTGGTCCAATTCTCTTCGCATCCTGTGAACTATAAACACAAACACTAGAAAACTTATTAGTTCACGGATTGTGTTGTTCATCAAACACCAAAACTCAATTAGCCGAATGGCCCGGGGTCCATTTTCCTTACAATCTCCCCCTTTTTGGTGATTGATGACAACACAACCAAAGCAAGCAAATATTACAAGTGTTTGAATGAAAATATGCATTTTACTTGCTAAGATGCATGATTGTCCCCACAATGTGATATTATGGACTTAAGCCTCCCCCTAACTCCATAATTCACTTACTTCCTATTTTTGGACCAAATAACCAGAACCACTTGGACCAAATAACCAGAACCACTTGAAAAGCCATTTGTAGATATAAAATTTTAAATTGGTGGTGTTTGGTGTTTGATATAGTTTTCATTGCTTTGGTCCCTAAACTTCTCCCCCTTTGGCATCAACCACCGAAAAGGAAGACATTAAAAGCATGTAGGAAGTAAATAAAAGCTTGCCCTCATCAAGAATTGTATCAAATGATATCACTAGAAGGATATTAAATTAAACTATGTGAATGATACCACTTGAAGGAGTCCTCAAAAGATTACTCCCCCTAAATGAGTTGTCTCCTTTAGAAAGAGTTTTTCTCCCCCTTTAGAGATGAAGAAATACTCCCCTTGACAGAGATCCTCTACTTAGGAAAAAGCATGTGAAAATTAGAGGTGCAAGACATGATTTGAAAAGACTAACTTCCCTTATGCATAGGTAACAGAATATGAGTTAACTACTTATGCATTTTTAGCAACATGGAAGCATATGATATGAAATATAGTCTAATCAAATATTGGAGAAGACATGTAAATGATATTGAATGTAGTCTCAAAAGATACCAATTGAAGATCAATGGCGAGCTTGAGAGACATGAGAGTTCTTGGAGATTTTGCAGTGGAAGATTGTTGTCTTTCTCCGGGGACCTTATTTTCCTTACAATGAGACTATCACATGAAATAGACTTGAAAAGGTGTTAGTCTCAAAGTGTTAGATTATAGAGTAACCTCCCCCTAAAGGTGTGCATATAAGTTTTGAATACTTGTAGGAGACATGCACTTTGATTTGATATCAAGAGGGGCAAATTATCCATAATCCAAACTTTGGCACATATAAGTTAAATGATACACTTTGTAGAAATCAAAATTTTCAATTGATGCATCATTTACTATGGAGTGATATAAAAGCTATGTGCCGTGCTTTAACTAAACATTTTAAGCCATGTAGGTTTGCTTAAGTATATGAATTTAAAAACTAGCAATCCTACCATATGATTTACCTAGTATGCATGATTTTGAACAAAAGTACATAACAAATGTAATACTAGGCAAGAAAGGTAAACTAGATAAAAGATAAATAGATACGCATATCTAAAAACGAGAAATATAATAAAACTAGTTACCTTAGTCATGGGTGGGAAATTTGGGTCCAAAATTTTTACTAACCCACTTGGCAATAAACTTGATCCAATATGATGTATCCCATGATATACATCCCAATTTTGCCAAGTCTCCAAATTTCCCGACGACCTTAGGTCCACTCACTTCCCTTTTGGGATCCAAACCTTCTTGGTGCTTTTCATGGTTGAAATTATCTCCTTTGGCACCCAGATGCGTTTGGCCCCCTTTCCTTTGTTGGCTTGCTTGTTGGCCTTGATTGCTATCACCTTTCCGTTCTTTTTCTTCTTGATCAAATATGGTGTAGCATCCTTTTTGTTCACCTTTTTGATGTAGGTGTTGGTGATTTTGCCTGATGGCTTTTGCTTGAGCTTTTGCCTTTGTTTATCCCCGGTCATCGCCTTGCATTGGAAAGACTTGTGGCCTTCCTTGTGGCATAGCCTACAAATCACAGTTTCTCCCTCCATAGACTTGTTCACTCCCGCAGTGGTGTTATCCTGTGGAGGTCGGATTTGTTTGGCTTTGCCTTTCTTGTCATACAAAGCCTTGCCAAGGCGAGCCACTTCTTGCTTTAATTGTTCATTTTCCTTTGCAACCTCATCCGAACATGTCTCTATAACAATATTCTCAACAACGACTTGGTTGCAGGGGTTAGAATCATCAATTAAATCAAAGCAGGAAGTAGAAGCATCTTTCTTAATTATTTCAGGTATTTCAACTAAAGATGCTGCTGGGGTGCTACCAATGTTTTCTAGCTTAGTAGTTAGCTCATTATTGTGTATGCTAAGAATTTCCATTTTCTCTAGCAAATTTTCAATAGCTTCTTGGGAGCTAGCTAACTTAGCCTTAAGTTTTTCATTCTTTTTAATAAGGCTATCATCGGTAGCAGTGGATGAAGCACTAGACTCTAATAGCTCAATTTTAGTTGATAGCTCACTATTTAAGTTTGCAAAAGTTTCAAATTTTTCTAGCAAGCCTTTGTAATCATTTTGAGAGCTAATCAACTTATTTTTCAAAGTTTTAAGTTGAGCTTTTTGCTTAGTGCAAACATCCTAGAAAAAATTTACGGCTTCCGCAAGCTCTTCTAGAGAGGCCTTTCCCTCACCTTCATCATCACTACTGCTTTCATCACTAGAGGATGGAATGCTTTTGTTACCTCTTGCCATAAGGCATTTGTGTGATGACCGTGATGATCGTGACGAGGACCGGTGGCTGCGCGTCCTTGGAGGTTCATCTTCACTTGAAGAGTCATCCCAAGTTCTAACACTTGTGAGCGCCTTGCCTTTGCTCCTCTCCTTTTTGGGTTTGGCCATATTTGGACAGTTGTCCCTGAAGTGGCCCTTCTCCCCACATGCGAAGCATCCTCTCTTCCTTTGCTTTTTCCTGTCAATGTTAAAGAGAAGATCCTCGACCTGCAGGGGCACACCCATTAGATTAATCTTGCGAATCATCCTCATTACCTTTCCGACGCGTCGGATTGTTTCTTCGTCCTCGGAGGATGATGTGCATGGTTGATTATCTTCATCATCATCACTTTCTTCTTCTTCTTCTTCTTCACTTGAGGAACTTGGAGTGGGAGCCTTCTTTTTGCCCTTCCTTTCATCACATGCAAAAGCATATGGCTTTGAGGAAGTTGGCTCCTCTCCCCGACTCATTTTTCGCGACATCTCAAAAGCCGCGATTTTCCCAATCACGATGGTCGGGGTCATGTTGCTCAAGTCCTCCATGTTGTGAAGGATGGTGATGATGCTCCCATATCTTTGTTGTGGTAGCAGGGAGATAATCTTCCTCACAATGTCCGCATCACCTAGCTTATTAATGCCAATCGAATTGAGCTCATTGATAATTAGATTCAAACGAGAATACATGTCTCTAACAAGCTCATCATCTTTCATAGCAAAAGAATTATACTCATTTAAGACTAGGCAATGTTTTTGCTCACGGACATTGGATGTGCCGTCATGGAGCTCATGCAATTTTAGCCAAATCTCATTAGCAGTTTTCAGAGTAAATACTTGATTGAAAATATCCATGCTAAGAGATTCATACAAGCAATTTTTGGCTCTAGCATTTAAATGGATTTCTTTTTCCTCACTCGTGGTGGGTTTCTCAGGATTCTTGAGGGGTTTCATCCCGTCACGAGTGACTCTCCAAACACCTAGATCAACGCCCTCTAGGTAACAAGCCATTCTAGCACTATAATATGGGAAGTTAGTGCCGTCAAAGTGTGGTGGCCTATGGGTATCCATCCCTTCCTCTAAAAAGCGTCGGCTCTTTTAGCGGTGAAGCTAAAGCGTTTCAAATGAGCCAAACCGGGCCTTGATACCACTTGTAGGAAACGGGTGACGCCTAAGAGGGGGGGGGTGAATTAGGACTTCCAAAACTTTTACTAAACTAGGCCACAATTAAATCCCTAGAGCAAAACCTTTGCAAGTAATCAAACTAGAGTGTGCAAACTAGGTTTTGTCTAAGTGTTGCTATCTCTACCGCAAAGGCTAAGTTTCAATCTACACTAAATAAGTATGACAATAAGATTGAAACTTAAATGCTTAATATAAATGCGGAATGTAAAGAGCTAAGTAGAGAAGCAAACTCTCGTGGATGACGCCGGTATTTTTACCGAGGTATCCGGAACCACGCAAGGTTCCGACTAATCCTCGTTGGTGCCCCTACGCAAAGGGAAGCCCACGCGAGGGCCAAGCACCACGGTCGAGTAACTCCATAGAGAGCCACGGGCCTTCTCCACGCGCAAGTGGTGCTCCGCTTCCGGCTCCTCTCGGACGCTCCCCGCCGTCTCCACTATCGAGCTTCCGGCCGAAACGCCGCGGGCCTCGTTCCCTCCGGTACACGGTGGCGGCCGTGACACAAACGCGGTTGTCACGGTCTCGCAAGACTCTCGCCCCACTCGGTACAATTACAACGACTCACGCAAGAGCCGAGGGGTTGTGTGGTTTTACAAAACTCACTCAACTAACTAGGGTTCACCTAGAGCAAGCGCTAAAGCGGTCTAACTAACCTAAGCACTTCGCAAAGCACCTACGCTAATCACCGAGTGATTCTATTAAGCACTTGGGTGTTTGAGCTCTTGGAAATGTGGACTATATGCCTTGGTATGTTGCTTGGGCTCCCACACATGAGAATGGCCGGTTGGGGTGGTATTTATAGCCTCCACACCCCCAACTAGCCGTTGGACAGAAAGCAGCAGCTTTCTATCGTCGGGTGCACCGGACAGTCCGGTGCACCACCGGACACTGCACAGTAGATGTCCGGTGCACGCCACGTCAGCCGACCGTTGGCGCCTGTAGCAGTCGACCGTT
Source organism: Zea mays (assembly GCF_902167145.1). Lineage (NCBI taxonomy): Eukaryota > Viridiplantae > Streptophyta > Magnoliopsida > Poales > Poaceae > Zea > Zea mays. The sequence goes on along the minus strand of NC_050096.1, from coordinate 218,514,764 downwards.
GGATCCGACCGTTGCCGTCTGCCCGTTGGCACACCGGACAGTCCGGTGCACACCGGACAGTCCGGTGCTACAGCCAGAGAGCGCCTGTCTGCGGCCTCTCTGTGCAGACTGTCCGGTGCCTCACCGGACAGTCCGGTGCACACTGGACACCAATGTCCGGTGCGCCACCAGGCGCTGGCTGACAGCCCTCATCTTGGATTTCTTCGCTGATTTCTTCGGGCTTCTTTGTTCTTTGAGTATTGGACTCCTATGTATCTTTTTATGTCTTCTTTTGAGGTGTTGCATCCTCATTGCCTTGGTCCAATTCTCTTCGCATCCTGTGAACTATAAACACAAACACTAGAAAACTTATTAGTTCACGGATTGTGTTGTTCATCAAACACCAAAACTCAATTAACCGAATGGCCCGGGGTCCATTTTCCTTACATCGGTCTTGGCGGAGGGTTGATGTATGTCTCTGGAGAAGACGTCCGGGGGAACCGTTGTCCACCCCGAGGCTATTTTAGCCAGCTCATCCGCAGTCTCGTTGTACCGTCGAGCGACGTGGTTGAGCTCGAGCCCGTAGAACTTGTCTTCCAGGCGCCGAACTTCATCGCAGTAGGCCTCCATCTTCCGGTCGCGGCAGTGGGAGTTCTTCATGACTTGGTCAATGACAAGCTGCGAGTCGCCACGAGCGTCGAGGCGCCGAACCCCTAGCTCAATGGCGATGCACAACCCGTTAACCAGAGCCTCGTACTCGGCCATGTTGTTTGACGCCAGGAAATGGAGGCACAACACGTAGCGGAGATGTTTCCCAAGGGGTGAGATGAAGAGCAAGCCCGCGTCGGCTCCTGTTTTCATCAACGACCCATCGAAGTACATGGTCCAGAGTTCCGGTTGGATCGAAGCTGTTGGTAGCTGGGTGTCGACCCATTCAGCCACGAAGTACGCCAAGACTTGGGACTTGATGGCCTTCCGAGGAGCGAACGAGATTGTCTCGCCCATGATCTCCACCGCCCACTTTGCTATCCTACCCGAGGCCTCTTGGCACTGGATGATCTCCCCCAGGGGGAAGGATGACACCACAGTCACCGGATGAGACTCGAAGTAGTGTCGCAACTTTTGCCGGGTCAGAATTACTGCGTACAGTAGCTTCTGAATTTGCGGGTAGCGGATCTTGGTCCCGAATAGCACTTCACTGATGAAGTAGACCGACTTCTGGACGAGCAGTGCATGCCCTTCTTCTTGTCTCTCGACTACGATCGCGGCGCTGACCACCTGAGTGGTTGCGGCTACGTAGATCAAGAGGGCTTCTCCCGCGGCGGGGGGCACCAAGATGGGCGCGTTTGTAAGGAGTGCCTTTAAGTTTCCGAGGGCTTCCTCGGCCTCGGGGGTCCAAGTGAAGTGCTCGGTCTTCCTTAAGAGGCGGTACAAGGGTAGGCCTTTTTCACCGAAGCGCGAGATGAAGCGGCTCAGAGCCACAAGGCATCCCATGACCCTATGTGCTCCTTTCAAATCTTTGATAGGCCCCATGTTGGTGATGGCCGCGATTTTCTCCGGGTTGGTCTCGATGCCCCGCTCGGAGACGATGAACCCCAGGAGCATGCCTCAGGGGACTCCGAAGACACACTTCTCGGGGTTGAGCTTCACGCCCTTCGCTCTCAGACACTTGAACGTCGTTTCAAGGTCAAAGGCTTTCCTCGTCTTGACTACGATGTCATCGACGTAAGCCTCGACCGTTCGGCTGATGTGCTCTCCGAACACGTGGTTCATGCACCTTTGGTATGTCGCACCTGCATTCCTCAAGCCAAATGGCATAGTAGTATAACAGTACATGCCAAAAGGTGTGATGAAAGAAGTCACGAGCTGGTCGGACTCTTTCATCTTGATTTGGTGATACCCTGAGTAGGCGTCGAGGAATGACAAGGTTTCGCACCCAGCAGTGGAATCCACAATTTGATCGATGCGAGGCAGAGGGTAGGGAACCTTCGGACATACTTTGTTTAGACCAGTGTAGTCTACACACATCCTCCATTTCCCACCTTTCTTTTTCACAAGCACAGGGTTGGCTAACCATTCAGGATGGAATACCTCTTTGATGAACCCTGCAGCCATCAGCTTGTGGATCTCCTCGCCTATGGCTCTGCTTTTTCTTCGTCGAAACGGCCCAGAGGCTGCTTCACGGGTCGGGCTCCAGCTCAGATATCCAGCGAGTGCTCGACGACATCCCTCGGTATGCCAGGCATGTCCGAGGGACTCCACGCAAAAACTTTGGTGTTTACGCGGAGCAAGTCGACGAGCACTGCTTCCTATTTGGGGTCGAGCTTGGAGCCGATCCGGACTTGCCTGTAGGCGTCATTGCTGGGGTCGAGAGGGACGGACTTAACCGCCTCAGCTGGCTCAAAGTTGCCGGCGTGGCGCTTTGCATCAGGCACCTCCTTGGAGAGGCACTCCAGGTCGGCGATGAGGGCCTCAGACTCGGCGAGGGCCTCAGCGTAATCCACGCACTCCACGTCGCATTTGTACGCGTGTCGGTATGTGGATCCGACGGTGATGACCCCGTTGGGGCCCGACATCTTGAGCTTGGGGTAGGTGTAGTTGGGGACAACCATGAACTTGGCGTAGCATGATCTCCCTAGCACCGCGTGGTAGGTTCCTCGGAACCTGACCACCTCGAACGTGAGGGTTTCCCTGCGGAAGTTGGAGGGAGTTCCGAAGCAGATGGGCAGATCGAGTTGTCCAAGGGGCTGGACGCGCTTCCCGGGGATGATCCCGTGAAAGGGCGCCGCACCGGCCCGGATCGTGGATAGATCGATTTCCAAGAGCCCGAGGGTCTTGACATAGATGATGTTGAGGCTGCTGCCTCCGTCCATGAGGACCTTGGTGAGCCTGACGTTGCCGATGACGGGGTCGACAACGAGCGGGTACTTTCCTGGGCTCGGCACGCAGTCGGGGTGGTTGCCTTGGTCGAAGGTGATGGGCTTGTTGGACCAGTCTAGGTAGACTGGCGCCACCACCTTTACCGAGCAGACCTCCCGGTGCTCCTGCTTGCGGTACCGAGCCAAGGCGTTCGCCACTCGCCCACCGTAGATCATGAAACAACCGTGGACCTCGGGGAACTCCTCTGCCTTGTCGCCCTCCTTCTTGTCGTTGCCTTGGCCTTTGCGACCTTCCGCCGGGGGCCCGGCCTTATGGAAGTAGCGCCGAAGCATGACGCATTCCTCAAGGGTGTGCTTGACGGGGCCCTGGTGATAGGGGCACGACTCCTTGAGCATCTTGTCGAACAGGCTGGCCCCTCTAGGAGGCTTCTGAGGGTTCCTGCGCTCGGTGGCAACGACAAGATCTGCATCGGCGGCGTCGCGCTTTGCTTGCGACTTCTTCTTGGCCTTCTTCTTCGTGCTGCGTTGGGCGGACGCCTCGAGGACGTCTTCCTACTGGCGTCCCTGAGGCTGCTTGTCCTTCCGGAAGATGGCTTCAACCGCCTCCTGACCAGAGGCGAACTTGGTGGAGATGTCCATCAACTCGCTCGCCTTGGTGGGGGTCTTGCGACCCAGTTTGCTCACCAGGTCGCGACAAGTGGTGCCGGCGAGGAACGCCCCGATGACATCCGAGTCGGTGATGTTGGGCAGCTCGGTGCGCTGCTTCGAAAACCGCCGGATGTACTCTCGCAGGGATTCCCCTGGTTGCTAGCGGCAGCTTCGGAGATCCCAGGAGTTCCCAGGGCGCACGTACGTGCCCTGGAAGTTTCCAGCGAAGGCTTTGACCAGGTCGTCCCAGTTGGAGATCTGCGCAGGAGGCAGATGCTCCAGCCAGGCTCGGGCGGCGTCGGAGAGGAACAGGGGAGGTTGCGGATGATGAGGTTGTCATCGTCCGTTCCACCTAGCTGGCAGGCTAGCCGGTAGTCCGCAAGCCATAGTTCCAGCCTTGTTTCCCCCGAGTACTTGGTGATAGTAGTCGGGGCTCGGAACCGGGTCGGGAACGGCGCCCGTCGTATGGCCCGGCTGAAGGCTTGCAGACCAGGTGGTTCGGGCGAGGGGCTCTGATCCTCCTCGCTGTCGTAACGTCCCCCACGCCTGGGGTGGTAGCCTCGGTGCACCTTCTCGTCGAGGCGGGCTCGACGGTCGCGGCGGTGGTGCTCATTGTCGAGGCAACCCGGGGCCGCAGGCGTTGCGTCCCGCGTGCGCCCGGTGTGGACCGAGGCCTCCCGCATGAATCAGGAAGTTGCTGCACGATGCTCTGGGGGGCACCCTTGCCTTCGGGAGGAGAGCTCTTGGCCCGTCGGACCACGGCGTCCTCCAGGAGATTCTTGAGTTCTCCTTGGATATGCTGCCCCTCGGTGGTGGACGGCTCCGGCATCGCTCGGAGCAGTATTGCCGCTACAGCCAGATTCTGGCCGACCACACTGGAAGCCGGGGGCAGCCTTGCCCTGGCATCGTCAGCGATACGATGCTGGACTTCCCGGGCCTGATGACGCGCTTCTCCGGCGAGTGCTCGGCCTGCCCACTCCTGCTCGATGTTTTGCCAGAGCTGCACAAGTTGCCCTGCTTCCTCGTCGAGCTTGGCCTGCATCTCGCGAATTTTCTTGAGCTGTGTGTCCTGACCCCCCGCAGGGACTGGGACATGAACTCGAGGCTCCCGAAGCGGAGCAGCGTCCCGGGCTGAAGAGGTTGCTGGAGACTACCCATCTGGAACTCAACGGGAAGTTGTTCGTCAACACGCAGCAGGCCCCTACCTGGCGCGCCAACTGTCGGCGTTTCGACCCCGGGGGGTCCCTGGACCGACGAGTAAAATTGTCGCTGCGTGTCCTAGCCCAGATGGGTTGGCGCGAGATGGAACACAAGGGGGAGGGGAACGCGGCTCGTGTTATCCTGCGCCAGGGGGATGCGCTTGCAATAGGGGTTACAAGCATTCGCGAGGGAGAGAGAGTGAGCTTGTTCGTCAGCCCGTCCTCCCGCGCGACCCTCCCGCATGAGGGCCCTGGACCTTCCTTTTATAGATGCAAGGAGAGGGTCCAGGTGTACAATGGGGGTGTAGCTATGCGCTAACGTGTCCGGCAGAGAGGTGCCTGGGCCCTGTGTACATGCCAACGTGGTTGTCGGAGAGGTGCTAGAGCCCTGTGTACGCGGTGTCGTGGCCGTCGGAGGAGTGCTTGAGCCCTGTAGAAGCACAGCTGTCGGGGCTGCTGGGACCTTGCTGACGTCTCCTTGCTTCCGTAGGGGGCTGAGAACCACCGTCGTCATGGACGCACGCGGGGAGCCATCATTACTTGTTACCGGGGCGAGTCTGGATGGGACGCCGGTCTTGTTCCCCCATAGCCTGAGCTAGGTAGGGGTAGGGTAATGATGTATCCTCCGTGGCGTGGTCGGTCCGAGCCCAAGGTCGGGCGAGGCGGAGACTCCTCCTGAGGCCGAGGTCAGGGTCGGGCGAGGACGCGATTCCTCCCGAGGTCGAGGTTGAGACCGAGCCCTGGGGTCGGGCGAGGCGGAGACCACCCTCTGAGGCCGAGGCTGAGGCCGAGCCCTGGGGTCGAGCGAGGCGGAGTCCTCCTTCCGAGGCCGAGGTTGAGGCTGAGCCCTAGGGTCGGGCAAGGCGGAGTCCTCCTTCCGAGGCCGAGGTTGAGGCCAAGCCCTGGGGTCGGGCAAGGCGGAGCTTCCTGTTGCGCCTGAGGCTGAACTTGGCTGTTGCCAGCCTCACTCTGGCGGGTGGCACAACAGTCGGAGCGGGGCGAGCGACGCTGTTTTCCTGTCAGGTCGGTCAGTGGAAGGGCGAAGTGACTGCGGTCACTTCGACCTTGCCGACTGAGGCACGTGTGTCAGGATAAGGCGTCAGGCGATCCTCGCATTGAATGCGCCTGCGATACAGTCGGTTGGTGAGGCGATTTGGCCAAGGTTGCTTCACTACGAAGCCTGCTCGAGCCGGACGTCGGGCGAGTCGAGGGTGCGCCAGTTGCTTTGAGGAGGCCCTCGGGCGAGGCGAGAATTCGTCCGGGACTACTGTTCCCACCCGAGGCTGGGCTCGGGCGAGGCGAGATCGCGTCCCTTGAGTAGACGAAGCCTTGACCTGAATCGTGCCCATCAGTCTCTGCAGCTTGTGCTGATGGTGGTTACCAGCCGTGTTTAGGAGTGTTGGGGGTACCCATAATTACGGTACCCGACATCTTTACAATAATCAAAGTGCGAAAAATGAAACGTAGATACACGCGGCCTTTACAGGCAGCCGACTGGGGGTTGCCGCTAACCCACGCATAAACTCGTCGTAATCTTGGAACTCCTGTAAGTCTCCTTCCACAGCTTCATCTTCTCCTGAGCAGTGGTTGCAACGCAGACAACCTGGGGAAGGGGGGGTTTGGTGTGTAGAGCAAGGGTGAGTACACATCAACATACTCAGCAAGTGTCCTGTTTGGCTGTAGTGGACTAGCTTTATGTGGAGGTAAGTCAAGGAGTTGCTTTTAGTTGGTCAGATTATTATTACTAGTACAGAGAGCCAGATTTTAGTATTAACCCAAGTTGTTAACCCAAAAGTACCCTTTCCAAACGGAAAGAATACCACTTACCATTACCATGGTCAATACCAAAACCATCATTCTCATCACCACTTGTAATCCGAACACCTCTGATCAAGTATCACTAATCAATGGAGCTCCCTTGACCGCTCATAACCGCGAGCACGACTGATATATCAGTTTTCAAACACTCTGCAGAGGTTGCACACTTTACCCACAAGCCGTGATTCCCTTTCGGCCCGGAGATCATGACTCTCCATTGATCACTACCAAGGTGACCCAGCAGGGTATCACTACGTAGCCTTTACAAAGATTTCCCGAGGCTGTAGCCGCCCGTTAGGTTTCCTAAATGCACCGCACTCCTCCCCAAGGGGCGAACCAACCTTGGTAGAGCGAGCCGCATACATCGAGCCCCATTAACGGCACGACAGCTAAGCGAACTACACCCCGGTTTCTCTAATTATTCAGCTAAGGGCGTCCCATTCTACCCTCATGGTTGCATTGTTTTCCCGGGCGGTCATCCAACGAACAGGTCCTTACGGAGAGGCACTCGAGAAACCGCTCGAGTCACCTTAAATGCCACAAGTATATCATCATAAATAAGAAGGAAAACAACTTATCATAGATAAATCTCATCATGTTCATTGATTAATGTGAAGCGCTAGCATGTAGCTAAACCAAAATAATCTGACCTAGATAGGTAAGCAAGGACATGGATAACAAAAGCTAGTCAATCCTTAGGTATAAACTGTGTAAATGTGGAAAGTGAATTAAGGAATATATAGGACACAAGTGGGTCAAGGGACACTTGCATCCACCAACCAGCTGCTGCTCAGGATCTTCTCCTGCGAGTTCTTCGAACTCCTCAACCAGAACGTTCTCTATGCGAGTGCAAACATACATTCACATCTTAAATCAGAAAAGGAACAATACACCATATAAGGAAACAAATCAGTTACACGCGCACATGACATAAAGCTCGCGCTTACGACCATGCGAAACTAGCGTCCGCGAAACAGCACAGGCGACTCGCAAGAATTACTAACTTGACAACACATTTATATCTAACGAATATTAAACATAAACACCCGAAATGGTCTATTTACACTCACGTATACTCACCTAGCGTAGCTTCAGATTGTAAACTAATCCTCGCCTAAGCACTACTTTATTAATTATTGGATCAACAATTAATTGAATAATTATCGAAAGCATATACTGCGATAAGCTATACTACTAGTATGTGAATGATATTGTCAATTTATCATAAACCTATCATGACAGGAGTAAACCGAAATCGGTTAATGACGCATGAAGAAGTATGTAACCATCAGACATAGACTACATGGCTAGTAAATGAGATCGCCGAGGCTTGTAAACATCCTAAATTTCTTTACGTGGTTCATTGGGGTTCCTTTTTACGAGTCTAACAAATAAACTAATGAAAGATGATAAAATAGTGGACTCGTCCTCTCCTAGCCGAGTAGACCATGGAGGGCTCGGCCGCGCGAACGAGTTGGCCATGCTCCACGCAGGCCGTTGCAGGCGAGCCGGGGACGGGCTAGCCGCGCGCGCTGCGCAGGACGCCGCAAGGAGGCCGCGGGCCGCAGCAGCGAGCACGCCGCGGACGGGCTGGCCATGCGCCATGCAGGCCACGGCGAGCAAGCCGCGCAGGCTACCGCGAGAGCGCCGCGGGCGAGCTGGGACGCCAGGGGCGCTCCACGCCGCGCAGGAGTCGCGAGCGTGCCACGCCGGGGCCGCGCCACAGACGCGAGCAGCGAGCGCGCCACGCCGGGGGCACGAGGGATGAAAGGGAGGGCCGCGCCGGGCCATCCGCATCGGCCAGAGGGCCGTGTCGGCCAGGGCAGGGGGCCACGCGAGCGCCGAACCGGGGCAGGGGCCATGAAAGGGAAATGTGCCCTTGGGCCATTTCTAAGGATTTTGGTGATTAAGTGCCAACACAAATGGTTATGTGTTAAACTATGCCAAATGGTGGACAAAGTGCAAATCAATACAAAGGTATGATTCTAGACTTAGTAAATTGGTTTTTGTGCACTAACATATTTGTCTAAGTGCTAGAATCAGAGAAAAGACAAAAGGAAAATGTCTTGGCTGAAGCAGCCAAGACTCTGCTCAGTCTGGGTGCACCGGACTGTCCGGTGGTGCACCGGACAGTGTCCGGTGCGCCAGGCTGGCGCTGATCAACTGGCCATTCTCGGGAACTGAACGGCGGCATACGGCTATAAATCACCGGACTGTCCGGTGGTGCACCGGACTGTCCGGTGAGCCAACGATCGGCCATGCCAACGGTCGGCTGCGCAATCCGCGCGTGACGCGTGGCCGAGCCAACGGTCTGATGGGAGCACCGGACAGTGTCTGGTGCGCCAACGGCTCCAAAACTTCAACGGTCGGCTGCACCAGAACAGGAAACAAATCAGCACCGGACAGTGTCCGGTGGTGCACCGGACTGTCCGGTGCACCAACCGACAGAAGGCAAGGATAGCCTTCCTGGATTGCTCTCAACGGCTCCTAGCTGCCTTGGGGCTATAAAAGGGACCCCTAGGCGCATGGAGGAGTACACCAAGCATACTTTGAGCATTCTTGATCATTCTCACTCCGACTTTGCGCACTCGAACATTCTTAGTGATTTGAGCTCCGTTCTAGTGGTGAACTTTGTGATACTCATTTGAGCTCAATTCTTGGCTGTGTGTGTGCGTATTTGCTGTGGATTTGAGTGTGTTGCTTCCCTCCCTTACTCTAGTGCTTTCACCTTGATTCTTATTGTAAGGGCAAGAGACTCCAAGTTGTGGAGATTCCTTGCAAACGGGAAAGATTAAAGAAAGAAGAACACTGTGGTATTCAAGTTGATCATTGGATCACTTGAGAGGAGTTGAGTGCAACTCTCGTCCATTGGGACGCCACAACGTGGACTAGGCAAGTGTTATACTTGGCCGAACCATGGGATAAATCCTTGTGTCTCTTGTGCTTGTTCTCACTGTGTCAATTGTGTTTCACAAGAGCTCTCCTTAGTCACTTGATTTAATTGTGCTAATACTTAATCAAGTTTTGTGGCTTTAAGTTTTGAGCTAGAGCGGGGGCCGCGCGCCGGGCCGAGCTCCAAGCCGTGCCGCGGGCACAGGGAGGAGGGGGATGGGGAAGGGAAGACGGGGCGAGCTCACCTCAGGGAGCGACGACGGCGCATACGGGCGCGATGGCGGTGGTTCCGAGCGGCGTGGGCGAGGTGGAGGAGTGAGAAGGCACTGGGCGACGTGGGAGGGAGAAGGGAGATGAACAGGGGGCGACTAGGCAATGATGGGTGGGCCCCACTAGAGCGGCGGTGGCGGCTGTAACCACCCGCGCGCGAGGAACGTGGGGGAGCCGGTTGGGCCACCGAGCTGGGTCGCGCCAGCCAGCCGGCCCAAGGGAAAGTGGGGGGGGGGGGGGGTAGGTCGCGCGCTAGGCCGGGTCGCAGGGGGGAGGGAAGTAGGCCGCGGCTGGGTTGAAAGGAGAGAGGGAGAGATTTTCCTTTTCTATTTTCTTATTATTTACCTATTATCCATTTTCCCTATTTAGTTCTAACCTCCACTCCAAGAATACTCTTCACAAATCACTCAACCACAAGCAAGAAAATCATGGTCCAGCATGATGCAACAACCAAGGAAAATATTTCTAGGGTTTACTCACACAAGGTCTCGAGCTAAATCTCGCTAGAACTTTGAAAATGTACAAGGCTTAGCGAGAAGAAAAAGAAAGAGGAAAGGTAACGCCCGAATTTGGCGAGTGATGGAGAAAGAAAAAAAATTCAACTCTGAAATTCGGGGCGTTACACCCACCCCTTCTTGGTGTCCCCCGCCCCCTTCACGACACCCCATCCTCCACTGTAATACCCAAACTTTTGGAAGTAAAAGAAATAAGTCTTGAGAATTATAAAGGTCTATGTGATGATGATGATAATTATGATGATGATGATAATTATGATGATTATGATTATGATTATTATTAGTATTATTATTCTTCTTTCTTTATGCATAACAAAATATTAGGCTTGATTAAAGAAACTAATAATTAAAAAATAAAGTAAATCTGCACCATGTTGGTATTCCTTGTTGCATTTGATTTGAATTCGGATGTCACATCATATTTAAATCTGAATTCTAAACCTTGATAGAAAAGATGAATAGGAAATAGAAACAAATTGAAAAAGGAAAAAGTAAAGGATAAACCGCCTGGGGCGAAAGCCACCCGTTTGGCCCAATATTCATTCCGCTCCACCAGACCCAGCCCGTCAGCCTCTCCCCGCGCCCACGTCTCTCCATGTGCGCGACCATCCCGTGGCTGAATTGTGGGCCCCGTTGTCATCCTCACAGCCGATCATGCCCATTCACTGGTCCTGCTACTTACCTCCGGGTCCCACCACGTCAGCGTCCCCCTCATCCGCAACAAACCGGGTGTCGACCATGGCGATGTACGCGCGGCGATAGCTAGGATCGGGCTAGGAATAACAACCTCAACCACCTGAGGCTCTCCTGCCGGGTACATAAAATTCCTCCTAGGGCTCATCTGCGTGACCATCCATGTACAACTCGTGAGCCGCCATCACCGTGCAAAAGAGATCGGAGCCGCCACACCGTAGGCGAGCCGCCAGCACCGTCGGTGATCCGGAATCAAGTCGAGGAGCACCGCGGGAGCATGGTGAAGTCACTCACGGACGCGTCGGGGAGGCTGTCGTTGAGGAACCCGTAGATTCTCACCGTTGGGAGACCACCATCGCCGAATCACACCCCTATCGTGGACAGAGGAGTTCTGCACGTCAAATGAAGGTGTATGTGCCCTTGCCGTTTCGTATTGGTAATCGCTTCATATCACACCGATTGATGTGAGATTTTGGGCACCGCTGCGCTGGTAATTGCTTGCCGTGGTGCGTAGCATCGCCGCGGACCGCATAGCTCGGGGGACAGAGCTCGTCGCGATGCAAAATTGGACACTTGTTCCACAGTACGGTTTGTCGTGGTGCCATCTTTGCGTAGCGAGTAAATGTTCATAAGCCGTGGCTCGGAACCACAGAGTTGGCGTTCACCAGCGTGTAGCGCCGTCGTGCGGGGCGCGCTCTGCCGCGGCCATGAGGCAGAGGTGCAAGACGACCTCGGGCCGTGAGATTCGTGATTGACCACCGAGATTAGAGAGTGACCATTCGCGTTCATTAGATTCGGACCGTTGGGTGGCGATCTGACCGTCCCGATTAAATTAGGGCGTGTGCATCTTAGGGGTCGTGGATTGGGGATCTGATGGCCTCTACTGCATACCAGTTCAGTTAAGGCACATTCTAATCTGAGCCTTCTATTCTAAATCGTGCGGCTCAGGATCAACAAAACACTAATACCCCTTCGCCGTGTGAAGTTTCTAAAAGAGTCCCTAGAGAATAAGGAAACTAACCCGTGGTCCACACGGAGTATAGAACCACTAGAATATTCGAATTTCTAGTATACAATTTATCTCAAAACACTGTATCCAAAATATGGCTAAAATTGAAGAAAAATGAACAAAAATTGGCAAGAGAAATATAAACCAAACTTTTCTAGCTATACTCTTCTCTCTAACACATGGTGAAGGCCTAGTTCTAAAATGTAGATAAAATTGAGAAAAAAATGAACAATAACTGCCAATGGAAACATAATTAAACCAAGCTTTCATAGAAACTAATAAAAAATCTTGCTCTATCTGCATACAACACATGCACCATTCATTAAACAACTAAATTTGTCATGGACAAACAGATTTGAGAACTAAACATGAAAAAGGAGAGAGGATATATAAAATCTAACCACCTTAAGCTACCTCATTTGAGGAAACAGAGAAAATAACCTAGCTATACTCTTTCTCTCATATGGTGAAACCCTAGATCCAAAATGTGGCTAAAATTGAGCAAGAATGAACAAAAGTTGACATTAGAAACATAAACCAACCTTTCTTAGCAACCTTCTTTCAAAAAATGAAGGTCAAAACCTCCCCTTGTATTTTGTGTAATCTGGACCTCCAAAGTCGCCTTCAATGGAAGTTGGCTGCGAGCTTCAACTCCTGTCGGGGAGGACAAAGTAGTATTATACTACTAAGGTCACTAGCGGTTGGCTTAAAAACCGCCAGTGGAAACCTATTTCCACTAGCGGTTCTCTTAACAGAACCGCCAGTGAAAATGGAGTATTTCCACTGGTGATTGGTGTAACAGAACCGCTAGTGAAAATAGGTTTCTATTTCCACTAGCAGCTCCTTAAGCCGGCCCCACCTATTTATTTTTATTGGCGCGTGGTAACTGAAACCGCCAGTGAAAATTTGTGCGTACGGTAGGCTTTGAACTCTTTTCTACTAGTGAGAAAAGGAAAAAACATTTTCTATTTTTTCATATCAATTAGAAATATGTGGAAGATAATTTGGTAGAAATTTGTGGTTAATAATATTAGTGAAAATATGAAGATTGATATATAGAGAACGTAATTTAGAGGATGTTGCTGAAGATGAAGAAGATATAAAGAATGCAATATTTTAGAGTGTGCTGTAAAGAACCGAGAATATTTTTTAGGGATGAAATTTAGAGGACATTGCTGAAAGCAGCCTTTGACTGAAAACTTCATATGCCGAGAAGAGACCCATCAGGGTCACATGGTGTGGCATCTATGGGCTTCTCTAGCTAACTTAACCGTTCTTACACGTTTCAAAATCGTTGATACAACAAATATTGTTGACAACTAGCCAGTTGCCCGTACTTTGCTACGGTTTTTTATATCATATATATAGTATTGAGATATTTATTCAAATACATTTATTGTTTATTTCTAAACACTAAGCTATATGTGGTCTGATGGTTAGCCCAAATTTCTGAAACAGGGGGCATGGGTTTGAGTAATCGATCTGCACTATTTTTTTGCGTGGTGTGGTAGCTACGCGGGCGGGGTTAGGTGCGTAGACGTGACGCAATAGCTGGCTACGTAGACGTGGGGCTCACAGGGCACGACAGGACGTGAGAACTAGTCCAGAGTGTGAGCGGAGGGTGGAGCCGTGGTAGCACCAGGTGCCCACATTAGTTTCTATTGGAGCCGTGGTAGCACCAGATGCCCACATTAGTTTTTAATAGAGTAATATAGATGTAGAACGAGAAGCAGAGAGAGTAAAAATAAGAATAAAGGGTAAAGTAATATACTCTCTATCCTGAAGCTGGAATACAATGTAACCAAATGAGGCATGTAATTCTTCGCGATTATTACATTTGAATGTAATACTTTTTTCTAAATATACCCTAATAATTAGTAAACTCCATATTTAGTTCTAAAATTATTTGGATACCTTATATTTTACAATAAATGGAGTAAAAATTACTCCCTCTGTACCAAATTAAAATTCGTTTTATCGGAGTCATAATTAATATACGTGTTCTATATAAATGTCTAGATTTATAATTATTCGTTTGAAGGTGGACATAAAAATTCAGAACTAAAACTACTGTTTTAATAAGGAAAGAGTAATCAATATGTTCATGGCCACGAGTTGGCTCAACACGGTACCGCCAGAAGTACGGACAGTCGGATGTACACAGTTCCCACGGCGCGCGGGTACCATGATGCACAGGAACGTGGCGCGGTCTGTCAGACGTCGCGTCATGCACGAACGCGGCTACAGCGGCGGCTGCGTGGAGTCGTGTACCGGCGGGGCCGGCGACGGCGAGCACGCAGATGAGATGAGCCGACCACCGATGGTGGTCGATACTCGACACTGCTGGTAGTAGGACTACAGTGACCAGACGACGCAGGCTTGCAGAGCCGTAGCCCGTGGATGTAACGGAAGGTGGTAGTGCCTGGGCCCGACCGACAGAGACGCACGGGCACTCTCGAACTGCGAGCAAAGTGGTGGTGGAGTGAACCGACCTTTGAAAGGACGGGGTTGGAACTTCATGGATATCGCAGAGGATCCCAGGAGGCCGACCGGTGCTGCGGCCGGCGGGGCCCGTCACGTCCGCCTCGGCAGACTCACCAGCCTGCGCGTGCGTGCGGGTCGCACGGGGGCGTGGAGACACGGCTTCCTCTCTTCCTCTGGTCTGGCCGTCTGGCAGACACAGACCGATAGACGCAGACGGACCGAATTTTTTGTATTTTAGCTATTTTTCGGAAAAAAATTCACGTTTAGATCTTAAAAAATTTTAATGTCATTTTTGGACCCTTTACTCGGCACAACTCAGACGCGTGGCGTCGACGTGGCACCGAGCTCGGCGCCACAGATCGTGGCGCCGAGCTCGGCTGTGTTATCAACATATTTGTTGGAGATATAGACACAAAGCCTATCTAGCCCAGTTGGTAGAGCACAAGACTTCTAACCTTGGGGTCTTGGGTTCAAGCCCCATAGTTTACATTTTTATTTGTTTTTTTGTTTATGTCGCTGGTGTGTCCGTCTAAATTTATTTCTCACCTAAAATTTTTAACTTTGTCATTACTTATTTTTTTAAAATCATCTAGTTTGCAAAAAATGGCTAAAATACAAAAAAAAAATCAGCTTGCGCTGCTGCCTGATGGTGGCTCCCGAGTTCCGTCCACCGGTCGCGCGACGTGATGAAACACTGATACTATATGAATCTTTTTTAAAAAAAATTAATCAAATTTAAGTTACTATAACTCTTAAAACCTAGTTATAATTCGAAAATGTGGTAATATATTAATTAGATGGAGCTATGCGAGCGAGCGGCCTCATAAAAATGACGTTTATTATATTGTCATACTGTAGTATTTGTTTAGCTATCAAGAGCGGAAAGCAACAGAAATCCTAATTCAGAAAGGATAGAGACCAGAATATATATTTGTTTAGCTATCAAGAGCGGAATTTATTTAGACGGAGCGAGTATAATTATAGTTATGTTTTTTAGACGGAGCGAGTATAATTATTATTTTTAGCATGTTGCTGTTAAATTTTGCCGCCCGTAGGTTGCGGCATTAAAAATTCATGCTGTCTGCACTGCACGTCAGCATGGAGCCAAACAGACACACAACAGCTGCAATGCATCTAGTTGGATTGGATTCGTGCATGCACCTGTAGCGTAGCAGTAGTAAGTGGAACGATCATAGTCACCATGCCCTGTAGCACGAGCGCTTGTTTGGACAGGCCCACTCTAATCATGTGGATTGAGTAAATACATGTGTGTCTAAAGATTCTAATTAGATTGTCATATATACCCACATCGGTTAATGTATGTTGAAGTGGATTAATATGAAATTTAAACTAAAATCCACACTAAACTACTCTTAACACATGTAAATTAAGATGAATACACGTGTAATCTAAACAGATATTAAATGACGCAGCTATCACTAATAACATGCGAGGCCTACTCATAACGAAAAATCTGGACAACAAAAATAAATCAGTGAAAAGACAAAAAAAATATTAAACGTCGACTGTGGGGCTCGAACCCACAACCACAAAGGTTAATAGCCTTGTTCTCTACCAACTAAGCTAGATAGGCTTTGGATTATATAACCAAGCTCGGCGCCATAGATCTTGGCGCCGAGCTTGGTGCCACACCGGCGCCACGACGTTTGAGTTGTGCCAGCGCAGCACGTACCTCGGCGCCATAGACTATGGCGCCGAGCTGTGTTACATCGGCGCCATAGGCTATGGCGCCGAGCAAAGGGTCCAAAATTGACATTAAAATTTTCTAGGGTCTAAACATAATTTTTTTCTAAGAAAGGGTCAAAATACAAAAAATTCGGCGCAGACGGAAGACACGGCTTTCCTGAGCGAGCCCATCGTGCATTTCCTTCCGCTGCCCGGCTGCCGCCACATGTTCCACGGCGCTGTGAGCCATGCATGCTACTCGATCGGCCGTCGTGCATTGCATCCTGCACATTATTAAAGTATACTTAGGGGCAAAAGAGAATTAAGAGAGAGACAAATGACAGTTGTAGATCTTTATTACAGAGAATCTGGTTTATATACATGTGGATACAGTGTCTTCCAAGGGGTGTGTCCCTTGAGAGAACTGTCAGGGGAGAGGGTTGATCACATGACAATATTTTGTAACAGTCCCCCTTGATCAATCCAAGTCCACTAGATCATCTGCAAGTTGTCTTCCAATATATCATCTCCTCAAAAACCCTGTGGGAAAAATAAGGAGTACATAATGTATTTTGGATTATGAGTAAAACTCACACTGACCTCCAAAAGAAAAATATGCCTATAATCATCATTCATAAAAACCCCAATGGGGAAAAGTTAATGATGAAGCATATAGCTTAGTTGACATTTACCTCGTTAAAAACTTTGGATGAGAAAACCTTAACAAGGCAAAACTCATACAAAAAAAAGAGTGTAATATGATGGTACAAAACAGGTCAAATATCATGAAGAATTACTTTCCCTGATCCTTGCAATCATTTAAGTCTTCTCATAACAATCACCTCAACACATTTCTAAAAACGTTGAGTGTTGGGGCGAAGGCAAAGCCGCCACCCTCCGCTCGAAGTCTTCGCCGCAGTCGCTGGTCCGACGGAGACAAAACGGGCAGGGACACCCTTCGCTCGGTACGACATCAGACGAAGGCCTGCAACGAGGTCCTCCCACCGTGCGGCCTCGTCCAGTTCGGAGGCCCACGTGCGATCCGACCCATTGTAACGGGCCCTGCGTGGCCGCCGTGTGTTACGGGCCTCATTTGTAAAGGTATTCCTGTAATTACAGTCTGTAACCCTGCTTTATGGGAATATTCCGGGGATAACCTGGGTAGCTGAGGGCACATGCGTCCTTAACACAAGGCGCTGGGCGCTCAGGTACCTATAAATACTCCCGCACAGTGCCCGTGAGAGGCCAGATTAACAGAGCTATTGCCTTCTAGCACGTAACCCTGTTGTCATCACTGTTCACCCTTGTTGGCCTCCTTGCGACAGAGAGCAAGTTCCAACATTGAGTATGGTAGAGATTTTGTGAATAGATCAGCAAGATTTATCACAAGACTTTGTTTGCAAGATGTTAATATTTCCATTTTCCTGTTTCCATCTGAACAACACAAGCTCAATTATCCTTATGGATAATGGTCAGTGGTTCAATTGAACCACAATACGACATTGTTCTCCAATGGACATCTAGCCCAAAGAACAATAATATGTCTATAGTCTTTTGGATCACTTGGAGCGCATATACAATTGCTGAGATGTATGTGTCGACACTTGTAGCTTTTAAATAACATAATTCTCCAGTTGACATAAAGTCATTTTTTTATGTACCCTTATGATTCCTCGTGAAATCCCAAAACGAGAATCAAGGGCTTCCGATAACCTAGCCTCATTAGTGCGCATTGAGCTAGGTTGTGAATGTCTTCCATTTACAGGATAATCAATATCCTTTAGGTGTCCACCAACACTCGGTTGGTTACCAACGAATAGATGGTCTGCATTTACTATCTCAGAAGGTATAGCCTTCAGCTGCTTGCAAGCATCTTAATCCCAATTTGTGACCATACTTCTCCCCCTCTTATTTACAACAACGTTGCAATAGGGAGTTAAGTGGTTTTCCATGTAACCACTCTTTCTGGCACTTCCTCATAAGATTAATTTGAGTGACACCTCATAGTAAATGCACATGGCAGTCAATTTGCAACTTCTTGCAAATCATTCGAACCCTCAATTGGAAGAATCCCTGTACAAGTTTGCACAACTCAAATTAATGAGTCTTCAACTCCCTTGATGAGTTGGTTCAACTCTAATCGATGAGCTTGTTAAACTCAAATCACATGAGTGATTAACTCCAATCGATGAGTTTGTTTAACTCAAATTCATATGAGTTTTTACACTCAAATCACATGAGTGTGTTCAACTCACATCGCATGAGTTGAACCTATCAATTATGAGATTATACCAAATCTCATGCATCATTTAAATAGTACTCAAAAGCAAATCATCTAACAAAGTGGTCTTCTCTTAGAAAAAAGAAGTGTTGTTACATGATTAGTCCAAATCATGATTTACACAACTAACCACTTTTTATCATGTCAGATGGAAGATTGAAGTACACTTCATATCTTAGCTTTCATGAGTAGTATGCATCTATTGGGATTTCATATACAAGATGCCTGGGCATACAACACTATATCACATATAGTGTAATGACAAAAGAGTTTGTCATACTCATTGCCCTTCCCTTTTTAATGTGCTTATATATTTGCTTTCAAGCAAAATATATGAATACAAAGTGTTAGTCTACAACTTAATGTAGACACATACTCATAAGTCCACAAGTCTTATGATTTTCTTTGCTATCCATTTTGGGCTTGCACATCAAGCCACAAAAGCACATTTGTTCTTTTCATAAGAACAACAAGAGAAAGAGAGCATCACACATATTCCAAAGTGAATAGGTGAATCCCATATCGTTAATGAACATATCCAATGAACATTGAGGATAATTAAGCCCATTAGGTGAGTTCATCAAACTCTATTAAATAATTATCCTCCTAATGGCTTAACCATTTTTATGATGTTGTAACATGCCGCAAAATATATCATATCTCTATATGTTGGAGAATTTTAGGTATCACATATAGTGTACCAAAAGATTTTTGAAAAATTGGTGGACACAACGTAGATAATCTCCATGTAATGAAACAATGGAGTAGATCTCCCAGTAGTGGGCAAAACTTTTGCTGCCTGAAAGCATGGTCTCTGGGCTGATATATTCAAGGAACATATCGCAGCCAATGCTTAGGACTCCACTACCTTGTGCTTGGCCAAAATTTCAAAAATAAAATGGAAATCACCATAAAGGTGAATAACCAATATCACATCTCCAACATATCTACTTGGGTGAACACATAGGTAATCATCATAACCAAATGATGTAGACCTCTTACTGATGGGCAAATAACATTTTGCTGTCTAAAAGCTTGGTCTCAGGGCAAATAAATTCCAAGAACTTATTGCAGCCAAAGCCTAGATCTCCATCATGTGTTGAATAATCCCAAGTTCAAGATATGTGTCATATTTTACAAGAATTCATCATTTAATTAAGTTGAACTTAATTAAAAGAATTCTTTTAGCAGTCACCATGACTGCAGCGTCCAGCCTGGCTCCATAGCCCGCGACGCCTGCTTGGTCCGTGATCTTTTTGGGTTAGCACGTATAGGTAATCATCTCGAAAGATGTAGACCTCATAGTGATAGGCATTTCAAATGCGGCCTAGAGCACGGTCTCTGGGCTACTAAACTCTATAAAGAATTTAGCGCAGCCAGTGCTTAGGACTCCATCACCCTATGCTTTTCCAAAAATGCAATATCATTTTGCATGAGGACCATTAGTTTCGACTTAATTATGTGCTATGTTTTCCATGCAAACATAAAAGAATGCAAAAACAAAAGTAAGTCGAAAATATGTGAACTATAAATGGAAATAAAATATAATTCACCAATAAGTCTGTATTTTTTATAAAAAATAGAGACGTATGTACAATTACATATACCATCAGTAGTCTAAATATTCAAATTTAGACGCACTAATACCGATCTAGACAGTAATTATGTACAAATACAGAGTTTATTTTGTCTGAAATTGCAGAAAATAAAGGCTAAAACGATTAAATAGTAGGTCCAACCAGTGGAAATAGCCTACGCTGTCCAGCCAAGTCAATGGCGGCGCATGAGGCCCATCTAAGAAAGGCCATATGAACAGGTAGTTAGGGTTTGAACCCTAACCATTTTCCCTTTCTTCCTGGCAGCGGCCAGCCCCCGACGGCGCGAGGGCGAGGCCCCAGCAGCCCCGGTCGGCGGCGTGGAGGCCCAGGCGCGAGGCCACGCGGTAGAGCGAGCAAGCAGCCCCTTGACGCCGTTCCGCTTGCCCGGCGCGGGCCCGCAGCGCCCTCGGCTGTTCGGTGCACGAGCGTCGGCGCGCGGCCCCCGGCTCGGCGGCACGGCTGCCTGTTGCGGGTGCAGCGGCCACGACGGGGTACGGGCGTGCGGCCCCCCGGCGCGCGGGCTCGACGACGCGCGGGCTCGGGCGCACAGGTGCGACACACGGGCAGGACAGGCACGTAGCCCCAGCGGTCGGCCTGGTTGCTCAACCGGCTAGGCACGCGACTCAGCATAGGCCGGTGGCCCGTCGTGGCCCCGACGGCTCGGCCAGGGCGCTGCTGCCCTGCGCGAGCGCACGGCGTCACGCGACCCCACATGCGGCCTCTCGGCGGCGCGTCGGCAGCGGCCCCAACGCGTGGGCCTGTGGCAGCGCGGTGAGGCGGATCTGGCCGCGATCCCGGTCAAGGCGCGGGAGCGGCGGCCCGGCCTAGGCGCACGGCGCACGAGCGCGGCGGCTTGGCCAAGTCGCGGGCGCAGGCCCTGCCCGGTGGGTGCATGCGCCGTGACCCGGCACGGACGAAGCTCATTTGATGGCCATGGTGTGCAGCAGCCAGCCGTAGGGCTCGGCGGTCAGGCACGACAACGGCCCTGCGCATGGCACGTTGCCCGGCGTGGGCTCTACCAGCCATAGCGCCTTCGGTCAGCGACTTCTCTAGAGAGCGTGTCCCTAACGCGGGCGCGGGCGCCTCCGGCACGGTCTCATCCGGTCACAGGCGGCACCGACGCACGGTTCCGTCTTGGGCGCGACCACGCGAGAGGTCGATGAGCCGTGAATCGCGAGGCAACAATCCAGAACAAGAAATATTAAACAATGGTGCTATAGTAGCGCAAGAATGCTGTCGGCGTTTCGAGACCGGGGGGTCCCTAGGCCGACGAGTGAAATGTCGCCGCGTGCCCCAGCCCAGATGGGTCGGCGCGAGGCCGAGCGCGAAGGGGGGAAGTGAGGTGGCCGGAGATGGGCAAGAGAGAGGTGGAAATCCCGCGGCCTTCGTGTTCGTCCCGCGCCCAGGTCAGGTGCGCTTGCAGTAGGGGGTTACAAGCGTCCACGCAGGAGAGGGAGCGAGCGGCCTCGCGCGAGCGCCTGTCTCGTCCTCAACGGGGGGTGTAGCAGAGTGCTACGTGTCTAGCGGAGGAGAGCTAGCGCCCTAAGTACATGCCGTCGTGGCAGCCGGAGAGGTTTTGGCACCCGGTTCGTGTGGTGTCGTGGCCGTCGTAGGAGCGTCGGAGCCTGGCGGAAGGACAGCTGTCGGGGCTGTCGAGTCCTTGTTGACGTCCTCTTGCTTCCGTAAGGGGGCCGAGAGCCACCGTCGTTTGGGAGCGTGCGGGGCGCCATCATTGCCTATCTGGCGGAGCGAGCCAGATGGGACGCCGGTCTTGTTCCCCGTAGTCTGAGTCAGCTTGGGGTAGGGTAATGATGGCGCCTCCTGTCGACGTGGTTGATCCGCGCCCTAGGTTGGGCGATGTGGAGGCTCCTCCGAGGTCGAGGTCGAGTCTGTCTTCCGCGACCGTGGTCGAGCCCGAGCCCCTGGGTCGGGCGAGGCGGAGACCGTCGGCTGAGGCCAGGGCTGAGTCCGAGCCCTAGGGTCGGGCGAAGCGGTGTACGTCGTCTTCCGGGGCTGAGCCCAAGTCCGAGCCCTGGGTCGGGCGGAGCGGAGTTCGCCGTCTTCCGGGGCTTAGCCCGAGTCCGAGCCCTGGGTCAGGCGGAGCGGAGTTCGCCGTCTTCAGGGGCTTAGCCCAAGTCCGAGCCCTGCTTCGGGCGGAGCGGAGTTCGCCGTCTTCAGGGGCTTAGCCCAAGTCCGAGCCCTGGGTCGGGCGGAGCGGAGTTCGCCGTCTTTAGGGGCTTAGCCCAAGTCCGAGCCCTGGGTCGGGCGGAGCGGAGTTTCCTATGGTGCCTGAGGCCGGGCCTGACTGCCTGTCCGCCTCACTCTGTCAAGTGGCACTGCAGCCGGTGCGGCGTAGGCGGCGCTGTCCTTCTGTCAGGTCGGTCAGTGGAGCGGCGAAGTGACTGCGGTCACTTCGGCTCTGTTGACTGAAGGGCGTGCGTTAGGATAAAGGTGTCAGGCCACCTTTGCATTAAATGCTCCTGCGATCTGGTCGGTTGGCGCAGCGATTTGGTCAGGGTTGCTTCTTGGCGAAGACAGGGCCTCGGGCGAGCCGGAAATATGTTCGCCGCTGGAGGGGGGCCTCAGGCGAGACGGAGATCCTCCGGGGTCGGCTGCCCTTGCCCGAGGCTAGGCTCGGGCGAGATGTGATCGAGTCCCTCGAATGGACCGATCCCTGACTTAATCGCACCCATCAGGCCTTTGCAGCTTTGTGCTAATGGGGGTTACCAGCTGAGAATTAGGAGCCTTGAGGGTACCCCTAATTATGGTCCCCGACAGTAGCCCCCGAGCCTCGAAGGGAGTGTTAACACTCGCTTGGAGGCTTTTGTCGCACTTTTTTGCAAGGGGACCAGCCTTTCTCGGTTGCGTTTTGTTCCGGTGGGTGCGCGCGAGCGCACCCGCCGGGTGTAGCCCCCGAGGCCTCGGAGGAGTGGTTTGACTCCTCCGAGGTCTTAATGCCTCGCGTAATGCTTCGGCTGGTCTGGTCGTTCCCTCATGCGAGCTGGCCGTAGCCCGGGTGCACGGTCGGGTTCCAAGTTCTCGGGCTGGTATGTTGACGCTGTCAACGGTTTGTCCGGAGCCGGGTTTGCGAGAGCAGCCCCCGAGCCTCTGCACAGGGCGAGAGGACGATCAGTGACAGACTCGACTTTTTTACATACGCCCCTGCGTCGCCTTTCCGCAAGGAGGAGGGGGGAAAGCGCCATGTTGCCCTCCGTGGGCGCCGAACATGGTGTCTCCGGTGAGCTGCAGGCGGGTAATCCGAGCGGACGTCCGTGCCCCATTTGCTAGGGGTCGGCTAGAGGCC
Source organism: Zea mays (assembly GCF_902167145.1). Classification (NCBI taxonomy): domain Eukaryota; kingdom Viridiplantae; phylum Streptophyta; class Magnoliopsida; order Poales; family Poaceae; genus Zea; species Zea mays. The sequence goes on along the minus strand of NC_050096.1, from coordinate 218,491,509 downwards.
CAGGGGCGTGCCCAAAAGTACCTGCGGGTGATCTGCCGGACCCGGTCCCCTGTCGACGGGGTCCGAGGGCTCGATGCCTCCCTCTGATGGGATTCCGTTACAAGATCGTTCCCGCTGGTCTCGGAAATGTCCTAGGGTACCTCGGGAGCGCAGCCCGAGCCTTGGTTATGTATCGAACGTACCCATGGTCATCCCTCGCTCTGTGTCTGAGGCGGCTGTGAACCCTTCGAGGGCCAGCCTTCGAACCCCTGATCAGTAGTGGGCGCGGAGCCCGAGTAGCCTGAGGCGGTCGTTGAACCCTTCCGAGGGGCCGGCCTTCGAACCTCTGACCAGTAGTGGGTGTGGAGCCCACGCGCTCTGAGGCGGCTGTTGAACCCCTCCGAGGGGCCAGCCTTCGAACCTCTGATCAGTAGGGAGGCTCGGAGCCTGGTTCCTTCACGGGGAAGGATCCTTTTCGGGGTATCCCCCTTTCCCGGTCCCTGTTGTAAGAGAGAGAAGAGGAAAAAAGGAAAAGGATTCGAAATCGAATGACGTGGCGTACCTTTTTTGACGTGGTCATTACGGCGAAGGCGAAGCGTCGCTCGCTTCCCCTGCCAGAGGCGCCGCCTTTCTCGTCGCGGAGTTAATGCGACGGGGCGTGCGGTTCGCGGGGCGGCCGTTGCGCGTGCGCGAGCCGTTCGAGGAACGGAACACGGGCGCGTCGTCTTCTCGCCGTGAGAGAGGGTTCTCTCGCTGCCCCCGGATAGGACGTAAGCCTGGCTGACGACGTGACCGCTGCTCCTGCCCACCTGCCACCACCATTACTGCCGGCCCATTTTTGGCCGCATTGACCATCGCACCAGGCTGGCGCATTGACCTCGAGTCGCGGTACTGGTTCCGCAGTCGAGGAGGTGTGGCAGTGGCGCGGGTGGCGGTGCAATTGCTCGCACGCAGCATCCGGCGCGCCGGTTGCATGACGCGTGGGCCAGGGCCTCCATGCTGGGCGTGTTGGAAGTCGGAGAAGCGCGCCCACTTGGCGCGATTGCATGCCGCCTGCATGGCTACCCGCCCTTTCGCCCGCTGGTCTAGGCAAAAGTGGAGGGCCACTTGTAACCGCTGGGCGGTTGCATGCACCACGCGCGGTGGTTTGGCTTCTTCTGCTCTGGGCCGGCTTGCATGACGTGTGGGACCCAGCCCCCGTGCCGTAGGGGGAGGACCTTGGAGCGTGTTGGAGAAGACTCAACCCACGACGGCTGGGGACGCAAGTAGGGAGAGTCGCCTTTAAAAGGAGGGTGACCCCCTTGAAAGGCGACCATGTCTTCGCGCTCCCTTGTGCATCATGTCTTTCCACCTTCCAAGCCCCCGGATGGGGGATACCCGCAGTCTTTCCGCCTTGTCGTTGGAGGAACGCAACTCCATGGGAGTTGGTACCTTTCAGCCATCGTTCGGCTTCAAGGATTTTCATCAGCCAGCCCGGCTGCACCCCTCCGCCGGCGGTCACCCGAGACGGCGACCTCCAGCCCCTGGGTGGGGAGAAGCAAGCCGGGCTGCGATCTTGGTCCCACCCTCAGCTTCAAGGATGTTCATCATCCTCGCTGGGGTGGAGGCCGGGCTGAGCCGGAGCTCTACCTCCCGCGCGGGTTCGTGGGTCGGCCTCTCCTTCGGCGTTTGAGGGAGAGGGCGCTCACTGGCCCTGCGGACGGGTCGGACTTCGACAACGCGGGGCTGGTCGGCGGCGGGCGTCGTCAGCCTCAGCGCGTCGGGCTCGTCAGCTTGGCTCCCGGTGCCCCCTGCTGCCGGAAGGCGGTTGCCGCGTCGTGCGCACGGGAGGACCGCCCAAGATATCGCGCGCTGCCAGGGCGGCGTTCGTGTTTTGGGGCGGTCCTGCCTTTGCACCGGTACGACGCCTCCACGCGGAGGTCGGTGCCCCACTCGTCCGAGAGGATCTGAGTGGGGATCTGTCGGAGGGCTGACGGCCCTTGTCGTCGGTGCCGAGGTGGAGGCGGCTCGAGAAGTCCCCGTTGCCGACGGGATCACTGCCACCATCCGCGCTTCGGGCCTCCGACTCTTTGTACTTGTCCTCGCCCCTCGAGCGTCGGCGTGGGCGAGGGCAAGGTTGCAGCAGCGTCCGCCCTGATGCCCTCGCTGCTGCAGTTCGGCCACCCGGAGCGGGGGTCGTTGTCGTTGCTGCCGGAGCGGGCGACGACGAGCCGCCCGTCGGTCTTCTGTTGCTCCGCAGCCCCCCCATCGAGTGGGGTTGTTCGTACCTGCGGAGGTGGAACCGTAGTTCCGTTTGTAATGGCACTTTGAATGCCAGTGTTTTTGTTCATTGTGGATGTCGGGGCCTGAACATGTATGTATTTTTGGCACGGAGCCGTATTTTTTCCTCATTTTCGAGCACTAAGACTCGCCTGTTGGTTGTCTGAACCGCTTCACCAAGCGTGAGTCGCCCCGTGTAAAGGTGACGAGTGAGGTATCCGTATCCCGGAGGCGTAGGAGTCCCTCGGCTCGGTCAGCCTTGTTGTCCGAGGCTTCTCTTGCTTAGTTAAAGGAACCCCTCGGCCGCTCTTCGATGACCCGAAGCCAGGGGTAGCGGTGTCAGCATGGACAGAGGCAGAGTTGGCTTGAAAAGAAGACTTGGTCGGCCGGAGCCTGGCCGGGTCGTCCGTTAGCGGGACCGACGCCGGAGTTGATCTGCCGAGGCCTCGGGTCGGGCTGATGTCCTCGGGGGACAGCTGGCCGAGGCCTCGGGGTGACCAGCCGAGCCGCCTGCTCAGGTCGGATTCTTGGAGGAGACCCGGGTGGCGATGGCCCGGGCGTGGTGATGATGTCGTCCTTCAGAGTGGAGATCCTCGGACCGCGTCGCCGCCCGAGGCTAGGTCGGACCTCGCCGAAGGTGTTGTCGACGCCATGGGTGCTGCCGCTCCCTTCGACCGTCAAGATCCGAGCCTGCAGGATCGGATTATCTTGTAGCGTGTGTTTTCTGCGGCCGCCGAGGCCCAAACACACCCTCGTCGTGTTGTAAAGTTGCGTTTCTTTTCCTCTTGTTTCGAGTATCTGGTCTTCTTTGTCGGTAACAGAATTGTCTGTGTGAGCGAGAGTTGCTTCTCGCGGAAGGTGATGAGTGAGGTATCCGTATCCCGGAGGCGTAGGAGTCCCTCGGCTCGGTCGGCCTTGCCGCTTACACGCACTCTTACCCGTCCGTAGGGTTCTGCCACCGACGCAGTCGAGAAGGCTCGAAGAATCGCTTCGGCAGAGGAGCTTTCGAACGTGAAGACTTGTTCGGTCCGCGGAATCACTTATCCGAACGTGAGTTACTTATCGCAGAAGGTGATGAGTGAGGTATCCGTATCCCGGAGGCGTAGGAGTCCCTCGGCTCAGTCAGCCTTGGCTGCTTACGTGTACTCCGTTGTTTTCAGGATCCACTTTCGAAGTAGTCGAAAAGCACGAAAGACATTCTGGCAGAAAGGATCTTTTTTCGAGGAAAATTTCGACGCAGAGGGGGTTCCCCCCTTTTAGCCCCCGAGGGAGGGTCGGGCTTTGCCGAGGCAAGGCTGACCCTTCCTTGATGACTAAACTTTGCATGGGAGCGAGGTATATGAACAACTTGAAAACATCTTAAGGGTAGAAGCGACGTAGCTGTTGGATGTTCCAAGCGTTGCTGTAGACCTCGCCTTGACTGTTGGCCAGCTTGTACGTTCCGGGCTTCAGAACTTTGGCGATGACGAACGACCCTTCCCAAGGAGGCGTGAGCTTGTGCCGCCCTCGGGCGTCCTGTCGTAGCCGAAGCACCAGGTCGCCCACCTGGAGATCTCGGGACCGGACCCCTCGGGCGTGGTAGCGTCGCATGGACTGCTGGTACCGCGCCGAGTGTAGTAAGGCCTTGTCCCGAGCCTCTTCCAGCTGGTCCAGCGAGTCTTCTCGATTAGCTTAGTTCCTTTGGTCAGCATAGGCCCTTGTCCTCGGGGAACCGTATTCTAAGTCTGTGGGCAAGATGGCCTCGGCCCCATAGACTAGAAAGAACGGCGTGAAGCCCGTGGCTCGGCTCGGCGTTGTCCTCAGGCTTCAGACCACCGAGGGGAGTTCCTTCATCCATCGCTTGCCGAACTTGTTGAGGTCGTTGTAGATTCGAGGCTTGAGTCCTTGTAGAATCATGCCGTTGGCACGCTCTACTTGCCCATTCGACATGGGGTGAGCCACGGCGGCCCAGTCCACCCGGATGTGGTGATCCTCGTAGAAGTCCAAGAACTTCCTGCCGGTGAACTGGGTGCCGTTGTCGGTGATGATGGAGTTCGGGACCCCGAAGCGATGGATGATGTTGGTGAAGAACGCCACCGCCTGCTCGGACCTGATGCCGTTTAGGGGTCGGACCTCGATCCACTTGGAGAATTTGTCGATGGCGACCAACAGGTGCGTGTAGCCCCCGGGTGCCTTCTGCAAGGGGCCGACGAGGTCCAGACCCCACACAACAAAAGGCCAGGTGATGTGTATCGTCTGTAGAGCCTGAGCGGGCAGGTGGGTCTGCCTTGCGTAGAACTGACACCCTTCGCAGGTGCGGACAATTCTAGTGGCGTCGGCCACCGCCGTTGGCCAGTAGAAACCTTGTCGGAAGGCATTTCCGACAAGGGCTCGAGGTGCTGCGTGGTGGCCGCAAGCCCCCGAGTGTATCTCTCGTAGGAGTTCCTGAACTTCGGCGATGGAGATGCATCACTGGAGGATACCTGAGGGGCTGCGGTGGTAGAGCTCCTTCCCATCTCCCAGCAAGACGAACGACTTGGCGCGCCGCGCCAACCGCCGAGCTTCGGCTCGGTCGAGGGGTAGCTCTCCTCGGTGGAGATATTGCAGGTACGGGGTCTGCCAGTTTTGATCAGACGTGACCCCGCTTTGCTCCCCCTCGACGTGCAGCGTCTCGCCCTCGGGGTCCGAGGGTACCTCGGGCTGAACCGAGGGTGCCTCGGGCCGAGCCGAGGGTGCCTCGGACTGTGCCGAGGGTACCTCGGGCTGGGCCGAGGGTGCCTCGGGTTCGAGCGTGTCGTCGATCTTGACGGAGGGCTGATGCAGATCTCGGGAGAAGACGTCCGGGGGAACCGTTGTCCGCCCCGAGGCTATTTTAGCCAGCTCGTCCGCAGTCTCATTGTAGCGCCGAGCGATGTGGTTGAGCTCGAGCCCGTAGAACTTGTCTTCCAGGCGCCGAACCTCATCGCAGTAGGCCTCCATCTTCGAGTCGCGGCAGTGGGAGTTCTTCATGACTTGGTCGATGACGAGCTGTGAGTCACTGCGAGCGTCGAGGCGTCGGACCCCTAGCTCGATGGCGATCCGCAACCCGTTGACTAGAGCCTCGTACTCAGCCACATTGTTGGACGCCGGGAAATGGAGGCGTAGCACGTAGCGTAGGTGCTTCCTGAGGGGCGAGATGAAGAGTAGGCCTGCGCCGGCTCCTGTCTTCATCAGCGACCCGTCGAAGAACATGGTCCAGAGCTCCGGTTGGATCGGAGCTGTTGGGAGCTGGGTGTCGACCCATTCAGCCACGAAGTCCGCCAAGACCTGGGACTTGATGGCCTTTCGAGGGGCGAACGAGATTGTTTCGCCCATAATTTCCACCGCCCACTTTGCAATTCTACCCGAGGCCTCTCAGCACTGGATGATCTCCCCCAGGGGGAAGGATGACACCACAGTTACCGGATGAGCCTCGAAGTAGTGTCGCAGCTTCCGCCGCGTCAGGATCACCGCGTACAGCAGCTTCTGAATCTGTGGGTAGCGGATCTTGGTTTCGGACAGTACCTCGCTGACGAAGTAGACTGGCCTCTGAACGGGCAATGCATGCTCCTCTTCTTGCCTCTCGACCACAATCGTGGCGCTAACCACCTGAGTGGTCGCGGCGACGTAGATCAAGAGGGCTTCTCCGGCAGCTGGGGGCACCAAGATAGGCGCATTCGTGAGGAGCGCCTTTAGGTTCCCGAGGGCTTCCTCGGCCTCAGGGGTCCAAGTGAAGCACTCGGCCTTCCTTAAGAGGCGGTACAGAGGCAGACCTCTTTCGCCGAGGCGTGAGATGAAGCGGCTCAGAGCCGCGAGACATCCCATGACCCTCTGCACGCCCTTCAAATCCTTGATGGGCCCCATGCTGACGATGGCTGCGATCTTCTCCGGGTTGGCTTCGATGCCCCGCTCGGAGACGATAAACCCCAAGAGCATGCCTCGGGGTACTCCGAAGACACACTTTTCGGGATTGAGCTTCACGCCTTTCGCCTTGAGACATCGGAATGTCACTTCAAGGTCGGAAAGGAGGTCGGAGGCTTTCCTTGTCTTGACTACGATGTCATCAACATAGGCTTCGACAGTCTGGCCAATGTGTTCGCCGAACACATGGTTCATGCACCGCTGGTACGTCGCGCCCGCATTCCTCAAGCCGAACAGCATGGTGACATAGCAGTACATGCCGAAGGGTGTGATGAAAGAAGTCGCGAGCTGGTCGGACTCTTTCATCCTGATTTGGTGATACCCTGAGTAGGCATCGAGGAAAGACAGGGTTTCGCACCCAGTAGTGGAATCCACGATTTGATCGATGCGAGGCAGAGGGTAGGGAACCTTCGGACATGCTTTGTTTAGACCAGTGTAGTCTACACACATCCGCCATTTCCCTCCTTTCTTTCTCACAAGCACAGGGTTGGCAAGCCATTCGGGATGGAATACCTCTTTGATGAACCCTGCCGCCATTAGCTAGTGGATCTCCTCGCCTATGGCTCTGCGCTTCTCCTCGTCGAATCGGCGCAGAGGCTGCTTGACAGGTCGGGCTCCGGCTCGGATATCCAGCGAGTGCTCGGCGACATCCCTCGGTATGCCGGGCATGTCCGAGGGACTCCACGCGAAGACGTCGGCGTTCGCGCGGAGAAAGTCGACGAGCACTGCTTCCTATTTGGGATCAAGCTCGGAGCCGATCTGGACTTGCTTGGAGGCGTCGATGCTGGGGTCGAGGGGGACGGACTTAACCGTCTCCGCTGGCTCGAAGTTGCCGGCGTGACGCTTCACGTCTGGCACCTCCTTAGAGAGGCTCTCCAGGTCGGCGATGAGGGCCTCGGACTCGGCGAGGGCCTCAGCGTACTCCACGCACTCCACGTCGCATTCGAACGCGTGTTTTACGTGGGGCCGACGGTGATGACCCCGTTGGGGCCCGACATCTTGAGCTTGAGGTAGGTGTAGTTGGGGACGGCCATGAACTTCGCGTAGCATGGCCTTCCCAGTACCGCGTGGTAGGTTCCTCGGAACCCGACCACCTCGAACGTCAGGGTCTCCCTTCGGAAGTTGGAGGGCGTTCCGAAGCAGACGGGAAGGTCGAGTTGTCCGAGGGGCTGGACGCGCTTCCCAGGGATGATCCCGTGGAAAGGCGCAGCGCTTGCCCGGACCGAGGACAGATCGACACGCAGGAGCCCGAGGGTCTCGGCATAGATGATGTTGAGGCTGCTACCTCCGTCCATGAGGACCTTGGTGAGCCTGACGTCGCCGACGACGGGGTCGACAACGAGCGGGTATTTTCCCGGGCTCGGCACGTAGTCGGGGTGGTCGGCTTGGTCGAAGGTGATGGGCTTGTCGGACCAGTCTAGGTAGACCGGCGCCGCCACCTTCACCGAACAGACCTCCCAACGCTCTTGCTTGCGGTGCCGAGCCAAGGCGTTCGCCGCTTGCCCACCGTAGATCATGAAGCAGTCGCGGACTTCGGGGAACTCTCCTGCCTGGTGATCTTCCTTCTTGTCGTCGTCGCGAGCCCTGCCACCCTCCGCGGGTGGCCCTGCCCTGTGGAAGTGGCGCCGAAGCATGGCGCACTCCTCAAGGGTGTGCTTGACGGGCCCCTGGTGATAGGGGCACGGCTCCTTGAGCATCTTGTCGAAGAGGTTGGCACCTCCGGGGGATTTCTGAGGATTCTTGTACTCGGCGGCGGCGACAAGGTCCGCGTCGGCGGCGTCGCGTTTCGCTTGCGACTTCTTCTTGCCCTTCTTCTTGGTGTCGCGCTGAGTTGACGCCTCGGGGGCATCTTCCGGTGGGCGGCCCTGGGGCTGCTTGTCCTTCCGGAAGATAGCCTCGACCGCCTCCTGGCCAGAGGCGAACTTGGTGGCGATGTCCATCAGCTCGCTTGCCCTGGTGGGGGTCTTGCGACCCAGCTTGCTCACCAGGTCGCGGCAGGTGGTGCCGGCGAGGAACGCGCCGATGACATCCGAGTCGGTGATGTTGGGCAGCTCAGTGCGCTGCTTCGAAAATCACCGGATGTAGTCCCGGAGAGACTCTCCCGGCTGTTGTCGGCAGCTTCGGAGGTCCCAGGAATTCCCAGGGCGCACGTACGTGCCCTGGAAATTGCCGGCGAAGGCTTGGACCAGGTCGTCCTAGTTGGAGATCTGCCCCGGAGGCAGGTGCTCCAACCAGGCGCGAGCGGTGTCGGAAAGGAACAGGGGGAGGTTGCGGATGATGAGGTTGTCATCGTCCATTCCACCCAGTTGGCAGGCCAGCCGGTAGTCCGCGAGCCACAGCTCCGGTCTCGTCTCCCCCGAGTACTTTGTGATAGTAGCCGGGGGTCGGAACCGGGTCGAGAACGGCGCCCGTCGTATGGCCCGGCTGAAGGCCTGCAGACCGGGTGGTTCGGGCGAGGGACTCTGATCCTCCCCGCTGTCGTAGTGTCCCCCACGCCTGGGGTGGTAGCCTCGGTGCACCCTCTCGCCGAGGTGGGCTCGACGGTCGCGGTGATGGTGCTCGTTGCCGAGGCGACCCGGGGCCGCAGGCGCTGTGTTGCGCGTGCGCCCGGTGTGGACCGAGGCTTCCCGCATGAATCGGGAAGTCGCGGCATGATGTTCCGAGGGGTACCCCTGCCTTCGGGAGGCGGAGCTCTCGGCCCGTCGGACCGCGACGCCCTCCAGGAGATTCTTGAGCTCTCCCTGGATTCGCCGCCCCTCGGTGGTTGATGGCTCCGGCATCGCGCGGAGAAGCATTGCCGCTGCAGCCAGGTTCTGGCCGACCCCACTGGATGCGGGTGGCGGCCTGACCCTGACATCGTCGGTGATGCGGTGCTGGATACCCTGGGGTAGATGACGCATTTCTCCGGCCGGAGGCTGGCCCGCCCATTCCTGCCCGACGTCCCGACGGATCGGCTCAAGTGCTCCTGCCCCCTCGTCGAGCCTGGCCTGCACCCCACGGATTTGCTCGAGCTGTGGGTCACGACCCCCGCCGGAACGGGGACCACAACTAGCTCCCGTGGGATGTCAATGCGAGGCACCGACCTAGGGAGATCACCGTCCTCCGGCATACCGAGATGGTTGTCTTCGGAGGGACCCCCTAGATCGACGTGGAAACATTCGCGGCTTGGGCCGCAGTCCTCGTCACCGAGGCTGCGGCTACCGTCGGAACAGTCGGAAAGGCAGTAGTCGCATGCGGTCATGAAGTCCCGCATGGCACTGGGGTTGCTAAGTTCGGAGAAGTCCCAAGAGAAGTCGGGCACGTCGTCTTCCTCGGACCCAGAGGGCCCGTAGGTCGAGACGTCCGTCAGCCGGTCCCAGGGTGACCGCGTACGATACCCAGAGGGTTTGGACTTGCCTCTACGAGAACGTCCGCCAAAGCGAAGCCGCTTGGCGGGTCGAGGCCGAATCCAAGGGGCGTGAGATGGGAATCGGTCGGTACCTCTTGGTCGACAGGCGGTGATGAAGTCACGTCGGGGACTGACTGCACCGTCGTCTCAGGTACGAGGGTGACGTCCAGCAAGCCTTTCGCGAGCGTGCTGGCGTCGTTCGTTTGCTCGGAATTGGCGTGTCACGGGGAGACGGCGCTCGTCTTCGTCTCAAACGCGAGGTCGATGCCCGAAGCGCCCCCCGTTGGGGCGCTGGCGCCGTCGACTCGCTCAACAGCCGATGAGGCGCTGCCTCCTGCTTGGCCTTGGTTGGCCGCGTGAGGGAGAGGACGGGGCGAGCTCGAATGTTGTTCTTCCACCACACGGGGAAGACGTCGTCGATTCCGCCGCCGGCGGGCGGGCTGTCGGCCGCCATTGTTGCTGTCGCACGGCGGGGGAAGGAGTATCATGTCGTAGCTGCCGTCGAGGGACATGAACTCAAGACTCCCGAAACGGAGCACCGTCCCGGGCTGGAGAGGTTGCTGGAGACTACCCATCTGGAGCTTGACGGGAAGCTGTTCGTCAACACGCAGCAGGCCCCTACCTGGCGCGCCAACTGTCGGCGTTTCGAGACCGGGGGGTCCCTGGGCCGACGAGTGAAATGTCGCCGCGTGCCCCAGCCCAGATGGGTCGGCGCGAGGCCGAGCGCGAAGGGGGAAGTGAGGTGGCCGGAGATGGGCAAGAGAGAGGTGGAAATCCCACGGCCTCCGTGTTTGTCCCGCGCCCAGGTCGGGTGCGCTTGCAGTAGGGGGTTACAAGCGTCCACGCAGGAGAGGGAGCGAGCGGCCTCGCGCGAGCGCCTGTCTCGTCCTCGTCCCCGCGCGGCCAACCCTTTGTAAGAGGGCCCTGGTCCTTCCTTTTATAGGCGTAAGGAGAGGATCCAGGTGTACAACGGGGCGGGGGGGGGGGTGTAGCAGAGTGCTACGTGTCAAGCGGAGGAGAGCTAGCGCCCTAAGTACATGCCGTCGTGGCAGCCGGAGAGGTTTTGGCACCCGGTTCGTGTGGTGTCGTGGCCGTCGGAGGAGCGCTGGAGCCTGGCGGAAGGACAGCTGTCGGGGCTGTCGAGTCCTTGCTGACGTCCTCTTGCTTCCGTAAGGGGGCCGAGAGCCGCCGTCGTCAGGGAGCGTGCGGGGCGCCATCATTGCCTATCTGGCGGAGCGAGCCAGATGGGACGCCGGTCTTGTTCCCCGTAGTCTGAGTCAGGTTGGGGTAGGGTAATGATGGCGCCTCCTGTCGACGTGGTCGGTCCGCGCCCTAGGTTGGGCGATGTGGAGGCTCCTCCGAGGTCGAGGTCGAGTCTGTCTTCCGCGGCCGTGGTCGAGCCCGAGCCCCTGGGTCGGGCGAGGCGGAGACCGTCGGCTGAGGCCAAGGCTGAGTCCGAGCCCTGGGGTCGGGCGAAGCGGTGTACGTCGTCTTCCGGGGCTGAGCCCAAGTCCGAGCCCTGGGTCGGGCGGAGCGGAGTTCGCCGTCTTCAGGGGCTGAGCCCAAGTCCGAGCCCTGGGTCGGGCGGAGCGGAGTTCGCCGTCTTCCGGGGCTTAGTCCGAGTCCGAGCCCTGTGTCGGGCGGAGCGGAGTTCGCCGTCTTCAGGGGCTTAGCCCAAGTCCGAGCCCTGGGTCGGGCGGAGCGGAGTTCGCCGTCTTCAGGGGCTTAGCCCAAGTCCGAGCCCTGGGTCGGGTGGAGTGGAGTTCGCCGTCTTTAGGGGCTTAGCCCAAGTCCGAGCCCTGGGTCGGGCGGAGAGGAGTTTCCTATGGTGCCTGAGGCCGGGCCTGACTGCCTGTTCGCCTCACTCTGTCAAGTGGCACTGCATCCGGTGCGGCGCAGGCGGCGCTGTCCTTCTGTCAGGTCGGTCGGTGGAGCGGCGAAGTGACTGTGGTCACTTCGGCTCTGTTGACTGAAGGGCGTGCGTCAGGATAAAGGTGTCAGGCCACCTTTGCATTAAATGCTCCTGCGATCTGGTCGGTTGGCGCAACGATTTGGTCAGGGTTGCTTCTTGGCGAAGACAGGGCCTCGGGCGAGCCAGAAATATGTTCGCCGCTGGAGGGGGGCCTCGGGCGAGACGGAGATCCTCCGGGGTCGGCTGCCCTTGCCCGAGGCTAGGCTCGGGCGAGGCGTGATCGAGTCCGTCGAATGGACCGATCACTGACTTAATCGCACCCATCAGGCATTTGCAGCTTTGTGCTGATGGGGGTTACCAGCTGAGAATTAGGAGCCTTAAGAGTACCCCTAGTTATGGTCCCCGACAAATGCGTACCAAATCATCCTTCTGCTCGTTTTTGTTTGCCAATACTCTGTACTTTTGGTCTAGATGCGATAACCAGAGTCATTTCTTTAGTTCTTGCCTTCGCGTTACAGAGGACGAATGGCTTCCGTTTCCAACGCTCTTCGCTCTTACTTGAGTGTTGTCCACTATTCTAGGAAGATCTTGATGAACAGATAACTGCTCTTTCTTCCTACTTTCTCTCTTTTCTCGATCTCATGAGCAGTGCTGATAACGTATTAAAGTATACTCAATGGCAAAAAAAAATTAAGAGAGAGACAAATGACAGTTGTAGATCTTTATTGCAGAGAATCTGGTTTATATACAAGTGGATACAGTGTCTTCCAAGGGGTGTGTCCCTTAAGAGAAAACTGTCAGGGGAGAGGGTTGATCACATGACAATATTTTGTAACACACATCCACAACAACACGGCCCAAAACCCGGCTGTGCCAAACATGGGTCCAGACCCGTAACCGTAAATCTGGTTTGAAAAACAGAGCATCAAGGGAAGCTCGGAGGTCGGTTTTCCGTACACGTATGGCGGACGCACGACTCACGAGTGGTCCGCGCGACCTAGTGAGATCTTGTGCCCACGTGTTCTTGAACCAATCTGCGGAGCCACCGAGCACGCGCAGGCGCGCAGCCGAGCCGGCGACTTACCCGCGCCCAAGTTAAAGGCCGACTCCAATTAGGGTATGCATATTTGGACACCTAAAAGCTGAATCTAACCTACCAAAAGATGAGATAAGGTCTATCTTTTACTATTTTCAACGGAGAACCTAAAAAGAAGAATGCACAGTTTAAGTTTGATGCCAGAGATAAGCCACCAGGAGCACCGTCTATGGTTCCGGTCTTGGTCCTGGTCGTGTGCCGTCCCTCTCTATGCCACCAGCAGCACAGCCTGAGGATCGCCCCCCTTATCGCGTTGCACCGAGTCATCGTGATGGCCGCCGTTCGAGCTCTCTGCCGATTGTTCCCGCACCACCCAACCGTGCTTAGTGTGTTCGACTGTTCGTCGTAGCCCGTTGTGGCTCGGCGGCTAATTTCAGACCCAGTCGAGCTCTCTGCCATCCGGTCTAACCTTCGCCGTAAGCTCCTGACGCGGAACCCATCGTCGCCGCCAGGAGCGTCGTCCGCACACACCTTCGTTTAATCCCAGCCATCCACGTGGGACACAACGGTCCACGTTTACGGAGACAGGTTAGCAATTGAGCCGGTCCTACTGAGTACTGACCATGACATTTTTTTTAAAAAAAAAAAGAACACCCCCACTTTACCCGAAACCAACCAGCAGTTCACGCCGGTTTAAACCAAGGATCGAGATTATACTTTTTAGACCCTAAAACTATAGATAATTAAATATATATCCCTAGCAACTTAAAATGAATAAAAATTTATATCTAATCACTACCAGAACAGCCTGCTTCGAAAACACTCGACATACGCGACACTCGGCAAAACGTGGTGGGTCGTTGGACTGGTTCATGTCACATCCGGTTTTAGAAGGCAAACCGAATGCGAACCATGTAAGTGCCAGGATCAGCAATTCACGTACACAGCAGTTACATAACCGGACGTCATCACACAGTGCTCAAATAATAACATAAAAGAGGTAATAGTTGATTACATCATGATGCCCGAGACATCCACATAGTCAGTAACATAAATCAAAGTGCGAAAATGAAACGTAGCTAAACACGACCTTCACAGGCAGCCGACTTGGGGTTTGCCGCTAACCCACGCCTAGAACTCATCATAACCTTGGAATTCCTGGAAATCCTCCACCACGACTTCATCTTTTCCCAAGCAGTGTTGCAATGTGGACAACCTGGGGGAGGTTGGTGTGTAAAGCAAGAGTGAGTATACATCAACATACCAATAATTGTCCAGTTTGGTTGTGATGGACTAGATTTATGTGGGGTTAAGACCAAAGAGTTGCTTTTAGTTGGTCAGATAATTATTACTAGCAGAGAGCCAGGTTTTAGCATTAAACCCAAGTTATTATCCCAAAAGTACTTCCAAACGGAAAGAATATCAGAAACCATAATCATATTCATCAAAACCATAATCAACCTCATCATCATCTGTAATCATAGTATCTCTAATCAATGGAGCTCTCTAGGCCGCTCATAACCGTGAGCACGACTGATATATCAGTTTCATAACACTCTGCAGAGGTTGCACTCTTTACCCACGAGCCGTGATTCCTTTTTTCCTCGGGCCGATCAAACCCTTAAACACTACCAAGGTGAATAGGCAAGGTTTCACTATGTAGCCTTTATAAAGATTTTCTGAGGCTGTAGCCGCACGTTAGGTTTCCTAAATGTACCGCACTCCTCCCCAAGGGGCAAAGCACCCTCGGTAGAGCGAGCCGCATACACCGAGCCCCATTGACAGCATGACGATGAAGCAAACTACACCTCAGTTCCTCTAATTATTTGGCTAAGAGCGTCCCATACCACCCTCATGGATGTACTGTTTTTCTAGATGGTCATCCAACGAACCAGTCCTTACGGAGAGGCACTCGATAAACCGCTCGAGCCCCCTTAAATGTCATAATGCCATCATCATAATCAAAGGATAAACATCGTATCATCAATAATCTCATCATGCTCATTGATTAGAGTAAAACGCTAGCATAGAGCTAAACTAAAAATGATCTAACCCAAATAGGTGAACAAGGATAGGATAAACAAGAACTAGTCAATCCTTAGGTATAAATTGTGTAAATGCGGGAAGTGAATTATAAAATGAGTGGGACATAAATAGGTAAGAGGACACTTGCCTTCACCAACCAGCTGCTGCTCAGGGTCTTCGCCTGCAACTCCTTCGGACTCTGTCAACGGACCGTTATCTATACGAGTTCAAACATACATTCCACAATCTTAACATAGAAGGAAATAATACACCACACAATATAATATTACAATTAAACAGACGTGTGGCGCAGGACTAGCATCTATGACTATGCGAGAAAGAAATTACAACGGTCGAGGCTACGACTGAAAGACAATTACGTTAAGCATGGTGTGAGTCCTTAACTCCATCTAATAAACCACAAACTTGGAAAGATCTAAAAATTCTTATGCGAGAAACTTTTATTAACACACCTCCTGTATTAAATTCATCTGATGAGGTGCATCATCTAGTAGATCATACTACTATTATTCCTCTTCCTGTGACTAACCTTTTGCAGGATCGTATACAAAAGCGAGAGGATGATGTTAAAGAAAATGAGGTGCTCATAGCAGCATCAGAAAGTTCAGACCCATTATTTCATAATTTATCAAGTATTCCTTTTGCTAGTGAGAGTAAAGGTAATGCTCATGGTGAGACTTCTCTTGATGTGTTAAATTTTTCTCCTAATCATCAACATATTTCTTGTGGTAAAGAAGAGTTGTGTGATGATGCTTCTATTTTTTTGTGCCACAACTTATGAAAGAAAATAGAGCATTCAATCCCGTAACTAGTGTGCATGATGAGCTAAAATTGTTATCTTCTTTAAATACTTTGGTTTATATTGAATTTGATGTTCTATGTAATCTAAATAATTTATAGGAGAAACTTTCTTTTATTGCTGATTTTCCATGGACATCTAAACATACATATTATTTTATTAGAAGATATAATTGGAAAGGAGAATATATGGTACATCGAGTATATATTTGTTCAAATATGAGTTCTCATTTTGTCGTGAAACAATATGATCAACTAGTGGGTTATGTTAAAGCTAATTATATTATGTCTAGATCCACTTGTTCTTCTTTGTATGTTTTGCAACAACAGTGTCAACTTCAAAAAGGGGAGCAAGGTTGGACGATGTTAAGACCTACAACAACACCTTATGCAGGCACTAACTACTTTGAGTCAAGGACAACTAAAAATCAAGAAGGGAAGAATGATGAGTAAAAGGACATCAACTATATGGTCAAGGCCCAATAGATCACAAAGTCCCAAGTGTAAGGGGAGTCGAAGTCAAGTTTATTAGCGGATCTAGTTCGGGTTGCATGACTGGGTCTCATGAAAACGGACGCCCAGGCCACATGAGGACTACATTTTCGATGTTCTAGATATCGTTGGAAAGATAAGGATATAAGCTTTCCATCCCAACTGGTCCCACATAAAAATATGCTCAGAGCAGATGGGAATCATCGTAACAAAATGGCGTCCAAAATCTGCTAGAAATCAGCAACGTCTATTTTTGGGCCTAAAGGTCTTGTATATCATAGGGTTGCTCGACCACCCCCTTGGCCACCGCCTGAGTCGAGGATGACTCCAATTCAAGTGGGGAGGATGATAAGGACATCACTTCCACACAAACAATGCATGGACCGACAACACGGGCATGTGCACGACAGCTAAATCTCTAGGTTCGTTCTAAACTAGTCAATTGTGTTATAGAGCTTACGCTTGGTGTCATTGATGTTTTAATGGTTAGGAACCTTGGAGAGGACCAACAAGGAGTTGAGAAAGGCCAAGATGTCAAGGAGGAGAAGCTAGGACGTTCATAACAAAATAAAGCCAAGTCTGACTCAACTTCGTCTCCACCTCGGAGTCCAGGACTAGTCTACACTAAAACGGACGCCCAAGATGCATTCAAACTCTGATTAGGTTGGACTTTATATGAATGGAAAGATAAGGAGATATGCTTTCCAACCCTACCGGAACCACCATAAAACTCATCCAGAGTCAATGGGAATCATCGAAACAAGTCAGCGATCAGATTCTATTTTGGTGCTGCGACACCGTCTATTGGGTTGTTGGGCCATGTATTGTGTTAGAGCCCATTAGGGGTGCGACCAGGGGTCACGCACACCCCTAACCTATGTTTTATCAGCAGCGGCCACCACATTAAGGTTTGGGTTTTTCTTAGATCATATCTGTCATCGAACAGTATCGTCAATTCGTCATTCATCGGTTTGTGAGACCCCACCTCGTGATCAATACAGTTTTGATTACGTACTTCATGTTCTTGCTTATGTTCTTGATTGCGCTTGCAAGGATAAGCCTTCATGGCGAGGTCACTCATGTGTCACGGGTGATAACCAATGGAGCAGTGGTGTAGTGATTGCAAGCATCCGTTCGCTTGGAGCCTTCGATTATCAACGTTGAGATCTCCACCCAATTAAGTTATCATACCTCACGGAAGATCGGGCCTTGCCTTCTGTCAAGCTGAGTGACTAGTTGTGACGGTTGACTTTGAGGGACACTAACGGGCACGAGGTCGTGGAGGAGCAGATTGTATCTCCGGCATGGTCGTGGAATGGTGGGACACATGCCATGGGGGGCACGTACGGAGTACGCTACACACTGCAGTATCAGTGATTGATCCTCAAAACCACCTAGCGCTATAATTCGATGGTTTCACCATGTTTGGGCCTCAAAATCCGGTGGTGCATTTCTGACGGGAATCGGAGGCGGCGCAGGGCGTCATCGCGAAGGGTGCGTCATGGTGAAGTAACTTCATGAAGAGCATGTGGCTATCAGATCGATATTCTAGGAGTTGGTCTATTTCGTCCCTAGCTAAGTGGATAAGCTCTATTATCTAGGGTTAGTTTAGTCTATTGGAATAATCCTCTATAAATAGGAGGGAGGGATGGTTGTTTCAATTTATCTCTTTTGGCATTAGAGAACTAGCAATTTCATATTTCTTAGTCTTGTAATTGCTCTAGGTTGGAGATCCTCAGGTGCTTTGAACTTCGGCATCGATGTGTGTGCTTCAGATTTTAAGGAAGTGTGGTTGTAACCACACAGAGCCAGCATGCTTTTGCCTTATATCTCTAATCTGATTTGTAGTTTGCACTTGCTGTGTTTTTTCTCTTCTTCCTCTCCCCTTTTCTTTGGATTTTGTGAGAAATCTTGTTTCTGGTGATTGTGTGAAGTTTTTGGTGATACCTGATGTTGGAACGCTATCCTAAGATCATTTTGAGTCTCTAGTTAGAGCAAATCATGTAGATGTGCTACCTTCTAACAGTTTGATTCGAAGCTGCAAAACCCCAACAAAACCCCATTCAAAACTGATTTTTTAGATCTGTTTTGGTTTCACATATCTTTTCTCGCTCAGACTTCATGAATCTGCTACTTCTATACGCTTGCTGCCTATAAATTTTGAGATCTTTCTGAGCAGTTTTGGTCGCATAGCACTACCGCTCTGACACGCGTCACTATCGGCCACTTGCGCAACACTGCCGCTCACTCTGAACTTCTCTGCAAACATTTTTCTGCAGTTTCCTGAAGTGGTTCTCTTCTAGCAGTTCAGTGTATTCAATCGACACTAGATTGAATTGTACCGTGTTGAGAAGTTTTTGGTGTCCCTTGTGTTCTCGTGTAGAGAAATTTTTGTGACTCCCATTCACACCCCCACTCTAGTTGCCTCACCGATCCTTTAACCATGATATGATATTCGATGTGACTAGGTCTGGACACCTTTTTAACATGGTATTCAGGAGGGGTCTTGAGACCCAATTGAACTAGTAGTCTTTTTAGCAGTGTGGCCACCTTGCCACCTTCAGATCCAATACAATAAATTAGTTTGGCATGATGAAACCAAGGGTCGTATTTGTTAGATTCGTTCTGCTCCATATGAGGATTCTCATGCAACTATTCTTGTTGTTGTTGAGGCTCATTCTCTCCTACCTCCACAGTTTCTTCTTTTACTTGTGGATCTTTTGTGGAATCTTGTTCACCATAGGTTACTTGTCTTGTCTTAGTGGAGCATTGATAAAACAAGGACCAATAGTGCTCTAACGATTGATGAGACGAGTTTGTGCTAGCTACGGTTTGAAACAATAATCAAGTAGTATTTGAAAAATAGTCTGTAAAATAAATACAAAAGTGTCCAATACTATCTAGGTTGCGTCGTATTGTCGATATGGTTTTGGTACCACTTCTATCACATCTAATTTAAGGACAAACAAAATACACCTATATGTGTGCCCATGAAGTTTACTCACACACACAACGACATCATTAGTGATAATAATAATCCATGTCTAGCATAAAACATCGTTAACTTATTACATATGGGTTGTATGTCGAAAGACAAAGATATAATAGTTATAACAAAACTTCAAAGATTAGCAAAACTAATAGTGGCCTCCACACGCATCGACCAAGAAGACAACAAGCCTATTCTTCCATCTTCGTGTGTATACATCCATACACTACCTTTAGAAGAGCAACAATGTACATGGCAAGTTTGACATAAATATGTGTATGCGATGTTGAATGACGAATGGATGATATGTGTTTTGTAGATGGATATAGAAAGAAATGCAAGATAGTTCTTGACCCTAAATCTGACTTATTTTCGGCGGCCTAATACAACCACCAAAAACAAACCTAGCAGTTCGGATGATCCATAGAAAATAAACTCAACTTATTTTTGGCAACATCAATAAAGCCATTAAAAATATTAGGTATTATTTTTGGTGACTGACTGCCCCCGAAACTAGATGTGACAGGTTCATTTTTCAATGGTTGTACCTTGAACATCGAAAATAAGTTTTATTTTCAGCGTCAAACTTTTAATGAAAACATGCTGTCGAAAATAACTCTATAGCCATTGAAAATAAGTTAGTTTAACGTAATACATCTATTTTTTGTGATTTTTCGATCGCTAAAAGTTTTTTTTGGGAATTTCTATATTGACTTATACATGTAGAAAAACTTCATCGTAGAGAATTCAATTTTAAGACGAGGTCAAAGTAGGATGAGACAGAGACGACACCGTCCCCTCGATTTTCTGGGACCATGCCACTACCAAAAATTGCTTCGGTCTTCACTCCGCTTTCATGTGACTATCATCCAAACACTATAGAAAATATGGTCGCTCCCTTCTATCCCTGCTCATACATCCAACCAAACATATTCACGTTATGTCATGAGAAGAGCTCAATTAATCGGAAGTGTATCATATCGAGAAGTTGGACGTCTCAACTGATTCAAGCAGTTCCTATCGTCCCAGTTATGTACGTACGTACCATGCGAGGTGGTTCCTAGCTTCGCTATCGTACTGTGTGGGTGTGGACTGACGGCCAAAGTAGCTATGCTATGATTACAAAACGCCACGTACTCAACGAGGAACTGGCCAACCATAGCTTAGCTAGGATTAATTGTGCGTGTCACTCGTCATGAGACAGTGAAGCCAACAGGGCATATTAAGCCGGTCCTCCAGCTAGTTGATATAGCCACCAGTACTAGGTGATGATCCATCAACTTTATCAGTGATCTACGTACTACCACATTGGTTACCTATAGGGTGGACCCTTGGAACCGCTCCTAACATGCCATCAATGTTCTGTAAATAACAGAGAATCTTCTCCCATAATAACTAAACGTCTTATTCGAAAGACGCCGCCTAGAGCGAGTATAATGGAGCTACATGCTGAGATGGATAAGAGAGAAGAGGAGAGAAACTAAAAGCGGACTGTAAACTTACAGTAGGTTTAGACACAAGAACCAAAATAATTATGAGAAATATAGGTGGCTCATACAATAATAGTGAAGAACTAATCACTATCTATGTGATTGGTTACCCGTACCATTTGATCCTGAGCTATCGTTCATTGACTTTATGCAAGCACCTGTTTGGTTACCTGTATGTGGCAGACGTGAGCTGCACGAGTAGATGCAAAATAATTCATTTTACAGCTATTTTTCTGCATCCGCCGATACGCCCGAAACGTGCGTATGCGGCCCGGCTTCACGCAGCCGGCCAACCAATCAGCCTGTATTTATCTGTATGGGTGGGCCTAGCTCGTATCTAGAAAACCTGGCTCTTGGTAGCGTGGCTGAGAGCATACAATATCCCTATGTTTGGTTGCGTGTATGAGCTTAGTTTGGCCCATTCGAGATGATGTTTGGTTGCTTGCATGAATGCTTGGTGCATGAGCTTAAAAGTTGTAAAATTTATTATATTTTCATGTGATGATGTTGCAATAGTCTATAATATGCCATACCAAGACTTAATCCACTTTTAAATAAATTAAATTTATTTAATAGACACTAATTACATGTTAATCTATCATTAGGAAAGACTAATGGTTGCACACTTGCACTGATAGAGCCTGGCTCTAGGATCTAGAGAAACGTCCAATTCCTACGTATCTCGGGAGCTAGGCCCAAAGGGAATCTTTACATCCGACGAGCCAGGCTGAAGAGGCTGATCATGCAACCAAACAGAAGAAAACTGCATCTCGTGAGCCTGGCCAGACCATATATGCAGGCAACCAAATGCACCCTATATATATGAGCTATGAGATACGCTACAAAGATCCTTATAGCCAGTAATAGGCTATATTATTAAACTTGCTCTTAGGATTGCTCACCCTAGGAAAAGAAAAGAAATTCTAAGGGCTCTTTTGGATTGCAGGATTTTTTCACCAATTTCCTGCATTTTTCCTATAAAAATGAACTGATTCATGTTAAAGTCCTATATGATTCTAAAGAAGCCCTAAGTGTATTGAGTTTCCAAACCCCTTATTGAACACGATGTGGATAACCCGCATTATGGTTATGTTCAGTTGCAGGTGATCTAATCCTCAAGATGGTTTAATCGCTGCAGGTAATGAGCGAACCCCACCAAACTAGTCAATCCCTGAAGGGTTTAGTTCCATCCATTACCACAAATCCACTCCCTCCATTTTTGTTCGGTTCGACAGGGATCAACCCAAATTGCAGAGCTGCACATGAGATCATTTCTATCACTTTGTACTGGCTTCTAACATGAACTAATAAAATAGAAAAAACAAAAAAAAAGATATGAGCTGCCATGGGCATCTAAAAGTTCCCTTCTCTTGGAAAAAAAGAAGCAAGTCAAGCCATGGGCATCTAAAAGATCACAACTGATCAGAAACCGGGGCCTCCAAAAGTATATATCCTGCTGTTGAGGCGCATAGTACAGCTTGACCACAAAAAATTGGGAAACTTGTAGCCCTCTACTGAACGCCTGATCCTAGCAGTCGAGAAAGAGGCTTGCAAAGTTGTGTTATCTGATTTGAAAAATCAAACCATCCACAATAACATAGAAACAAATATATACGACTATTATAAATGACCAAGCACTCCTTTGTCCAGTAGAATGCCTCTTGATCATTGCCTCATTTGCCTCCATGAAAATGTCAACTAGCTTGTTATAAGTTATTGTTTCAGGAAACTAAAACTGATGTGAAGTATATATGGCAGGAGGCTGTTGAGATGAAATTACTAAACATAAAGGGTTACACAAAACATCTTACTTCTTACATAAGTCGTAGCTCAACCATCAGTTTCTGTTGATGGTTACCACTACACAGTAAAAAGGAAAATATGGTACAAAAATCAAATATGCATACAAAAATGACTATAAACTAATAAAAGAGCAAAATATAGCATGATACTTTGCTGGTGTTCTTCTTTGAAACTAGCTGTTACCATGCATAAAACGTAGTAAGATGTGCAGAAAGATCTGGCAAGTCTACATATGTATCAGCCCTCCATATGATGTATTCTGATCCTGTCGTCCTATCCTTGCAGTGAATGCTGTGAGTACTGTTGAATAATTAGACAAATTCCAAATTAAATTCCGAATATAAATCATGACCAAATCAGAAGAACTGAAATAAAAGCCAAATCAGATGATGCGTACTGATTAGACTTACTGATTGTTGGCGCGCGCCGGAATCAGCAGGGTTGACGATGTCGAAGTAGCGAATCAACAGGGTCGACGAGGTCAGAAGATCACGAGCAGTCGCGTGAAGACGCTTCCCAAAAACCTTATTCGCCCTCTCCCGGTGCAGGATCTAGAAGACGAAGGGTTCCGGAGACCTGCTCTCCTGATCGCAGATGCACCTCTGCGGTCGGGACGAAGGGAACTAAAAAGCGGCTCAGCTATGAAGAGAGGCGAAAGCGAACTGGGATCTGGGATGATTTGGAGGCTGGCTGCCGGGCTCCTTTTATAGGGCCGAGTCCGCGACCCCCGTGCTTATCCGCCCACGAAAATCTCGCAATCAGTTGAAATTTTATAGCGATCGGTTAGGATAAGCGTAACAGCCAAGAAACCAAAAAATCAAACGGCAAAAGGTAGCCGCGCCCCCGCAAGGCGAGGGGCCGGATTTCGGCGGACCATTCACGCGCATGTCGTGCGCCCGCGCCCTTCGCCCCGCCCCGCCCCGCCCCGCCCCGCCCCGGCCCGGCGAGGCGAGCGAGCGCGCGCGCGCGTGTGGCTCTCCACACTCTCTCCTCTCATCCATGACTTGGTGAGTGAGTGTGGCTTCCATATTTAAGCTAGCTCTACTCCACTAGAGCTAGCAATATGGTGCTAATGGTTCCACCTATCCTCTAGCCATCCTCTTGTATGGGCTTTTGAGATTTTCTGGGATTTATTTGAATTTCTTAATTGGGCCAAGCCCATAAATCCTAACAATCCCCCACCAGATCTCAAATGCCCATCTGCAGTTTTCGCCACTGTTCACTACTGTTTAATATACTAGTTTTTCAGCAGAGACTGTTAAGTTGAACTTCCGCCTAGAACTCCAAGCTACACCAACCCACAACTTGGACAATGGACTATGCCTTGAATTGCAAGTTTTGCGTGAATGGGTTTCACTTGAAGTCATGACCAGTACTTGGCTACCAGTAGTCCCCTTCTCGGGTGGAGCATATACGTCGTACTCCAAGGTCTCTTCATGAGTTTACTAGAGATCACCCAAATCTCATAGACTGCGACGTTAGACAGTCTAACTCATATAGGTGTGTTCTTTCAAAGAATGTTCTGCAGGACAACATCTTCGCTAATACAAGCCAACAGAACACATTAAGGCACAAAGCCAACCTGCCTTACAGCATTTGAGAGTATTGCATCTTTACTTAGAGAGGGTCAAAGGTTACTCTCCTCAGTTCACCAATGGCTTGTTCTTCCCAGGACCTAATTCACGGGATCTCCGATCACATAGACTGGGTTTCCACCATGGCAACTTTATTCGGGTCTCATACCCATCTCTCTCGATGCGATTTCTATCACATTACGTGGTAGTCCCTTGGTAAAAGGATCTGCCAGATTTTTATCTGTTGAAATATAAGTCACACTTATAACTCCGGAGTTTCTCAACTTTCTGACAGACTTCAATCGTCTTTTGACATGTCTTGATGACTTTCCATTATCCTTAGAACTCGTCACTTTAGCAATCACTGTCTGATTGTCACAGTTCATAAGGATAGCTGGTATTGGTTTCTCAACCACCGGCAAGTCCATCAAGAGTTCACGCAACCATTCTGCCTCAACGGTTGCTGTGTCAAGTGCAGCTAGCTCGGCTTCCATGGTTGACCTCGTCAAAATGGTCTGCTTGCATGACCTCCATGATACCGCACCTCCACCAATAGTAAAGACATAACCACTGGTGGCATAAAGCTCGTCTGCATCAGATATCCAGTTCGAATCACTATATCCTTCAAGTACTGCATGCTGACCAGAATAATGAATTCCATAACTCATTGTACCTTGCAGGTAGCGCATAACCCGCTCAAGTGCATGCCAATGATCAGTCCCGGGGTTTGACATGAACCTGCTCAATTTGCTCACAGCAAACGAGATATCGGGCCTTGTTGCACCAGCAAGATACATGAGTGAACCGACAATCTGAGAGTATCTCAATTGGTCTAAACCAATTCTCTTGTTCTTTCGCAGTGTCACACTGGGATCATAAGGTGTTGGAGAAGGTTTGCACTCAGAGAAGCCAAATCGCTTCAAAACCTTTTCAACATAGTGAGATTGCGAGAGAGTAATCCCACCATCTGCCTTAATCAGCTTGATGTTTAGAATCACATCAGCTTCTCCTAGATCTTTCATATCAAAACTCTTTGATAGAAAAGACTTGACTTCATTGATCACATCAATGTTTGTGCCAAATATCAATATATCATCAACATATAAGCACAATATAACTCCTTCGCCCCCACCACAGCGATAATATACACACCTGTCTGCCTCATTAATGGCAAAGCCTGCAGACGTTAGAGTCGTGTCAAACTTCTCATGCCACTGCTTTGGTGCTTGCTTCAGACCATACAGAGATTTCAATAACTTGCACACCTTGCTTTCTTGACCCTTTACTACAAATCCATCAGGCTGTTCCATATAGATTTCCTCGTCCAGCTCTCCATTAAGAAAAGTTGTCTTTACATCCATCTGATGAACAAGGAGACCATACGAGGCAGCCAAAGAAAGTAGTACTCGAATAGTGGTCATTCTATCAACAGGTGAGTAAGTATCAAAAAAGTCTTCTCCTTCTTTCTGAGTATAGCCTTTAGCCACAAGCCTAGCCTTGTACTTTTCAATTGTACCATCAGGCTTGAGCTTCTTTTTAAACACCCACTTACAACCCACAGGTTTGCATCCATAGGGTCGATCAGTGACTTCCCACGTACCATTTGAAAGAATAGAGTCCATCTCATTATGAACTGCTTCTTTCCAATCATCTGCATCTGGAGATGCAAATGCTTCTGCAATGGTAGTAGGAGTATCGTCCACAAGGTACACAATGAAATCATCACCAAAGGATTTTTCAACCCTTTGTCTCTTGCTCCTTTTAGGAGCATCATTGTCATCCTCCTCTAGGACAATTTCATGTGGTTGTTCAAAACTCTCAATAGGTGTATTATGTTCAGGAATTATCTCAGAAGAGTATCTAGAATTGCTATGAATGTCTTTCATTGGAAATATATGCTCAAAGAAAGTAGCATCACGAGATTCCATAATAGTATCAACATACACATCAGGAACTTCAGATTTAACTACTAAAAATCTATAAGCTATGCTACACGAAGCATATCCAAGAAAGACACAATCCACTGTCCTTGGACCAAGCTTGCGCTTTTTATTAATTGGTACATTGACTTTTGCCATGCACCCCCAAGTGCGCAAGTATGAAAGTGATGGTTTTCTCCCAACCCACTTCTCATAAGGGGTTTTCTCTTCTTTGCCCATAGGAATTCTATTCAGAACATGACATGAAGTCAGGACTGCCTCCCCCCACCATGCCTTAGATAAACCACAAGTGTCTAACATGGCATTCACCAGGTCAGTCAACGTACGGTTTTTCCTTTCAGCAATCCCGTTTGACTCGGGTGAATAGGGAGGAGTCCTCTCATGAATAATGCCATGTTCTGAACAGAAATCATCAAAGACTTTGGGAAAGAACTCGCCACCACGATCTGATCTAAGACGTTTGATCTTTCTCTCTAGTTGGTTTTCAACCTCAGCCTTATAGATTTTAAAGTAGTCTAAAGCCTCATCTTTAGTTTTTAGCAAGTATACATAGCAAAATCTAGACGCATCATCAATCAATGTCATGAAGTATCTCTTACCACCTTTTGTCAACACACCATTCATCTCACAAAGATCAGAATGTATGAGTTCTAGTGGTGCCAGGTGTCTCTCCTCAGCAGCCTTATGAGGCTTTCGAGGTTGCTTCGACTGCACACAACTATGGCACTTAGAACCTTTGACTATGGTGATATTCGGAATTAAACTCATGGTTGCAAGCCGAGACATAGAGCCAAAATTAATATGACGCAAACGAGAATGCCAAATACTCGCAAGATCATCAACATTCGTACAAATATGGTTCACAGACTTATTATTGAAATCTAACAAAGAAAAGTGGAACAAGCCTCCGCAATCATAGTCTTTACCAATAAATTGTACAGACTTGGACACAACTAATTTATTGGACTCCAAAACTACCTTGAACCCATCTCTACATAGAAGGGTTCCGCTAACGAGATTCTTGTGTATAGAAGGGACATGATGCACGTTCTTCAGCTGCACGATCTTTCCCGAAGTAAACTTCAGATCCACCGTGCCAGTGCCATGAACAGAAGCATGTGACCCATTCCCCATTAGCACGGAAGAATCCCGGGCGCCCTGATAAGAAGAGAACAAGTTGATGTCAGAACACACATGAACATTAGCACCAGTATCAAGCCACCAGCTAGGTGATTGAAATACTGAGAAGATGAAAGGTAAATTATCATACCCTTTGTCTTCCTCATTGCTAGCGACCACTGTGTTGACATTGCCCTTTTTGCCACGGCGATCCGCTCGATCGGGACAATCCTTGGCAAAATGACCCGCCTCGCCACATGCGAAACATGTCAATTCAGCCTTGTTCTTCTTCTTCTTGAAGTTGGTAGTTTTGTTGGGCTTGTTAGATTTTGGCTTTCCTTTCCCCTTGTTGTGGTTCCTTTGAACCATATTGGCGCTGGAGTTGCCCTCGCCGCCTTTAGATCCCGTGTCCTTAGCCCGAGCTTTCTCATCAACATCCAGAGACGCTATCAGATTTTCAACTGATATCTCCTGTCTCTTATGTTTCAGAGCTGTGGCGAAGTTCCTCCATGTAGAAGGCAACTTTGCAATAATGCACCCAGCCACAAATCGGTCAGGAAGGACTATCTTAAGGTGGTCGAGCTCCTTGGCTATACACTGTATTTCATGAGCTTGCTCTACAATAGAGCGATTATCAACCATCTTATAATCATGAAAGCTCTCCATGATATACAGGTCACTGCCAGCATCTGATGCACCATACTTAGTAGTAAGTGCATCCCACAACTCTTTCTCGTCTGTGTACTGCATATTCGCATCAACCAGACGGTCAACAAGGGCGCTAAGAACGGCTCCCGTGAACATAGTATTGGCATGGTCGTACTCTTTCTCCTGTTCAGGAGTCAGTGGACCCTCAGGTCTGCCTTTACTAACATGGAAGACATTCATAGCAGTAAGCCAGAGTGTGGCCTTGACTTGCCATCTCTTAAAGTGCATACCATTAAACTTTTCTGGCTTCAGCGCGTCGGCAAAAGCAGCCATAGAAAAACTAGGAAATTGTCTACAATAAGGTTTTTGGATTGTTGAATAATTAGACAAATTCCAAATTAAATTCCGAATATAAATCATGACCAAATCAGAAGAACTGAAATAAAAGCCAAATCAGATGATGCGTACTGATTAGACTTACTGATTGTTGGCGCGCGCCGGAATCAGCAGGGTCGACGATGTCGAAGTAGCGAATCAACAGGGTCGACGAGGTCAGAAGATCACGAGCAGTCGCGTGAAGACGCTTCCCAAAAACCTTATTCGCCCTCTCCCGGTGCAGGATCTAGAAGACGAAGGGTTCCGGAGACCTGCTCTCCTGATCGCAGATGCACCTCTGCGGTCGGGACGAAGGGAACTAAAAAGCGGCTCAGCTATGAAGAGAGGCGAAAGCGAACTGGGATCTGGGATGATTTGGAGGCTGGCTGCCGGGCTCCTTTTATAGGGCCGAGTCCGCGACCCCCGTGCTTATCCGCCCACGAAAATCTCGCAATCAGTTGAGATTTTATAGCGATCGGTTAGGATAAGCGTAACAGCCAAGAAACCAAAAAATCAAACGGCAAAAGGTAGCCGCGCCCCCGCAAGGCGAGGGGCCGGATTTCGGCGGACCATTCACGCGCATGTCGTGCGCCCGCGCCCTTCGCCCCGCCCCGCCCCGCCCCGCCCCGGCGAGGCGAGCGAGCGCGCGCGCGTGTGGCTCTCCACACTCTCTCCTCTCATCCATGACTTGGTGAGTGAGTGTGGCTTCCATATTTAAGCTAGCTCTACTCCACTAGAGCTAGCAATATGGTGCTAATGGTTCCACCTATCCTCTAGCCATCCTCTTGTATGGGCTTTTGAGATTTTCTGGGATTTATTTGAATTTCTTAATTGGGCCAAGCCCATAAATCCTAACAATCCCCCACCAGATCTCAAATGCCCATCTACAGTTTTCGCCACTGTTCACTACTGTTTAATATACTAGTTTTTCAGCAGAGACTGTTAAGTTGAACTTCCGCCTAGAACTCCAAGCTACACCAACCCACAACTTGGACAATGGACTATGCCTTGAATTGCAAGTTTTGCGTGAATGGGTTTCACTTGAAGTCATGACCAGTACTTGGCTACCAGTAGTCCCCTTCTCGGGTGGAGCATATACGTCGTACTCCAAGGTCTCTTCATGAGTTTACTAGAGATCACCCAAATCTCATAGACTGCGACGTTAGACAGTCTAACTCATATAGGTGTGTTCTTTCAAAGAATGTTCTGCAGGACAACATCTTCGCTAATACAAGCCAACAGAACACATTAAGGCACAAAGCCAACCTGCCTTACAGCATTTGAGAGTATTGCATCTTTACTTAGAGAGGGTCAAAGGTTACTCTCCTCAGTTCACCAATGGCTTGTTCTTCCCAGGACCTAATTCACGGGATCTCCGATCACATAGACCGGGTTTCCACCATGGCAACTTTATTCAGGTCTCATACCCATCTCTCTCGATGCGATTTCTATCACATTACGTGGTAGTCCCTTGGTAAAAGGATCTGCTAGATTTTTATCTGTTGAAATATAAGTCACACTTATAACTCCGGAGTTTCTCAACTTTCTGACAGACTTCAATCGTCTTTTGACATGTCTTGATGACTTTCCATTATCCTTAGAACTCGTCACTTTAGCAATCACTGTCTGATTGTCACAGTTCATAAGGATAGCTGGTATTGGTTTCTCAACCACCGGCAAGTCCATCAAGAGTTCACGCAACCATTCTGCCTCAACGGTTGCTGTGTCAAGTGCAGCTAGCTCGGCTTCCATGGTTGACCTCGTCAAAATGGTCTGCTTGCATGACCTCCATGATACCGCACCTCCACCAATAGTAAAGACATAACCACTGGTGGCATAAAGCTCGTCTGCATCAGATATCCAGTTCGAATCACTATATCCTTCAAGTACTGCATGCTGACCAGAATAGTGAATTCCATAACTCATTGTACCTTGCAGGTAGCGCATAACCCGCTCAAGTGCATGCCAATGATCAGTCCCGGGGTTTGACATGAACCTGCTCAATTTGCTCACAGCAAACGAGATATCGGGCCTTGTTGCACCAGCAAGATACATGAGTGAACCGACAATCTGAGAGTATCTCAATTGGTCTAAACCAATTCTCTTGTTCTTTCGCAGTGTCACACTGGGATCATAAGGTGTTGGAGAAGGTTTGCACTCAGAGAAGCCAAATCGCTTCAAAACCTTTTCAACATAGTGAGATTGCGAGAGAGTAATCCCACCATCTGCCTTAATCAGCTTGATGTTTAGAATCACATCAGCTTCTCCCAGATCTTTCATATCAAAACTCTTTGATAGAAAAGACTTGACTTCATTGATCACATCAATGTTTGTGCCAAATATCAATATATCATCAACATATAAGCACAATATAACTCCTTCTCCCCCACCACAGCGATAATATACACACCTGTCTGCCTCATTAATGGCAAAGCCTGCAGACGTTAGAGTCGTGTCAAACTTCTCATGCCACTGCTTTGGTGCTTGCTTCAGACCATACAGAGATTTCAATAACTTGCACACCTTGCTTTCTTGACCCTTTACTACAAATCCATCAGGCTGTTCCATATAGATTTTCTCGTCCAGCTCTCCATTAAGAAAAGTTGTCTTTACATCCATATGATGAACAAGGAGACCATACGAGGCAGCCAAAGAAAGTAGTACTCGAATAGTGGTCATTCTATCAACAGGTGAGTAAGTATCAAAAAAGTCTTCTCCTTTCTGAGTATAGCCTTTAGCCACAAGCCTAGCCTTGTACTTTTCAATTGTACCATCAGGCTTGAGCTTCTTTTTAAACACCCACTTACAACCCACAGGTTTGCATCCATAGGGTCGATCAGTGACTTCCCACGTACCATTTGAAAGAATAGAGTCCATCTCATTATGAACTGCTTCTTTCCAATCATCTGCATCTGGAGATGCAAATGCTTCTGCAATGGTAGTAGGAGTATCGTCCACAAGGTACACAATGAAATCATCACCAAAGGATTTTTCAACCCTTTGTCTCTTGCTCCTTTTAGGAGCATCATTGTCATCCTCCTCTAGAACAGTTTCATGTGGTTGTTCAAAACTCTCAATAGGTGTATTATGTTCAGGAATTATCTCAGAAGAGTATCTAGAATTGCTATGAATGTCTTTCATTGGAAATATATGCTCAAAGAAAGTAGCATCACGAGATTCCATAATAGTATCAACATACACATCAGGAACTTCAGATTTAACTACTAAAAATCTATAAGCTATGCTACACGAAGCATATCCAAGAAAGACACAATCCACTGTCCTTGGACCAAGCTTGCGCTTTTTATTAATTGGTACATTGACTTTTGCCATGCACCCCCAAGTGCGCAAGTATGAAAGTGATGGTTTTCTCCCAACCCACTTCTCATAAGGGGTTTTCTCTTCTTTGCCCATAGGAATTCTATTCAGAACATGACATGAAGTCAGGACTGCCTCCCCCCACCATGCCTTAGATAAACCACAAGTGTCTAACATGGCATTCACCAGGTCAGTCAACGTACGGTTTTTCCTTTCAGCAATCCCGTTTGACTCGGGTGAATAGGGAGGAGTCCTCTCATGAATAATGCCATGTTCTGAACAGAAATCATCAAAGACTTTGGGAAAGAACTCGCCACCACGATCTGATCTAAGACGTTTGATCTTTCTCTCTAGTTGGTTTTCAACCTCAGCCTTATAGATTTTAAAGTAGTCTAAAGCCTCATCTTTAGTTTTTAGCAAGTATACATAGCAAAATCTAGACGCATCATCAATCAATGTCATGAAGTATCTCTTACCACCTTTTGTCAACACACCATTCATCTCACAAAGATCAGAATGTATGAGTTCTAGTGGTGCCAGGTGTCTCTCCTCAGCAGCCTTATGAGGCTTTCGAGGTTGCTTCGACTGCACACAACTATGGCACTTAGAACCTTTGACTATGGTGATATTCGGAATTAAACTCATGGTTGCAAGCCGAGACATAGAGCCAAAATTAATATGACGCAAACGAGAATGCCAAATACTCGCAAGATCATCAACATTAGCACAAATATGGTTCACAGACTTATTATTGAAATCTAACAAAGAAAAGTGGAACAAGCCTCCGCAATCATAGTCTTTACCAATAAATTGTCCAGACTTGGACACAACTAATTTATTGGACTCCAAAACTACCTTGAACCCATCTCTACATAGAAGGGTTCCGCTAACGAGATTCTTGTGTATAGAAGGGACATGATGCACGTTCTTCAGCTGCACGATCTTTCCCGAAGTAAACTTCAGATCCACCGTGCCAGTGCCATGAACAGAAGCATGTGACCCATTCCCCATTAGCACGGAAGAATCCCGGGCGCCCTGATAAGAAGAGAACAAGTTGATGTCAGAACACACATGAACATTAGCACCAGTATCAAGCCACCAGCTAGGTGATTGAAATACTGAGAAGATGAAAGGTAAATTATCATACCCTTTGTCTTCCTCATTGCTAGCGACCACTGTGTTGACATTGCCCTTTTTGCCACGGCGATCCGCTCGATCGGGACAATCCTTGGCAAAATGACCCGCCTCGCCACATGCGAAACATGTCAATTCAGCCTTGTTCTTCTTCTTCTTGAAGTTGGTAGTTTTGTTGGGCTTGTTAGATTTTGGCTTTCCTTTCCCCTTGTTGTGGTTCCTTTGAACCATGTTGGCGCTGGAGTTGCCCTCGCCGCCTTTAGATCCCGTGTCCTTAGCCCGAGCTTTCTCCTCAACATCCAGAGACGCTATCAGATTTTCAACTGATATCTCCTGTCTCTTATGTTTCAGAGCTGTGGCGAAGTTCCTCCATGTAGAAGGCAACTTTGCAATAATGCACCCAGCCACAAATCGGTCAGGAAGGACTACCTTAAGGTGGTCGAGCTCCTTGGCTATACACTGTATTTCATGAGCTTGCTCTACAATAGAGCGACTATCAACCATCTTATAATCATGAAAGCTCTCCATGATATACAGGTCACTGCCAGCATCTGATGCACCATACTTAGTAGTAAGTGCATCCCACAACTCTTTCCCGTCTGTGTACTGCATATTCGCATCAACCAGACGGTCAACAAGGGCGCTAAGAACGGCTCCCGTGAACATAGTATTGGCATGGTCGTACTCTTTCTCCTGTTCAGGAGTCAGTGGACCCTCAGGTCTGCCTTTACTAACATGGAAGACATTCATAGCAGTAAGCCAGAGTGTGGCCTTGACTTGCCATCTCTTAAAGTGCATACCATTAAACTTTTCTGGCTTCAGCGCGTCGGCAAAAGCAGCCATAGAAAAACTAGGAAATTGTCTATAAGGTTTTTGGATTGTTGAATAATTAGACAAATTCCAAATTAAATTCCGAATATAAATCATGACCAAATCAGAAGAACTGAAATAAAAGCCAAATCAGATGATGCGTACTGATTAGACTTACTGATTGTTGGCGCGCGCCGGAATCAGCAGGGTCGACGATGTCGAAGTAGCGAATCAACAGGGTCGACGAGGTCAGAAGATCACGAGCAGTCGCGTGAAGACGCTTCCCAAAAACCTTATTCGCCCTCTCCCGGTGCAGGATCTAGAAGACGAAGGGTTCCGTAGACCTGCTCTCCTGATCGCAGATGCACCTCTGCGGTCGGGACGAAGGGAACTAAAAAGCGGCTCAGCTATGAAGAGAGGCGAAAGCGAACTGGGATCTGGGATGATTTGGAGGCTGGCTGCCGGGCTCCTTTTATAGGGCCGAGTCCGCGACCCCCGTGCTTATCCGCCCACGAAAATCTCGCAATCAGTTGAGATTTTATAGCGATCGGTTAGGATAAGCGTAACAGCCAAGAAACCAAAAAATCAAACGGCAAAAGGTAGTCGCGCCCCCGCAAGGCGAGGGGCCGGATTTCGGCGGACCATTCACGCGCATGTCGTGCGCCCGCGCCCTTCGCCCCGCCCCGCCCCGCCCCGGCGAGGCGAGCGAGCGCGCGCGCGCGTGTGGCTCTCCACACTCTCTCCTCTCATCCATGACTTGGTGAGTGAGTGTGGCTTCCATATTTAAGCTAGCTCTACTCCACTAGAGCTAGCAATATGGTGCTAATGGTTCCACCTATCCTCTAGCCATCCTCTTGCATGGGCTTTTGAGATTTTCTGGGATTTATTTGAATTTCTTAATTGGGCCAAGCCCATAAATCCTAACAATCCCCCACCAGATCTCAAATGCCCATCTGCAGTTTTCGCCACTGTTCACTACTGTTTAATATACTAGTTTTTCAGCAGAGACTGTTAAGTTGAACTTCCGCCTAGAACTCCAAGCTACACCAACCCACAACTTGGACAATGGACTATGCCTTGAATTGCAAGTTTTGCGTGAATAGGTTTCACTTGAAGTCATGACCAGTACTTGGCTACCAGTAGTCCCCTTCTCGGGTGGAGCATATACGTCGTACTCCAAGGTCTCTTCATGAGTTTACTAGAGATCACCCAAATCTCATAGACTGCGACGTTAGACAGTCTAACTCATATAGGTGTGTTCTTTCAAAGAATGTTCTGCAGGACAACATCTTCGCTAATACAAGCCAACAGAACACATTAAGGCACAAAGCCAACCTGCCTTACAGCATTTGAGAGTATTGCATCTTTACTTAGAGAGGGTCAAAGGTTACTCTCCTCAGTTCACCAATGGCTTGTTCTTCCCAGGACCTAATTCACGGGATCTCCGATCACATAGACCGGGTTTCCACCATGGCAACTTTATTCAGGTCTCATACCCATCTCTCTCGATGCGATTTCTATCACATTACGTGGTAGTCCCTTGGTAAAAGGATCTGCTAGATTTTTATCTGTTGAAATATAAGTCACACTTATAACTCCGGAGTTTCTCAACTTTCTGACAGACTTCAATCGTCTTTTGACATGTCTTGATGACTTTCCATTATCCTTAGAACTCGTCACTTTAGCAATCACTGTCTGATTGTCACAGTTCATAAGGATAGCTGGTATTGGTTTCTCAACCACCGGCAAGTCCATCAAGAGTTCACGCAACCATTCTGCCTCAACGGTTGCTGTGTCAAGTGCAGCTAGCTCGGCTTCCATGGTTGACCTCGTCAAAATGGTCTGCTTGCATGACCTCCATGATAC
The DNA here is from genome assembly GCF_902167145.1 of Zea mays. Taxonomy (NCBI): domain Eukaryota; kingdom Viridiplantae; phylum Streptophyta; class Magnoliopsida; order Poales; family Poaceae; genus Zea; species Zea mays. Next base: position 218,456,615 of record NC_050096.1, on the reverse strand, counting down.
CGCACCTCCACCAATAGTAAAGACATAACCACTGGTGGCATAAAGCTCGTCTGCATCAGATATCCAGTTCGAATCACTATATCCTTCAAGTACTGCATGCTGACCAGAATAGTGAATTCCATAACTCATTGTACCTTGCAGGTAGCGCATAACCCGCTCAAGTGCATGCCAATGATCAGTCCCGGGGTTTGACATGAACCTGCTCAATTTGCTCACAGCAAACGAGATATCGGGCCTTGTTGCACCAGCAAGATACATGAGTGAACCGACAATCTGAGAGTATCTCAATTGGTCTAAACCAATTCTCTTGTTCTTTCGCAGTGTCACACTGGGATCATAAGGTGTTGGAGAAGGTTTGCACTCAGAGAAGCCAAATCGCTTCAAAACCTTTTCAACATAGTGAGATTGCGAGAGAGTAATCCCACCATCTGCCTTAATCAGCTTGATGTTTAGAATCACATCAGCTTCTCCCAGATCTTTCATATCAAAACTCTTTGATAGAAAAGACTTGACTTCATTGATCACATCAATGTTTGTGCCAAATATCAATATATCATCAACATATAAGCACAATATAACTCCTTCGCCCCCACCACAGCGATAATATACACACCTGTCTGCCTCATTAATGGCAAAGCCTGCAGACGTTAGAGTCGTGTCAAACTTCTCATGCCACTGCTTTGGTGCTTGCTTCAGACCATACAGAGATTTCAATAACTTGCACACCTTGCTTTCTTGACCCTTTACTACAAATCCATCAGGCTGTTCCATATAGATTTCCTCGTCCAGCTCTCCATTAAGAAAAGTTGTCTTTACATCCATATGATGAATAAGGAGACCATACGAGGCAGCCAAAGAAAGTAGTACTCGAATAGTGGTCATTCTAGCAACAGGTGAGTAAGTATCAAAAAAGTCTTCTCCTTCTTTCTGAGTATAGCCTTTAGCCACAAGCCTAGCCTTGTACTTTTCAATTGTACCATCAGGCTTGAGCTTCTTTTTAAACACCCACTTACAACCCACAGGTTTGCATCCATAGGGTCGATCAGTGACTTCCCATGTACCATTTGAAAGAATAGAGTCCATGTCATTATGAACTGCTTCTTTCCAATCATCTGCATCTGGAGATGCAAATGCTTCTGCAATGGTAGTAGGAGTATCGTCCACAAGGTACACAATGAAATCATCACCAAAGGATTTTTCAACCCTTTGTCTCTTGCTCCTTTTAGGAGCATCATTGTCATCCTCCTCTAGGACAATTTCATGTGGTTGTTCAAAACTCTCAATAGGTGTATTATGTTCAGGAATTATCTCAGAAGAGTATCTAGAATTGCTATGAATGTCTTTCATTGGAAATATATGCTCAAAGAAAGTAGCATCACGAGATTCCATAATAGTATCAACATACACATCAGGAACTTCAGATTTAACTACTAAAAATCTATAAGCTATGCTACACGAAGCATATCCAAGAAAGACACAATCCACTGTCCTTGGACCAAGCTTGCGCTTTTTATTAATTGGTACATTGACTTTCGCCATGCACCCCCAAGTGCGCAAGTATGAAAGTGATGGTTTTCTCCCAACCCACTTCTCATAAGGGGTTTTCTCTTCTTTGCCCATAGGAATTCTATTCAGAACATGACATGAAGTCAGGACTGCCTCCCCCCACCATGCCTTAGATAAACCACAAGTGTCTAACATGGCATTCACCAGGTTAGTCAACGTACGGTTTTTCCTTTCAGCAATCCCGTTTGACTCGGGTGAATAGGGAGGAGTCCTCTCATGAATAATGCCATGTTCTGAACAGAAATCATCAAAGACTTTGGGAAAGAACTCGCCACCACGATCTGATCTAAGACGTTTGATCTTTCTCTCTAGTTGGTTTTCAACCTCAGCCTTATAGATTTTAAAGTAGTCTAAAGCCTCATCTTTAGTTTTTAGCAAGTATACATAGCAAAATCTAGACGCATCATCAATCAATGTCATGAAGTATCTCTTACCACCTTTTGTCAACACACCATTCATCTCACAAAGATCAGAATGTATGAGTTCTAGTGGTGCCAGGTGTCTCTCCTCAGCAGCCTTATGAGGCTTTCGAGGTTGCTTCGACTGCACACAACTATGGCACTTAGAACCTTTGACTATGGTGATATTCGGAATTAAACTCATGGTTGCAAGCCGAGACATAGAGCCAAAATTAATATGACGCAAACGAGAATGCCAAATACTCGCAAGATCATCAACATTAGCACAAATATGGTTCACAGACTTATTATTGAAATCTAACAAAGAAAAGTGGAACAAGCCTCCGCAATCATAGTCTTTACCAATAAATTGTCCAGACTTGGACACAACTAATTTATTGGACTCCAAAACTACCTTGAACCCATCTCTACATAGAAGGGTTCCGCTAACGAGATTCTTGTGTATAGAAGGGACATGATGCACGTTCTTCAGCTGCACGATCTTTCCCGAAGTAAACTTCAGATCCACCGTGCCAGTGCCATGAACAGAAGCATGTGACCCATTCCCCATTAGCACGGAAGAATCCCGGGCGCCCTGATAAGAAGAGAACAAGTTGATGTCAGAACACACATGAACATTAGCACCAGTATCAAGCCACCAGCTAGGTGATTGAAATACTGAGAAGATGAAAGGTAAATTATCATACCCTTTGTCTTCCTCATTGCTAGCGACCACTGTGTTGACATTGCCCTTTTTGCCACGGCGATCCGCTCGATCGGGACAATCCTTGGCAAAATGACCCGCCTCGCCACATGCGAAACATGTCAATTCAGCCTTGTTCTTCTTCTTCTTGAAGTTGGTAGTTTTGTTGGGCTTGTTAGATTTTGGCTTTCCTTTCCCCTTGTTGTGGTTCCTTTGAACCATGTTGGCGCTGGAGTTGCCCTCGCCGCCTTTAGATCCCGTGTCCTTAGCCCGAGCTTTCTCCTCAACATCCAGAGACGCTATCAGATTTTCAACTGATATCTCCTGTCTCTTATGTTTCAGAGTTGTGGCGAAGTTCCTCCATGTAGAAGGCAACTTTGCAATAATGCACCCAGCCACAAATCGGTCAGGAAGGACTATCTTAAGGTGGTCGAGCTCCTTGGCTATACACTGTATTTCATGAGCTTGCTCTACAATAGAGCGATTATCAACCATCTTATAATCATGAAAGCTCTCCATGATATACAGGTCACTGCCAGCATCTGATGCACCATACTTAGTAGTAAGTGCATCCCACAACTCTTTCCCGTCTGTGTACTGCATATTCGCATCAACCAGACGGTCAACAAGGGCGCTAAGAACGGCTCCCGTGAACATAGTATTGGCATGGTCGTACTCTTTCTCCTGTTCAGGAGTCAGTGGACCCTCAGGTCTGCCTTTACTAACATGGAAGACATTCATAGCAGTAAGCCAGAGTGTGGCCTTGACTTGCCATCTCTTAAAGTGCATACCATTAAACTTTTCTGGCTTCAGCGCGTCGGCAAAAGCAGCCATAGAAAAACTAGGAAATTGTCTACAATAAGGTTTTTGGATTGTTGAATAATTAGACAAATTCCAAATTAAATTCCGAATATAAATCATGACCAAATCAGAAGAACTGAAATAAAAGCCAAATCAGATGATGCGTACTGATTAGACTTACTGATTGTTGGCGCGCGCCGGAATCAGCAGGATCGACGATGTCGAAGTAGCGAATCAACAGGGTCGACGAGGTCAGAAGATCACGAGCAGTCGCGTGAAGACGCTTCCCAAAAACCTTATTCGCCCTCTCCCGGTGCAGGATCTAGAAGACGAAAGGTTCCGGAGACCTGCTCTCCTGATCGCAGATGCACCTCTGCGGTCGGGACGAAGGGAACTAAAAAGCGGCTTAGCTATGAAAAGAGGCGAAAGCGAACTGGGATCTGGGATGATTTGGAGGCTGGCTGTCGGGCTCCTTTTATAGGGCCGAGTCCGCGACCCCCGTGCTTATCCGCCCACGAAAATCTCGCAATCAGTTGAGATTTTATAGCGATCGGTTAGGATAAGCGTAACAGCCAAGAAACCAAAAAATCAAACGGCAAAAGGTAGTCGCGCCCCCGCAAGGCGAGGGGCCGGATTTCGGCGGACCATTCACGCGCATGTCGTGCGCCCGCGCCCTTCGCCCCGCCCCGCCCCGCCCCGGCCCGGCGAGGCGAGCGAGCGCGCGCGCGCGTGTGGCTCTCCACACTCTCTCCTCTCATCCATGACTTGGTGAGTGAGTGTGGCTTCCATATTTAAGCTAGCTCTACTCCACTAGAGCTAGCAATATGGTGCTAATGGTTCCACCTATCCTCTAGCCATCCTCTTGTATGGGCTTTTGAGATTTTCTGGGATTTATTTGAATTTCTTAATTGGGCCAAGCCCATAAATCCTAACAATCCCCCACCAGATCTCAAATGCCCATCTGCAGTTTTCGCCACTCTTCACTACTGTTTAATATACTAGTTTTTCAGCAGAGACTGTTAAGTTGAACTTCCGCCTAGAACTCCAAGCTACACCAACCCACAACTTGGACAATGGACTATGCCTTGAATTGCAAGTTTTGCGTGAATGGGTTTCACTTGAAGTCATGACCAGTACTTGGCTACCAGTAGTCCCCTTCTCGGGTGGAGCATATACGTCGTACTCCAAGGTCTCTTCATGAGTTTACTAGAGATCACCCAAATCTCATAAACTGCGACGTTAGACAGTCTAACTCATATAGGTGTGTTCTTTCAAAGAATGTTCTGCAGGACAACATCTTCGCTAATACAAGCCAACAGAACACATTAAGGCACAAAGCCAACCTGCCTTACAGCATTTGAGAGTATTGCATCTTTACTTAGAGAGGGTCAAAGGTTACTCTCCTCAGTTCACCAATGGCTTGTTCTTCCCAGGACCTAATTCACGGGATCTCCGATCACATAGACCGGGTTTCGCCCCGCCCCGCCCCGCCCCGCCCCGGCGAGGCGAGCGAGCGCGCGTGTGGCTCTCCACACTCTCTCCTCTCATCCATGACTTGGTGAGTGAGTGTGGCTTCCATATTTAAGCTAGCTCTACTCCACTAGAGCTAGCAATATGGTGCTAATGGTTCCACCTATCCTCTAGCCATCCTCTTGTATGGGCTTTTGAGATTTTCTGGGATTTATTTGAATTTCTTAATTGGGCCAAGCCCATAAATCCTAACAAGTACCACCCTGTAGGCTTCATAGCTGTTGCATACAACCATTCAGGCAGCAGGTGTCCAAGCAAGCCAGTTGCATTGCTTCCCTTTCCTTGCACTCATTAATTAGATCAACTTCCCGTGCATATTATGCCGTCTATGTGTGTATAGACTTCCAGCTCGGGTAACTAGACAAACCAGGGTGCAGAAACTATCGTAAAGCTGAGTAAACCATATTATGCCATGATAGATTCTACAAAAGCGTAGGCATTTCGATCGCAAAAAAGAAAAGGCATAGGCATTCTCTTATCTCAAACCTCAATACGATAAATCAGATTAGCACTAGATATGAAGAACTTTGCAGTATGATGTCCAGAAACCTACCCCCAAGTCCCCAATCGCTGGATCCAAGAAGCAGAACCCTAGAACGCGATAACCAAAGAAAGGAAATTAGATTACCGGAGAGAAGGAAACAGGAGGATACGGATGCCGGACGGAGTGCGGCGTGTCGACGTCGTCGCCACCGGTTCGGTTCAACCTCCCGCCGCCCGTCGTGCACTCGTGCGGGACTCAGCGTGGAAAAAAAGTCCACACCAACGTAGACACGGGTTTCTTCCCGGGCCAGGGTGAGCACAAAAGGCAGGACCAAACGCGTAAAATAAGATGGGCCGGGATTACTATCAGGCCGGGGGTGACTCCCGTGTGTCAGGCCCTATTTCCGGTCGGAAAAGAACTAAACAAACGAAGTCTGAGGGTTCAAAATTAGTGGAGTGACATGGTTAATAGGGAAAAAAATTTCTTACAGCCCGGCTGCAAACAAAGTTATTTGCAGCCCCTCACAAAAAAGAGAATAGACCCACCTGCAGGCCAATAACACAACTAAAACGTTATCTAGTGGACCTGTAGGTGGGGCCTATACTCCTTTTTGTGAGGGGTTGCAAACAGCTTGGTTTGCAGGCGGGCTGCAACAAATTTTTTTCCGTTAATAGTGGGAGTTGATGTAGATTATTTATATATTGAGATAGAACATGTAGCAGAAATTAGCTTTATACTAGGTGACATAGATATATCACTTAAGACTATGCCAACGCCAAATATTTACAAACTTTAACCATCACTATATATGCACATTTACGAAGGCCTAGAAATTTTGAGATTAATCGTGGAAAAAAGAATCTACAATCTTAGATGATCAAACGGTTTCAATTAATCTTTCTACCTCAAATTTAATGCTCAAAGCTCTTCATAAAACTTAATTTAATTAATAAATATATGATCTCAATGTAGGAAAGGAAAAAGTCGGTGGTACCTTATTGTTATTATAGAGTTCTAAGGCCGAACTTGACCTTTTTTTGGCTATAGGAGTCCTAACCCAACACTTTAATCCCTTTTGAAAAACAATAAAGTCACAAGGAACGTGTAACTGTGACATCATTGTTGAACTTAAATAAAATGAAAGACTCTGACTAGGGGAAATCCATCTACATGATCATACATAAGAAAATGAAAAATAGAATTTTTAGACCATAGAAACGTAAAGAAACATAAGTGTCGGGGACCATAATTAGGGGTACCCCAAGACTCCTAAATCTCAGCTGGTAACCCCCATCAGCACAAAGCTGCAAAGGCCTGATGGGTGCGATTAAGGTCAAGGCTCAGTCCACCCAAGGGACACGATCTCGCCTCGCCCGAGCCCAGCCTCGGGCAAAGGCAGCCGACCCCGGAGGATTCACGTCTCGCCCGAGGGCCCCCTCAAGCAACAGACACACCTCCGGCTCGCCCGAGGCCCAGTCTTCGCCAAGAAGCAACCTTGGCCAGATCGTCACGCCAACCGACCATATCGTGGGAGCATTTAATGCAAGGATGGCCAGACACCTCATCCTGACGCGCGCTCTTCAGTCGACAGAGCCGAAGTGACCGCAGTCACTTCGTCGCTCCACTGACCGACCTGACAAGAAGACAGCGCCGCCTGCGCCGCTCCGACTGCTGTGCCACTCGACAGAGTGAGGCTGACAGCAGCCAAGTCCGGCCTCGGGCGCCATAGGAAGTTCCGCCTCGCCCGACCCCAGGGCTCGGACTCAGCCTCGGCTCCGGAAGACGACGAACTCCGCCTCGCCCGACCCCAGGGCTCGGACTCAGCCTCGGCTCCGGAAGACGACGAACTCCACCTCGCCCGACCCCAGGGCTCGGACTCAGCCTCGGCTCCGGAAGACGACGAACTCCACCTCGCCCGACCCCAGGGCTCGGACTCAGCCTCGGCTCCGAAAGACGACGAACTCCGCCTCGCCCGACCCCAGGGCTCGGACTCAGCCTTGGCCGCAGACGACGGTCTCCGCCTCGCCCGACCCAGGGCTCGGACTCGACCTCGACCTCGGAAGACAGACTCGACCTCGACCTCGGAGGAGCCTCCGCCTCGCCAGACCTAGGGCTCGGGCCGACCACGTCGCAGGGGGGGCCATCATTACCCTACCCCTAGCTAGCTCAGGCTACGGGGAACAAGACCGGCGTCCCATCTGGCTCACCCCGGTAAACAAATAATGATGGCGCCCCACGTGCTCCATGACGACGGCGGCTCTCAGCCCCTTACGGAAGCAAGGAGACGTCAGTAAGGACTCGACAGCCCCGACAGCTGTCCTTCCGCAAGGCTCCAGCGCTCCTCCGACGGCCACGACATCACATGAACAGGGTGCCAAAACCTCTCCGGCTGCCACGACGGCATGTACTTAGGGCTCTAGCTCCTCTCTGCTAGACACGTTAGCACACTGCTACATCCCCCATTGTACACCTGGGCCCCTCCTTACGCCTATAAAAGGAAGGTCCAGGGCTCTCGTATGGGAGGGTTGGCCGCGCGGGAGGACGAGACGACGCGTAAAGTCCCTCGCTCTCTCCCACGCGGACACTTGTAACCCCCTACTGCAATCGCACCCGACCTGGGCGCAGGACAACACGAAGGCTGCGAGTTTCCCCCTTTTGCCTGTCTCCCTGTTTTCCCCCCTTCGTGCTCCGTCTCGCGCCGACCCATCTGGGCTGGGACACGCGACGATAATTTACTCGTCGGTCCAGGGACCCCCTGGGGTCGAAACGCCGACAGTTGGCGCGCCAGGTAGGGGCCTGCTGCGTGTTGACGAACAGCTTCCCGTCAAGCTCTAGATGGGTAGTCTCCAGCAACCTCTCCAACCCGGGACGATTCTCCGTTTCGGGAGTCTTGAGTTCATGTCCCTCGACGGCGGCTACGACATGATACTCCTTCCTCCGCCGCGCGACAGCGACAATGGCGGCCGTCAGCCCACCCGCCGGCGGCGGAATTGACGACGTCTTCCCCACGTGGCGGAAGAACAACATCCGGGTTTGTCCCGTCACCTCCCCCGCCGACGGAGGAGGAGGCGGGGCAACCATGGCCAAGCAGGAGGCGGCACCTCGTCGGCTGTCAAGCGAGTCGACGGCGCCGGCGCCCCAATGGGGGACACGTCGGGCGTCGACCTCACGTCTGAGACGAAGACGAGCGCTGTTTCACCGCAACACGCCAACTCCAAGCGAACGAACGACGCCAGCACGCTCGCGAAGGACTTGCTGGGTGTCACCCTCGTACCTGGGACGACGGTGCAGTCTGCCCCTGACGCGACTTCGTCACCGCCCGTCGACCAAGAGGTACCGACCGATTCCCATCTCGTGCCTTTTAGATCCAGCTGCGACCCACTGAGCGACCCCACTTTGGTGGACGCTTTCACAAAGGCACGTCCGAACCCTCCGGGGTACCGTATGCGGTCACCCTGGGACCGGCTGACGGCCGTCTCGACCTACGGACCCTCGGGTTCCGAGGAAGATGACGAGCCCGACTTTTGTTGGGATTTCTCCGGGCTCGGCAACCCCAGTGCCATGCGGGACTTCATGACCGCATGCGACTACTGCCTTTCCGATTGTTTCGACGGTAGCCGCAGCTTCGGCGACGAGGACTGCGTTCCAAGTCATGAATGTTTCCACGTCGATCTAGGGGGTCCCGGCGAAGGCAACCGTCTTGGTATACCGGAAAACGGTGATCCCCCTAGGCCTGCGCCTCGCGTTGACATCCTTCGGGAGCTAGTTGTGGTCCCAGTCCCTGCGGGGGGGTCTGGACGCACAGCTCGAGCAAATCCGCGAGAGGCAGGCCAGGCTCGACGAGGGAGCAGGAACACTTGAGCCGTTCCGGCGGAACATCGAGCAGGAATGGGCAGACCAAGCTCCAGCCGGAGAAGCGCGTCATCTGCCCCAGGGCATCCAGCTCCACATTGCCGACGATGTCAGGGCAAGGCCGCCACCGGCTTCCAGTGGGGTTGGCCAGAACCTGGCTGCAGCAGCAATACTTCTCCGCGAGATGCCGGAACCATCGACCACCGAAGGGCGGCGTATCCAGGGAGAGCTCAAGAATCTCCTGGAGGATGCCACGGTCCGACGGGCCGAAAGCTCTGCCTCCCGAAGGCAGGGGTACCCCTCGGAGCATCGCGCCGCGACTTCCCGATTCATGCGGGAAGCCTCGGTCCACACCGGGCGCATGCGCAACACAGCGCCTGCGGCCCTGGGTCGCCCCGGCAACGAACACCACCACCGCAACCGTCGAGTCCACCTCGACGAGAGGGTGCGCCGAGGCTACCACCCCAGGCGTGGGGGACGCTACGACAGCGGGGAGGATCGGAGTCCCTCGCCCGAACCACCCGGTCCGCAGGCTTTCAGCCGGGCCATACAACGGGCGCCGTTCCCGACCCGGTTCCGAACCCCGACTACCATCACAAAGTACTCGGGGGAGACAAGGCCGGAACTGTGGCTCGCGGACTACCGACTGGCCTGCCAGCTGGGTGGAACGGACGATGACAATCTCATCATCCGCAACCTCCCCCTGTTCCTCTCCGACACCGCTCGGGCCTGGCTGGAGCATCTGCCTCCGGGGCAGATCTCCAACTGGGACGACCTGGTCCAAGCCTTCGCCGGCAACTTCCAGGGCACGTATGTGCGCCCTGAGAACTCCTGGGATCTCCGAAGTTGCCGCCAGCAGCCGGGAGAGTCTCTCCGGGACTACATCCGACGATTCTCGAAGCAGCGCACCGAGCTGCCCAACGTCACCGACTCGGATGTCATCGGCGCGTTCCTCGCTGACACCACCTGCCGCGACCTGGTGAGCAAGCTGGGTCGCAAGACCCCCACCAGGGCAAGCGAGCTGATGGACATCGCCACCAAGTTCGCCTCTGGCCAGGAGGCGGTTGAGGCCATCTTTCGGAAGGACAAGCAGCCCCAGGGCCGCCAGCCGGAAGATGTCCCCGAGGCATCCACTCAGTGTGGCACCAAGAAGAAGGGCAAGAAGAAGTCGCAAGCGAAACGCGACGCCGCCGACGTGGACCTTGTCGCCGCCACTAAGTACAAGAACCCCCAGAAACCTCCCGGAGGTGCTAATCTCTTTGACAAGATGCTCAAGGAGCCGTGTCCCTATCATCAGGGGCCCGTCAAGCACACCCTCGAGGAGTGCGTCATGCTTCGGCGCCACTTCCACAAGGCCGGGCCACCTGTAGAGGGTGGCAGGGCCCACAACAACGACAAGAAGGAGGATCACAAGGCAGAGGAGTTCCCCGAGGTCCACGACTGTTTCATGATCTACGGTGGGCAAGTGGCGAATGCCTCGGCACGGCACCGCAAGCAAGAGCGTCGGGAGGTCTGCTCGGTAAAGGTGGCGGCGCCAGTCTACCTAGACTGGTCCGACAAGCCCATCACCTTCGACCAGGGCGACCACCCCGACCGCGTGCCGAGCCCGGGGAAGTATCCGCTCGTTGTCGACCCCGTCATCGGCAACGTCAGGCTCACCAAGGTCCTCATGGACGGAGGCAGCAGCCTCAACATCATCTACGCCGAGACCCTCGGGCTCCTACGGATCGATCTGTCATCGGTCCGGGCAGGCGCGGCACCTTTTCACGGGATCATCCCCGGGAAACGCGTCCAGCCCCTCGGACAACTCGATCTGCCCGTCTGCTTCGGGACTCCCTCCAACTTCCGAAGGGAAACCCTCACGTTCGAGGTGGTCGGTTTCCGAGGAACCTACCACGCAGTGCTGTGGAGGCCATGCTACGCCAAGTTCATGGCCGTCCCCAACTACACCTACCTCAAGCTCAAGATGTCGGGCCCCAACGGGGTCATCACCATCGGCCCCACGTACCGACACGTGTACAAATGCGATGTGGAGTGCGTGGAGTACGCCGAGGCCCTCGCCGAATCCGAGGCCCTCGTCGCCGACCTGGAGAGCCTCTCCAAGGAGGCGCCAGACGTGAAGCGCCATGCTGGCAACTTCGAGCCAGCAGAGAAGGTTAAGTCCGTCCCTCTCAACCCCAGCAACGACGCCTCCAAGCAGATACGGATCGGCTCCGAGCTCGACCCCAAATAGGAAGCAGTGCTCGTCGACTTTCTCCGCGCGAACGCTGAAGTCTTTGCGTGGAGTCCCTCGAACATGCCTGGCATACCGAGGGATGTCGCCGAGCACTCGCTGGATATCCGAGCTGGAGCCCGACCCGTGAAGCAGCCTCTGCGCCGATTCGACGACAAAAAGCGCAGAACCATAGGCGAGGAGATCCACAAGCTGATGGCTGCAGGGTTCATCAAAGAGGTATTCCATCCCGAATGGCTTGCCAACCTTGTGCTTGTGAGAAAGAAAGGAGGGAAATGGTGGATGTGTGTAGACTACACTGGTCTAAACAAAGCATGTCTGAAGGTTCCCTACCCTCTGCCTCGCATCGATCAAATCGTGGATTCCACTGCTGGGTGCGAAACCCTGTCTTTCCTCGATGCCTACTCAGGGTATCACCAAATCAAGATGAAAGAGTCCGACCAGCTCGTGACTTCTTTCATCACACCTTTTGGCATGTACTACTACGTTACTATGCCATTTGGTTTGAGGAATGCGGGTGCGACATACCAAAGGTGCATAAACCACGTGTTTGGCGAACACATTGGTCGAACGGTCGAGGCCTACGTCGATGACATCGTAGTCAAGACAAGGAAAGCCTCTGATCTCCTTTCCGACCTTGAAACAGCATTCTGGTGTCTCAAGGCGAAAGGCGTGAAACTCAATCCTGAGAAGTGTGTCTTCGGAGTCCCCCGAGGCATGCTCTTGGGGTTCATCGTCTCCGAGCGGGGCATCGAAGCCAACCCGGAGAAAATCGCGGCCATCACCAACATGGGGCCCATCAAGGACTTGAAAGGCGTACAGAGGGTCATGGGATGCCTTGCGGCTCTGAGCCGTTTCATATCGCGCCTCGGCGAAAGAGGCCTACCTCTGTACCGCCTCTTAAGAAAGACCGAGTGCTTCACTTGGACCTCCGAGGCCGAGGAAGCCTCGGGAACCTGAAGGCGCTCCTTACGAACGCGCCCATCTTGGTGCCCCCCGCTGTCGAAGAAGCCCTCTTGATCTACGTCGCCGCTACCACTCAGGTGGTCAGCGCCGCGATCGTGGTTGAGAGATGAGAAGAAGGGCATGCATTGCCCATCTAGAGGTCGGTCTACTTCATCAGTGAGATACTATCCGAGACCAAGATCCGCTATCCACAAATTCAGAAGCTTCTGTACGCGGTGATTCTGACGCAGCGGAAGTTGCGACACTACTATGAGTCTCATCCGGTGACTGTGGTGTCATCCTTCCCCCTGGGGGAGATCATCCAGTGCCGAGAGGCCTCGGGTAGGATTGCAAAGTGGGCGGTGGAAATCATGGGCGAAACGATCTCGTTCGCCCCTCGGAAGGCCATCAAGTCCCAAGTCTTGGCGGACTTTGTGGCTGAATGGGTCGACACCCAGCTTCCGGCAGCTTCGATCCAACCGGAACTCTGGACCATGTTTTTTGACGGGTCGCTGATGAAAACAGGGGCAGGCAGGGGCCTGCTCTTCATCATGCCCCTCGAGAAGCACCTATGCTACGTGCTGCGCCTCCATTTCCCCGCGTCCAACAATGTGGCTGAGTACGAGGCTCTGGTTAACGGGTTGCGCATCGCCATCGAGCTAGGGGTCCGACGCCTCGACGCTCGTGGTGACTCGCAGCTCGTCATCGACCAAGTCATGAAGAACTCCCACTACCGCGACCCGAAGATGGAAGCCTACTGCGACGAGGTTCGGCGCCTGGAAGACAAGTTCTACGGGCTCGAGCTCAACCACGTTGCCCGACGATACAACGAGACTGCGGACGAGCTGGCTAAGATAGCCTCGGGGCGGACAACCGTCCCTCCCGACGTCTTCTCCCGAGACCTACATCAACCCTCAGTCAAGACCGACGACACGCCCGAGCCCGAGAAGGCATCGGCCTAGCCCGAGGCACCCTCGGCTCAGCCCGAGGCACCCTCGGCCCCCGAGGGTGAGGTACTGCGCGTCGAGGAAGAGCGGAATGGGGTCCCGCCTAATCGAGACTGGCAGACCCCGTACCTGCAATATCTCCACCGAGGAGAGCTGCCCCTCGACCGAGCCGAAGCTCGGCGACTGGCGCGGCGCGCCAAGTCGTTCGTCTTGCTGGGTGACGGGAAGGAGCTCTACCACCGTAGCCCCTCCGGCATCCTCCAGCGATGCATATCCATCGCCGAAGGCCAGGAGCTCTTACAAGAAATACACTCGGGGGCTTGCGGTCATCACGCAGCGCCTCGAGCCCTTGTTGGAAACGCTTTCCGACAAGGTTTCTACTGGCCGACCGCGGTGACCGACGCCACTAGAATTGTCCGCACCTGCCAAGGGCGTCAATTCTACGCAAGGTAGACCCACCTGCCCGCTCAGGCTCTGCAGACGATACCCATCACCTGGCCGTTTGCTGTGTGGGGTCTGGACCTCGTCGGTCCCTTGCAGAAGGCACCCGGGGGCTACACGCACCTGCTGGTCGCCATCGACAAATTCTCCAAGTGGATCGAGGTTTGACCCCTAAACAGCATCAGGTCCGAACAGGCGGTGGCATTCTTCACCAACATCATCCATCGCTTTGGGGTCCCGAACTCCATCATCACCGACAACGGCACCCAGTTCACCGGCAGAAAGTTCCTGGACTTCTGCGAGGATCACCACATCCGGGTGGACTGGGCCGCTGTGGCTCACCCCATGACGAATGGGCAGGTAGAACGTGCCAACGACATGATTATGCAAGGACTCAAGCCGAGGATCTACAACGACCTCAACAAATTCAGCAGGCGATGGATGAAGGAACTCCCCTCGGTGGTCTGGAGTCTGAGGACAACGCCGAGCCGAGCCACGGGCTTCACACCATTTTTTCTAGTCTATGGGGCCGAGGCCATCTTGCCCATAGACTTAGAATACGGTTCCCCGAGGGCAAGAGCGTACGACGACCAAAGCAACCAGACCAATCGAGAAGACTCACTGGACCAGCTGGAAGAGGCTCGGGACATGGCCTTACTACACTCGGCGCGGTATCAGCAGTCCCTGCGACGCTACCACGCCCGGGGGGTTCGATCCCGAGACCTCTAGGTGGGCGACTTAGTGCTTCGGCTGTGACAAGACGCCCGAGGGCGGCACAAGCTCACACCTCCCTAGGAAGGGTCGTTCATCATCGCCAAGATTTTGAAGCCCGGAACATACAAGCTGGCCAACAGTCAAGGCGAGGTCTACAGCAATGCTTGGAACATCCGACAACTACGTCGCTTCTACCCTTAAGATGCTTTCAAGTCGTTCGTACACCTCGTTCACATACAAAGTCTAACCATCAAGGAAGGGTCAGCCTTGCCTCGGCAAAGCCCGACCCTCCCTCGGGGGCTAGAAGGGGGCACCCCCTCTGCGTCAAAATTTTCCTCGGAAAAAGTCTTTCCGCTAGAACGTCTTTCGTGCTTTTTGACTACTTCGAAAGTGGGATCCTGAAAACGACGGAGTACACGTAAGCAGCCAAGGCCGACCGAGCCGAGGGACTCCTACGCCTCCGGGATACGGATACCTCACTCATCACCTTCTACTATAAGTAACTCACGCTCGGATAAGCGATTCAGCTGACCGAACAAGTCTTAATGCTCGGAAACTCTTCTGCCGAAACGATTTTTCGTGCCTTCTCGACTATATCGATAGCAGAATCCTACGGATGAGTAAGGGTACACGTAAGCGACAAGGCTGACCGAGCCGAGGGACTCCTATGCCTCTGGGATACGGATACCTCACTCATCACCTTCCGTGAAAAGTAACTCTCGCTCGGACAAACAATTCTGTTACCGACAAACAAGTCCAGATACTCGAAACGAGAGGAAAAGAAACGCAGATTTACAACGCGACGACAGTATGTTTGGGCCTCGGCGGCCGCAAAAAACATATGCATACTACAGGTGAACCGATCCTGCAGGCTCAGACGTCGATGGAGGGGGAGCAGCGACACCCTCGGCGTCAACTCCACCTTCGGCGAAGTCCGACCGAGCCTCGGACGGCAACACGGTCGGAGGATCTCCGCTCCGAAGGATGACGTCAGCACCGCGCCCGGGCCATCGCCGCCAGGGTCTCCTCCAGGAACCCGGCCCGAGCAGACGGCTCGGCCGGTCGCCCCGAAGCCTCAGCCAGCTGTCCCCCGAGGACATCAGCCCGGCTCATGGCCTCAGCAACTCGACTCCGGCGCCGGTCCCGCCAGTGGACGGCCCGACTAGGCTCCGGCCGACGAAGTCTTCTTTTCGAGCCAACTCTGCCTCTGTCCACACTGACACCACTGCCTCCGGCTCCGGCTCATCGAAGAGCGGCCGAGGGTTCCTTTAACTAAGCAAGAGAAGCCTCGGGCGGCAAGGCCGACCGAGCCGAGGGACTCCTACGCCCCCGGGATACGGATACCTCACTCGTCACCTTCGCACGAGGCAACTCACGCTTGGTGAAGCGGTTCAGTTAGCCGACAGGCGAGTCCTAGTGCTCGAAATGAGGAAAAAACACGCCTCCGTGCCAAAAATACATACATGTTCAGGCCCCGACAGCCACAATGAACAAACACCGGCACTCAAGGTGCCATTACAAACGGAACTCCGGTTCCACCTCTGCAGGTATGAACAACCCCCACATTGGAGGGCCTGCAGAGCAACAGAAGGCCGACGGATGGCTCGCTGACGCCCGCTCCGGCAGCAGCGACAACGACTTCCGCCCCGGGCGGCCAAACAGCAGCAGCGATGACCACAGGGCAGATGTTGCTGCGACAAGGCCCTCGCCCGCGTCCCCGCCCAAGGGGCGAGGACATACAGAAGGCCGTGGAGTTGGAGGTCAGTCCGCGGGTGGCGCCGGCTATCTCGTCGGCGGAGAAACCTCTTCCGGCTGCCTCGGTGGGAGGCGGCACCGGAAGCAGCGCCGAAGCCGCTCAGGCCAGAGAAACAGACACGCGGCAGCTGCCAGCGCCACGAACGGCGAACGCCCTTCCCCCGATCACTGAGGGAAGGAGCGGGCCGCTGCCCGCGCGGAGACCGGCCCCAACTCGGCGCACTCCCCTCCCCAGCACCGATGATGAAGATCCTTGAAGCTGAGGGAGGGGCAGAGGTCGCAGCCAGGCTCGCTTCTCCCCACCATCGAACTGGTGGTCACCGTCTTGGGTGACCACCGGCGAGGGGATGCAGCCGGGCTGCCTGATGAAAATCCTTGAAGCCGAACGATGGCTGAAAGGTACCAACTTCCGCGAAGTTGCGTTCCTCCAACCACGACAAGGCGGAAGAACCGCGGGCGCTCCCCATCCGGGGGCTCGGAAGGTGGAAGGATGCGATGCATGAAGGGAGTACGAAGACATGGTTGCCTTCCAAGGGGGTCACCCTCCTTTTAAAGGCAACTCTCTCCACTTGCGTCCTCAGCCGGCGCGAACCGAGTCTTCTCCAACACGCTCCAAGGCCCTCCCCCTACGACACGGGGGCTGGGTCCCACGCGTCATGCAAGCTGGCCCAGGGCAGAAGAAGCCAAACCGCCGCGTGCGGTGCGCGTAACTGCCCAGCGGTTACGAGCGCTCCTCCACTTTCACCCAGACCAGCGGGTGAAAGAGCGGACCGCCATGCAGGCAGCATGCAACCGCACCAAGGGGGCTCACCCTTTCGACTTCGACGCGTCTAGCATGGAGGCCTAGGCCCACACATCATGTAACCGGCGCGCCGGTTACTACGTGCAAGAAACTGCACCGCCACTCGCGCCAGTACCGCGCCTTCTCGACTGCGGAACCAGTGCCGCGACTCAAGGCGACCCTGCGCATGACCCGACAGTGCCACCCGGGCACATCGGTCACGGGTCAGTCAGCCGCGGGAGATGGCAGTAATGGCGGTGGCAGGCAGTAATGGCGGTGGCAGGCGGACGGAAGCGGCGGTCAAGTCGTCAGCAAGCTCACGTCCCCTCCTGGGACAGCGAGAGAACCCTCTCCCACGGCGTGAAGACGACGCGTCCGTGTTCCGTTCCTCGAACGGCTCGTGCACGCACAACGGCTGCCCCGCGAACCACTCGTCCCGTCGCATTAACTCTGCGGCAGGACAGGCGGCACCTTTGGCAGGCGAAGCAGGCGACGCTTCACCTCTGCCATGATGACCACGTCAAAAAAGGTGCGCCACGTCATTCGATTCTATATCCTTTTCCACTTCCTCTTTCTCTCTCTTGCCGCAGGGACTGGGAAAGGGGATACTCCGAAAGGGATCCTTCTCCGCGAAGAGAAGGAAACGGGCCCCGAGCCCCCCTACTGATCAGAGGTTCGAAGGCTGGCCCCTCGGAAGGGTTCAACAGCCGCCTCAGAGCACTCGGGCTCCGCGCCCACTACTGGTCAGAGGTTCGAAGGCTGGCCCCTCGGAAGGGTTCAACAGCCGCCTCAGGCCACTCGGGCTCCGCGCCCACTACTAATCAGGGGTTCGTAGGCTGGCCCCCGAAGGGTTCGACAGCCGCCTCAGACGCAGAGCGAGGGATGACCCTGAGTACGTTCGATACATAACCAAGGCTCGGGCTACGCTCCCGAGGTACCCTAGGACATTTCCGAGACCAACAGGAACGATTTTGTAACGGAATCCCACCAGAGGGAGGCATCGAGCCCTCGGACCCCGTCAAAAGGGGACCGGGTCCGGCAAATCACCCACAGGTACTTTTGGAGCACACCTCCGGGCCACTAGCCGACCCCTAACGAATGGGGCACGGGCGTCCACTCGGATTACCCGTTAGCAACTCACTGGAGACAGCATGTTCGGCGCCCTCCGAGGGCAACATGGCGCTTTCCCCCCTCCTCCTTGCGAAAAGGCGACACAGGGGCGTACAAAAAAAAGCCGAGTCTGTCCTTGACCGTCCTCTTGCTCTGTGCGGAGGCTCGGGGGCTGCTCTCGCAAAACCGGCTCCGGCCAAACCGTTGACAGCGTCAACATACCAGCCTGAGAGCTTGGGACTCGACTGTGCACCCGGGCTACGACCAGTTCGCATGAGAGAACAACCAGACCGGCTGAAGCATCACGAAACGCACTAAGACCTCGAAGGAGTCAAACCACTCCTCCGAGGCCTCGGGGGCTACACCCGGCGGGTGCGCTCGCGCGCACCCACCGGAACGAAACGCAACCGAGAAAGGCCGGTCCCCTTGCAAAAAAGTGCGACAAAAGCCTCCAAGTGAGTATCAACACTCCCTTCGAGGCTCGGGGGCTACTGTCAGGGACCATAATTAGGGGTACCCCCAAGACTCCTAAATCTCAGCTGGTAACCCCCATCAGCACAAAGCTGCAAAGGCCTGATGGGTGCGATTAAGGTCAAGGCTCAGTCCACCCAAGAGACACGATCTCGCCTCGCCCGAGCCCAGCCTCGGGCAAAGGCAGCCGACCCCGGAGGATTCACGTCTCGCCCGAGGGCCCCCTCAAGCAACGGACACACCTCCGGCTCGCCCGAGGCCCAGTCTTCGCCAAGAAGCAACCTTGTCCAGATCGCCACGCCAACCGACCATATCGCGTGTAATACCCAAATTCTATATGAATAGAGAGAGCTAATAATTCTATTATTATGTAGTTTATTTTTTTATTGTGCTCATTTTTTATGAATAAGAATACTTAATCAATAAATGTTTTGTAATCATTCCTTTATAAGTGGGTAATAA
Source organism: Zea mays (assembly GCF_902167145.1). NCBI lineage: Eukaryota > Viridiplantae > Streptophyta > Magnoliopsida > Poales > Poaceae > Zea > Zea mays. The sequence goes on along the minus strand of NC_050096.1, from coordinate 218,437,422 downwards.
ACAATTATTTTTATGGTTAAAAATCTATTCTCCCAAATAAATAATTTGAAAGGATCTTTAAATGGTGCGATTTAATTTGTGGAGCTATATGTTTTGGCGCATTTACTTAAAAGAATAGAATAATAATAGAAGTCAAATAAAATACACTATGCATCATGTTGGGTCTCTTGTATTGTTGCATTCATATTTGAATTTATAATCCAGATTTGGATTTGAAGTAAGGATTTAAATAGAAAGCAGAAATTAACAAATAAATAAAAATAGAAAAGGAAAAAAATGCAAGAAACGTACCTGCTGAAGCCCATACCGCTTGGCCCAGTCTCAAATTCTATCCAAATGGCCCACACGTGCAAATTCTTTTCCCTTTTCTTTATTCATTTGGCCAGCGCTTACATATCCTGATGCCAGTGCGTTCGATGTTTCATCCGCTGAAATCGCGTCGGGCAGTTGTAACAATCGAATCAAAGAAGCATCGATCAGCTGCCTCGGACTCAATCCCATCTCGGCCGGACTTCAACCATCCCTGTGTATATATGTAGACCCTCGATGTGCCCCTCCTCTCATCCTTCGTCGCAAACCGGGTGAGACTTTGCTGCCGCCATTGTTGCTCGGTTGACGAGCTCGATGCTTGGAAACCCCCTGCGTGACGTCGTGCATTGTCGAGGAAGTCTCGAGCGCAGTGGACAACTTACATTACCCGGAATTACTCATCGGAGCAGATCTCCACCGTAGACCCGCTCTCCACCGTGGTCTGGGCGTTGGGCTGTATACATCTCGGTGAGCAAAACCTTATCAGATTCATGGGATACTTGTCTGCGTGTAGGAACCATGCAGGTAGAAAATGGAGATTTCGGGTGGCTGTTTTAGATGTCCACGGCGATGGCGCCGCCGCCCTGGATACTGTCGCGCCGCTGTCCTGGGGTCACGGGGTGGGAGACGACGTTCTGACCGTTAGATTTTATTGGTTGGTGTGGATTAGATCTGGGTAGCCCTTCACCCGCTACCGTTAGATGTCGATTGGATGGATCGGGGTGGACCTCTAGTATTTAAAATGTGGAGCGTTGGATGGCGATCCGACGGTCTAGATGCAGTACCGGTTCGGGCGGGGGAAAGATTTAATCTGAGCCCTAGGTTTCTAATCGGACAGCTAGAGTTTACCCGTACCCCTTCGGCCGGGCCATTTTGCATAAGAGACCCTGAGTAATATAAGAATCAACCCGCAGTTCACAATGTGGGAATCCTGAGTCTTGAGAAAATTGCGAGTTAACCCCTGATCTTTTAAGAAATATTGTGCCCAGTCCAGAACACTTAGGATATTCCGAAATTAATAAAGAAATAGGTTTTTAGTATGAAAATAATTCCACAAACTTGTATAATTCATAGTTAATTCATTTTAGCTCCAAATTGAGTCATTCCAGTTGCAATATTTTTTTTATTAATATTGTCTATCAACTTGTAACACTGTTTAGCCAAAAAACTTGAATTAAAATTGTTCATTAGGATTAATCTATTTTAAGCACTAAATAATTTCGAAAATTCATAACTTAATAACCGTAGCTCCGAGTTTAGTGGTTATTATTTCTACGATCTCGTTACGGTGCGTAGATTATTATCACACAGTTTATTCTTATGTTTGGTGTAATGTTAATTTTTGCCTATACAATGTTTGTTTGTATTGCTACGACTAGAGCGAGGTCACGAGTCATCTGAAGAGCAAGTTGGTACCTGGAATCTCAAGTGCCAGGCAAGTTGTGCCCTTGATCACTTCTTTTACCCACTCATGTTCTAATTAATCATAATGATCTGCATAGGTTAATTTTGATGAGACCTAATAGGTTACCCTAGTTTGTCTATCTTTATGCCTTGTTTACCACTGAACTTTTTGGATAGTACTTGCTAGTGCTATATGTGGTTTTGGGCATTGAGATACACATTATTCATGATTATACTTTTGTTATCTGTTGTTATTTACTGTTCATGTCAAGATCATTAATGTTAATTGGAACATAGAGCTTAACTTGAGAAACACGTGCCACCACAAGGGTTTATGGACGCCCTTGGCTGATTAATTAGGAAAGCTAGTGGAGGACTACCTTACCCGAAAGGGGCAAGGGCAGTAGGGGAGTGGTCAGTGTAGGGAGGCCCTCGGGAGGATTTTGCTGCGATGGCGGTCCTGCAAGGGATTCCTGCATTGGAGCTTCCTATAAACTGTAGCGGGTTTTCTGAAGCTAGTGGAACTTTGTAAAGGCCTCGTAGTGTTACCCTGCCTCGCCTCCTCGGTAGAGGTGTATGGGAAGTCGCGATCCCTTGGCAGATGGGTAACATGACTTGTGGGTAAAGGGTACCACCTCTGCAGAGTGTAAAACTGGTATACTAGCCGAGCTCACGGTCATGAGCAGCTCAGGACTCTCTGATGATTAATTTATGGAACTAAATTCAAATTGTCATATGCATTGCATCGCAGGTGATGTTGTTACTTTTGTTCTACTATTTAATTGGGTTGGTATTTACTTATACTTAGTAATTGCTAATAAAATTTTGACCAACTATAAAAGCAATGCTCAGCTCTAACCATCCTCTTTGGTAAGCCTTACACTTCACGTGAGCTCCCACCTTTGGTGAGTTCATGCACATTATTCCCCACAACTTGTTGAGCGATGAACGTATGTGAGCTCACTCTTGCTGTCTCACCCCCCCACAGGTCAAGAACAGGTACCACAGGATGAGGCGCATGGAGGATGCTGCGATGTGTTCGTGAGAGGTCTAGGCCGTCGTCTCCCAGTCAACTTTGGGTTGCTGGATCGTTTCCTCATATGATGTAAATATTTAATTATTTTTGTACAGAACTCCTGTTATATAGTAAAGATGTGACATTCGATCCTGTGCCACTGAGAGCACCTAGAGGGGGGGTGAATAGGTGATCCTATAAAACTTAAACTTATAGCCACAAAAACTTGTTAAGTGTTAGCACAATAAATGCCAAGTGGCTAGAAAGGAGTCTCAACAAAACACAATACCACAAGAGATCAATCACAGAGACGACACAATGGTTTATCCCGTGGTTCGGCCAAGACCAACGCTTGCCTACTCCACGTTGTGGCGTCCCAACGGACGAGGGTTGCAATCAACCCCTCTCAAGCGGTCCAAAGACCCACTTGAATACCACGGTGTTTTGCTTGCTTTTTCTCAATCCCGTTTGCGAGGAATCTCCACAACTTGGAGCCTCTCGCCCTTACAATTGAAGTTCACAAAGAACACAGAGCAAAGAGGGAATGAGCAACGCACACAAGACTTCAAAAGATCAGAGCAACAACACGCACACAAGTCGCAACAAGAGCTCGCAACACAACTCAAAGAGTTCGCAACTCAACAAGAGCTCTAGATGCTATCACAATGAAACGAATGCGTGAGATCGATGTCTTGGTGCTTAGGAATGTTGTAGGAATGCTTGGTGTCCTCCTCCATGCGCCTAGGGGTCCCTTTTATAGCCCCAAGGCAGCTAGGAGCCGTTGAGAACAAATCTGGAAGGCCATCCTTGCCTTCTGTCATCGGGCGCACCGGACAGTCCGGTGCACACCGGACAGTGTCCGGTGCCCGATTCCTTTCCTTAAATGGCGAAGCCGACCGTTGCAGATCTGGGAGCCGTTGGCGCACCGGACATGTCCGGTGCCCCCTACCGACCGTTGGCTTGGCCACGTGTCACGTGCAGAATCCGCGGCGGACCGTTGGCCCGGCCGACCGTTGGCTCACCGGACAGTCCGGTGCACACCGGACAGTCCGGTGAATTTTAGCCGTACGCCGTCAGCAAATTCCCGAGAGCGGCCTCTTCGGCCGAGGCAGCCTGGCGCACCGGACACTGTCCAGTGCACCACCGGACACTGTCCGGTGCACCACCGGACAGTCCGGTGCTCCAGACCGAACAGCCCCTTGGCTGTACACAGCCAACTTTTCTTTGACTCGATTTCTCCTATTTCAAGCACTTAGACACAATACATTAGTCTTCAAAACAATGTACTAAGGCTTAGAAACATACCTTTACTCTTGATTTACACGTTGTCCATCCAAGGGTATAGATTCACATTTAAGCACCTGTGTTGGCACTCAATCACCAAAATACTTAGAAATGGCCCAAGGGCACATTTCTCTTTCAATCTCCCCCTTTTTGGTGATTTATGCCAACACAACATAAAGCAACTAGAACAAGTGCAATATCACTTCAAATAAAAACTCAAATTTATTTTGATTCAATTTGGCATATATGGATCATCCTTTGCCACCACTTGGTTTGTTTTTCAAATCAACCTCAAAATCCTATCTCTAAGTCAAATCCACTTGTAGAGACATCAAGAGAGGTTTTCCACAGAAAATTGATTCAAGATTCCAAAAACTCCCCCTATTTCCCATAATCAATACTTCTCCCCACAAGAGGCCAACTTTTGACAAAAGAGACAACAAAAGAGATTTGACAAACCAAAAGCTCTATTCTACTGTTTTCAAAATCTCTCAAGTGGTAGCTGATCCATTTATCACTTTGGCCTTTATTTTCTCCCCCTTTGGCATCAAGCACCAAAACGGGATCAACCTTGGCCCTTTAACCTCATTGCCTCACCAAATTCTTCAATTAAGAGCAAAATAGGCAATAAGAATTTAAAGATGAACTTGGAAAAGTTACTCTTTTCATCGGAGTGCAGTGGAAGTCTTGCATGGTCCAAGTCCACCTTTTCCCTTTCAATCCTTCTTTAAGACTAAAGCATCAAACTCAAGCACAGGGTTAGTCTTAAAGGGTCAAGTTGTAACACATCTCCCCCTAAACATGTGCATCACTTTGCAACGGACTTGTGAGGTCCAGGGAGTGTTTGTACAACTTGAGCACCAATATTAAGCAACAAAATGCATAAGGAATATGATCAAAGGCATAAACACATGTATGCTACAAATCAATCCAAGTTCCGCGAATCTAAGACATTTAGCTCACTACGCAACCTGCAAAAGGTTTTCTCATCTAGAGGCTTGGTAAAGATATCGGCTAGCTGGTTCTCGGTGCTAACATGAAACACTTCGATATCTCCCTTTTTCTGGTGGTCTCTCAAAAAGTGATGCCGGATGTCTATGTGCTTTGTGCGGCTGTGTTCAACAGGATTTTCCGCCATGCGGATAGCACTCTCATTATCACATAGGAGTGGAACTTTGCTCAGATTGTAGCCAAAGTCCCAGAGGGTTTGCCTCATCCAAAGTAGTTGCGCGCAACACTGTCCTGCGGCAACATACTCGGCCTCAGCGGTGGATAGGGCAACGGAGGTTTGTTTCTTAGAGTTCCACGACACCAGGGACCTTCCTAAGAATTGGCACGTCCCTGATGTACTCTTCCTATCGACCTTACATCCAGCATAGTCGGAATCTGAGTATCCAACCAAGTCAAAGGTAGACCCCTTTGGATACCAGAGCCCGAAGCAAGGCGTAGCAACCAAATATCTTAGAATTCGCTTCACCGCCACTAAGTGACACTCCTTAGGATCGGATTGAAATCTAGCACACATGCATACGCTAAGCATAATATCCGGTCTACTAGCACATAAATAAAGTAAAGACCCTATCATTGACCGGTATGCTTTTTGATCAACGGACTTACCTCCTTTGTTGAGGTCAGTGTGTCCGTCGGTCCCCATCGGAGTCTTTGCGGGCTTGGAGTCCTTCATCCCAAACCGCTTTAGCAGATCTTGCGTGTACTTCGTTTGGGAGATGAAGGTGCCGTCTTTGAGTTGCTTCACTTGGAACCCAAGAAAGTAGTTCAACTCGCCCATCATCGACATCTCGAATTTCTGCGTCATCACCCTGCTAAACTCTTCACAAGACTTTTGGTTAGTAGAACCAAATATTATGTCATCGACATAAATTTGGCACACAAACAAATCACCATCACATGTCTTAGTAAAGAGAGTTGGATCGGCTTTCCCAACCTTGAAAGCATTAACAATTAGAAAGTCTCTAAGGCATTCATACCATGCTCTTGGGGCTTGCTTAAGTCCATAGAGCGCCTTAGAGAGCTTACACACGTGGTCGGGGTACCGTTCATCCACGAAGCCAGGGGGTTGCTCTACGTACACCTCCTCCTTGATCGGCCCGTTGAGGAACGCGCTCTTCACATCCATTTGGTACAACCTGAACGAATGGTGAGCGGCATATGCTAGCAAGATACGAATTGATTCTAGCCTAGCCACAGGAGCAAAAGTCTCCTCAAAGTCCAAACCTGCGACTTGGGCATAACCTTTTGCCACAAGTCGAGCCTTGTTCCTCGTCACCACCCCGTGCTTGTCCTGTTTGTTGCGGAACACCCACTTGGTTCCCACAACATTTTGCTTAGGACGAGGCACCAATGTCCAAACTTCATTGCGCTTGAAATTGTTGAGTTCCTCCTGCATGGCTAACACCCAGTCTGGATCTAGCAGGGCCTCTTCTACCCTGAAAGGCTCAATAGAAGAGACAAAGGAGTAATGCTCACAAAAATTAACTAATCGAGATCGAGTAGTTACTCCCTTGCTAATATCACCCAGAATTTGGTCGACGGGATGATCCCTTTGAATCATCGCTCGAACTTGGGTTGGAGGTGCCGGTTGCGCTTCTTCCTCCATCACGTGATCATCTTGTGCTCCCCCTTCATCACACGCCTCCTTTTGATGAACCTGTTCATCGTCTTGAGTTGGGGGATGCACCGTTGTTGAGGAAGAAGGTTGATTTCGTTCATCTTGTTCCTGTGGCCGCACTTCTCCAATCGCCATGGTTCGTATAGCGGCCGTTGGAACATCTTCTTCATCTACATCATCACAATCAACTTGCTCTCTTGGAGAGCCATTAGTCTCATCAAATACAACGTCGCTAGAGACTTCAACCAAACCCGATGATTTGTTGAAGACTCTATACGCCTTTGTATTTGAGTCATAACCTAACAAAAACCCTTCTACAGCTTTGGGAGCAAACTTAGAATTTCTACCCTTATTTACTAGAATGTAGCACTTGCTCCCAAATACACGAAAGTAAGATACATTGGGTTTGTTACCGGTTAGTAGCTCATACGAAGTCCTCTTGAGGAGGCGATGAAGGTAGACCCTGTTGATGGCGTGGCAAGCTGTGTTCACGGCTTCCGACCAGAAACACTCGGGGGTCTTGAATTCTCCAAGCATCGTCCTCGCCATATCGATTAGCGTCCTGTTCTTCCTCTCTACCACACCATTTTGCTGTGGTGTGTAGGGAGCGGAGAACTCGTGCTTGATCCCTTCCTCCTCAAGGAACTCCTCCACTTGAAGGTTTTTGAACTCGGACCCGTTGTCGCTCCTTATCTTCTTCACCTTGAGCTCAAACTCATTTTGAGCTCTCCTGAGGAAGCGCTTGAGGGTCCCTTGGGTTTCAGACTTATCCTGCAAAAAGAACACCCAAGTGAAGCGGGAAAAGTCATCAACAATAACTAGACCATACTTACTTCCTCCTATGCTCAGATAGGCGACGGGTCCGAAGAGGTCCATATGCAGCAGCTCCAGGGGTCTTGAGGTGGTCATCACATTCTTGCTGTGATGCGCTCCTCCCACTTGTTTACCTGCTTGACAAGCTGCACAAGGTCTATCTTTTTCGAATTGCACGTTAGTTAAACCTATCACGTGTTCTACTTTTAGAAGCTTGTGAAGGTTCTTCATCCCCACATGTGCTAAGCGGCGATGCCACAGCCAGCCCATGCTAGTCTTAGCTATTAAGCATGCATCTAGACCGGCCTCTTCTTTTGCAAAATCAACTAAATAAAGTTTGCCGTCTAATACACCCTTAAAAGCTAGTGAACCATCACTTCTTCTAAAGACAGACACATCTACATTTGTAAATAGATAGTTATATCCCATATGACATAATTGACTAACAGATAGCAAATTATATCCAAGACTCTCCACTAAAAACACATTAGAGATAGAATGCTCATTAGAAATTGCAATTTTACCTAACCCTTTTACCTTGCCTTGATTCCCATCACCGAATATAATTGAATCTTGGGAATCCTTATTCTTGACGTAGGAGGTGAACATCTTCTTCTCCCCCGTCATATGGTTTGTGCATCCGCTGTCGATAATCTAGCTTGAACCCCCGGATGCATAAACCTGCAAGGCAAATTTAGGCTTGGGACTTAGGTACCCAACTCTTGTTGGGTCCTACAAGGTTAGTCACAATTGTCTTAGGGACCCAAATGCAAGTTTTATCACTCTTGCATTTTGCCCCTAATTTCCTAGCAATCACCTTTCTATCCTTTCTACAAATTGCAAAGGAAGCATTCAAAGCATGATATATTGTAGAAGGTTCATTTACTTTCCTAGGAACAACATTTCTCCTAGGCATATTATGAACAGCATTCCTTCTACCAACATTTCTATCATGCACATCATGAGAACTAGAAGCAGTCATAGCATAAGAATCATAAGCATGTGAATCAAAAGCATCATAACTTCTAGAAGCATTTCTAGAATTTTTCCTATCATGATACAAAAAGGCATGGTTCTTTTTAGCACTAGTAGCCATAGGGGCCTTCCCTTTCTCCTTAGCGGGAATGGGAGCCTTATGGCTTGTTAAGTTCTTGGCTTCCCTTTTGAAGCCAAGTCCATCCTTAATTGAGGGGTGTCTACCAATCGTGTAGGCATCCCTTGCAAATTTTAGCTTATCAAATTCGCTTTTGCTAGCCTTAAGTTGAGCATTAAGACTAGCCACTTCATCATTCAATTTAGAAATTGAAACTAGATGTTTACTACAAGTATCAACATTAAGATCTTTACACCTAGTGCACGTTTCAACAATTTCTACACAAGATGTTGATTTACTAGCTACTTCTAGTTTAGCATTTAAGTCATCATTAACACTCTTTAAAGTAGCAATGTTTTCATGACAAGAAGATAATTCACTAGAAAGCACTTCATTTCTTTTAACTTCTAAAGCATAGGATTTTTGTGCCTCTATAAACTTATCATGTTCATCATACAACAAATCCTCTTGCTTTTCTAAAAGCCTATCCTTTTCATTCAAGGCATCAATCAATTCATTGATTTTATCAATTTTATTTCTATCCAATCCCTTGAACAAACTAGAGTAATCTATTTCATCATCACTAGACTCATCGTCACTAGAAGAATCATAAGTGATATCATTACGAGTGATTACCTTCTTCTCTCTTGCCATGAGGCAAGTGTGACGCTCGTTGGGGAAGAGGGATGACTTGTTGAATGCAGTGGCGGCGAGTCCCTCATTGTCGGAGTCAGACGAGGAGCAGTCTGAATCCCACTCCTTGCCAAGATGAGCCTCGCCCTTTGCCTTCTTATAATTCTTCTTCTTCTCCCTCTTGTTCCCTTGGTCCTGATCACTATCATTGTCGGGACAGTTAGCAATAAAATGACCAAGCTTACCACATTTGAAGCACGAACGCTTCCCCTTGGCTTTGGTCTTGCTTGGCTGTCCCTTGCGACCTTTAAGCGCCGTCTTGAATCTTTTGATGATGAGGGCCATCTCTTCATCATTAAGTCCGGCCGCCTCAATTTGTGCCACCCTGCTAGGTAGCGCCTCCTTGCTTCTTGTTGCCTTGAGAGCAAGGGGTTGAGGCTCGTTGATCGGTCCATTCAAGGCGTCGTCCACGTATCTTGCCTCCTTGATCATCATCCGCCCGCTTACGAATTTTCCGAGTACCTCCTCGGGCGTCATCTTCGTGTACCTGGGATTCTCACGAATATTGTTCACGAGATGAGGATCAAGAACGGTAAATGACCTTAGCATTAGGCGGACGACGTCGTGATCCGTCCATCGCGTGCTTCCGTAGCTCCTTATTTTGTTGATAAGGATCTTGAGCCGGTTGTATGTTTGCGTCGGCTCCTCGCCCCTTATCGTCGCGAATCGTCCGAGCTCGCCCTCCACCAACTCCATCTTGGTGAGTAAGGTGACATCATTCCCCTCATGAGAGATCTTGAGGGTGTCCCAAATTTGCTTGGCATTGTCCAAGCCGCTCACCTTGTGATACTCGTCCCTGCACAAAGAGGCTAGCAACACAGTAGTAGCTTGTGCATTTTTATGGATCTGTTCATTAATAAACGAAGGACTATCCGAGCTATCAAATTTCATTCCACTTTCCACAATCTCCCAAATGCTTGGATGGAGAGAAAATAGGTGTGTACGCATTTTGTGACTCCAAAATCCGTAGTCCTCTCCATCAAAGTGAGGAGGCTTGCCAAGTGGAATGGGGAGCAAATGAGCATTTGAGCTGTGCGGAATGCGCGAATAATCAAAAGAAAAGTTTGAGTTAACCGTCTTTTGTTTGTCGTAGTCGTCGTCCTTGTGGGAAGAAGTAGACTCGTCGCTGTCGTAGTAGACGATCTCCTTGATACGTCTTGTCTTCTTCTTCTTCCCATCTTTACGTCTGTGGCCCGAGCCAGAGTTGTTGGATTTGTCATCTTTTGGCTCGTTGACGAAGGACTCCTTTTCCTTGTCGTTGATCACGATTCCCTTCCCCTTAGGATCCATCTCTTCGGGCGGTTAGTCCCTTTCTTGAAGAGAACGGCTTTGATACCAATTGAGAGCACCTAGAGGGGGGGTGAATAGGTGATCCTGTAAAACTTAAACTTATAGCCACAAAAACTTGTTAAGTGTTAGCACAATAAATGCCAAGTGGCTAGAAAGGAGTCTCAACAAAACACAATACCACAAGAGATCAATCACAGAGACGACACAGTGGTTTATCCCGTGGTTCGGCCAAGACCAACGCTTGCCTACTCCACGTTGTGGCGTCCCAACGGACGAGGGTTGCAATCAACCCCTCTCAAGCGGTCCAAAGACCCACTTGAATACCATGGTGTTTTGCTTGCTTTTTCTCAATCCCGTTTGCGAGGAATCTCCACAACTTGGAGCCTCTCGCCCTTACAATTGAAGTTCACAAAGAACACAGAGCAAAGAGGGAATGAGCAACGCACACAAGACTTCAAAAGATCAGAGCAACAACACGCACACAAGTCGCAACAAGAGCTCGCAACACAACTCAAAGAGTTCGCAACTCAACAAGAGCTCTAGATGCTATCACAATGAAATAAATGCGTGAGATCGATGTCTTGGTGCTTAGGAATGTTGTAGGAATGCTTGGTGTCCTCCTCCATGCGCCTAGGGGTCCCTTTTATAGCCCCAAGGCAGCTAGGAGCCGTTGAGAACAAATCTGGAAGGCCATCCTTGCCTTCTGTCATCGGGCGCACCGGACAGTCCGGTGCACACCGGACAGTGTCCGGTGCCCGATTCCTTTCCTTAAATGGCGAAGCCGACCGTTGCAGATCTGGGAGCCGTTGGCGCACCGGACATGTCCGGTGCCCCCTACCGACCGTTGGCTTGGCCACGTGTCGCGCGCAGAATCCGCGGCGGACCGTTGGCCCGGCCGACCGTTGGCTCACCGGACAGTCCGGTGCACACCGGACAGTCCGGTGAATTTTAGCCGTACGCCGTCAGCAAATTCCCGAGAGCGGCCTCTTCGGCCGAGGCAGCCTGGCGCACCGGACACTGTCCGGTGCACCACCGGACAATCCGGTGCTCCAGACCGAACAGCCCCTTGGCTGTACACAGCCAACTTTTCTTTGACTCGATTTCTCCTGTTTCAAGCACTTAGACACAATACATTAGTCTTCAAAACAATGTACTAAGGCTTAGAAACATACCTTTACTCTTGATTTACACTTTGTCCATCCAAGGGTATAGATTCACATTTAAGCACCTGTGTTGGCACTCAATCACCAAAATACTTAGAAATGGCCCAAGGGCACATTTCTCTTTCAGCCACTATGCATCATATGTGTGAGACTTGGTCCCAGCACACCTGGTGTTTATGTTCGCGCCCGGGTTTTGGACCCCCGAAACCCGGGTGTGACAGAAGTGGTATCAGAGCAATGTTGACTGTAGGACGAAACCTAGATAGAACTGGACAACCAATACTTACTCACCTTTGCTACTCTAATTCTTTCTAAACTTTTCTTAATCTTTTCTTATCTACTTTCGCTTTACTCTGATTATTCTTAACTTTTTCCTTCTAAAGACAAAATTAGATTTCACATTTTGAAATCCTGTGCCTAAAGTGACTTTTAGGAATAGGAGACCTACTCTTAGGAACAAAAAACTATTTTTATAAGTATCTATGTGCTTGAATGTTTGTTCTTGTGATACATGTCTGATTTGGATCTTTGATTGAGTGTGATGGGTTGTGGAGTAATGTCCACAATTGCATCTACATATACACTTAGACATAAGGAAAAATATTTATAAAATAGACAACACAGAATATTCCCTATTAAAATACATCAAGCCTAATGGATCCATCTTATCCTAAAAAGATTCTCCCTTATCCTAATAGATTCATCTCATCTTGAAGGATTCATCTTATCCTAATCACTTTACTTATCTCATCCAAAAGTAATAACTAGGATCTAATCCAAAATAATGATATCAGATCTAAGTTATATTTGTGTGACTAAAACCACATGATTTATCCCACCATGATCATGATCTAACCCAAATTAATTGGATCTTATCTAATCTAAAATAGTCATACCAATTTATTCTAGATCTGATCCAACCTAATAAGTTAATCTAACCTAACGAAGTCTAACCTTAAGTTGAGCTAACCCAAGGACAGTCACTCAACAAGTTAACACTAGTGAAATAAACTGGATTCAACTCCTATGACATTGTTCTCCCCTCATGCACTTAAACCTAAATTAGTGCATTAGACCAACTCAACTGTGAGCATAAGAGCTAACCCAACCAATAGTGTCATGATAGATTGCATAATTTGTTTATCCCCACCTAACCTCAAACAAACTTTTGACCTACATCATGTAGTCTATCTTACCCACATCTATCTTAACCATATTCCCTGACCCGATGATATATACTAACCTCGAATTAATGAGACCAAGACTGGAAAAGGAAAAGATCAACCCCGTCAAGGAAGGAGAGAAGTCAAACTCGATCTTCGGATGCACTACCACCCATCACAGAGTTCTTTCTCACCATAAACTTTCTTACCCTAGGCTATTCTTGCCCTAACCTATCTATCTCTTATATCCTACATAATAAGTAGCTAGATACCTATGCCCTCTCCTAACCACCCACTATTGATTATAAAAGAAAAAAAAGCGAGACTCTGGATTTTTGAACTAATTATAGACTAAAAGCTGAATTACAAAGCAATCCTTCTGTATCCCTTTTCTTACTAATCTCGAGGACGAGATTATTTTTAAGGGGGGTAGGATTTGTAATACCCAAATTCTATATGAATAGAGAGAGCTAATAATTCTATTATTATGTAGTTTATTTTTTTATTGTGCTCATTTTTTATGAATAAGAATACTTAATCAATAAATGTTTTGTAATCATTCCTTTATAAGTGGGTAATAAACAATTATTTTTATGGTTAAAAATCTATTCTCCCAAATAAATAATTTGAAAGGATCTTTAAATGGTGCGATTTAATTTGTGGAGCTATATGTTTTGGCGCATTTACTTAAAAGAATAGAATAATAATAGAAGTCAAATAAAATACACTATGCATCATGTTGGGTCTCTTGTATTGTTGCATTCATATTTGAATTTATAATCCAGATTTGGATTTGAAGTAAGGATTTAAATAGAAAGCAGAAATTAACAAATAAATAAAAATAGAAAAGGAAAAAAAATGCAAGAAACGTACCTGCTGAAGCCCATACCGCTTGGCCCAGTCTCAAATTCTATCCAAATGGCCCACACGTGCAAATTCTTTTCCCTTTTCTTTATTCATTTGGCCAGCGCTTACATATCCTGATGCCAGTGCGTTCGATGTTTCATCTGCTGAAATCGCGTCGGGCAGTTGTAACAATCGAATCAAAGAAGCATCGATCAGCTGCCTCGGACTCAATCCCATCTCGGCCGGACTTCAACCATCCCTGTGTATATATGTAGACCCTCGATGTGCCCCTCCTCTCATCCTTCGTCGCAAACCGGGTGAGACTTTGCTGCCGCCATTGTTGCTCGGTTGACGAGCTCGATGCTTGGAAACCCCCTGCGTGACGTCGTGCATTGTCGAGGAAGTCTCGAGCGCAGTGGACAACTTACATTACCCGGAATTACTCATCGGAGCAGATCTCCACCGTAGACCCGCTCTCCACTGTGGTCTGGGCGTTGGGCTATATACATCTCGGTGAGCAAAACCTTATCAGATTCATGGGATACTTGTCTGCGTGTAGGAACCATGCAGGTAGAAAATGGAGATTTCGGGTGGCTGTTTTAGATGTCCACGGCGATGGCGCCGCCGCCCTGGATACTGCCGCGCCGCTGTCCTGGGGTCGCGGGGTGGGAGACGACGTTCTGACCGTTAGATTTTATTGGTTGGTGTGGATTAGATCTGGGTAGCCCTTCGCCCGCAACCGTTAGATGTCGATTGGATGGATCGGGGTGGACCTCTAGTATTTAAAATGTGGAGCGTTGGATGGCGATCCGACGGTCTAGATGCAGTACCGGTTCGGGCGGGGGAAAGATTTAATCTGAGCCCTAGGTTTCTAATCGGACAGCTAGAGTTTACCCGTACCCCTTCGGCCGGGCCATTTTGCATAAGAGACCCTGAGTAATATAAGAATCAACCCGCAGTTCACACTGTGGGAATCCTGAGTCTTGAGAAAATTGCGAGTTAACCCCTGATCTTTTAAGAAATATTGTACCCAGTCCAGAACACTTAGGATATTCCGAAATTAATAAAGAAATAGGTTTTTAGTATGAAAATAATTCCACAAACTTGTATAATTCATAGTTAATTCATTTTAGCTCCAAATTGAGTCATTCCAGTTGCAATATTTTTTTTATTAATATTGTCTATCAACTTGTAACACTGTTTAGCCATAAAACTTGAATTAAAATTGTTCATTAGGATTAATCTATTTTAAGCACTAAATAATTTCGAAAATTCATAACTTAATAACCGTAGCTCCGAGTTTAGTGGTTATTATTTCTACGATCTCGTTACGGTGCGTAGATTATTATCACACAGTTTATTCTTATGTTTGGTGTAATGTTAATTTTTGCCTATACAATGTTTGTTTGTATTGCTACGACTAGAGCGAGGTCACGAGTCATCTGAAGAGCAAGTTGGTACCTGGAATCTCAAGTGCCAGGCAAGTTGTGCCCTTGATCACTTCTTTTACCCACTCATGTTCTAATTAATCATAATGATCTGCATAGGTTAATTTTGATGGGACCTAATAGGTTACCCTAGTTTGTCTATCTTTATGCCTTGTTTACCACTGAACTTTTTGGATAGTACTTGCTAGTGCTATATGTGGTTTTGGACATTGAGATACACATTATTCATGATTATACTTTTGTTATCCGTTGTTATTTACTGTTCATGTCAAGATCATTAATGTTAATTGGAACATAGAGCTTAACTTGAGAAACACGTGCCACCACAAGGGTTTATGGACGCCCTTGGCTGATTAATTAGGAAAGCTAGTGGAGGACTACCTTACCCGAAAGGGGCAAGGGCAGTAGGGGAGTGGTCAGTGTAGGGAGGCCCTCGGGAGGATTTTGCTGCGATGGCGGTCCTGCAAGGGATTCCTGCATTGGAGCTTCCTATAAACTGTAGCGGGTTTTCTGAAGCTAGTGGAACTTTGTAAAGGCCTCGTAGTGTTACCCTGCCTCGCCTCCTCGGTAGAGGTGTATGGGAAGTCGCGATCCCTTGGCAGATGGGTAACATGACTTGTGGGTAAAGGGTACCACCTCTGCAGAGTGTAAAACTGGTATACTAGCCGAGCTCACGGTCATGAGCAGCTCAGGACTCTCTGATGATTAATTTATGGAACTAAATTCAAATTGTCATATGCATTGCATCGCAGGTGACGTTGTTACTTTTGTTCTACTATTTAATTGGGTTGGTATTTACTTATACTTAGTAATTGCTAATAAAATTTTGACCAACTATAAAAGCAATGCTCAGCTCTAACCATCCTCTTTGGTAAGCCTTACACTTCACGTGAGCTCCCACCTTTGGCGAGTTCATGCACATTATTCCCCACAACTTGTTGAGCGATGAACGTATGTGAGCTCACTCTTGCTGTCTCACCCCCCCCACAGGTCAAGAACAGGTACCACAGGATGAGGCGCATGGAGGATGCTGCGATGTGTTCGTGAGAGGTCTAGGCCGTCGTCTCCCAGTCAACTTTGGGTTGCTGGATCGTTTCCTCATATGATGTAAATATTTAATTATTTTTGTACAGAACTCCTGTTATATAGTAAAGATGTGACATTCGATCCTGTGCCACTATGCATCATATGTGTGAGACTTGGTCCCAGCACACCTGGTGTTTATGTTCGCGCCCGGGTTTTGGACCCCCGAAACCCGGGTGTGACATCGCGGGAGCATTTAATGCAAGGATGGCCTGACACCTCATCCTGACGCGTGCTCTTCAGTCGACAGAGCCGAAGTGACCGCAGTCACTTTGCCGCTCCACTGACCGACCTGACAAGAAGACAGCGCCGCCTGCGCCGCTCCGACTGCTGTGCCACTCAACAGAGTGAGGCTGACAGCAGCCAAGTCCAGCCTCGGGCGCCATAGGAAGTTCCGCCTCGCCCGACCCCAGGGCTCGGACTCAGCCTCGGCTCCGGAAGACGACGAACTCCGCCTCGCCCGATCCCAGGGCTTAGACTCAGCCTCGGCTCCGGAAGACGACGAACTCTGCCTCGCCCGACCCCAGGGCTCGGACTCAGCCTCGGCTCCGGAAGACAACGAACTCCGCCTCGCCCGACCTCAGGGCTCGGACTCAGCCTTGGCCT
Source organism: Zea mays (assembly GCF_902167145.1). Classification (NCBI taxonomy): domain Eukaryota; kingdom Viridiplantae; phylum Streptophyta; class Magnoliopsida; order Poales; family Poaceae; genus Zea; species Zea mays. The sequence continues at coordinate 218,420,583 of NC_050096.1, read as the reverse complement.
CGGACGACGGTCTCCGCCTCGCCCGACCCGGGGCTCGGACTCGACCTCGACCTCGGAAGACAGACTCGACCTCGACCTCAGAGGAGCCTCCGCCTCGCCCGACCTAGGGCTCGGGCCATCATTACCCTACCCCTAGCTAGCTCAAGCTACGGGGAACAAGACCGGCGTCCCATCTGGCTCGCCCCGGTAAACAAATAATGATGGCGCCCCGCATGCTCCATGACGGCGGCGACTCTCAGCCCCTTACGGAAGCAAGGAGACGTCAGCAAGGACTCGACAGCCCCGACAGCTGTCCTTCTGCAAGGCTCCAGCGCTCCTCCGACGGCCACGACATCACATGAACAGGGTGCCAAAACCTCTCCGGCTGCCACGACAGCATGTAGTTAGGGCTCTAGCTCCTCTCTGCTAGACACGTTAGCACACTGCTATATCCCCCATTGTACACCTGGGCCCCCTCCTTACGCCTATAAAAGGAAGGTCCAGGGCTCTCGTACGGGAGGGTTGGCCGCGTGGGAGGACGGGACGACGCGTAAAGTCCCTCGCTCTCTCCCACGCGGACGCTTGTAACCCCCTACTGCAAGCGCACCCAACCTGGGCGCAGGACAACACGAAGGCCGCGGGTTTCCCCTTTTTGCCTGTCTCCCTTTTTTCCCCCTTCGTGCTCTGTCTCGCGCCGACCCATCTGGATTGGGACACGCGGCGACAATTTACTCGTCGGTCCAGAGACCCCCGGGGTCGAAACGCCGACAATAAGTAGCCATATATAAGAAAGCAAAATATATTTGTAGATACAAAATTAATGTATCACTGTATCGTACTACTAAAGATAAATATTGTTTCGCCTATCTAAATAGATGGACCCTACTTAATAAAAAATATAAAAACATATTTCATTCATGACGACATAGTGGATTAGATTCAATAAAGAGTCAATGGCTAATAAAACTAATAAGTACCACATTACTCCAAGACTTATAATGAAAATATATCCTTGGATTTTTGTAACACCCTAATTTTAAAACCAAAATATATTTTATATGTGTTTAAATTACTTTGTGGAGAAGACATTAACTATTTTCTAGATTAAAAGTATATGTTTTTTTCTCAAACTTGAGTAATGCATTTATGCCACTATATTTATTTTGTTTTAAGTGAATTCAAATTTATTTGCTTTAAATTTGGTTTAATTTTCTATTTCAATTTTAAAATCCAAATCAGAAAAGAACAGTGGTCACGTGCGTCCCAATGGCTTTCAACCACATAGTGACAGCAGTGTTAGTCTCCTCTCTTTCTCTGAGTCACTGACAGACTGGACCTTGCTCTCTAGTCTCTCAACCACAACACTCTCGGAGTCGATGATCAGTGGGACCCCTTGTCATCTCCTTCCTCCTTCCCACACTGCGTCGTGTTAGGGGAATAAGCTGACTCGGGCCACCACCGTTCTTCTCAAGTCTCACCCTAGCATGACTCGTCGATCGAGACCAACTTAGACACATGTCCGACTGATTCCTTCCCTAACTTGTTCTGTTTCATTCCCATTCGGCCCAAACCAAGTCCTAGTAAAATTGAGTTCACCGAGGAGTTCCTTACACGTGACGCATTGCCCTAGCCTTACCTTAAGAACTATAGTCCTAGGACTATAAGTTGAGCTTCATGATCCCATGCTCTCATCTAATCAAGCCATAGCCTTCTCAATACTATAGTGCAAAGCTTCTGGCTTGTTTAAAAGAATCCCCTCATTGTGTCTCATCCACTATCAAGTTATGATGTCTTGTGTGCCACCCTGTGGTTGGAACGTTACAAAGTGGACGGTTGACGCCGGCCCATTAGTGATGGGGTCCATGGTTCAGGGATTTTCTCAGTTGGGACCAATCCACCAATGTTTCGATCTCTTCTTAATATTATACCGGGAGGGTGATCGTTCCCTCCTCGGTCGAGTTTTATTGCTAGGCTTTTTGAGCTTTTAGTGACTTAACCACCATCTAGACCAAGCATAGAATCTTAACTAGGTTTAGAACGCCTAAAACACATACCCCGTTGAACTCCACTGCCCTGTGTTACCCTATTCATAGAGGTCGACGACTTGTCGTGCCACTCCATCACACACTGTTGTTCAATCTCCGACACCAAATCCGTCCCACGAGCTTCACAATGAGGTACTGATTCAATCCCGTCGTTGACCCCAATTATGTTTTAAGGCCTAAGTAATTGCTCATTGATGTACTCCATCGCTGTTATAAGGCCTCCACCATGATGAGTCGTTATCCCATCACCTGCCACCTCCAATTCGCCACCCTTGAGTTCGTCTGTGAGTGCTTTAGATTTTTCAGTAGATCCCATCATTGGAGGCACTTAGGATCATCGGGTCCATGAATTCTGGTGATCCAACACTGTGGAGGAGGTTGTCATCGAGCAAGACCACCATAGGCCAATCTAATCTAAGATGTTAGATTCTGATCCAACGGTCACAATGCACCCATGTAAGTCAATACCAATCAACCCTACGTTGGCGCTGTAATTTTGCTAAAGTGTCCCTCTATTTTCTTTTAATCAACCCACAATCCATTCCAGTGTTAACCAGGAACAGAATTCTTACATTTGTAACCTCATCATTTAGAAATAATTGGGGAATATCACCTAGTTTTTATACATTGAATATATATATATATTATTTAAAATATGTTTTTGATAGTTTTGGTCAAGTTGGAATAGTCTTGACATGTAGAATATTTTCAAAACCTTTTCGCTCTATGTCTTCATTGGTTGGTGTAATGTTTGTCATGTTTTGTGTATGATTACTCCGTATAAAGGCGAAGGAGTGTATGTGTTCTGAAGGCCAAACTTGGGAGGACACTAAGCAGTGTGAGGAAGGAAAGTATTCCATAACCTATGCTCTGTTTACCATAATATCACTAAAAGGAACGTGAACGTCTAAGAGAGGGTGAATTATCACAACCATTTTTCATGCTAATCTAGGCCTCTAATATTTCTCTTAAATAAAACCTATATGGATAAACAAGCATTGGTATGTGCAACTAAGTTTTTGTCAAAGTGTTGTTATCTCTACTGTAAAAAGAGTTTTGCAACCTGGGTTCTAGACCTATTCACTAGTCTATACCTAAGCTAATAAGATAAAGCACCCAACAAAGGTAATAATATAAATGTATAAGCTTAAATATGATAGAGATGCAAACTCCTATGCACACGCTAATATTTTTACCAAGGTATCAATAAGGTGCAAGCTTCTTACTAGTCCTTCTTAGAGTCCATGAAACGGTAGCCCATGCGATGACCAAGCTCTATAGATAGCCACGAGCCTTCTCCATGTGCAAGTGGTGCTCCGCTTCTATCTCTATCAGGTGCTCACTGTCGAGATTCTTGCTGAAATGTCATTAGTCTCGTTTCCTCCAGTACATAGTGAAGGCTACACCACAGACGTAGTTGATGTGATCTTACAAGTTACAACCCCACTCGGTACAATACAATGGCATGCATAACGTTAAGGAATACAATGGTGCACATAAGCACTAATGCGTTGAGAATGTCTAACCTCACTTCTAACAACTAGAAACAAACCTAGAGCAAACGTTATGATAACGGTCTAACTAATCTAAGCACTTTACGAATCATCAATGCTAATCACTGATTCTTTTAGCACTTAGGTGTCTAGAGCCAAAGGATTAGAGTATCAACTCCCTAACAATGTTTCCGAGCTCCACATATGAGAAATGACTGGTTTAGATGGTATTTATAGTCTCCCCTTGCAAAAAAAAAAAAAGTTAAAACCAAGCAGACTCTTCTATGCAGCAAAAAAGAAAACCCCGTATACTCGGCTATCCCATCTGCAAATCTACTAGCTTCTACTCTTGGCTAGTAAAAGAATGGATAATTGCAAATTTAGCTCTGCAAGTCACCATCATCGACGATCTATCTTGCTTGCATACATACATATATGGCTGGGGGCTAATCAAGTAACTAATCCGATCCCAAATGATCAAAGTCCAAGCATCCCTCCCTCTACAAAGCCCCGAAATAAATAAGCTCAATCTCCGTCACTAGTTCCTATCTAGCCAGAGACATTCAGACATACATATACATACATAGTGCTACTACATAAGCTTAAACCTAAGCCTTGGATCGATGTACTTACTCCTCATATATGGCAAAGGTAGCTAGCTAGATACTAGATAGAGGCTGCTCGAGCTACCTGTCCTAGCTAGATCCCACTACATGCAACTGCAAGGCGCGTGGTGAAGTCGAGCATGCATGCACATGCGCGCGCGTTCATGTGGCTCCGACCCCGAGGAAATCTATGAACGCTGGCGGCGGCGGCGCCGCGGCAGCTTCAAAGTGAGCGCCGGAGCCCTGCTGTCTTGTCGTCCCTTCAAAGGCGGCCGCGCCCCCGTTGTTGCCCAAGACGAAGGGCGGCTCGTGGTGGCCGGCCGCGGCCACGCCGACGCCGTCGATCCAGCCGCTTTGAACGGGCAGCTGCAGGAGCTGATGCGGCTCCCCGTACCGGGCGACGCCGGGCGCGTCCGACGACGGCGGCCAGGGAAGGCGCCTGCTGTCGGCGTGCGCCGCCGCGCTGCTGGGCCCTGTTTGGCATGGATCAGAAGACAAGCAGATTGGAAGGTCGCGTGAGAGAGAGAGACAGTGGTGTTACTAGCGACTGATTAATTGCATCTTGGAAGTTAGAGACCAGCAGGAAAGCGACGCCGCGATGGCACACAATCAAGAAACCAATAGTAATCAGCTGAGCAGGGAATTAAGAAGCAAACAGAACCCTCCAAGAAAAGAAAACGCACGCACAGCACAGCACAGCACACAGGAGATATGTTGTATGCGAGAACAGAAGGCACAGCACAGCAGCAGGTGAGCAACAAGGGGCAGGCAGGTAGCGCCCTCGCGCATTGATGGCGGGCATCGCCTTGGCACGTCATCTAAAGCCCCTCACTGCTGCTCTGCTCTGCTCACCTCTTGGCAGCGAGCGAGCGTGTGCGGCACTGTGCGACATGCAGTGCGCGCCACTGTGGCGCCGTGCTCAAAGTCCAAAGTCTTCCCGGCCGGCGCGGCCTGTGCGTGCCTGGTCTGGTCTCCGATGCCGACGAGATCTCGCCCGCAGGGCTTCCTATTTCAAGCAAAGGCATTTACGCCCGCCAGGGGCCGGTGGCGAGCAAGGCTGTGCGTGCCTGGCTACCCACGCTGCGGCGGGATCGGACGGGTCGGAGGCCGTGCTGCAGTGCACCGCCCGATCGAGGCCTCCATTGATTCGTCCCCGTGTCTCTCCCTATCATGGAATCACGGTTCATCGATGCTGTGCGCCTGCCTGCCTGCCTGAATGTACTGTGTGCCGAACCGTGCGGACTCCTCTCCTCGATCGATCGATCATCCTCCACCCTCTACAGTGCAAACGCAGCAGCCGCAACCGTACAGGTACAGCTAGCCCCTCCCCTCAGCCTCAGCCCTCAGGTAGATAGATAGGTCTCGTCACACGAACACTGTAAACAAAGCCCGGCTAGGTCACAGTAAAAATAAAAGAAAATCCATGATCCATCACTGGCGGCTAGGAGAACACTAGACCAGTCCCCGTCGCACTCGCTCATAGATGGGCTCCGCGAGCTTCTCGAGCTCGTCTGTTAGCCAGTGTTGCCGGCCGGACTCGGTGGGGGGCAACAATCAGCCGGGAGTTACTGTGCCAGCAGGGGCCCGCCTGTCATACATACATCATCCCATCCGTGGCGTGCGAGTGCGGTGTCGTGCTAGCAGGTAATGGCGGGCCGGGTAGGGATTGCCGGAGTGCTCACCAGGGAACAAGCAGAAGGGATGTATTTGCGTTGGCGGCGGCGGGTCCTCAGCCGAAGCGGCGCCTGGCGGGAACGGGAAGGTGCAGTATTGGTGGCGGATGCCGAAGCCGTAGGGGTCCGCGGCGAAGCTGTAGGCGGCGTCGTGGGCGTGGGCCGCCGCGGCGGCGGCCAGCAGGTGGTGGTGCTGGCCGACGGCGACGTCTCCCGCGCCCGCGCCCGGCGGCATTGCGACCGCGGCGGAGGCTGCCTCGAGCTTCCGCTGGACTGCCTGGTTGAGCTTGCGGCGGCGGTAGGCCGTGGACTGCTCGCGGTACTTGCGCGCCATGATGACGTGCCAGTGGTTCTTCACGGCGTTGTCCGTGCGGCCGGGGAAGAGGCGCGCGATCATGGCCCACTTGTTGCCGTAGAAGCGGTGCGCAGCCATCAGGCGCTCCTCCTCCTCGTCGCTGAAGGGGCGCTTGCTGATCCGGGGGTCTAGCTGGTTGAACCAGCGGAGGCGGCAGCTCTTCCCTGCGCAGCAAGCATTGCAGTAATAGGCCATGCGGAGCTAAACCTTGTTGTTGTTAAAATGTATGTATACAGTGTCTTTGTATGGGGATGGATGATCGGTGCAGCTGAGCCTGAGGCTGAGGTCAGTCAGATGAGATTACCACAATGCAAGATGATGATGATGGACGCGCGTACCGGATCTGCCGTCCAGCTTCTCGGCGATGAGGTTCCAGTTCTGGGGCCCGTACAGCGCGACGAGCTCACGGAGCTTGGCGTCCTCCGCTGGGCGCCAGTGGCCGCGCGCCGCGAGCCGGGACTGGCCGCTGCTGCTGCTCTCCTGGAGGTCGGCGGCATTGCCGCCGGCGGCAGCGGTGGCGGCCGTGTCCATGGTGGTGGTACCGGCCGTGAGCACGCGGCCTCCGCCCTTGGATGAGCACGAGGACGAGGCGGCGGCCTGGTCGGCCGCGGCAGCCGCTGGCGACACTCGCAGCAGCCATGTCGGGGCCGGCGACGAGCACGGCATCGTCGTCAGTTGCCGCGGGAGAGACGGAGACGAGTTGAGGATGTGCGCGCGAGCGGGACGAGCGACACTGCTCCCGTTTCTTCCGCAGCAGAAAACCGCACGGCTGGAGGTAGAGGAAGAGGCCAGAGCTACTCCTACACGCTACAGGGAGGCAGGCATCTCACTCTCCCCCACGCACGCACGCACCCTCTCATTCCCGTCAGATGGACGGATCGCTCGGGCGCACGCACTCCCCTGTCTAAAAACCGCAGGAGGAGGGGGAGGGGAGGGGAGGGCCGGGCGTAGTCCGGAGTCCGGAACGCGTGTGTGCTTTTCACTGTTGGATAGGCTAGCTGCTCCTCCTGGTGCTGGGCAGTGCGGGCGGGAATGGGGAGGGATCGTCTGTGCTGGCTCGCGGGACGCCGCGCCGGTGGTGGCTGCTGCTCCGGGTCGGGGATTGCAGGGCACGGGCACGGGCACGGGCACGGGAGGGGGATAGCTACCAAGGGTGTTGTTTGCAAGTACATACAGCTTGCTTGCTTGCTTGCTTTGGATCTCAATCAGTTTGCAAAAGAAAAGAAAGTTACTACTCTATTAACACATGTGTACTGCATATGGCAAAAGCTTTTTGAAAAGGCGAAGTGCAAGGCACGGAACTGGGAAAGAAGGGGTGAAAAATAGTCGTAGAGAGAGAGAGAGAGCACACTGGCGGGAGTTATTTTACTAGGGTTCGCGCGGTAAAAACTGGAGGCGGAGGAGGGGTAATTAAGGTAAGGGCGCAGAAGATCTTACTGCACGCAAGGCTTGTCACTGTCCCAGCTGTCTACTACTACCACCACACCGCCCGCTGCCATCTCTCATGGCTTTCACCGAGTTTAACAAAGCATCGGGCGTCCCCACCGCACGTGTAGATGTCATCTCACCACATGTGTGGCTTGCAAGGACGACGCACGGCCAGAGAGAGATAGAGAGAGAGAAGGTTAGCACTGTAGCCCGCCTGCCTGATCGTCGATCTACTACTACTTGCTACTGGTCTCTTTCTCTTTCTTCTCTCTCTCCCCCTCCCCATTCAGTTTTCACTCTCAACAGTGGATCGGTACGTCCGAGCGTACGTACGTGTACATGCGCCCAACAGTTTGAAGCGCGTGTACACACACACGGACGCTTTTCCTCGCGAATCGCGATGGAAATCTGGACGGGAATGGGAACCGGCTATTAATTACGGCATCCAATCATCAGCGGTAACAGAAACTGTGCTCTTTGCACGACGACTGGCCGGTGAATAATGTGTACTCTGAGGGCCAAGTAGACCTGTGCAGAGTTCAGTGGCTGCTTAGTCAAGTAGTAATGCATAGACAATATACTACTCTGCAACGCTTGACTGGCCATATAAAACGACCAGCTCAGGGAGGCTGCTGGGCCTTATTAAACACACACGCACGCACGCACAAACACACACCACCTTTCTCTTGACCGGGAGTTAATGTTTTCGTACTTAGCCAATAAAAGTACTCAAACTGATGCCTTTTGTTTTTTTTAAAAAAAAAGAAGAAAAGAAAAGAAGGCAGAGATCGCAATCTTCCAGCAGGAATCTCAAAGGAGCAGCAGGACGCAACGTCAAGTACGAGACCAGCGCAAATTAAATAGAGGCCCCTGCAGGTGGTGCATGCGGGTTTCAGGCAGCAGGTTCGGCCTATTTTCTTTTTTTTTTGTAATAATAATAATAATAATAAGAAACAAAAGCATGAGTGGGATTGTTAAATGTGCAGAGCTGCTGGGCGGGGTACGAGTCCCAACAATAAACAGGCTCTCTTGCATTGCTTTGAGTTGCCTGGGTAGTAGACTAGTAGTAGAGTAGATGAGATGATCTATCTCCCAGGCGCGGAGCCCTGATGCCTTGACAGAACATGCATGCCCTCCAGTGCTGTCTGAATGAGCCCTGCAACCACTACAGGCACCTATCTTTTCAACTGCACGGGGGGGCGCAGGCCCCGCGCACTGTGCCGCTGCCGCTCTGCCCCCGGCGCACGCACGCACGCACGGCTTCGTTCGTCCACACCCAGCGACATTATTGTGTCTCCAAAACTCCCGATAATAATAATAATAATATCATAATGCATCACTTGAGTTGAGGGCTGCTGTTCATAAATAACATCATCTACTACCATGTAGGCAAAAGCCTTTTGTGCTCCGCAGAACTAATAAATCAAATATCTAAACACCTCGAATCAGCTTGGCGTTCCCACGAAGAATGGAAAATCTATCTCAATATATTTTGTTCGAGTATAAAACATTGAGTTTGCTCAAAGATGTTGACGAAGGTGGGCTTCGTGTAGTAAATTATATCCACCGAAGATACATGTTGCGAAGGAGCAATTTCCCTTCTTCTCCATAGCCTTTTGCTGATGCAAAATGATGTATGATACAATGCTATGCGATATGTTATGATGGTATGATGCAAAATAATATTTATGCCGAAGGTAAAAAAAACCTACACGAATACACATCCAGACTTTGCGTCCCCTTAGGAACGACTTTGGAGTCTCTTCACCCTTTACTTAGGTAGTATTTCAGCTCTGCATCCCCTTAGGAACGACTTTTGAACTTCTTCACCTGTTACTTAGGTGGCATTCAGGCTCTGCATTCCCTTAGGAGTGATTTGGAGTCTCTTCACCTTTTACTTAGGTGGCATTTTGGCTCTGTATTCCCTTAGAAACGACTTTTGAGCTTCAGAACTTACTCTGCGCTCCCTTAGGAACGTCTTTGGAGCTTAGGAACTTGATTTTGTCACACTCGATGGTGTAACGATAGGTTTATTACATCAAGTTGAATGTTAAACCTTACTATATTGTCTTTTGCAACAGAAATATGAAAGCAAAAAATAGTAGAAATGGGACATATCAGGACTTTCTTTTGACCAAAACGATGTGTCATCTTCAGTAGATGTGCCTGGCCTCAGGTACAGTACTGTTAACTGTGCGAACCTCAGACTGATCCCGAAGATCACGTTGTTGTTGAGGCCAAAGGTGCCCTTCTGGCTGCTTATCATGGCTTGGGGCAGGCACCATTGGTGGGGGTGGCAGTAATTGGGCCCAGGAAGCTTGGGAGTGACTTGGTGAAGCTGTAGTCTATTGGTTGCCTACATATTCTGGGATGTATGGAGAGTAGCACGAAGCAGTATAAAGGACTTGCTTCGGCTGGTTCTGCCATGCCTCGGCTTCAACAATTTCCTTTTGCTTCTGGATTGTGACCTGACACGTCCTTGTTGTGTGGCCCTTAACCTCGTCACAGAAGAGGCAATACAACTTCCTGGGTTGATTACCGAATCTTCCTCCACTGAAGCTTCTTCCTCCTCTGCCTCTCGGAGCTGGTGGCCTATAGGAAGTTTGCTGCATGCTCGAAGACTGTGAGCGATGATGGCCGCTCTGAGCACTATTGGGCCTTTCATCGTTAGCATTGGAGTTATGGATTGACCTGATATGCCTGGGATGAAGTCCTCCTCCGAAGCCCCTGGTCATCTCAGAAAACTTGTATGCTTCCTCCCTTCTTTGGCGGAAATCATTATCGACCCAGATGTACTCATCCATCTTCTTAAGGAACTTCTCCAGGGTTTGTGGGGGCTTCCTAGCGAAATATTTGGTTGTAGGTCCTGGCCGAAGCCCCTTAATCATGGCCTCAATGACAATTTCATTGGGCACTATAGGCGATTGAGCTCTCAAACGTAGGAACCTTCGGACGTAAGCCTACAGGTACTCCTCCTGGTCTTGCGTGCACTGGAACAAGGCCTGAGCAATAATTGGCTTTGTCTGAAAGCCCTGGAAACTAGTGACCAGCATATCCTTCAGCTTCTGCCATGATGTGATTGTCCCTGATCTAAGGGAGGAATACCATGTCTAGGCCACGCTTCTGACTGCCATGACGAAGAACTTTGCCATGATAGTAGCGTTGCCCCCGTACGAGGATATTGTTGCCTCGTAACTCATCAGAAATTGCTTTGGATCCGAGTGCCCATCATACATGGGCAACTAAGGTGGCTTGTAAGATTATGGCCACGGGGTAGCCTGCAATTCTGCCACCAGAGGAGAAGCATCATCAAAAGTAAAGTTACCATGATGAAAGTCATTGTACCATTCATCTTCGTTGAATGAGCTCTCCTGACGAAGCTCCCTGTGCTGAGGCCTTCGATCTTGGCCATCTTGAGTAAGATGACGCATCTCCTCAGCTGCGTCGTCAATCTTCTTCTGAAGATCGGCCAGCCGGAGCATTTTCTCACTTTTTCTTTGCACCTGTTGATGGATTGCTTCTAAATCCCTGATCTCCTGGTCAAGCTGGTCCTTTTGAAGAGTTGGGCTAGTGGCCTTCCTCTTTTGGTTCCTAGCCTCGCGCAAGGAGAGTGCGTCCTGGTTTGTGTCCAGTGGCTGGCATCGTTGCCTTCTTCGGCGGCATGTCGAAGGTTGATGCTTGCCGAAGGTTGTGGAAGTGAGTTCACCGGAGGTGGGCGCCAAATGTTGGTCACTTGTTCTCAAATGGTGTAAGTCAAGAACAAGGCAACACAATTGTTAATCGTAAAGGACCTTCGTCCCTCGAAGTATTATCTCCTTACGGGTGTAATACTCTTCGGACGAAGGTCAGGAAGGACACACCTTCATCATATCAATACAAAGATAGGGATACAAGGAAATAAATATGATAGTTAAATCATAATAATTCTTTTATTCTTTCATTCCATAAAACATATATGAATATCTATAATAATAATATTACATTAGTACCTTCGGCTTGTTGAAGGCGAGGATGCGAGAGAGTGAATACAATTCAGCCTGAACAGTACGATGTTACTGTTCATCTATTTATAGGCACGGGACGCAGCCCGAGCAAAAGTTCATTTATGTTCTTAATGTTTACACATGATCGTAATACAAATTATAAAGGACCAAATAGTCTTTTCCTTCTTCAGCCATTATCAGCATTCCTCCGTTTTCCTTCTTCAGCTATTTATGTCCGCTATTAGCTTCGGCGTTTACTCTTGTCTTCTTTAGATCTATCTTCATCATGTGTGTCTTTCGTCATTAGAAAGAGGCTTATCTCCTAGAGACGAAGCTTCCTGTAATAGTTCATGCTAAAGCCAAATGGTTAATTATGTTTTTAGGACCTTCGGAAGGGGAAGGCCCCCAATAATATATTTGCATAAGAACATTACACCATACAATATATAATATTATAAAAGCGAGCAATATAAAATAGAGAGCACTTCTACGGTTACGCGAGAAAAAGAACCGCAATAGTCGAAGCTACGGTCGAGGGGTTAACGTGTTTACACTAAGTAAGTATTAATTAGAATATTTAATTCGACGTAACTATATTAATCGCTATTTGTTAAATGCAACTAGAGCTATCGCCTAGTTTTAATTAGTTGTATTGCACTAACAACTCTTAGTTAAATAATTACTTTAAATAACATTAGCGACTCTAAGCAAGACGAATTAGTGGTGTAAGACGTAATACGTAAAGCGTGAAATAGTACGGCCGCACGCGCACGGTACGCGCACGGCGCGCAGGCCAACACCATACGCGAACACTAATAAACAAATAATATGATTAAACTAACTAATTATTTAATAGAATAGTTCAGTTAACATTGACTGCGCTGATGTTGATTTACAAATGTGCAATTCGAAATTATAAATTAGATTTAAATAAAACGTCGTTCTATTAGTCATCGATCAAACAAATGTTTAAATAAATTAAATAAAATATACAATATTAGGGAAAATACTTCTAACATGTAGATAATTTGAATATAAATCTAACACAACTTAAAAGGATTAAATCGGGTTTAAAACGTAAAAGCTATCACTGTTTTAAACTAAACTGAAATTCATGCGTACTAAATTACAAAACCGCCATCTTTCTACTCATCTCATCTTCTTCCTCCCATCCATAGAAGAGAGAGGAGGAGGGGGAGGGGGCTGCGCAGGGGGGGGGGCGCGCAGGCAGGGGCATAGGAGCGCGCGTGCAGGGCTGCGGGCTGGGCGCGGGCGCCTCCGCCGCCGCCGCTGACTGCCGGGGGGAGAGGGGGTCGCACCGGTGGGGAAAAAAGGAGGGGTGAGGGGCGCCGCCGCCGGGGGAGGTGAGGGGAGGGAGGGGAAGGCCCTACACATACGGGAAAACAGAGAAATGAAGAAACCTTAGGTAAAACAATGGAGGTTTCTCACCGGGAAAGAAGACCCTCGCCGGAGCCGAGGAGGAAATCGTCGATCGATGGAGATTCGGAGGTCCGATCGACGAACCGGACACACCCAGATGAAGCCCTCGACGAGACGAACGCAACGGTACCCTCGGATTCCACAGACGATGCACGGATCGGAAGTAATTGCTCGTCGGGTTGGAACCGCTTTCCGAACTTCGGCGAGCAATTCCGGGAGGTGGGAATTGAATCTGGAGAAACCATTTAGTGCTCTAGAACAGGCTCGACGAGGAGAAGCCAGATATGTATATATATCTAGGGTTCGGACGAGATGAAAATTCGGTTAAAATTCGGATTTTACCATTTATAAAATTCAGAAAAGCTTAGAAATCCATATTTTGTGCTCAAAATATTATAGATGCTTCCAAAAATTACAAAACAATTCCTAGAAATGGTTTGACACCTAATGAACTCAAAAAATATACTTAGAGTTTCTAAAAACATTATTAAGTACCTTAAATAAATAGATTTTGGTTTCTGGAAAATAGAAAAATATTCCAAAAAATATAAAAATCTACCAAGAGCTTCTATTGGATATACTAACATTTTTCAAAAACATTTTGCACTTTAGAAACACCGTGCAACAGCATGAATGCAACAACCAAAGTGCCTCTAGGGCTTATTCCACTAGGTTTATGTAACACCCCATCCAATCCCTGGACCGGTGGTACTTACTCCTGGCAACTCTATAGGATCATATATTGTCCCCACAGATCAACACAGGTCTTTTGTGCGCATTTTCTCCTCACTCATGCGCACCCGAGAAAACTTCCCGGTCGGTCACCCATCCCAAATTGCTCCAAGCCAAGTACGCTTAACTTGGGGTTCTTTCGAGATAGGCTTCCGAAAAAGAATATGCATCTTGTTGATATGAATACTCTATTAATCCTATTAAGCCTTGGGCCAGGATATCACAATCCACCCCCCCCTTAGAAGACCGACGTCCTCGTCGGTCAACCCCAATCCAGGAACCTCCCCTCTTGGCCACGTCTGTATGTCTAGTGCCATCATATGCCATGCCATTTGACCACTCTGGGCCCACATGTGCCATGCGCCATACACCCGAACCCACTAGCCCACACACGCCCGTGAAACCGTGAGGGTTGGCTCTGATACCACTTGTAACACCCCGTCCAATCCTTGGACCGACGGTACTTATTCCTGGCAGCTCTCTAGGATCATATATTGTCCCCACAGATCAACACAGGTCTTTTGTGTGCACTTTGTCCTCACTCATGCGCACCCGAGAAAACTTCTCAATCGGTCACCCATCCCAAATTGCTCCAAGCTAAGCACGCTTAACTTGGAGGTTCTTTCGAGATAGGCTTCCGAAAAAGAAGATGCACCTTGTTGGTATGGATACTCTATTAATTCTATTAATCCTTGGGCCAGGATATCCCATCCTAGGGGCCAGGATATCACAGTTTATGTCGATACAAAAAAATAATTCTCCATTTTTAGGAAAAAGAGAAGGAAAACAGAGAAATGAGAGAGTAACACCTGAAAGAAATTTTATACCCCCAAATTTAGGGTGTTACAAATTTAACCCCCTTAACAAAATCTCGCCCTCGAGATTCAAGAAAATGCTAGCAAGAAAATGAGATTTGTTCATAGGTCTTTCATAACTTCTTTTAACTCAACTTTGACTCTGGCAACTTTAACCTGCAGACTGGTTGCTTTGACCTTCAGATGTTCATGACCCACTGATGCAATTGTTGAGGATCTCTTGGACCTGTGGGTTAGGACCCACACACGCTTTCGCTACGCCACTTTGATCTTGTTGGTTGCTGTTGATCGCATTGTCTTCATTGGGGTTAGCGGCTAACCCCCTTAACAGGAGCGTTGATATGCACTTGGTGAAGATGCTGCCGACTCTGATCTTGACTGATTAAGAGAGGTTGGAGGTTGCCAACCGGACAGGTGCAAGAGGAAAGGGTGTAGATAGAAAAGGTAAGCATAGATGTGTTAAAGAGAGAAAAGGTGAAAGGGAAATAGGGTTAACCGTTTCCTACAATTAATTTTGGTGGTTGAATGCCCAACACAAATATATGGACTAACTAGTTTGCTCTAGAATACAGGTTCTACAGGTGCATAAGGTTCAACACAAACCAATAAATATTCAAGTTAGGGATCTAATTCAGAAGGAGCAAAAAGGACTTGAGTGTGCTGTGGTCTGGCGCACCGGACTGTCCGGTGTGCCACCGGACAGTGTCCGGTGCATCAGGACCGTACAGGGTCCAACCAGCCACTCTCGGGAAAACTCGGGCACGCTCCGCTATAATTCACCAGACTGTCCGGTGTGTGTCGGGTACCGTAATTAGGGGTACCCCCAATGCTCCTTAACCTGGCTAGAAAACATCCTCAAAACAGGTCGTAAGGACCGGTAAGCGTGGTTCCAAGTTGAAGCCTCAGAGACGCAATCTCGTCTCACCCGAGCCCGGCCTCGGGCAAGAACAGTAGTACCGGACAGATTCACGCCTCGCCCGAGGACCTCCTCAGGCAGTGGGCGCACCCTCGGCTCGCCCGTAGCCAAGCACATGCAAACTTTGGCGTGCAGCGACCTCGGCCAAATCGCCTTACCAACCGACCGTATCGCATGCACATTTAATGCGGGGATCGCCTGACACCTTATCCTGACATGCGCGCCTCAGTCGGCAAGGTTGAAGTGACCGCAGTCACTTCACCCCTTTACTGATCGTTCTGACAGGAAAACAACACTATTCACCCCATTCCGACTACTGTGCCAACCACCAGGGTAAAACTAATGACAGTAAGTCACGACCTCCCCCGAGTTCAGCCTCAGGCGCAACAGGGAGCTCCGCCTCGCCCGACCTCAGGCCTCGGCATCAGCCTCGGCCTCGGGAGAAGGTCTCCGCCTCGCCCGACCCCGGGCCTCGGCCTCAGCCTCGGCCTCGGGAGGAGTCACATTCTCGCCCGACCTTAGCCTCGGCCTCAGGAGAAGTCTCCGCCTCGCCCGACCTCGGCCTCGGACCGACTACGCCACTGGGGATACATCATTACCCTACCCCTAGCTAGCTGCCTCAGGCTATGAAGGAACAAGACAGGTGTCCCATCTGGATTACTCCGGTAACAGGTAATGATGGTTCCCTGCGTGCATCCATGACGTCGGTTGTTCTCAACACTCTACGAAAGAAAGAAACGTCAGCAGGACCCCGTGCCGCAACGGCAGCTGCGCTTCTACAGGGCTCAAGTACTTCTCCACCGGCCACGTTAGCACATAGCTACACCCCCATTGTATAGCTGGACCATCTCCTTGTATCTATAAAAGGGGATGTCCAGGGCCTTCCAAGAGGCAGGCAGAGAGTGGGAGAAACGCAGAGGAGGCTAACTCATACAGCTCACCTCAGGGCCGAACACACACACACTCTCTCTCTCAACGCTTGTAACTCCGACTATGAGCACCTCGGTGCAAGATAATATAAGCCTCATCCTCCCTCTTGTATTCCATCTTGCATCAACCCATCTGGGCAGGGACACACAGCGACAAATTCTCTGATTGGTTGAGGGTCCTCGCGGGTCCGAAACGCTGACAGTTGGCGCGCCAGGTAGGGGCTTGATGTGTGTTGACAAATACTTTCCCGTTGAGTTCCAGATGGGCAATCTTCGGCAGCCTCTTCAGCCCGGGATGGTGCTCCACTTTGGGAGTCTCGAGTTCATGTTCTGCGACGGTAGCTACGACATGGTACTCCTCCCCTCAGCACGACAACAACGACGGTCATCGGCTCGCCCGGCGGAGGCAAACTCGACGACGTCTTCCCCCCATGGCGGAAGAAGAGCACCCGGGTTTACTTGCCACCCTCCTCACCGGAGGAGGAGGAGACGGGGCAACCGTGGCCAGGCAGGAGGTGGCACCTCGTCGGCTGTCGGACCAGAGCGAGTCGACGACGCCAGCACCCCTGCGGGGGACATGTCGGGTGTTGTCCTCGCACCTGAGACAACGACGGGTGTCACTTCCTCGCAACGTGCCAACCCCAAGCAGACTGATGACGCCGGCACCCTTGCGAGGGACTTGTCGGACATTAGTCTCGCACCTGAGATAACAACACGCTCTGTCCCTGATGCGACTTCACCACCATCCATCAACTAGGAGGTACCATCAGTCTTCCACCCTGTTCCCTTTAGATTCTGCTTCGATCCACCAAGCGACCCCGCTTCGGTGAGCGCTTTCGCGAGGGCATATCCTGACCTTCCAGGGTACCATATGTGGTCAATCTGGGACCGACTGATGGTCGTCTCAACCTACGGACCCGCGGGTTCCGAGGAAGAGGACGACCCTGACTTCAGTTGGGATTTCTCTGGACTCAGTGATCCCAGTGCCATGCGAGACTTCATGTTCGCATGTGACTACTGCCTCTCCGGTTGCTCTGACGATGGCCACAACCTTGACGATGAGGGTTACGACCCAAGTCGCGAGTGTTTCCACATCGATCAGGGGGATCACGACGAAGACGACCGCCTCGGCATGCCAGAGAACGACGACGCCCCTGCGCCTGCGTCTCGCGTTGAGATCCCGCGGGAGCTAGCTGTGGTCCGAGTCCCTGCGGGGGGGGGGGGGGGGGTCAGGGCACACAGCTCGAGCAACTCTGCGAGATGCAGGCCAAGCTCGACGAAGAAACAAGGCGACTTGTGCAGCTCTGACAAAACATCGAGCAGGAGGGGGCAGGCCGGAGGAGCACGTCATCGGGCCCATGACGTCCAACACCGTATCATTGATGATGCCAGGGCAGGGCTGCCCCTGGCCTTCAACGGGGCCGACCAGAACCTAGCTACAGCGGCGATGGGTCACTTATGAAAACCGGAGCGGGTGTTGGCTTGCTCTTCATTTCACCCCTCGGGAAACATGTGCGCTACGTGATACGCCTCCATTTTCCGGCGTCAAACAACATGGCCGAGTATGAGGCTTTGGTTAATGGGTTGCGCATCGCCGTCGAGCTAGGGGTTTGGCGCCTCGACGCTCGCGGCGACTCGCAGCTCGTTATTGACCAAGTCATGAAGAACTCCCATTGCCGCGATCGAAAAATGGAGGCCTACTGCGACGAAGTTCGGCGCTTGGAAGATAAGTTCTACGGGCTGGAACTCAACCATGTTGCTCCACGGTACAACGAGACTGCGGATGAGCTGGCTAAAATAGCCTCGGGGCGGACGACGGTTCCCCCGAACGTCTTCTCTAGGGACATATATCAACCATCCGTCAAACTCGACGACGCGCCCGAACCCGAGGAGACCTCGGCCCAGCTCGAGGTACCCTCGGCCACCGAGGGTGAGGCCCTGCGCGTCGAGGGAGAACAGAATGGGGTTACGCCAAACCTGAACTCGCCGTCCCCATACCTAGAATATCTCCTCCGAGGAGAGCTGCCCCTCGACAAGGCCGAAGCTCGGCGACTGGCTCGGCGCGCCAAGTCATTCGTTTTACTGGGTGATGAAAAAGAGTTATACCACCACAGCCCCTTAGGCATTCTCCAATGATGCATATCCGTCGCCCAAGGACAAGAGCTGTTACAAGAAATACACTCGGGGGCTTGCGGTCACCATGCAGCACCTCGGGCCCTCGTGGGAAAATCTTTCCGACAAGGTTTCTACTGGCCGACCGCGGTGGCCGACGCCACTAGAATTGTACGGTCCTGCCGAGGGTGTCAGTTCTACGCGAGACAGACGCACCTGCCCGCTCAGGCCCTGCAGACAATACCCATCACTTGGCCGTTTTCCGTGTGGGGTCTGGATCTCGTTGGTCCCTTGCAGAAGGCACCCGGGGGCTTCACGCACCTGCTGGTCGCCATCGACAATTTCTCCAAGTGGATCGAAGTCCGACCCTTAACCAGCATCGGGTCCGAGCAGGCGGCGGCATTCTTTACAAATATCATCCATCATTTTGGGGTCCCAAACTCCATCATCACCGACAATGGCACGCAGTTCACTAGGAAAAAGTTCCTAGACTTCTGCGAAGGCCACCACATCCGTGTGGACTGGGCCACCGTAGCTCACCCAATGACAAATGGGCAGATGGAGCGCGCCAATGGCATGATTTTGCAGGGACTAAAACCAAGGATCTACAACGACCTCAACAAGTTTGGCAAGCGGTGGATAAAGGAACTACCCTCGGTGGTTTGGAGTCTGAGAACGATGCCGAGCCGGGCCACGGGCTTCTCGCCGTTTTTCCTAGTCTTCGGGGCCGAGGCCATCTTACCCACGGACTTGGAATACGGTTCCCCGAGGACAAAGGCATACGATGACCAAAACAACTAGACCAGTCGAGAGGATTCATTGGACCTACTAGAAGAGGCTCAGGACGTAGCCTTACTACACTCGGCGCGGTATCAGCAGTCTCTTCGACGCTACCACGCCCGAAGGGTTTGGCCCCGAGGCTTCCAAGTGGGAGACTTGGTACTTTGGCTGCGACAAGACGCCCGAGGGTGCCACAAGCTTACTCCTCCCTGGGAAGGGTCGTTCATCATCGCCATGATTTTGAAGCCCGGGACATACAAGCTGGCCAACGATCGAGGCGAAGTCTACAACAACGCTTGGAACATCCAACAGCTACGTCGCTTCTACCCTTAAAATGTTTCAAGTCATTCATGTATCTTGCTTTCTTTACGTGTATAAATAAAATTTAACCGTCAAGGGAGGATCGGCTTTGCTTCAGCAAAAACCGAACCTCCCTCAGAGGCTAGAAGGGGGGAACCCCCTCTGCGTCAAAATTTTCCTCGAAAAAGTTTTCCGCCAAAACGACTTTCGTGCTTTTCTACTATATCGATAACAGAATCCTAAAAACGACGAGAGGAACCTTAAACGGCAAGGCCGACCAAGCCGAGGGACTCCTACGCCTCCGGTATACGGATACCTCACTCATCACCTTCCGCGAAAAGTAACTCACGCTCGGATAAGTGATTCTGCTACCGACGAACAAGTCCTAACGCACGAAACAAGAGGAAAGAAAACGCAGCTTTATACTCTGACACTAAAAATGTTTAGGCCTCAGCGGCCACAAGAAACATACGCATACTTAAAACAAACTGTTCCTAC
The DNA here is from genome assembly GCF_902167145.1 of Zea mays. Lineage (NCBI taxonomy): Eukaryota > Viridiplantae > Streptophyta > Magnoliopsida > Poales > Poaceae > Zea > Zea mays. The sequence goes on along the minus strand of NC_050096.1, from coordinate 218,400,500 downwards.
AGGCTCATGTATCGGCAGGGGGAGGAGCAGCACCCTCGGCGTCGTTTCCACCCTCGGCAGAATCTGGCCCAGCCTCAGACGGCGACACGGACGGAAGGATCTCCACCTCAAAGGAGGAAGCCAGCGCCGTGCTTGGGCCCTCGACAGCCGCGTCAAGCCTCTGGACCTCGGCTAAGGCGGCCCCCTCTTCGTCGGGTAAGAAGTACCCCTCGCTGACCCGTTCCAAATCCACGTCGTAGTGGGAAGCGAGGACGGCGAAGGCCCGCCTAACGCCATGGTGCAGCGCCCCGCGGAGTCTGCTACGCACATGGCCGCCCAAGGCCCGCAGGTGACTCTAGGGGGAGCTACCCGAGGGGACGTCATCGAGGCCAAAGGCCCGGCAAAAGGCCGAGATAGCCTCGGACATGGCCACGCAGTTGGCCTCCTTCTGCTCAGCCGCCTGGGCAAGTGCCTTGCAGTTCTTGACGGACTCGTTAAGAGCCGTCTCGAAACCTGCAGACAACCGGACAATGTTCTTCAGACACGAGGAGAAGAATGAAGACAAAAACAAAGTCACAAAGCGGACAAAACATACGTTCGGCCCGGGCATGCTGCTGTAAGGCCATAGCTTGGGCGTGCCTTTCGACTGCGTCGATAGCGGAATACTAAAGACGAGCGAGAGAGACCTTGAACGGCAAGGCCGACCGAGCCGAGGGACTCCTACGCCTCCGGGATACGGATACCTCACTCATCACCTTCCGTGAAAGGTAGCTCACACTCGGATAAGTGATTCTGCTACCAAGGAACAACTCCTGATGCTCAAAATAAGAGGAAAGAAGCACAACTTTATACCCAAATGTTCAGGCCTCAGCAGCAACAAAGAACAAACACACATACTTAGGGTAACTATGGTATCTAGACTTAGACGTCGGCAGCGCCCTCGGCGGTTTTCCCAACCTGCGACAGATGTCTTAGTACTTGAAGCAGTTACATTTTGCTCTCAGGCAAATACCATTACAAACGGGACTCCAGCTTCATTCCCGCAGGAATGAACTACCTCCACACCAGAGGGGCTGCGAGATAACAAACTCCAAGCGGCTCGCCGGCGACCACTGCACCAGCAGCGACAACGACCTCCGCCTCGGGCGGCTAGACAGCAACAGCGATTGCCTCAGGGCAAACGCTACTGTGAAAAGGCCCTCGCCCACGTCCCCCTATGAGGGGCGAGAACCACCCATTAAATCCAAAGAGCCGGAGGTCCGGAGCGCAGGTGGCACTGACGGTCTCGTCGGCGGAGGCAACCGCTTCTGCAGGGGGAAGCCTCACCTATGGCGACCACCACCTCAGCACCGACGACATCGGCCACCTGTGCGCCAACGCCACACCGGCGAATGGCGGCCGCCCCAGTGCGCACCGGCAGGTCCTCACTCCCGTCCTCGCCATAGGAGCGAGGACGAGACTATCCCAGAACACGAACACCGCCCTCGCGGCGTACGACGTGTTGTGCGACACCCCGGTGCGGCCGGCGGCGCGGGAAGGGCCGTGGACATGGCCGGCCTGCGCACGGCGCGACCGTCGCCCGTGCAGTGGACGGACAACCACACCCCGACCGGGCAGCAGGTGGAAGTTCGCCTCCTCCGTAAGGCTGGTGGACGTGCTTCTCCCCCGAATGCTGGAGGAAGAAACGGGTCGCCAGCCCATGCGGAAGGCAGGGCCCCAACTCGGCTCGCCCTCCTCCCCAGCACGGATGATGAACGTCCTTGAAGCTGAGGGCAAGAGAGAGGCCACGGCCCGACTCGCTCTTCCCCACCACAAGGCCGACAGTCATCATCCTGGGTGACCGCCGGCAAGGGACTGCAGCCGGGCTGCATGATGAAAATCCTTGAAGCCGAGCGATGATGAAGAGCGCCAACCCCCACGAAGTCGCGCTCCTCCAACGGCAGCAAGAAGAAGGCAACACAGGTGCACCCCATCTGGGGGCTCGGAAGGTGGGAAGACACGATGAAAGCGAGGGGTGCGAAGGCATGGCTACTGCCCGGGGGATCGATCCCTTTTTAAAGGCGGATCTCCCCACTTGCGCCCCAAAGCGTCACGGGCGAAGTCTCCCCCGACGTGCTCCAGGGTTTCCACCCTACGACACGGGGATAGATCCTGCATGTCATACAAACTGACCCGACACGCGAGGAGGGCGAACCGCCACACACGAAGCATGCAACTACCCCGCGGGTAAGCGCTCTCTCATCCTCGCCGAAACCAGCGGTCGAAAGGGCGGACCGCCGCGCAAGAAGCATACAACCGCACCACGGTTGTGCACCCTTTCAGCTTCGTCGCTTCCGGCGGTCCAGCATGGAGGCCTGGGCCCACATGTCATGTAACCGGCGCATCGGTTACTACGTGCAAGGAAACCGCATTGCCACTTGCACCAATGCTGCGTCTTCTCGACTGCAGAACCAGTGCAACGACTCGAGGCAGCCCCGCGCATGACCCAACAGTGCCAATTAAGTGCGACGGTCACGGATCAGTCAGCCGCGGGAATAGGCATGACAGTTGATATGACCAAAGACGACCGACAGTAATTACAACAACAGACGTGCGGAAGCAGCGGTCCAATCACCTACAGGCTCGCATCGTCTCCTGAAGCGGCATGAGAGCCCTCTCCCACAGCGTAAAGACGACACACCCGTGTTCCGTTCCTCGAACGACTCACGCACGCGCAACAGATGCCCCGCGAATCGCCCGTCCCGTCGCATTAACTCCCTGGCAGGGCACGCGACACCTCTGGCAGGCGAAGCGGGCGCCGTTTCGTCTCCGTCATGATGACCGCCTCAAAAAGGTGTGCCACATTGTTTAAATTTATATCCTTTTCTCTCTTTCTCTCTCTCTTGCCACAGGGATCGAGAAAAGGGGATATTTCGAAAGGATCCTTCTCAGCGAAGGAAGCGGGCCCCGAGCCCTCCTACTGATCAGGGGTTCGAAGGTTGCGCCCTACGAGGTTCGGCAACCGCCCCAGAGCACTCGGGCTCCGAGCCCTTTACTGATCAGGGGTTCGAAGGCTGGCCCCTCGGAAGGGTTCGACAGCCGCCCCAGAGCACGCAGAGTCAGGGATGACCCTGGGTACGTCCGTTACATGGCCAAGGCTCGGGCTACGCTCCCGAGGTACCCTAGGACATTTCCGAGACCAACGGGAACGATTTGTAATGGAATCCCACCGGAGGGAGGCACCGAGCCCTCGGACCCTATCAAATGGGTCCGGGTCCAGCAAATCACCTGCAGGTACTTTTGGAGCGCGCCTCTGGGCCACTAGCCGACCCTTATCAAACGGGGCTCGGGCGTCCACTCAGATCACCCGATAGCAACTCACTGGAAACACCGTGTTCGGTGCCCTCCGAGGGTAACATGGCGCTTCCCCCCCTTCCTCCTTGCGGAAAGGCGACGAAGGGGCGTACAATAAAAGTCGAGACGGTCCTTGATCGTCCTCTTGCTCCGTGTAGAGGCTGCTCTCGCACCAAGGCTACGGCCAAATTGTCGACCACGTCGATAAACCAGCTTAAAAACTCGGAGCCTGACCATGCACCCGGGCTGCGGCCAGGCCGCATGAGGAAACAACAAGGCCGATCGAGGAATCACAAAAAGAATTAAGACCTCAGAGGAGTCAAACCACTGCTCCGAGGCCTCGGGGGCTACACCCGACGGGTGCGCTAGTGCGCACCCATCGGAACAAAATATGACCGAGAAGGGCTGGTCCCCTTGCAAAAAATCCAGCAGAACCTCCAAGCGAGTACCTACACTCCCTTTGAGGCTCGGGGGCTACTGTCGGGTACCGTAATTAGGGGTACCCCCAATGCTCCTTAACCTGGCTAGAAAACATCCTCAAAACAGGCCGTAAGGACCGGTAAGTGCGGTTCAAAGTTGAAGCCTCAGGGACGCAATCTCGTCTCGCCCGAGCCCGGCCTCGGGCAAGAACAGTAGTCCTGGACGGATTCACGCCTCGCCCGAGGGCCTCCTCAGGCAGTGGGCGCACCCTCGGCTCGCCCGTAGCCAAGCTCGGGCAAACATTGGCGTGCAGCAACCTCGGCCAAATCGCCTTACCAACCGACCGTATCTCATGCGCATTTAATGCGGGGATCGCCTGACACATTATCCTGACACGCGCGCCTCAGTCGGCAAGGTCGAAGTGACCGCAGTCACTTTGCCCCTTTACTGATCGTTCTGACAGGAAAACAGCACTATTCACCCCGTTCCGACTACTGTGCCAACCACCAGGGTAAAACTAACGACAGTAAGTCATGACCTCCCCCGAGTTCAGCCTCGGGCGCAACAGGGAGCTCCGCCTCGCCTGACCTCAGGCCTCAGCCTCAGCCTCAGCCTCGGCCTCGGGAGGAGTCACATCCTCGCCCGACCTCGGCCTCGGCCTCAGGAGAAGTCTCCGCCTCGCCCGACCTCAGCCTCGGACCGACTACGCCACTGGGGATACATCATTACCCTACCCCTAGCTAGCTGCCTCAGGCTACGAAGGAACAAGACCGGTGTCCCATCTAGATTACTCCGGTAACAGGTAATGATGGTTCCCTGCGTGCGTCCATGACGTCGGTTGTTCTCAACGCTCTACGAAAGCAAAGAAACATCAGTAGGACCCCGGGCCGCAACGCCAGCTGCGCTTCTACAGGGCTCAAGTACTTCTCCGCCGGCCACGTTAGCACATAGCTACACCCCCATTGTACAGCTGGACCATCTCCTTGTATCTATAAAAGGGGATGTCCAGGGCCTTCCAAGAGGCAGGCAGAGAGTGGGAGAAACGCAGAGGAGGCTAACTCATACAGCTCACCTCAGGGCCGAACTCTCTCTCTCTCTCGCGACACTTGTAACCCCTACTATGAGCACCCCGGTGCAAGATAATATAAGACTCATCCTCCCTCTTGTATTCCATCTTGCATCAACCCATCTGGGCAGGGACACGCAACGAGAAATTCACTGGTCGGTTGAGGGTCCTCGCGGGTCCGAAACGCCGACAGTGTGCCACCGGACTATCCGGTGAGTCAGCGGGCAACGACTACCCAACGTCAACGGTCGACTCTGCAAAGTGCTACAGTGCGTGAACAGTGCACGGCGAAAGTCAGAGCAAAAAGTCAGAGTAGCAAGAAGACAAAGCCCCAACGGTCGACCGAGCTCCAGAACCCTAACGGTTGGGTGACATGGCGGTGCACCGGACAGCCTACAGTGCCTGTCCTATGGCACACCGGACTGTCAGATGCGCCCATCGCCAGCAGCCTCCCTAACGGCTACTTTGGTGGTTGAGGGCTATAAATACCCCCAACCACCACAACTCCAGGCATCCAAGATTTCTGAACATCACATTCAATACAAGAGCTCTAGCATTCACTCCTAGACACAATTCAAAATATCAAAGCCTCTCCAAGTCCCAAATTCACCTCAAATACTTAGTGACTTGTGAGAGAGTGATTTCGTGTTCTTTTGACCTCTTGCCTCTTGGATTTCCTTGCTTCTCTCATTCTTGTTCTCAAGTGACATGTAATCAAAGCAAGAGACACCTAAGAGTGAGGTGGTCCTTGCAGGGTCTTAGTGACCCGATTGATTAAGGGAAAGGATCACTCGGTCTAAGTGATCGTTTGAGAGAGGAAAAGGGTTGGAATAGACCCAGTCTTTGTGACCTCCTCAACGGGGACTAGGTTCTTTGGAACTAAACCTCGGTAAAACAAATCACCGTGTTCATTCACTTGATTTCCTTTTGATTTGTTTTCCCCTCTCTCCCGGACTTGATTTTAGTTCTAACGCTAACCCCGGCTTGTAGTGTGTGTTTAAAGTTGTAAATTTCAGATTACGCCTATTCACCCCCCTCTAGGCAACTTTCAATTGGTATCAGAGCCCGATGCTTCATTAGAGTCTAACAACTCGAAGTGATGTCGGGAGATCACGCCAAGAGGGAGATCGTGACCAGCGACAAGCCCGCAAGCCCGGGGAGAACCCTTTCAAGGCAGTCCGGCAACAAGCATAAGGAGGAATCCTCTTCCTCCACTAAGTCACATTGGAGAGGTGAAAAGAAGAAGAAGAAGATGAAGAAAGTGGTCTACTACGAGACCAACTCTTCGTCACCATCCACCTCTGGCTCCGAATCATCGTCCACTACTTCTAAGCGCCATGAGCGCAGGAAGTATAGTAAGATGCCCCTACGCTATCGCCGCATTTCTAAGTGCGCTCCATTACTTTCCGTTCCCTTAGGCAAACCACCATATTTTGATGGTGAGGATTATTGCATGTGGAGTGATAAAATGAGGCATCATCTAACCTCACTCCACGAAAGCATATGTGACATAGTTGAATTTGGAGCGCAGGTACCATAGGTGGGGGACTCGGATGAGGCCGCCCACATTAGGCACTTTAACTCCCTAGCCATGTCTATACTCCTTGCCTCCTTGTGTCGAGAGGAGTATAACAAGGTGCAAGGGTTAAAAAGCGCCAAAGAAATTTGGGACGTCCTCAAGACCGCACACGAAGGGGACGAGGTGACCAAAATCACCAAGCGGGAGACGATCGAGGGGGAGCTCGATCGATTCGTCCTCAACAAAGGAGAAGAGCCGCAAGCAATGTATAACCGGCTAAAGACAATGGTGAACCAAGTGCGCAACCTCGGGAGCACCAAGTGGGATGACCATGAGATGGGCAAGGTTATTCTAAGATCCCTTGTTTTTCGCAATCCTACTCAAGTGCAATTAATTCGTGGGGATCCTACATATAAACTAATGTCTCTCGAGGAAGTGATTGACAAGTTTGTGAGCTTTGAACTTATGATCAAAGACTCCAAACATATTGTCAACTTGGAGCAAGGCGCCATGTCACACCCGGTTTTGGAAGGCCAACCGAATGCGAACTATGTACGTGCCAGGATCAGAACTCACGTACACAGCGATTACATAAATGAACATCATCACACAATGCTCGAATAATAACATAAAAGAGTACTTATTACATCATAGAGTCATAGACATCCACATAGTCATTGTCTTAACAAGTAAATCAAAGTGCTAAACGAAACGCAGTAACGATAAGGCCTTCACAGGCAGCTGACTGGGGGTTGCCGCCAACCCACACCTAGAACTCATCGTAGTCTTGGAACTCCTGGAAGTCTCCTTCCACGGCTTCGCCTTCTCCTGAGCAGTGATTACAATGCGGACAACCTGGTGTTTTGTGGTAAAGCAAGGATGAGTACACATCAACGTACTCAGCAAATGTCCCGTTTGGCTGAGGTGGACTAGCTTTATGTGGGGTTAGGCTCAAGCAGTTGCTTTTAGTTGGTCAGGTACTTATCATTGGTAGAAGCCAGATTTTAGCATTAACCAACCCGTAAACCATTTCCTCATCGAGGAACATCATCATCATAGTCGAACCAAAACCATATCATAACCATTGTATCTCGAACCATCTGTATCCCTAATCAAAGAGGATCCCAAGGCTGCTCTTAACCGTGAGCACGGCTGATATACCAGTTTCACTACCCTCTGCAGAGGTTGCACACTTTACCCATGAGTCATGATTCCCTTTCTACCCGGGGAGAGCTAATCCCCATTGACCACTACCTAGGTGGTCCGGCAGGGCATCACTACGTAGCTTTTACAAAGATTCCCTAGAGATCGTAGCTGCCCGTTAGGTTTCTCCAGTTTGATAAACACAGTACCCCTCCCCGCAGGAGAGTGACTAACAAAGAGCAAAACGAAAGAACCTCGGCACTCAGCCTCGGCAGAGCAAGCACTGTGCCTGGACCCCATTGACGGCACGACGGCTAAGCAACTACACCTCTAGTTCATCTAATTACTCAGCTAAGGGCATCCCATTTCACCCTCATGGTTGCACTGTTATCCCGGGTGGTCTCTCAACGAACCAGTCCTTACGGAGAGGTACTCAGGAAACAGCCTGAGCCCCCTGGAGTATCACAAGATCATCAACATCAACAGGATAACAGTATCATAAATAGCCACATCATGTTCATTGATTATGTTAAAGCAATAGCAAAGTGCTAACCATAATAGCCCATAAGGTCATCAAGGATAAAGTAAAGTGTAAAGCTAGTCAATCCTTAGGTTTCAAGTAAGTAATGCGGGGTAGTAAGTTGTAAATGAATAGGACATAATGGGACAGAGGACACTTGCCTTCACCAAACTGCTGATCAGGGACTTCCTCTGCAACTGCCTCGGGAAACACAGACTGCTCGTTGTCTACGCAAAGCAATCATTCACACTATGCACTTGGGAAAATAACAAACAAAAACAATATACCAAACATATGCAGCAGAGAGGGGTCACAAGTTCATAACAGAAAAGGGGTAGGCACTCTAGTGTTCCCTAGGTCTGGGGTAGAGGACTACACAAAGTGATTCACTATCTACTAATCAGGTCTAAGTTAGTGGTGGGATTAAATAATTATCTGGTTTAAGTTCCTAAACTTAAGTGTTTAAGTCCATAAACTTAAGTAATCCAACTATTATTAAAGTCTACTCATTTCCAATTATCTTAAATAAGGTTTCAATAGTCTTAATCCTATCCTAGTTATTAGCTATTAATTAATACATGGAAACAGCAGGGAAACATTGCATAAACAGATAGATAATAATATTATGAACATTTTGCAATTTGAAGCACCTAATTTGGAGTTCATATGACAAAGTTATGAATTTTACAAGTTTAGGGGTTAAAATTATACCCTAAGGACTTATTTTGAATTAAATAAAAGGGCCAGGGACTTAACTGCGAGAAACCAGGGACGGCGGGCGCAATTTCCAGAAAACAGGGGGCTCTTTAAGAAAATGCGCGGGCGAAGGGGTATCGGGCGCCTACAGCCGTTGGATCTCAGATCGACGGCTAGGATTAGATCCTGCGGGCGGGCGCGCGGGCGCGCGGCGGCGGGAGCGGCTGACAGGCGGGGCCGGGCGGACAGCGCGGGCGCGGGCGACTGGCAGGCGGGACCGGGCGGGCAGAGCGCGCGGGCGGACTGACAGGCGGGGCCGGGCGGACAGCGCGGGCGCGCGGGCGACTGGCAAGTGGGGCCTAGTGGGCAGAGAGACGGGGTGAGGGGGGTAGTGGGCCTGGGCCGCTGGATCGCTGGCGGACGGCCAGGATTAGGTCCGGGCGAGTTGAATCAGGGCCGCCCGATCTGGGTTGATCGGCGGAGATCGGATGGGCGGCCTGGGTCTTCCCTACGGCTAGCTGGGGCGGCGGCGCTCGTCCCCGCGGCGGAGGGCTCGCCGGAGACGAGGGGCACGGGCGACTGGCGGGGCTCTGGGGCAATCCGAGTGGTCGGGGAGGTCGGGGAGGGCGCGGGGAGTTCTCCGGTAGGGTCTGGGTCGGGGCAGAGGCACCGGAGGGGGGCGATTCACGGCGGGGCAGCTCGGCGGCGGGGTTTCTCTACTCCGGCGAGCAATCAAACGCAACAGAGAGCAAAACAAAGGGCGATAGGGGCGGGAGAGGTCCGTTACCTCAAGGCGGGCTCCGGGGACTCCTCGGCGGCGACGGAGACGCGACGGGGACCCGGGTCGACGGTGGCGGCTGCACGGCGGACGACGGGTGAGCGCGGGCAGAGAGAAATAGGGAGGGGGAGAGGGAATTGGGGCGCGTTCCGAGTTGTGGGCGTCGGGGCGGAGCTCACCGGGGCTAAGGGCGCGGCGGAGCTCCAACGGCGACGAGGAACCGAGCTCGGGACGGCGGGATTATGGCGGCGGTGCTCTGCGTGCGCGCAGCGAGGGGGGGGGGGAAGAGAGGGTCTACTGGGCGCAAATGGGGGGAGAGGGTGAGGGCGAGTGGGCTCGGGGCACAAGTGGCCGAGGGCGAGGTGGGGCGAGTTCCACGCGCGACGTGGGCGCGGGGGAGGTGGGCGCGAGCAGCTCGGCGGCGGTTACGCGGGGACGACGGGGCTGACAAGCCGGGCCCGCGACGCAGAGAGAGAGAAGAAAGCGGGTGCGGGCGCGAGAGAAGCGGGGCTGACGGGTTGGGCCCACGGGCAGAGAGAGCGAGGGAGCGGGCGCGCGCGGGGAAGGCGGGCGCCGACGGGTGGGGCCGGACGAGCAGTGAGAGAGGGAGGCGGGTGCGCGGAAGGCGGGCGCGCCGACAGGCCGGGCCCGCTGCGCAGAGAGAGAAGGGGGGAAGAGGCGCGCGCGCGAAGTGGGCCGACTGGGCCGAAAGGCCGAGGAGGGCGGGTAAGTGGGCTGCTTTGCCTTTTTCTTTTATTCTGAATTGTTTTTCCCTTTTCTTTTATTTATTCTATTTGATTCAAATTCAAATGAGCCCCAAATTCAAATTAGACCTTTTGAGAATTATGCACCAAACAAAAGTGAAATCTAGGGTTCAACATGATGCAACAATTCATACTCCATTAGGGTTTAACATAATAAACTATAGTTACAAGTAAAATAAGCACTTAGCTCCTATAGAAATGAGAGAGAAAAGAATTAGGAAGGATGAGAAAAGGAAGTAACACCTGAATTTGTGAATATGAGCAAAGAAATTTTATACCCCCAAATTCAGGGTGTTACAAACCTATCCCCCTTAAAAGAATCTCGCCCCGAGATTCAAGGTTGGTCAGCAAAGAGTTCAGGGTATTTGGCCTTCAGGTCATCTTCTCGTTCCCAGGTTGCTTCTTCCTCAGAGTGGTGACCCCATCTGACTTTGCACATTCTGATGGTATTCCTCCGGGTGACTCTGTCTGCAAACTCCAGAATCTGCGTTGGCTTCTCTATGTATGTCAGATCTTCCTGGACTTCCAAACCTTCCACTGGCAACTGTTCTTCTGGTACTCGCAGACACTTCTTCAATTGTGACACATGGAACACATTGTGCACTGCTGACAAACTCTCTGGTAGGTCGAGCTGGTAGGCCACTTCTCCACGCTTGGCTTGAATCTGATATGGTCCGACGTACCGGGGTGCTAGCTTGCCTTTGACTCCGAACCTTCTGACTCCCCTGATAGGTGACACCTTCAGATAGACGTAGTCTCCCACTTCAAAACTCAGTTCTCTTCTCCTTCGGTCCGCATAGCTTCGCTGCCTTGACTGGGCTGTCTTCAGGTTCTCCCGAACCATTCTGATATTCTCTTCGGCTTCAAGCAAGATGTCGGGGCCAAACACCTGTCTCTCTCCAGGCTGGTCCCAGTGCAGCGGAGTCCTACAACTCCGTCCATAGAGTGCCTGAAACGGTGACATCTTCAAGCTGGCCTGGTAACTATTGTTGTAGGAGAATTCTGCATAAGGTAACCTTTTGTCCCATCCTGACTTGTCTTGCAACGCACAGGCTCTCAACATATCTTCTAGGATCTGGTTAGTTCTTTCAGTCTGACCGTCTGTCTGCGGGTGATAAGCTGAGCTGAAGTTCAAATGGGTGCCCAAAGCTTCTTGTAGCTGCTGCCAAAAATGAGATGTGAACTGCGTTCCTCGATCTGACACTATCTTCTTCGGCACACCATGAAGGCAGACTATTCGTGACATGTATAACTCAGCTAACGTTGCTCCGGTGTATGTCGTCTTCACAGGTATGAAGTGGGCCACCTTTGTTAAGCGGTCCACAACCACCCAGATGGAATCGTAGCCGGCCCGGGTACGAGGTAGGCCAACTATGAAATCCATCCCGATCTCATCCCACTTCCACTGAGGAATCCGCAATGGCTGCAACAATCCGGCAGGCCTCTGATGCTCCGCTTTGGTTCTCTGACAGCTATCACAGATGGCGACATATTCTGCGATCTCCCTTTTCATACCATACCACCAAAACCTCCTTTTTAAGTCCTGGTACATCTTCTCACTCCCTGGGTGTATGGAGTAGGCTGTCTCATGAGCTTCCTTGAGGATCAGTTCCCGAATAGGTTTGAGGTCGGGAACACACAATCGGTCCTTGAACCAGATTACCCCCTCTTCATCCTCTCGAAAGTCTTTGCCTCTTCCTTCTAGGATCAGCTGCCGGATCTTGTTGAGGTTTTCATCATCCTTCTGCCCTTCTTTGATCTCCCGCTCTAAGGTGGGCTCTAATTCCACTATCACTCCTTGCGTACTATTCAGGAAACCGAGGCTCAGTCTGTCAAACTCCTTGGCTAACTCATACGGCATTGGGTGCAAGGCCAACATATTGACTTGACTTTTCCTGCTCAGAGCATCTGCAACAACATTGACTTTGCCCGGATGGTAATGTATCTCCAACTCATAGTCTTTGATCAGTTCCAACCATCTTCGCTGCCTCATGTTTAACTCTGACTGGGTGAATATGTACTTCAGACTCTTATGATCTGTGTAGATGTCACACTTCTGCCCATACAGGTAATGTCTCCAGGTCTTTAAAGCATGGACCACTGCTGCCAATTCCAGGTCATGTGTGGGGTAATTCTTCTCATGGATCTTCAGCTGTCGAGATGAGTATGCTACAACTCTCCCTTCTTGCATCAGCACACATCCCAATCCGGTGTACGAAGCATCGCAATATACTGAGAATGACTTGTGGACATCAGGCAGGACTAACACAGGAGCTGTAGTCAATCTATTCTTCAGTTCTTCAAATGCTTCCTGACACTTTTGGGTCCACTTAAACTCAACTTTCTTCGCTAGCAACGCTGTCATTGGTCTAGCAATCTTCGAGAAACCTTCAATGAAACGCCTATAATACCCAGCCATTCCAATGAAGCTCTTGATCCCACGAACATCTTTCGGTGCTTTCCAGTTCAGGATATCTGCTACTTTCTTTGGATCCACTGCCAACCCATCTTGGTTTATGATGTGACCCAGAAATAAGACTTCATGAATCCAGAACTCGCACTTGCCCAGCTTGGCATACAACTGATGCTCTCAAAGTCTTTGCAATACCATCTTCAAATGCTCTACATGATCTTCCTCACTTTGAGAGTATATGAGAATGTCATCGATGAACACTACCACAAACTTGTCCAGATAATCCATGAACACACTGTTCATCAGGTACATAAAGAAGGCTGGCGCATTTGTCAAACCAAAGGACATAACTGTGAACTCATATAACCCATACTTGGTGATGAATGCTGTCTTCGGTATATCCGAGGGTCGGATTCTGAGTTGATGATAACCAGATCTCAGATCTATCTTCGAGAATACGCTGGCACCTCTGAGCTGGTCGAACAAATCTTCTATCCTTGGCAGGGGGTACTTGTTCTTGACAGTGACTTCATTCAAGGCTCTGTAGTCTATGCACATCCTTTTGGTACCATCTTTCTTCTCTACAAACAACACTGGAGCGGCCCAAGGCGAGGTGCTTGGCCTGATGTAACCCTTCTCTAACATCTCATCTATCTGCTTCTTGAGTTCCACCAATTCTGGTCCAGACACTCGATAGGCTCTTTTTGAAATGGGGGCGGTACCAGGGATAAGCTCTATGGCAGGGTGGCATGCCCGTTAGCTCCTCGGGAAACACATCCGGAAAGTCCGACACAACCTTGATAGCCTCGAGCGGGTTGGGCTCCTTACTATCAACTGAAATCTGATGACAGACTCCCTCTTCTGACTTAGGCATCCTTAGCTCGGCCACTACCTCCTCTCCTGACGGGGACTTCAATGTTATGGTCCTCTTGTCACAACTAACATTTGCTTCATACTTCATTAACCAGTTCATCCCTAGAATGACATCTATCCCAGGGGTGCCTATTACTATTAAGTCACTGGGGAAACCTATCCCCCTTATTTCCACCATTATGTTTGAACATATTTTATCTGTTTGCACCTTGCCACCAACCGAATTAATCCTCATGGGTGGCATCATTGCCTCTACTGAGATGTTATGCAATTCTACCCATGTTGCAGTGACAAAAGAATGAGTTGCACCAGTATCAAATAGCACTTTCGCGGGATGAGATTCGACTGAGAACATACCTACTGCCACATCTGGTGCATCCTGGATCGCTTCGGCCTCCAAGTGGTTCACCTTTCCACGGTTGTACGCTTGGTTACGATTGCCTGCTGCCGGCTGCAGTACACCTTGCCTTGCTGGAGCATTGGGGTTGGTCTGCTGCTGAGCCGTCTTCTTTGGGCACTGCATCGCCCAGTGGCCTTGATCTCCACAGTGGAAGCATCCTCTGCCTCCTCCTTGTGCTGGGGCTGCTTGGTTGCTCTGATTCGCTGCTGGGGCAGGAAGGCGAGGTGCCTGGTTGTTCTGCTTCTGATACTGATTACCTCCCTGCTGGTTGTGCTGACGATACTGCTGCTGCTGCTGCGGGTACTGCCTCTGAAACTGCTGCTGATGCGGGCGCTGATTCTGATTCTGATATCCCTGTGGGTGACCAGGTCTGCCTTGCTGAGATGAACTGCCTGAGAAACGTGGACGGCTAATGCCTCCGGACTGGGGTCCACTCATCTTGCGCTTCCGATCTTCCATATCCTTACGCTTCTTCTCAGTCATGACTGCCCTATCGATCAGGTGCTGGAAGGTGGGGAAGGTGTGATTCATCAGCTGGTAATGCAGGGGATCCACCAAACCTCTCATGAACCTGTACTGCCTCTTGGCATCAGTGTTGACGTCTTCGGGTGCATAACGAGACAGCTGCAGAAACTTGTCTCTGTACTCACTAACAGACATGGGTCCCTGCTTCAGAGCCAGAAACTCCTCCTTCTTCACGATCATCAGTCCCTCCGGCACATGGTACCGACGGAAACTCTCGCTGAATTCCTCCCAAGTGATGGCTTCGGGGTCAGCATGGGTGGCGAGGTAGGACTCCCACCAGGACTGGGCTGCTCCCCTCAGCTGGCGGGGACCATACAGAACCTTCTCCCTGTCGTCGCATTGGGCGGTACGCAGTTCCCTCTCCACTGCGCGCAACCAGTCTTCTGCATCCATGGGGTCAGCAGAATGGGCGAAGGTAGGAGGGTGCCCTCTCATGAACTCACCACGCTTATCCCGTGGCATCTGGGGCATCTGCACTTGCAATTGGGGTTGGGGTTGCTGTTGAGCCTGCTGCATGGCTGCCAGAGTCTGCCCAATGGCCTGCACTGCCTGGGTCTGCATCAAGAACATCTGCTCCACTGACATCGGGGGTGGTGGGGGAGGCTGCCTCTGATTTTCCTCCTGCTGGTCATGCTGCTCCAGCTGAGCACGCCTGTTGCATCGGCGCCTGTTGTCAGACATCTGTGGAAGACATTCATACATCAGCATTGATCTCACAATCTTTCAGCATAAGAAAAGAGAATACAGAATTCTTCATGACACTGAGTGAACAAAAGAGCTTCACTGATCCTCATTATGATTCAACACAGCTTCTCAGATAAGAAAGGAAAGTAAGAGTAAATGGCATCCCAACTAAACAACTGACTTCATTAATATTACTAGCTAAGCCAAACTGCAGGGGAAACCCACATGTTGGCTACAGTCATTACAAAGATCCAAATCCAACACAGGTTCATCATAACAAGCATGCAAACGACTGATAAGCAAACTAAACTAAATGGAAGCAACTGATAAGCAAACTAAACTGACTACCTAAGACTGAGACATCTGACTTAAGAATTATTACAAACTTCGACGCTAACGACCTAAGGATCCAAATCTATCCTGGTCTTACAGACGGGGGAACCATAAGTGTGGTGACCACGTGGCGGTGAGCGGTATGGGTGCTGAGTCCCAACAGGAGCGGGAGAACCACCCTCCTAGTGATGGCGCTCTGCCAACTCAGCACGCAACTCCGCAATCTCCGTTCGAGCCCTGCTTAGCTCGTCCAGAGAGTGATCCAGCTCCGTGTTAAGCACTGCGACTAGGTTGACTGTGCTGCTCAACCTAGGGTTAGCCTCACCAACAGGTGAGACAACCACACTCTCGGTGCTGCCAGTAGGGCGGCGGGGGTAGTACCGAAGGTTAAGACCGTCGGCCACACCACCGAACAAAGAACAGTACTGAGAGAGTGCACGTCGTGCTGCATCCTGCATAGCCGCCTCTGCCGTGTCCCTCTCGGAGATGGAATAGTGCTCCGAAACGGCCTCCGCACCCCGGAGGTCATCCTCCGGACGGCGAACTAGGCAGGTAGCCTCCCAGCGGTCCGGGTACCTCCCGCGACTGTGCTGGTAGACCACACAACGATACTCGATCGACCAGGTGTGTGTCACACCCGGTTTTGAAGGTAAACCGAATGCGAACCATGTACGTGCCAGGATCAGTAATTCACGTACACGGCGATTACATAAATGACTCATCATAGCACAATGCTTCGAATTACAATAAAGAGTAAGTAATAATATTACAGACTAGAGCCATTTACATAATATAAATCAAAGTACACAGAATCGAAACGTAGCCAACGTAAACAACCCACCACAGGCAGCTGACTGGGGGAGGTCGCTAGCCTAATCCTCGAACTCGTCGAAGTCCTAGAACTCCTGGAGATCCGCCTCGACGACTTCTTCTTTACCTGAGCATAGATTGTACCAAAGGCAACCTGGTGTTTTGTGAAAGCAAGGGTGAGTACACATCAACGTACTCAGCAAATGTCCTGTTTGGCTGAAGTGGACTAGCTTTATGTGGGGTTCAGGTTAAAGCAGATTGCTTTTAGTTGGTCAGGTATTTATTATTAATGGAAGCCATGTTTTATCATACAACCAACCCGTGAACCATTTCCTCATCGAGGAAACCTCATTATCATCATCGAACCAAAATAATAAAAAGAACCATTGTATCTCGAACCATCTGTATCTCTAATCAAAGAGGATCCCAAGGCCGCTCATAACCGTGAGCACGGCTGATATATCAGTTTCAATACCCTCTGCAGAGGTCGCACACTTTACCCATGAGCCGTGATTCCCGTCTTGCCCGGGGATCATGACTCCCCATTGATCACTTCCTAGGTGGTCCGGCAGGGTATCACTACGTAGCCTTTACAAAGATTCCCTAGAGGTCATAGCCGCCCGTTAGGTTTCTCCAGTTTGATAAACACAGTACTCCTCCCCGCAGGAGGGTGACTAACAAAAGCAAAACGAAAGGACCTCGGCACCCAGCCTCGGCAGAGCAAGCACTGTGCCTGGACCCCATTGACGGCACGACGGCGAAGCAACTACACCTCTAGTTCGTCTAATTAATCAGCTAAGGGCACCCCATTCCACCCTCATGGCTGCACTGTTATCCCGGGTGGTCTCTCAACGAACAGGTCCTTACGGAGAGGTACTCAGGAAACAGCCTGAGCCCCCTAGAGTATCACAAGTTCATCAACATCATCAGGATAACAGTATCATAAATAGTCTCATCATGTTCATTGATTACGTTAAAGCAATAGCAGAATGCTAACCATGATAACCCAGAGGTAAACAAGGATAAGATAAATAGAAAGCTAGTCAATCCTTAGGTTTCAATTGAGTAATGCGGGACAATCAATTATAAGTGAATGGGACATAATAGGTCAGAGGACACTTGCCTTCACCAAACAGATGCTCAGGGTCTTCAGCCTCGTAGAACTCGAAGAGTTCGATCACTTGGCCGCCAAAGTTTGACCGTCGATTCCTCGAAGCTCGAAAATGGATCGCAGTCTATTCGCGACGCGAAGCGAAGACGAACAAGCATCAGCAAACAAACATATACATATGCATAAGAACATTACACCATATAAAGGAAAATAAAGTCAAAACATGCAATACGGAATAGAGCGCGTTACTACGGTCACGCGAGGAAAAAGAAATGCGACGGTCGAGACTACGGTCGAGAAGTTAACATGTTAACGTTAAACAAATATTAACTATAACATTTAGTTTGATCTGATTATATTAATCAATATTTATTTAAAATGAAACTAGAGCTATCGCATAGTTTTAATTAGCTGACCACACTAACAATTCTCAGTTAACTAAGAAATTTAAATAACAACAACGACTCCAAGCGGGACGAATCAGCGGAGCAAGACGAAATACGTAACGCATGAAACAGCACGACCGCACGCGACCTAGCACGCGCACCACGCGCAGACAACGTGACGATGGCGAACCCAACACGGCAGCGTGCAAACGACCCGCTGACACACGCGAAATAGCATGCTGACGACACACGAAAACAGCGCGCGCAACGAGCGTGAACGGCGCGCGAACCAGCATGCCGCCACGCGCGGAGCAGCACGCACAACAGACGAGGAAAACTAAATAGGTGACACGATTATACTAAACGAATGTTAAATAAATATAAAGTAGTTAAATTAATATGATTCATGTTAATATTTATTATAAAAGCCCAAGTTAAACACTACACATTTAATCTAATTAGAATTTTAATCTAATAAATATTAATCGAGCGAGCAGTTAAGTATCTAAAATATATGACCCGACAGATTAACATTATTAACGTGAGTGTTCGTAAGCGATAACAATTTATTATCACGAGCAGACGTCGTGCGACCCGTGCCACCGACACGCGAGATACGTGCGAACGATGCGCGGCAAGGCGAGCGACATGAGTAAGTGGCACACGCGACGCACGCAAAAACGTGTGACGACGCGTGCGAACCGCACGCGTGACACGCGCGAACGACGCCTGACAACACGAGAGTAACGAATGAACTATACGCACGAACAACACAGCGACGGTGGGCGCCACACGTGCGAACAACACGTAGACCGTGCAACGACAAGCACGACTCACAAGAGTCGTTAATAAACATCGCATTTATACTAAACACTAAATAGGCATTAAATACCACATCTAAGTTGTTAAAATCACATTACCACATATTTACAATCGCCTAACTAAACTCATAATTTTAATCCAATTGAGTACTCAGTTTACTGATCAACAATTAAATAGGAAATTAATTATCGCAGGGGAATAGACGAGGTAGACGGGGGTAGACGGGTGTCGTCGGAACCCTGATGACACGCTGCGCGTACGCGAAACAACGCGCACAACAGCGCGCGCGACACACGAGGATCACTAACAATTATCATGTTTATATTAAGTGTATTAATTCAAAAGCACTTTGATCAGGGTAATCACATAAATAGGTATTTATAAATGTGCAATTAAACTAGCAATTAGTTTTATTCAAATTGTTATTCTAATAAATAACAAATAATTAACTAGTTGATTCAAACTTACGTCGTGACAAAATAATGTTACTAATGTGAACTTGGCGCTACGAACGAACACCCTAGATCACGCTTAAACGAGAAGAACACTATATTTCTAAGTTCAACTTAGTTACATAAATTAATTGTGTGGAATATATATTTTAGATAAAGTGAATTATCCATTAATCAATGATTTAAACGAGAAATAATTACTACGCATGGACGATTATAGCGAAGTGATTTAGTAAAGCGCGCAAACCGCGAGGGGGGTTGCGTATGGCTTAGACAGGTTGGTAGACATCTAGGGGTAGACGGCGATGGGGTAGACGATGATGGGGTAGACGATCTCATCTCATACAACGACGCGGTTGCAGGGAGGGCGAGGCGCGACCAAACCTGGACGAGGCTAGGGCGGCTACACGCGCCGGGGACGACTTCGATTGGGGAGGGCGTCTGCTCACCGGGCCTGCACACCCTGGGTGCTCAGCCGGCTAGCACGCGCAGGTGGGCGTGATGCGAAGGACATATGACGCGCCTGAACATAAACGGAAAAGTAAAGGGACGACAGATTCTACCTTGGAGCAGAGATCAGACGATGGACACGGATGGCGGCTCGGCAGAGCTCCAGCGCGCGGGGTCCTCAGCTGCTCGGCGAGGCAACGACTGACCAGGCTTCGCCGGCGGCAAGGCGAATGGCGGGGCTGGGCTCGGGCGCGCAGGGGGGCAGGGGTAGCTAGCCGGGCCGCGCTGCCAAATGTCGCGACCGTCACCTGGCTGGCCTCAGCCGTGCCTGTCCACGGCGACCGGGCGGTTGGCCACCGAGCTCTTGCGTCGCGGGCCGAGGGAGGAACGGCGGCTGGGCGTGATTCGAGCTCCTAGGGGCTTGGAACGTGCGTCGCGAGAGGAGGTTAGGGATGGTGGAGTCCATCTGGTGGGGCCAGGCGGCGCTGGCAGCCACCCACGAGCGCTCTGGGCGCGGCAAGGTCCACGGCGCGGGACTTGGGGCGGCGTGCGTGCAGTTGGCGGCTGGGCTGGGAGCGGCGCTAGGGTTGGGGCGCGATGGGCCTCAGGCGCGCGGCACGCTAGGAGGAGCGCTGGCCGAGTGGGCCGCGCGCTAGGTGGGCCGCGGGGAGGAGGCTGGGCGCTCGCAGCGTGGGCCGCGCAGGAAAAAGGCGAGTTGGGCCTGGGGGAAAAGGAGGGGGGCGCAGGGGGCAGCTGGGCCGGGGAAGCTGGGCCGCCGGGAAAGAGGGGGGGCTGAGGGAGTTTTCCTTTTATTTATTTCTTTTCCTTTCTTTTTTCTCTTTTTGAAAACATGTTTTAGTTTTGAATCCAAATTCAAACATGTTTCCTAAATTTGAATACATGCACCATTACAAAGAAAAACATGCCTTGACACGCTATGCAACAATCAAGGACCCCCCTTTCTAGGGTTTTATTTCACTAGGCCTAAACATATATAAAACAAAATAACTATTCGCTATTTAGGAAAAAGAAAAGAAAAGCAAGGAAAAGAGAGGGTAACACCTGAATTTGGTGGATATTGGAAAAGAAAATTTATACCCCCCAAATTCAGGGTGTTACAAATCTAACCCCCTTAACAGAATCTCGCCCTCGAGATTCAGGAAGAGGCTAGCAAGAAAATGAAATTGGTTCATCGGTTGATCACGACTTTCTTGAGTTGACTTTCACTCCGCAACCTTAACTTGCGGACTTGTTGCTTTGACTTTCGGATGCTCGAGACCAATTGATGCAGTTCTTGAGGAACTCCTGGACCTGTGGGTTAGGACCCACACACGCTTCCGCTGCGCCACTCTGATCTTGTTGGTTGATGTTGATCGCATTGTCTTCATTGGGGTTAGCGGCTAACCTCCTTAACAGGAGCGTTGATACGCACTTGGTGAAGATACTGCCGACTCTGGTCTTGACTGATTAAGATAGGTCATAGGATGCGAATCGGACATATGCGAGAGAGAAGGGTATAGATAGAAAAGGTAAGCATAGATGGATTAAAGAGAGAAAAAGGGAGAGCACCCAACTATCAATCTCTATGGCACTCAGCTAGTGAACTGATGTCATTGCGAACCAAGGGCCACAACACATCAACACTCATCACAAAGAAGCAAATCAGTCTTCACACAAAGACAAACAACACAATCATACAACAACAAACATCCCGTTGCTATACGTTCCTTTTAATTAAATGGTGGTCTTTCCTTACCAAGGGAAAACTGCTCTAAGGCCATCGAAAGACAAGGGGAATAATAAGACATACAGGATAGGGGCATGAGCACTATAAAGCATGGAGTTAAAAGCAAGGATTGTAACCGGCAAGAGAGAGAATGCATCCAAGGTCAGGATAGGTAAAACACCATTCTCAAATCGAGATGGGAGAGATGATAAGTCAAAAGGTAGGCATAAGATAAGCATCATGGAAAGATCTAGATATTAAGAAGGTAAGGGTGATATCGAGCAAAAGCTAAGACTTGCAATGCGACAGATAAAAAGGGAACGACCAAGAGCGGAATGGGTAAGACAACAGTCTTGAACTGAAACAGGAGAGGGGGATTTAAAATGCAGGTACAGGATAAGCATCAAGGTAAAGATCGAGAGATGAGAAAGGTAAAGATAATAAAGAGCAAAAGCACAACAAAGGATAGAGTTAAAAGCTCGCAAGTGACACGGAAGAGGGTACGACCAAGGGAAAGTAGGTAAGTTACAGTTCTTAGATTGAGGTGGAAGAGAGGAGATTTTAAAGGGTAGGTTCAAAGTAAGCATGAGGGCAAGGGAATAGATATCACGAGGGTTTAAAGGCGATAACGAACAAGGATGTAGGAGGGGAGGTAAATGGGCATAAGAACAGAGGATACAAGTACCACAAAGTATGGAGTTAAGGCATGACCTGCAAATGGAAGGGAAGAGGGTACGTCCAAGGGCCAGATAGGTAAATTGCCACTCCCAAATTGAGGTGGAAGAGAGGAGATTTTTTTTTTAAAGAACAAGCATAAAGATAAGTATGAAGGTAAGATCGATGGATGGCAAAGTAATGGTGATAGCAAATAAAAACGCAACAGATGATAGAATTAACACAAAACTTGTAAGGCGACAAGAAGTAAAAAGAAATCAAAGGAGAGATAGGTAGCTCGCAACTCTCAAACTAGGTTGAAAGGAAGGGGAGGCTCTTAAAGGATAATTTCAAGGTAAGCATTTAGGTGGAGATACATATATTACAAGGGTTAAAGGCGATAACAGACAAGGGCGTAAGGGAAGAGGTGAAAGTGCAGGGGAACCAAGGGTACGAGTACAATAAAGATTGAAGTTAAGGGAACCAAGGGTACGAATACAACAAAGAATGAAGCTTAGGCCAGGCTGGCGCGTGGCAAATATGAGATTACGACCAAAAGGCGGGATAAGTAGAATACCACTCCCGAAATGAGATGACAAGTTGGAGATTTTAGATAACAGACATAACATCATCACCAAGGTAAGATCAGGAAATGAGAGAGGTAATGGCAATGAAAAACAAAAGCGCAACAAGGAATGGAGCTAAAACTCGCAAGCGACAAGGAAGAGCATACAACCAAGGTTAAAAATAGATAAAGTGTAACACTCAGATTGAGATGAAAAGAGGAGATTTTAAAGGGCCGGTATAAGATAAACATCAAGGTAAGATATAGAGGTTATAAGGGTAAAGGTGATAATGATGAAAAGCATAACCATGGACAGAGTTAAGGCAAGACTGACAAAGTGGAGAACAATCAAGGGTAAGATAGGTAAGGTTCCAACAAAATGGTTGAAGTAATAGAAATTATTACCGAGGGAAATTACAAGGAATTAACGAGATCACCAAGGATATGAAAGGTAAAAATGACCGCTCATGGATCATTAAGAGACAAGGGTGATCAAGATCATGTAAGTTGAAATGTCTTAAACAAATATTGGGGTATAAAGATAAGCATACATAAAAAAAATACGAGAGTATGCAAGACTCTAAGGACACGAGTATACCAAAAACCAATGGAATAGAAATTGTTGAAAGATAATGACCTAACAACGGAACAGGAAAGGGTCTCAGAAGACAGGAAGGTCATGGTCATATAAACTAAAATGTTTAAGTAGGCAATAGAGGTACAAGGGTAAGTACTTTTGATTAAGCGATAAGGGTATTAAAAACGCAAGGATACGAGCATGTCAATAACAAAATGGAATAGAGATGGTCAAATAGTAGCAATTTAATAATGGATGAGGAAAGAGTCCCAAAAGATTAAAGGCTATGGTCAGGGGGCATCTACAAAGATGTCGCAAGCACAAGATAAGATCAGATATAACAGATTGAGAGAAGTATAGACCATACTAGGATAAAATACTTTTTGGCAAGGGGGCATATAGGAGCACAACATAGAATTAGTCGAGGTGACTAACATTTTGAAGCAGAATCAAGGATGAGATGAAGTAATAATCAATAAGTCCTTAAAACGGCCAATGCTACTCTAGGTCAGCGGTCCTACAGTCAGCACGGCTTTGATACCACTTATGTCACACCCGGTTTTGAAGGTAAACCGAATGCGAACCATGTACGTGCCAGGATCAGTAATTCACGTACACGGCGATTACATAAATGACTCATCATAGCACAATGCTTCGAATTACAATAAAGAGTAAGTAATAATATTACAGACTAGAGCCATTTACATAATATAAATCAAAGTACACAGAATCGAAACGTAGCCAACGTAAACAACCCACCACAGGCAGCTGACTGGGGGAGGTCGCTAGCCTAATCCTCGAACTCGTCGAAGTCCTAGAACTCCTGGAGATCCGCCTCGACGACTTCTTCTTTACCTGAGCATAGATTGTACCAAAGGCAACCTGGTGTTTTGTGAAAGCAAGGGTGAGTACACATCAACGTACTCAGCAAACGTCCTGTTTGGCTGAAGTGGACTAGCTTTATGTGGGGTTCAGGTTAAAGCAGATTGCTTTTAGTTGGTCAGGTATTTATTATTAATGGAAGCCATGTTTTATCATACAACCAACCCGTGAACCATTTCCTCATCGAGGAAACCTCATTATCATCATCGAACCAAAATAATAAAAAGAACCATTGTATCTCGAACCATCTGTATCTCTAATCAAAGAGGATCCCAAGGCCGCTCATAACCGTGAGCACGGCTGATATATCAGTTTCAATACCCTCTGCAGAGGTCGCACACTTTACCCATGAGCCGTGATTCCCGTCTTGCCCGGGGATCATGACTCCCCATTGATCACTTCCTAGGTGGTCCGGCAGGGTATCACTACGTAGCCTTTACAAAGATTCCCTAGAGGTCATAGCCGCCCGTTAGGTTTCTCCAGTTTGATAAACACAGTACTCCTCCCCGCAGGAGGGTGACTAACAAAAGCAAAACGAAAGGACCTCGACACCCAGCCTCGGCAGAGCAAGCACTGTGCCTGGACCCCATTGACGGCACGACGGCGAAGCAACTACACCTCTAGTTCGTCTAATTAATCAGCTAAGGGCACCCCATTCCACCCTCATGGCTGCACTGTTATCCCGGGTGGTCTCTCAACGAACAGGTCCTTACGGAGAGGTACTCAGGAAACAGCCTGAGCCCCCTAGAGTATCACAAGTTCATCAACATCATCAGGATAACAGTATCATAAATAGTATCATCATGTTCATTGATTACGTTAAAGCAATAGCAGAATGCTAACCATGATAACCCAGAGGTAAACAAGGATAAGATAAATAGAAAGCTAGTCAATCCTTAGGTTTCAATTGAGTAATGCGGGACAATCAATTATAAGTGAATGGGACATAATAGGTCAGAGGACACTTGCCTTCACCAAACAGATGCTCAGGGTCTTCAGCCTCGTAGAACTCGAAGAGTTCGATCACTTGGCCGCCAAAGTTTGACCGTCGATTCCTCGAAGCTCGAAAATGGATCGCAGTCTATTCGCGACGCGAAGCGAAGACGAACAAGCATCAGCAAACAAACATATACATATGCATAAGAACATTACACCATATAAAGGAAAATAAAGTCAAAACATGCAATACGGAATAGAGCGCGTTACTACGGTCACGCGAGGAAAAAGAAATGCGACGGTCGAGACTACGGTCGAGAAGTTAACATGTTAACGTTAAACAAATATTAACTATAACATTTAGTTTGATCTGATTATATTAATCAATATTTATTTAAAATGAAACTAGAGCTATCGCATAGTTTTAATTAGCTGACCACACTAACAATTCTCAGTTAACTAAGAAATTTAAATAACAACAACGACTCCAAGCGGGACGAATCAGCGGAGCAAGACGAAATACGTAACGCATGAAACAGCACGACCGCACGCGACCTAGCACGCGCACCACGCGCGACACGCGCAGACAACGTGACGATGGCGAACCCAACACGGCAGCGTGCAAACGACCCGCTGACACACGCGAAATAGCATGCTGACGACACACGAAAACAGCGCGCGCAACGAGCGTAAACGGCGCGCGAACCAGCATGCCGCCACGCGCGGAGCAGCACGCACAACAGACGAGGAAAACTAAATAGGTGACACGATTATACTAAACGAATGTTAAATAAATATAAAGTAGTTAAATTAATATGATTCATGTTAATATTTATTATAAAAGCCCAAGTTAAACACTACACATTTAATCTAATTAGAATTTTAATCTAATAAATATTAATCGAGCGAGCAGTTAAGTATCTAAAATATATGACCCGACAGATTAACATTATTAACGTGAGTGTTCGTAAGCGATAACAATTTATTATCACGAGCAGACGTCGTGCGACCCGTGCCACCGACACGCGAGATACGTGCGAACGATGCGCGGCAAGGCGAGCGACATGAGTAAGTGGCACACGCGACGCACGCAAAAACGTGTGACGACGCGTGCGAACCGCACGCGTGACACGCGCGAACGACGCCTGACAACACGAGAGTAACGAATGAACTATACGCACGAACAACACAGCGACGGTGGGCGCCACACGTGCGAACAACACGTAGACCGTGCAACGACAAGCACGACTCACAAGAGTCGCTAATAAACATCGCATTTATACTAAACACTAAATAGGCATTAAATACCACATCTAAGTTGTTAAAATCACATTACCACATATTTACAATCGCCTAACTAAACTCATAATTTTAATCCAATTGAGTACTCAGTTTACTTATCAACAATTAAATAGGAAATTAATTATCGCAGGGGAATAGACGAGGTAGACGGGGGTAGACGGGTGTCGTCGGAACCCTGATGACACGCTGCGCGTACGCGAAACAACGCGCACAACAGCGCGCGCGACACACGAGGATCACTAACAATTATCATGTTTATATTAAGTGTATTAATTCAAAAGCACTTTGATCAGGGTAATCACATAAATAGGTATTTATAAATGTGCAATTAAACTAGCAATTAGTTTTATTCAAATTGTTATTCTAATAAATAACAAATAATTAACTAGTTGATTCAAACTTACGTCGTGACAAAATAATGTTACTAATGTGAACTTGGCGCTACGAACGAACACCCTAGATCACGCTTAAACGAGAAGAACACTATATTTCTAAGTTCAACTTAGTTACATAAATTAATTGTGTGGAATATATATTTTAGATAAAGTGAATTATCCATTAATCAATGATTTAAACGAGAAATAATTACTACGCATGGACGATTATAGCGAAGTGATTTAGTAAAGCGCGCAAACCGCGAGGGGGGTTGCGTATGGCTTAGACAGGTTGGTAGACATCTAGGGGTAGACGGCGATGGGGTAGACGATGATGGGGTAGACGATGTCATCTCATACAACGACGCGGTTGCAGGGAGGGCGAGGCGCGACCAAACCTGGACGAGGCTAGGGCGGCTACACGTGCCGGGGACGACTTCGATTGGGGAGGGCGTCTGCTCACCGGGCCTGCACACCCTGGGTGCTCAGCCGGCTAGCACGCGCAGGTGGGCGTGATGCGAAGGACATATGACGCGCCTGAACATAAACGGAAAAGTAAAGGGACGACAGATTCTACCTTGGAGCAGAGATCAGACGATGGACACGGATGGCGGCTCGGCAGAGCTCCAGCGCGCGGGGTCCTCAGCTGCTCGGCGAGGCAACGACTGACCAGGCTTCGCCGGCGGCAAGGCGAATGGCGGGGCTGGGCTCGGGCGCGCAGGGGGGCAGGGGTAGCTAGCCGGGCCGCGCTGCCAAATGTCGCGACCGTCACCTGGCTGGCCTCAGCCGTGCCTGTCCACGGCGACCGGGCGGTTGGCCACCGAGCTCTTGCGTCGCGGGCCGAGGGAGGAACGGCGGCTGGGCGTGATTCGAGCTCCTAGGGGCTTGGAACGTGCGTCGCGAGAGGAGGTTAGGGATGGTGGAGTCCATCTGGTGGGGCCAGGCGGCGCTGGCAGCCACCCACGAGCGCTCTGGGCGCGGCAAGGTCCACGGCGCGGGACTTGGGGCGGCGTGCGTGCAGTTGGCGGCTGGGCTGGGAGCGGCGCTAGGGTTGGGGCGCGATGGGCCTCAGGCGCGCGGCACGCTAGGAGGAGCGCTGGCCGAGTGGGCCGCGCGCTAGGTGGGCCGCGGGGAGGAGGCTGGGCGCTCGCAGCGTGGGCCGCGCAGGAAAAAGCCGAGTTGGGCCTGGGGGAAAAGGAGGGGGGCGCAGGGGGCAGCTGGGCCGGGGAAGCTGGGCCACCGGGAAAGAGGGGGGGCTGAGGGAGTTTTCCTTTTATTTATTTCTTTTCCTTTCTTTTTTCTCTTTTTGAAAACATGTTTTAGTTTTGAATCCAAATTCAAACATGTTTCCTAAATTTGAATACATGCACCATTACAAAGAAAAACATGCCTTGACACGCTATGCAACAATCAAGGACCCCCCTTTCTAGGGTTTTATTTCACTAGGCCTAAACATATATAAAACAAAATAACTATTCGCTATTTAGGAAAAAGAAAAGAAAAGCAAGGAAAAGAGAGGGTAACACCTGAATTTGGTGGATATTGGAAAAGAAAATTTATACCCCCCAAATTCAGGGTGTTACAGTGTGCCAGTCGAAAGCCTGGCGCAGCAAGGTGTCAAGTGCGTCGTGGAAGTGACAACCGCGAGCAGCGTCACGGGTGATGGGTCGGGCGACCCATCCTTCCGCCTCCTGCGGCTCAGAAGACTCCGTGCTGTGGTCTGAGTCGTCGTCGTCGGGGTCTCCTCCAGTAGCTCCTCCAACAGCTCCTCCAACAGCCGGGACGTCCCGCGGTGGAACAAGGGGCGCCTCCAGCTGGGCAACAGAGGAACGGGGCCTCACGGTCTCCACCTCCTGCTGGGGTGAGGAGGAAGAGCCCTGCTGCTCTCCGTGCTGGCGCCGGCGTTCCTGCTCCTCACGCAGGCGGTGGTGCAGCCTCTCCAGGTGACTCGACTGTCCGGACACGGTGCGGTGCGGAGGACGCTCCGCAAGTCGAGACGGCAAGAAAGGAATCACCGACTTACGTGCAGTGTGTCTAAGACGAGCCATCTACAAAAGACACCGTAAGCATAAGAGTAAGAGCAGAACTAATATGACAAGTGAATAAGCCAAAGACAGAATAAGATAAAAATTTTAACAAGGTATTGTATAGATAGATAGTAAAATATAGGGTTGGTCGAGGTGACCGACTTTTTGAAGTAACATCAGATGTCAAGGTGAGGGGGAGGGTCAATAGTCCTTAGTACGGCCAGTGCTACTCTAGGTCAGCGGTCCTACAGTCAGCATGGGCTTTGATACCACTTATGTCACACCCGGTTTTGGAAGGCCAACCGAATGCGAACTATGTACGTGCCAGGATCAGAACTCACGTACACAGCGATTACATAAATGAACATCATCACACAATGCTCGAATAATAACATAAAAGAGTACTTATTACATCATAGAGTCATAGACATCCACATAGTCATTGTCTTAACAAGTAAATCAAAGTGCTAAACGAAACGCAGTAACGATAAGGCCTTCACAGGCAGCTGACTGGGGGTTGCCGCCAACCCACACCTAGAACTCATCGTAGTCTTGGAACTCCTGGAAGTCTCCTTCCACGGCTTCGCCTTCTCCTGAGCAGTGATTACAATGCGGACAACCTGGTGTTTTGTGGTAAAGCAAGGATGAGTACACATCAACGTACTCAGCAAATGTCCCGTTTGGCTGAGGTGGACTAGCTTTATGTGGGGTTAGGCTCAAGCAGTTGCTTTTAGTTGGTCAGGTACTTATCATTGGTAGAAGCCAGATTTTAGCATTAACCAACCCGTAAACCATTTCCTCATCGAGGAACATCATCATCATAGTTGAACCAAAACCATATCATAACCATTGTATCTCGAACCATCTGTATCCCTAATCAAAGAGGATCCCAAGGCTGCTCTTAACCGTGAGCACGGCTGATATACCAGTTTCACTACCCTCTGCAGAGGTTGCACACTTTACCCATGAGTCATGATTCCCTTTCTACCCGGGGAGAGCTAATCCCCATTGACCACTACCTAGGTGGTCCGGCAGGGCATCACTACGTAGCTTTTACAAAGATTCCCTAGAGATCGTAGCTGCCCGTTAGGTTTCTCCAGTTTGATAAACACAGTACCCCTCCCCGCAGGAGAGTGACTAACAAAGAGCAAAACGAAAGAACCTCGGCACTCAGCCTCGGCAGAGCAAGCACTGTGCCTGGACCCCATTGACGGCACGACGGCTAAGCAACTACACCTCTAGTTCATCTAATTACTCAGCTAAGGGCATCCCATTTCACCCTCATGGTTGCACTGTTATCCCGGGTGGTCTCTCAACGAACCAGTCCTTACGGAGAGGTACTCAGGAAACAGCCTGAGCCCCCTGGAGTATCACAAGATCATCAACATCAACAGGATAACAGTATCATAAATAGCCACATCATGTTCATTGATTATGTTAAAGCAATAGCAAAGTGCTAACCATAATAGCCCATAAGGTCATCAAGGATAAAGTAAAGTGTAAAGCTAGTCAATCCTTAGGTTTCAAGTAAGTAATGCGGGGTAGTAAGTTGTAAATGAATAGGACATAATGGGACAGAGGACACTTGCCTTCACCAAACTGCTGATCAGGGACTTCCTCTGCAACTGCCTCGGGAAACACAGACTGCTCGTTGTCTACGCAAAGCAATCATTCACACTATGCACTTGGGAAAATAACAAACAAAAACAATATACCAAACATATGCAGCAGAGAGGGGTCACAAGTTCATAACAGAAAAGGGGTAGGCACTCTAGTGTTCCCTAGGTCTGGGGTAGAGGACTACACAAAGTGATTCACTATCTACTAATCAGGTCTAAGTTAGTGGTGGGATTAAATAATTATCTGGTTTAAGTTCCTAAACTTAAGTGTTTAAGTCCATAAACTTAAGTAATCCAACTATTATTAAAGTCTACTCATTTCCAATTATCTTAAATAAGGTTTCAATAGTCTTAATCCTATCCTAGTGATTAGCTATTAATTAATACATGGAAACAGCAGGGAAACATTGCATAAACAGATAGATAATAATATTATGAACATTTTGCAATTTGAAGCACCTAATTTGGAGTTCATATGACAAAGTTATGAATTTTACAAGTTTAGGGGTTAAAATTATACCCTAAGGACTTATTTTGAATTAAATAAAAGGGCCAGGGACTTAACTGCGAGAAACCAGGGACGGCGGGCGCAATTTCCAGAAAACAGGGGGGCTCTTTAAGAAAATGCGCGGGCGAAGGGGTATCGGGCGCCTACAGCCGTTGGATCTCAGATCGACGGCTAGGATTAGATCCTGCGGGCGGGCGCGCGGGCGCGCGGCGGCGGGAGCGGCTGACAGGCGGGGCCGGGCAGACAGCGCGGGCGCGGGCGACTGGCAGGCGGGACCGGGCGGGCAGAGCGCGCGGGCGGACTGACAGGCGGGGCCGGGCGGACAGCGCGGGCGCGCGGGCGACTGGCAAGTGGGGCCTAGTGGGCAGAGAGACGGGGTGAGGGGGGTAGTGGGCCTGGGCCGCTGGATCGCTGGCGGACGACCAGGATTAGGTCCGGGCGAGTTGAATCAGGGCCGCCCGATCTGGGTTGAACGGCGGAGATCGGATGGGCGGCCTGGGTCTTCTCTACGGCTAGCTGGGGCGGCGGCGCTCGTCCCCGCGGCGGAGGGCTCGCCGGAGACGAGGGGCACGGGCGACTGGCGGGGCTCTGGGGCAATCCGAGTGGTCGGGGAGGTCGGGGAGGGCGCGGGGAGTTCTCCGGTAGGGTCTGGGTCGGGGCAGAGGCACCGGAGGGGGGCGATTCACGGCGGGGCGGCTCGGCGGCGGGGTTTCTCTACTCCGGCGAGCAATCAAACGCAACAGAGAGCAAAACAAAGGGCGATAGGGGCGGGAGAGGTCCGTTACCTCAAGGCGGGCTCCGGGGACTCCTCGGCGGCGACGGAGACGCGACGGGGACCCGGGTCGACGGTGGCGGCTGCACGGCGGACGACGGGTGAGCGCGGGCAGAGAGAAATAGGGAGGGGGAGAGGGAATTGGGGCGCGTTCCGAGTTGTGGGCGTCGGGGCGGAGCTCACCGGGGCTAAGGGCGCGGCGGAGCTCCAACGGCGACGAGGAACCGAGCTCGGGACGACGGGATTATGGCGGCGGTGCTCTGCGTGCGTGCAGCGAGGGGGGGGGGGGGAAGAGAGGGTCTACTGGGCGCAAATGGGGGGAGAGGGTGAGGGCGAGTGGGCTCGGGGCACAAGTGGCCGAGGGCGAGGTGGGGCGAGTTCCACGCGCGACGTGGGCGCGGGGGAGGTGGGCGCGAGCAGCTCGGCGGCGGTTACGCGGGGACGACGGGGCTGACAAGCCGGGCCCGCGACGCAGAGAGAGAGAAGAAAGCGGGTGCGGGCGCGAGAGAAGCGGGGCTGACGGGTTGGGCCCACGGGCAGAGAGAGCGAGGGAGCGGGCGCGCGCGGGGAAGGCGGGCGCCGACGGGTGGGGCCGGACGAGCAGTGAGAGAGGGAGGCGGGTGCGTGGAAGGCGGGCGCGCCGACAGGCCGGGCCCGCTGCGCAGAGAGAGAAGGGGGGAAGAGGCGCGCGCGCGAAGTGGGCCGACTGGGCCGAAAGGCCGAGGAGGGCGGGTAAGTGGGCTGCTTTGCCTTTTTCTTTTATTCTGAATTGTTTTTCCCTTTTCTTTTATTTATTCTATTTGATTCAAATTCAAATGAGCCCCAAATTCAAATTAGACCTTTTGAGAATTATGCACCAAACAAAAGTGAAATCTAGGGTTCAACATGATGCAACAATTCATACTCCATTAGGGTTTAACATAATAAACTATAGTTACAAGTAAAATAAGCACTTAGCTCCTATAGAAATGAGAGAGAAAAGAATTAGGAAGGATGAGAAAAGGAAGTAACACCTGAATTTGTGAATATGAGCAAAGAAATTTTATACCCCCAAATTCAGGGTGTTACACGCCACCTCCACACCCGAGGTGCAACCCGTCGCATTCAAAGAGATGGAAGAAGAGAAGAGGGAGTCTACACCAAGTATGCTTCCAATCAACGCCTCCAAACTCGACAACGAGAAGATGGCGCTCATCATCAAGAGCTTCTGCCAAATCCTCAAGCAAAGGAGGGGAAAGGACTACAAACCCCGCTCCAAACGAGTGTGCTACAAATGTGGTAAGCCCGGTCATTTTATTGCAAAATGTCCAATGTCAAGTGAAAGTGACAGGGACGATGACAAGAAGGGGAAGAAGAAGGAGAAGAAGAGGTACTACAAGAAGAAGGGCGGTGATGCCCACGTGTGTCGGGAATGGGACTCCGACGAGAGCTCCACCGACTCCTCCTTCGATGAGGACGCCGCCAACATCGCCGTCAACAAAGGCCTCCTCTTCCCCAACGTCGGCCACAAATGTTTCATGGCTAAGGACGGCATGAAAAAGAAGGTACACTCTAGAGCCACCCCCAAATATACAACATCTAGTGATGAGGGTAGCTCTAGTGAAAATGAAGATGATTTACTTACTCTTTTTGCCAACCTCAACATGGAACAAAAGAAAAAATTAAATGAATTAATAGAAGCTCTTCATGGGAAGGATGAACTCTTGGATAGCCAAGAGGACTTCCTTATTAAAGAAAACAAAAAACATGTTAAATTGAAAAATGCTTATGCTCAAGAAGTAGAAAAATGTGAAAACCTATCTAAGGAGCTTAGGATTTGTCATGATTCAATTTCTAGCCTTAGAAATGAAAATGTTAGCGTAGTTTCTAAGGTCAAAGATTTAAATGTTTGCAATGATTCTATTTCCTGTCTTAGAGATTAGAATGTTAGATTAAATGCTAAGATAGAAGAATTAAATGCATGGAAACCCTCTACATCTACCGTTGATCATGTTTCCATTTGCACTAGATGTAGAGATATTAATGTAGAAGCTATTGATGATCACCTTGCTATGATTAAACAACAAAATGATCACATAGCTAAATTAACTACTAAAATTAATGAGCATGAACTTGAAAATGAAAATTTTAAATTTGCAAGAAGCATGCTCTATAATGGGAGACGCCCTGGCATTAAGGATGACATTGGTTTCTATCAAGGAAGCTATGTCAAGCTTAATGCCCCTAAAAGATTGTCTAATTTTGTTAAGGGCAAGGCTCCCATGGTTCAGGATAGTGAGGATTACATTTTATATCCTGCTAACTATCCCGAGCACAAAATTAGGAGAATTCATGCTAGAAAACCTCACACTATTTCTCATCATGCATTTATGTATAAAAATGAGGCTTCTAGCTCTAGGCAATCAACTCATGTTAAATTGCCTAAAAAGAAAACTCCTGCTGCATCAAATGAGCATAATGTTTCATTTAAGACTTTTGATGCATCTTATGTTTTAACTAAAAAATCAGGCAAAGTACTTGCCAAATATGTTGGGGGGCAAACACAAGAGTCCAAAGACTTGTGTTTGGGTACCCAAGGTGCTTGTTTCTAACATCAAAGGACCCAAGACTGTTTGGGTACCTAAGAACAAGGCCTAAATTTGTTTTGTAGGTTTATGCATCCGGTGGTTTAAGTTGGATAATCGATAGCGGGTGCACAAACCACATGACAGGGGAGAAGAGAATGTTCTCCTCCTATGAGAAAAATGAAGATCCCCAACGAGCTATCACATTCGGGGATGGAAATCAAGGTTTGGTCAAAGGTTTGGGTAAAATTGCTATATCACCTGACCATTCTATTTCCAATATTTTTCTTGTAGATTCTTTAGATTATAACTTGCTTTCTGTCTCTCAATTATGCAATATAGG
The DNA here is from genome assembly GCF_902167145.1 of Zea mays. Classification (NCBI taxonomy): domain Eukaryota; kingdom Viridiplantae; phylum Streptophyta; class Magnoliopsida; order Poales; family Poaceae; genus Zea; species Zea mays. The sequence goes on along the minus strand of NC_050096.1, from coordinate 218,366,174 downwards.
CTACAACTGTCTTTTTACTGATATAGGTGCTAATGTCTTTAGAAGAAGTGATGATTCAATAGCTTTTAAGGGAGTGCTTGAGGGTCAGCTATACTTAGTTGATTTTAATCAAGCTGAACTAGACACTTGCTTAATTGCTAAGACTAATATAGGTTAGCTCTGGCATCGCCGACTAGCCCTTGTTGGAATGAAGAATCTTCATAAGCTTCTAAAGGGAGAACACATTTTAGGACTAACAAATGTTCATTTTGAGAAAAACAGGGTTTGTAGCACATGCCAAGAAGGAAAGCAGATTGGAGCTTACCATCCAGACAAAAACATAATGACAGGCCGCTCGAGCTACTCCACATGGATTTATTCGGCCCGATCGCTTACATAAGCATCGGCGGGAGTAGGTACTGTCTTGTTATTGTAGATGATTTTTATCGCTTCACTTGGGTGTTCTTTTTGCAGGAAAAATTACAAACCCAAGAGACTTTAAAAGGATTCCTAAGACGGGCTCAAAACGAGTTCGGATTAAGGATAAAAAAGAAGCGATAATGGGACGGAGTTCAAGAATTCTCAAATTGAAGGATTTCTTAAGGAGGAGGGCATCAAGCATGAGTTCTCTTCTCCCTACACACCTCAACAAAATGGTGTAGTGGATAGGAAGAATAGAACTCTACTAGACATGGCAAGGACCATGCTTGATGAATACAAGACACCGGACCGGTTTTGGGCGGAAGCAATCAACATTGCTTGCTACTCCATCAACCGGTTATATCTTCACTGAATCCTCAAGAAGACATCATATGAACTCCTCACTGGTAAAAAGCCCAATGTTTCATATTTTAGAGTCTTTGGGAGTAAATGCTTTATTCTTATTAAAAGAGGTAGAAAATCTAAATTTGCTCCTAAGGCTGTAGAAGGTTTTTTTTACTTGGTTATGACTCAAACACAAGGGCATATAGAGTCTTCAACAAATCCACTGGTTTAGTTGAAGTTTCTTGTGACATTGTGCTTGATGAGACTAATGGCTCCCAAGTGGAGCAAGTTGATCTTGATGAATTAGATGATGAATAGGCTCCGTGTGTCGCGCTAAGGAACATGTCCATTGGGGATGTGTGTCCTAAGGAATCCGAAGAGCCTCCACAAGCACAAGATCAACCATCATCTTCCAACCAAGCATCTCCACCTACCCAAGATGAGGAACAAGCTCAAGATGATGAAAATGAAGATCAAGAGGATGAGCCTCCTCAAGAGGAGGACAATTATCAAGAGGGAGATGAAGAGAATGAAGACAAGGAAGATGATCAAGAAATTCAGGGTCAAAGACCGCCACACCCAAGAGTCCACCAAGCATATCAACGAGATCACCCCGTCAACTCCATCCTTGGTGACATTCATAAGGGGGTAACCACTAGATCTCGAGTTGCTCATTTTTGTGAACATTACTCTTTTGTTTCCTCTATTGAGCCATAGAGAGTAGAGGATGCACTAAGAGATCCGGATTGGGTGCTGGCAATGCAAGAGGAACTCAACAACTTCACGAGGAATGAGGTATGGCATTTAGTTCCATGTCCTAATCAAAATGTTGTAGGTACCAAGTGGGTATTCCGCAACAAGCAAGATGAGCATGGTGTGGTGACAAGAAACAAAGCCCGACTTGTGGCCAAAGGTTATTCACAAGTCGAAGGTTTGGACTTTGATGAAACTTACGCACCCGTAGCTAGGCTTGAGTCAATTTGTATAATACTTGCCTATGCTACTTACCATGGCTTTAATCTTTATCAAATGGACGTGAAAAGTGCCTTCCTCAATGGGCCCATCAAGGAAGAGGTCTATGTTGAGCAACCTCCCGGCTTTGAAAATAGTTGAAAGGGAAATATACCCTTGGGAAATTTCTATAAGTATTTTGGTGATTAGATGCCCAACACATAATCTTTAAGTCCTAATGTGCCAAAGGTAGAATAGTGCAAATCAAGGCATGAGGTATGTTTCTAGACTTAGTACATTTGTTTTTAAATACTAATGTGGTTATCTAAGTGCTAGAAACAGTGCTGAGAAGAAGAGAATCAAATTGCAAAAGACTTGGCTGTGTGCAGCCTAATTCCAGTTCGGCCTGGCACACCGGACTGTCCGGTGGTGCACCGGACAGTGACCGGTGCACCAGGCTGGTCCGCGTGAACTCGCCGCTCTCGGGATTCAACGGCGGCGTACGACTAAAAATCACCGGACGGTCCTGTGGTGCACCGGACTGTCCGGTGAGTCATCCGCGGCGAACTCGTCGCTCTCGGGAAACGGAAAAGGCGACGTGGCTATAATTCACTGGACTGTCCGGTGGTGCACTGGACTGCCGGTGAGCCAACGGTCGCCAGCGCCAACGGTCGGCCGCGAAATCTGCGGGCGACGCGTGGCAGCTCCAACGGTCGGCAGGGGGCACCAGACTGTCCGGTGTGCACCGGGCAGTGTCCGGTGCGCCAACGGACCTGGAGCTGCAACGGTCGACTGTGCCCAATTTGGAAGGAAATCGCGCATCGGACAGGCTACAGTAGCTGTCCGGTGGCGCACCGGACTGTCCGGTGCGCCACTCGACAGAAGGCAGGAATTGCCTTCCAAGATTGTCTCCAACGGCTCCTAGCTGCCTTGGGGCTATAAAAGGGACCCCTAGGCGTATGGAGGAGTCACCTAAGAATTTAGTAAGCATTCTAAGACTCCCACACTCCGCCACCACACATTTGATCGATTGTGTTAGTGATTTGAGCTCCGTTCGAGTTGTGAACTCTTTGTGCTACATTTCGAGCTCAAGTCTTGGCTTGTGTGTGTGTGTGTGCTGTGGATTTGTGTCTTGTGTGTGTTGCTCTCCCAATCTTACTCTGCGCTTTCTTTGTGATCTCTATTGTAAGGGCAAGAGACTCCAAGTTGTGGAGATTCCTCGCAAACGGGAAAATACACTAAAGGAAAAGACCGTGGTATTCAAGTTGATCATCAGAGCACTTGAAAGGGGTTGAGTGCAACCCTCGTCCATTGGGACACCACAACGTGGAAGTAGGCAAGTGTTACTTGGCCGAACCACGGGATAAAATCGCGTGTCTCTTGTGATTGCTTTCTCTGTGATTGTTTTGTCCACAAGAACTCGCCTCAAAACTACTTAATCGCAATAACACTTCTGTAACTAAGTTTTGTGGCTATTTAGTGTTTAATTTTACAGGATCACCTATTCACCCCCTCTAGGTACTCTCAATAGTGAGTACCCTAACTATGTGTATAAGCTCTCAAAGGCACTCTATGGGCTCAAGCAAGCCCCAAGAGCATGGTATGAATGCCTAAGAGATTTTCTAATCACTAATGGCTTCAAAGTCGGAAAAGCTGATCCTACACTTTTTACTAAAACTGTTGCAAAATATTTGTTTGTGTGCCAAATTTATGTTGATGATATTATATTTGGGTCTACTAACAAATCTACTTGTGAAGAGTTTAGTAGGATCATGATACAGAAATTCGAGATGTCTATGATGGGGAGTTGAAGTATTTCCTTGGATTTCAAATCAAGCAACTCCAAGAAGGCACCTTCATCAGCCAAACTAAGTACATTCAAGACGTACTCAAGAAGTTTGGAATGAAGGATGGCAAACCCATCAAGACACCCATGGGAACTAATGGGCATCTTGACCTTGACATGGGAGGTAAATCCGTAGATCAAAAGGTATATCGGTCGATGATAGGATCTTTACTCTATTTATGTGCATCTCGACCGGATATTATGCTTTCTGTATGAGCTGTCGGACATAAGTAGAAGTTGTCGGGCTAAATGAAGAAGAAATGGCGCTTATCATCAAGCGCTTCAAGACCGCACTTAAAGGACGCAAGGAGTACCCCAACAAGAAAAAAACAAGGGAAAAGCGTTCATGCTTCAAATGCGGTAAGACTGGTCACTTTATTGCCCAATGTCCCGATAATGATCATGACCAGGGACAAGAAAAAGGCGGAAAGAGGGAGAAAAAGAAAAACTACAGGAAGGCAAAGGGCGAGGCGCACCTTGGAAAGGAATGGGATTCAGACTGCTCCACTTCCGACTCCGATGATGAAGGATTAGCTGCCTCGACTTTCGACAAATCTTCACTCTTCCCCAACGAATGCCATACGTGTCTCCGCCAAGGAGAAGAAGGTAAGTATTTGAGATACACCTAAGTATTCTTCTTCTAGTGATGAGGATTCTTCCGATGATGAAGTAGATTACTCTGGCTTATTTAAAGGTTTAGATAGAGCCAAAGTTGAGAAAATTAATTAATTAATTGATGCTATAAATGAAAAAGATAGACTGCTAGGAAAGCAAGAGGATATTTTGTATGAGGAACATGACAAATTTGTTAGTGTACAAAAATCTCTTGCTTTAGAAACTAAGAGAAATGAAATGTTGTCTTCTGAGTTATCTGCTTGCCATGAAACTGTCTCTAGTTTAAAGAATTTAAATGATGAATTAAATGCAAAGCTAGAAGAAGTAAATAAAGCTAGTTCATGTGTGGAGCATGTTGTTATTTGTAATAGATGTAAGGACTTTGATGTTGATGTTTGTAATAAACACCTTATTTCTATTGCTCAACTTAAGACTTGCAAGGTTGATTTTGATAAGTTAAAATTTGCTAGGGATGCCTACACCGTTGGTAGGCACCCCTCAATTAAGGATGGGCTTGGTTTTCGAAAGGAAGCCAAGAACTTAACAAGTCAAAGGACTCCTGTTCTCAACAAGGAGAAAGGGAAGGCCCTATGGCTAGTAGTCCTCAAAGGAACCATGCCTTTATTTATGATAGGAAAATTACTAGTCGCACTCATTACAATAGTAGTTATGATCATGCTGCTTATAACTCACATGCTATGTTTGCCTCTAGTTCTACTTTTGTTCATGGTAGAAGTAGGCCTAGGAGAAATCATGTTGTGTCTCATACTCCTAGAAAAATGTGCAATGGACATTCTATTATTTACCATGCTTGTAATGCTTCTTTTGTTCTTTCATGTAGAAATGCAAAAGTAGTTGCTAAGAAGTTGGATACAAATGCAAGGGAGATAAAACTTGCATATGGGTTCCAAAAGTTATTTTGACTAACCTTGTAGGACCCAACAAGAGTTGGGTACCTAAAACCCAAGCTTAAATTGCCTTGTAGGTTTATGCATCCGGGGGCTCTAGCTGGATAATCGACAGTGGATGCACAAACCACATGACGGGGGAGAAGAAGATGTTCACCTCCTATGTCAAGAACAAGGATTCCCAGGATACGATTATTTTTGGAGATGGGAACCAAGGCAAGGTTAAAGGATTGGGGAAGATAGCTATTACATCCGAGCATTCTATCTCCAATGTGTTTTTAGTTGAATCGCTCGGGTACAACTTATTGTCTGTGAGTCAATTAGGTAACATGGGTTATAATTGTTTATTCACAAATGTAGATGTATCTGTTTTTAGAAGAAGTGATGGTTCACTAGCCTTTAAGGGTGTACTAGATGGCAAGCTCTACTTAGTTGATTTTTTGAAAGAGAATGCCGATCTATATGCATGCTTAATAGCTAAGACTAATATGGGCTGGCTTTGGCATCGCCGTCTAGCACATGTTGGGATGAAGAACCTTCATAAGCTTCTAAAGGGAGATCATGTGTTAGGACTAACCGATGTCTGTTTTGAGAAAGACAGACCTTGTGCAGCATGTCAGGCAGGGAAATAGGTGGGAAGTACTCATCATAGCTAGAATGTGATGACGACATCAAGACCATTGGAGCTTCTTCATATGGACCTCTTTGGACCCGTTGCCTACCTTAACATCGGAGGAAGTAAGTATGGTCTTGTAATTGTTGATGATTTTTCCCGCTTCACTTGGGTATTCTTTTTGCAGGACAAATCAGAAACCAAAGGAACCCTAAAGCGCTTTCTAAGGAGGGCTCAAAATGAGTTTGTGCTTAAGGTTAAAAAGATAAGGAGCGACAATGGGTCCAAGTTCAAGAATCTTCAAGTCGAAGAGTTTCTTAAGGAGGAAGGCATCAAGCACGAGTTCTCCGCTCCCTACACACCACAACAAAACGGTGTGGTAGAGAGGAAGAACATGACGCTTATCGACATGGCGAGAACGATGCTTGGAGAGTTCAAAACGCCCGAGCGGTTTTGGTCGGAAGCTGTGAACACAGCTTGCCACGCCATAAACCGGCTCTATCTGCATCGCTTTCTCAAGAAGACCTCCTACGAACTCCTTACCGGTAACAAACCCAATGTATCTTACTTTCGTGTATTAGGGAGCAAATGTTACATTTTGGTGAAGAAAGGTAGACATTCTAAATTTGCTCCCAAGGTAGTAGAAGGGTTTTTACTAGGGTATGACTCAAATACAAAGGCGTATAGAGTCTTCAACAAATCATCGGGTTTGGTTGAAGTCTCTAGCAATGTTGTATTTGATGAGACTAATGGCTCTCCAATAGAGCAAGTTGATCTTGATGACATAGATGAAGATGATGTTCCAACGACCGCAGTGCACACGATGGTGATTGGTGATGTGCGACCACAGGAACAACAGGAGCAAGATCAGCCATCTTCCTCCACAATGGTGCATCCTCCAACGCAAGACGGTGAACAGGTACCTCAAGAAGAGGGACATGATCAAGGGGAGCACATGAAGAACAAGTGATGGAGGAAGAAGCACCAAGTGCCCCTCCAACTCAAGTCCGAGCAACGATCCAACGACATCACCCCGTTGACCAGATTCTGGGTGACATAAGCAAGGGAGTAACTACTCGCTCAAGATTAGCTAACTTTTGTGAGCATTACTCGTTCTTCTCTTCTATTGAGCCTTTCAGGGTAGAAGAGGCCTTGCAGGATCCGGATTAGGTGTTGGCCATGCAGGAAGAGCTCAACAACTTCAAGAGAAATGAAGTTTGGAGTCTGGTGCCACGTCCAAAGCAAAATGTTGTGGGAACCAAGTGGGTGTTCCGCAACAAGCAAGACGAGCATGGGGTGGTGACAAGAAACAAGGCTCGACTTGTGGCAAAAGGTTATGCCCAAGTCGCAGGTTTGGATTTCGAGGAGACTTTTGCTCCTGTGGCTAGGCTAGAGTCTATTCGAATTCTATTAGCCTATGCCGCTCACCACTCTTTCAGGCTATTTCAAATGGATGTGAAGAGCGCTTTCCTTAATGGGCCAATAAAGGAGGAGGTATACGTGGAACAACCCCTTGGCTTTGAGGATGACAGGTACCCTGACCATGTGTTCAAGCTCTCTAAGGCGCTCTATGGACTTAAGCAAGCCCCAAGAGCATGGTATGAATGCCTTAGAGATTTATTAATTGCTAATGCCTTCAAGGTTGGGAAAGCCGATCCCACTTTTTTTACAAAGACTTGTGATGGTGATCTTTTTGTGTGCCAAATTTATGTCGATGACATAATATTTGGTTCTACTAATCAAAAGTCTTGTGAGGAGTTTAGCAGGGTGATAACACAAAAGTTCGAGATGTCGATGTTGGGCGAGTTGACCTACTTCCTTGGGTTCCAAGTGAAGCAACTCAAGGACGGCACCTTCATCTCCCAAACGAAGTACACACAAGATCTTCTCAAGCGGTTTGGGATGAAGGACGCCAAGCCCGCGAAGACACCGATGGGAACCGACGGGCATGTTGACCTCAACAAAGGAGGTAAGTCCGTTGATCAAAAGGTATACCGGTCTATGATAGGTTTGTCGGGGACCATAATTAGGGGTACCCCCAAGACTCCTAAACTTGGCTGGTAACCACCATCAGCACACAGCTGCAAAGGCCTGATGGGCGCAATACAGGTCAAAGCTCCGCCCACTCAAGGGACACGATCTCGCCTCGCCCGAGCCCAGCCTCGGGCAAGAACAGCAGACCCAGGTGGATTCACGTCTCACCCGAGGGTCTCCTCAAGCAACGGGCGCACCTTCGACTCGCCCGAGGCCCAGCTCGGGTAGGCTTCGCGGAGAAGCAACCTTGGCCAGATCGCCTCGCCAACCGACCGTATCGCAGGAGCATTCAATGCAAGGATCGTCTGACACCTTATCCTGACGCACGTTCCTCAGTCGATAGGGCCGAAGTGACCACAGTCACTTCGCCCCTCCACTGACTGACCTGACAGGAAAACAGCGCCGCCTGCCCTGCTCCGACTGCTGTGCCACCCGCCACGGTGAGGCTGACAGCAGCCAAGTCCAGCCTCAGGCGCCATAGGAAGCTCCGCCTCGCCCGACCTCAGGGCTCGGCCCTCGCCTCGGCCTCGGAAGACGGTCTCCGCCTCGCCCGACCCCAGGGCTCGGACTCAACCTCGACCTCGGACGATGGACTCCACCTCGCCCGACCCCAGGGCTCGGACTCAGCCTCGACCTCGGAGGAGTCACCGCCTCGCCCGACCTCGGGCTCGGACCGACCATGCCACAGGGGGGTACATCATTACCCTACCCCTTAGCTAGCTCAGGCTATGGGGAACAAGACTGGCATCCCATCTGGCTCGCCCCGGTAAACAAGTAATGATGGCACCCCGCGTGCTCCATGACGACGGCGGTTCTCAGCCCCCTACGGAAGCAAGGAGACGTCAGCAAGGACCCGACAGTTCCGACAGCTATGCTCCTATAGGGCTCAAGCGCTCCTCCGACGACCACGACATCACATGAAGAGGGCACCAACACCTCTCCAACAGCCACGTCGGCATGTACATAGGGCTCTGGCTCCTCTCCGCTAGACACGTTAGCACATTGCTATGCTCCCCGTTGTACACCTGGACCCTCTCCTTACATCTATAAAAGGAAGGTCCAGGGCCCTCGTACGAGAAGGTGGCCGCGCGAGAGAACGGGCTGACGCACAGGCTCTCGCTCTCTCTCTCCCTCGCGAACGCTTGTAACCCCCTACTGCAAGCGCATCCGCCCTGGGCGCAGGATAAACACGAGCCGCGGTTCCCTCTTTTGCTCCCCCTTGTGTTCCGTCTCGCGCCGACCCATCTGGGCTGGGACACGCAGCGACAATTTACTCGTCGGTCCAGGGACCCCCCGGGGTCGAAACGCCGACAGTTGGCGCGCCAGGTAGGGGCCTGCTGCGTGTTGACGAACAGCTTCCCGTCAAGCTCCAGATGGGTAGTCTCCAGCAACCTGTCCAGCCCGGGCACTGCTTAGTTTCGGGAGTCTTGAGTTCATGTCCCTCGATGGCAGCTACGACATGGTACTCCTTCCTCCGCCGCGCGACAACGATAATGGCGGCCGTCAGCCCGCCCGACGGCGGCGGAATCGACGACGTCTTCCCCGCGTGATGGAAGAACAGCATCCGGGTCTGTCCCGTCCCCTTCCCCGCCGACGGAGGAGGAGGCGGGGCAACCATGGCCAAGCAAGAGGCGGCACCTCGTCGGCTGTCGAGCGAGTCGACGGCGCCGGCGCCCCAGCGGGGGACACGTCGGGCATTGACCTCGCGTCTAAGACGAAGACGAGCGTCGTTTCCCCTCAACACGCCAACCCCAAGCAGACGGACGATGCCAGCACACTCGCAAAGGACTTGCTGGGCGTTAGCCTCGTACCTGAGACAACGGTGCAGTCCGTCCCCGACGCGACTTCGTCACCATCCATCGATCAGGAGGTACCGTCCGTTTTCCATCCTGTGCCTTTTAGATTCAGCTTCGACCCACCAAGCGATCCCGCTTCGGTGGACACTTTCATAAAGGCATATCCTGACCTTCCGGGGTACCATATGTGGTCAACCTGGGACCGACTGACGGCCGTCTCGACCTACGGGCCTCCGGGTTCCGAGGAAGATGACGAGCCCGACTCTGGTTGGGATTTCTCCGGGCTCGGTGACCCCAGTGCCATGCGGGACTTCATGACCGCATGTGACTACTGCCTCTCCGATTGCTCCGATGATGGCCACAGCCTTGACGACGAGGACTATGGCCCAAGTCGCGAATGTTTCCACATTGATCTAGGGGGTCTCGACGAAGGCAACCACCTTGGTATGCCGGAGGACGGCGATCCCCCTAGGCCTGCGCCTCGCGTTGACATCCTTCGGGAGCTAGCTGTGGTCCCAGTCCCTGCGGGGGGTCAGGACGCACAGCTCGAGCAAATCCGCGAGATGCAGGCTAGGCTCGACGAGGAAGCAGGACAACTTGTGCAGCTCCGGCAGAATATCGGGCAGGAGTGGGCAGGCTGAGCACCGGCCGGAGAAGCGCGTCATCTGGCCCAAGATCCAGCACCGCATCGCCGATGATGCCAGGGCAAGGCTGCCCCCGGCTTCCAATGGGGTTGGCTAGAACCTGGCTGCAGCAGCAATACTACTCCGAGTGATACCGGAACCATCCACCACCGAGGGGCGGTGTATCCAGGGAGAGCTCAAGAATCTCCTGGAGGATGTCGCGGTCCGACGGGCTGAAAGCTCTGCCTCCCGAAGGCAGGGGTACCCCTCGGAGCATCGCGCCGCGACTTCTCGATTCATGCGGGAAGCCTCGGTCAACACCGGGCACACGCGGAACACAGCGCCTGCGGCCTCGGGTCGCCTCGGCAACGAGCACCACCGCTGCGACCGTCGAGCCCACCTCGACGAGAAGGTGCGCCGAGGCTACCATCCCAGGCGTGGGGGATGCTACGACAGCGGGGAGGATCGGAGCCCCTCGCCCGAACCACCTAGTTCGCAAGCTTTCAGCCGGGCCATACGACGGGCGCCGTTCCCGACCCGGTTCCGAACCCCGACTACCATCACCAAGTACTCGGGGGAGACAAGGCCGGAACTGTGGCTCGCGGACTACCGGCTGGCCTGCCAGCTGGGCGGAACGGACGATGACAACCTCATCATCCGCAACCTCCCCCTGTTCCTCTCCGACGCCGCCCGAGCCTGGCTGGAGCATCTGCCTCCTGCGCAGATCTCCAACTGGGACGACCTGGTCAAAGCCTTCGCCGGCAACTTCCAGGGCACATTGCCGCGACCCGAAGATGGAAGCCTACTGCGACGAGGTTTGGCGCCTGGAGGACAAGTTCTATGGCTCGAGCTCAACCACATCGCTCGACGAAACAATGAGACTGCGGACGAGCTGGCTAAGATAGCCTCGGGGCGGACAACGGTTCCTCCGGACGTCTTCTCCCGCGACCTACATCAACCCTCCGTCAAGACCGACGACACACCCGAGCCCGAGGAGGCCTCGGCCCCCGAGGGTGAGGCACTGCGCGTCGAGGAAGAGCGGAATGGTGTCACGCCTAATCGAAACTGGTAGACCTCGTTCCTGCAATATCTCCACCGAGGAGAGCTACCCCTCGACAGAGCCGAAGCTCGGCGACTGGCGTGGCGTGCCAAGTCGTTCGTCTTGCTGGGTGACGGAAAGGAGCTCTACCACCGCAGCCCCTCAGGCATCCTCCAGCGATGCATATCCATCGCCGAAGGTCAGGAGCTATTGCAAGAAATACACTCGGGGGCTTGCGGTCACCACGCAGCACCTCGGGCCCTCGTTGGAAACGCCTTCCGACAGGGTTTCTACTGGCCAACCGTGGTGGGCGACGCCACTAGGATTGTACGCACCTGCCAAGGGTGTCAATTCTACGCAAGGCAGACGCACCTGCCCGCTCAGGCCTTGCAAACAATACCCATCACCTGGTCGTTTGCTGTGTGGGGTCTGAACCTCGTCGGCCCCTTGCAGAAGGCACCCGGGGGCTACACGCACCTGCTGGTCGCTATCGACAAATTCTCCAAGTGGATTGAGGTCCGACCCCTAAACAACATCAGGTCCGAACAAGCGGTGGCGTTCTTCACCAACATCATCCATCGCTTCGGGGTCCCGAACTCCATCATCACCGACAACGGCACCCAGTTCACTGGTAGAAAGTTCCTGGACTTCTGTGAGGACCACCACATCCGGGTGGACTGGGCCGCCGTAGCTCACCCCATGACGAATGGGCAGGTAGAGCGTGCCAACGACATGATTCTGCAGGGACTCAAGCCAAGGATCTACAACGACCTCAATAAGTTCGTCAGGCGATGGATGAAGGAACTCCCCTCGGTGGTCTGGAGTCTGAGGACGACGCCAAGCCGAGCCACGGGCTTCACGCCGTTCTTTCTAGTCTATGGGGCCGAGGCTATCTTGCCCACAGACTTAGAATACGGTTCCCCGAGGACGAGGGCGTACGACGACCGAAGCAACCAGTCCAGCCGAGAAGACTCACTGGACCAGTTGGAAGAGGCTCGGGACATGGCCTTACTACACTCGGCAAGGTATCAGCAGTCTCTGCGATGCTACCACGCCCGAGGGGTTCGGTCTCGAGACCTCCAGGTGGGGGACTTGGTGCTTCGGCTACGACAAGACGCCCGAGGGCGCCACAAGCTCACGCCTCCCTGGGAAGGGCCGTTTATCATCGCCAAGATTTTGAAGCCTGGAACATACAAGCTGGCCAATAGTCAAGGCGAGGTCCACAGCAACACTTGGAACATCTGACAGCTACGTCGCTTTTACCCTTAAGATGTTTTCAAGTCGTTCATATACCTCATTCTCTTTACATACACAAATAAAGTCTAACCATCAAGGAAGGGTCAGCCTTGACTCGGCAAAGCCCGACCCTCCCTCGGGGGCTAGAAGGGAGGAACCCCCTCTGCGTCAAAATTTTCCTCGGAAAAAGTCTTTCTGCCAGAACATCTTTCGTGCTTTTCGACTACTTCGATAGTGGGATCCTGAAAACAACGGAGTACACGTAAGCGGCAAGGCCGACCGAGCCGAGGGACTCCTACGCCTCCGGGATACGGATACCTCACTCATCACCTTCTGCGATAAGTAACTCACGCTCGGATAAGCGATTCCGCTGACCGAACAAGTCTTAACACTCGAAAACTTTTCTGCCGAAACGATTTTTCGTGCCTTCTCGACTATATCGATAACAGAATCCTACGGACGAGTAAGAGTACACGTAAGCGGCAAGGCCGACCGAGCCGAGGAACTCCTATGCCTCCAGGATACGGATACCTCACTCATCACCTTCCGTGAAAAGTAACTCTCGCTCGGATAAACGATTCTGTTACCGACAAACAAGTCCTGATACTCGAAATAAGGGGAAAAGAAACGCAGCTTTACAACACGACGACGGTATGTTTGGGCCTCGGCGGCCGCAAAAAACATACGCATACTACAGACAAACTGATCCTGCAGGTTCAGACATCAATAGGGGGGCAGCAGCACCCTCGGCGTCGACTCCACCATCGGCGGAATCCGGCCTAGCCTCGGACGGCGACACGGTCGGAGGATCTCCACCTCGAAGGAAGACGTCAGCACCGCGCCTGGGCCATCGCCGCCAGGGTCTCCTCTAGAAACCCGGCCCAAGTAGACGGCTTGACCGGCCGCTCCATAGCCTCAGCCAGCTGTCCCCCGAGGACATCAGCCCGGCTCATGGCCTCGGCAACCCGACTCCGGCGTTGGTCCCGCCAGTGGACGACCCGGCCTGGTTCCAGCCGCCGCTGCTACACCTCCTCGACCTGGCAAGTCACCTGCTCCTGGGCCGACGAAGTCTTCTTTTCGAGCCAACTCCGCCTCTGTCCATGCTGACACCACTGCCTCCGGCTCCGGCTCATCGCAGAGCGGCCGAGGGTTTCTTTAACTGAGCAAGAGAAGCCTCGGGCGGCAAGGCCGACCGAGCCGAGGGACTCCTACGCCTCCGAGATACGGATACCTCACTCGTCACCTTCCTCGCAGGGCAACTCACACTTGGTTAAGCGGTTCAGCTAGCCGACAGGCGAGTCCTAGTGCTCGAAATGAGGAAAAAACACGGTATTGCGCTCAAATACCTAGATGTTCAGGCCTCGACAGCCACAATGAACAGACACGGCCCTCGCCCACGTCCCCGCTCGAGGGGCCCGCTCGAGGGGCGAGGACAAGCTATCAAAGCCAAATAGCCGGAGGCTCGGAGCGCAGATGGCGCCGACGATCCGCAGATGGCGCCGACGACCTCGTCGGCGACGAGGCCTTCTCCAGCTGCTACCACCTCCGCACCGATGACGGCAGCCATCTGCCCACCGGCAAATCCCCACTCGGGTCCTCCCAGATGGGCGAGCATCAACCTCTGCGCGGAGGCATCGCGCCAGAGCAAGGGCAGGACAGCCCAGGAACACGAACGCCGCCTTGGCAGCGCGCAACGTCTTGGACGGTCCCTCGGTGCGCGCGACGCAACAGCCGCCCGTACTGCGGGCAGATAGCCACACTCTGCCCAGCGGCGGGAGGTGGCACCGGAAGCTGCGCCAGAGCCAGCTGAGCCAGCGAACCAGGCATGCTGGAGCTGACGACGCTTGCGGCTGATCGGCCCCGCGTTGTCAAAGTCCGCCCCTTCCGCTAAGCCGGTGAGCGCCCTCTCCCCTAAATGCTGAAGGAGGAGGTGGCCCGCCGGCCTATACGGGAGGTAGAGCTCCGGCTCAGCTTGCCCTCCACCCCAGCAAGGATGATGAAGATCGTTGAAGCTGAGGGCGGGGCAGAGGCCGCAGCCCGGCTTGCTTCTCCCCACCATCAAACTGGTGGTCACCGTCTTGGGTGACCATCGGTGAGGGGATGCAGCCGGGCTGCCTGATGAAAATCCTTGAAGCCGAGCGATGGCTGAAAGGTACCAACTTCCGCGAAGTTGCGCTCCTCCAACGACAGCGAGACGAAAGCAACGCGGACGCTCCCCATCCGGGGGCTCGGAAGGTGGAAGGGCGCAATGCATAAAGGGGAGTGCGAAGGCATGGCTCTCCCCACTTGCGTCCTCAGCCGTCGCGGACTGAGTCTTCACCAACACGCTCCAAGGTCCTCCCCCTACGACACGGGGGCTGGGTCCCACGCGTTATGCGAGCTGGCCCAGGACAGAAGAAGCCAAACCGCCGCGCACGGAGCACGTAACTGCCCAGCGGTTACAAGCACTCCTCCACTTTCGCCCAAACCAGCGGGTGAAAAGGCGGACCGCCATGCAGGCGGCATGCAACTGCACCAAAGGGACACACCCTTTCGACTTCGACGCGTCCAGCATGGAGGCCCAGGCCCACACGTCATGTAACCGGTGCGCCGGTTACTATGTGCGAGAAACTGCATCGCCACTTGCGCCAGTACCGCGCCTTCTCGACTGCGGAACCGGTGCCGCGACTTGAGGCAACCCTGCGCATGGCCCAACAGTGCCAACCGAGCACATCGGTCACGGGTCAGTCAGCCGTGGGAGAAGGCGCGATGGTCGATATGGCCAAAAGTGGGCCGGCAGTAATGGCGGCGGCAGGCGGGCGGAAGCAGCAGTCAAATCGTCTGCAGGCTCACGTCCTCTCCTGGGACAGCGAGAGAGCCCTCTCCCACGGCGTGAAGATGACGCGCCCGTGTTCCGTTCCACGAACGGCTCGCGCATGCACAACGACTGCCCCGCGAACCACTCGTCCCGTCGCATTAACTCTGCGGCAGGGCAGGCGACACCTTTGGCAGGCGAAACGGGCGACGCTTCACCTCCGCCATGATGACCGCGTCAAAAAAGGTGTGCCACGTCGTTCAATTTCATATCCTTTTCTTCTTCCCCTTTCTCTCTCTTGCTACAGGGACCGGGAAAGGGGATACTCCGAAAGGGATCCTTCTCCGCGAAGGAAGCGGGCCCCGAGCCCTCCTACTGATCAGAGGTTCGAAGGCTGGCCCCTCGGAAGGGTTCGACAGCCGCCTCAGGCCACCCGGGCTCCATGCCCACTACTGATCAGGGGTTCGAAGGCTGGCCCCCCGAAGCGTTCGACAGCCGCCTCAGAACACGCAGAGCGAGGGATGACTCTGGGTACGTCCGATACATGGCCGAGGCTTGGGCTACGCTCCCGAGGTACCCTAGGACATTTCCGAGACCGACAGGAGCGATTGTGTAATGGAATCCCATCAAGGGAGGCATCGAGCCCTCGGACCCTATCAAACGGGACCGGGTCCGGCAAATCACCTGCAGGTACTTTTGGAGCGCGCCTCTGGGCCACTAGCTGACCCTTATCGAACGGGATACGGGCGTCCACTCGGATCACCCGTTAGCAACTCACTGGAGACACCCTGTTCGGCGCCCTCCGAGGGCAACATGGCACTTTCCCCCCCCTCCTCCTTGCGGAAAGGCGACGAAGGGGCGTATGATAAAAGTCGAGTCAGTCCTTGACCGTCCTCTCGCTCTTTGCCGAGGCTCGGGGGCTGCTCTCGCAAACCCGGCTCCGGCCAAACCGTTGACAGCGTCAACATACCAGCCCGAGAACTTGGAACCTGACCATGCACCCGGGCTACGACCAGTTCGCATGAGGGAACAACCAGACCGACCGAGGCATCACGAAATGCCCTAAGACCTCGGAGGAGTCAAACCACTCCTCCGAGGCCTCGGGGCTACACCCGGCGGGTGCGCTCGCGCGCACCCACCGGAACGAAATGCAACCGAGAAAGGCCGGTCCCCTTGCAAAAAAGTGCGACAAAGCCTCCAAGCGAGTACCAACACTCCCTTTGAGGCTCGGGGGCTACTGTCAGGGACCATAATTAGAGGTACCCCCAAGACTCCTAAACTCGGCTGGTAACCACCATCAGCACAAAGCTGCAAAGGCCTGATGGGCGCAATACAGGTCAAAGCTCCGCCCACTCAAGGGACACGATCTCGACTCGCCCGAGCCCAGCCTCGGGCAAGAACAGCAGACCCAGGTGGATTCACGTCTCGCCCGAGGGTCTCCTCAAGCAACGGGCGCACCCTCGACTCGCCCGAGGCCCAGCTCGGGCAGGCTTCGCGAAGAAGCAACCTTGGCCAGATCGCCTCGCCAACCGACCGTATCGCAGGAGCATTCAATGCAAGGATCGTCTGACACCTTATCCTGACGCACGTTCCTCAGTCGACAGGGCCGAAGTGACCGCAATCACTTCGCCCCTCCACTAACTGACCTGACAGGAAAACAGCGTCGCCTGCCCTGCTCCGACTGCTGGGCCACCCGCCAGGGTGAGGCTGACAGCAGCCAAGTCCAGCCTCAGGTGCCATAGGAAGCTCCACCTCGCCCGACCCTAGGGCTCGGCCCCCGCCTCGGCCTCGGAAGACGGTCTCCGCCTCGCCCGACCCTAGGGCTCGGACTCAACCTCGACCTCGGACGACAGACTCCGCCTCGCCCGACCCCAGGGCTCGGACTAAGCCTCGACCTCGGAGGAGTCACCGCCTCGCCCGACCTCTGTCTCAGATCGACCACGCCGCAGGGGGGTACATCATTACCCTACCACTAGCTAGCTCAGGCTACGGGGAACAAGACCGGCGTCCCATCTGGCTCGCCTCGGTAAACAAGTAATGATGGCACCCCGCGTGCTCCATGACGACGGCGGTTCTCAGCCCCCTACGGAAGCAAGGAGACGTCAGCAAGGACCCGATAGCTCCGACAGCTATGCTCCTACAGGGCTCAAGCGCTCCTCCGACGACCACGACATCACATGAACAGGGCACCAACACCTCTCCAAGAGCCACGTCGGCATGTACATAGGGCTCTGGCTCCTCTCCGCTAGACACGTTAGCACATTGCTACGCTCCCCGTTGTAGGCCTGGACCCTCTCCTTACATCTATAAAAGGAAGGTCCAGGGCCCTCGTACGAGAAGGTGGCCGCGTGGGAGAACGGGCTGACGCACAGGCTCTCGCTCTCTCTCTCTCCCTCGCGAACGCTTGTACCCCCCTACTGCAAGCGCATCCGCCCTAGGCGCAAGATAAACACGAGCCGCGGTTCCCTCTTTTGCTCCCCCTTGTGTTTCGTCTCGCGCCGACCCATCTGGGTTGGGACACGCAGCGACAATTTACTCATCGGTCCAGGGACCCCCCGGGGTCGAAACGCCGACAAGGTTCATAGCTCTATTTATGTGCTAGTAGACCGGACATTATGCTAAGTGTATGCATGTGTGATAGATATCAATCCGATCCCAAGGAATGTCACCTTGTGTCCGTTAAGCGAATTCTTAGATATTTAGTTTCTACGCCTTGCTTCGGGATCTAGTATCCAAAGGGGACTACCTTTAACTTGATTGGATACTCAGACTCCGATTATGCCGGGTGCAAAGTTGATAGGAAGAGTACATCAGGGACGTGCCAATTTCTAGGAAGGTCTCTGGTGTCCTGGAGTTCAAAGAAACAAACATTTGTTGCCCTATCCACCACTGAGACCGAGTATGTTGGCGCAGGACAGTGTTGCGTGCAACTACTTTGGATGAGGCAAACGCTCCGGGACTTTGGCTACAATCTGAGCAAAGTCCCACTCCTATGTGACAATGAGAGTGCTATCCGCATGGCGGATAATCTTGTTGAACACAGCCGCACTAAGCACATAGACATCTGGCATCACTTCCTGAGAGCCCACCAGCAAAAGGGAGATATCGAAGTGTACCATATTAGCACCGAGAACCAGCTAGCTGATATCTTCACTAAGCCTTTAGATGAGAAAAGGTTTTGTAGGTTGCATAGTGAGCTAAATGTCTTAGATTCACGTAATTTGAATTGATCTATAACATACATGTGTTCTATGCCTTTGATCATGTTGCTTTATGCATTTACTACATGTGTGGTGCTCAGGTTGTACAAGATCTCCTCGGACCTCACAAGTCCATATGCAATTGGTGCACATATTGAGGGGGAGATGTGCTACAACTTGACCCTTTGAGACTAACCTGTTTGTTTGAGTATACTTGATGTATTCCCAAAGGTGCATTGAAAGGGAAAAGTGAACTTGGACGATGCAAAGTCTTCCACTGCACTCCGACATTAGTGTAATTAATTCCAAGTTCATACTTGCAAATTTCATTGCCTTTTTTCTCTCAATTGACATTTTTGGTGAGGCAATGGGGTTAAAGGGCCAATAATGATCCCGTTTTGGTGCTTAATGCCAAAGGGGGAGAAATTAAGACCAAAGCAAATGGATCAGCTACCACTTGTGAATTTTGAAAACAATAGAGTTAGAACTTTTGATTTGTCCAAAATACTCTTATTGCAAAATTTGGTCTCTTGTGGGAGAGAATTTTGATTATGGGAAAAGGGGGAGGTTTTGGCACTTGATCAATTTTTCTTTTGGAATATCTCTCGTTTTGCCCAAACAAGAGTGTTTGACCTAGAGATAGGAAAAAAATTGATTTGCAATAACAAACCAAGTGGTGGCAAAGAGTGATCCAAATATGCCAAATTATAGTAAAAAACAATTGGATCTTCAAATTGAATTGATGTTGCACGTTTTGTGTTGCTTTTTGATGTGTTGGCATAAATCATCAAAAAGGGGGGAGATTGAAAGGGAAATATGCCCTTGGGCAATTTCTATAAGTATTTTGGTGATTAGATGCCCAACACATATTCTTTAAGTCCTAATGTGCCAAAGGTTGAAAAGTGCAAATCAAGGCATGAGGTATGTTTCTAGACTTAGTACATTTGTTTTTGAATACTAATGAGGTTATCTAAGTGCTAGAAATAGTGCTGAGAAGAAGAGAATCGAATTGCAAAAGACTTGGCTGTGTGCAGCCTAATTCCAGTTCGGCCTAGCACACCGGACAGTGTCTGGTGGTGCACCGGACAGTGTCCGGTGTGCCAGGCTGGTCCGCGTGAACTCGCTGCTCTCGGGATTCGACGGCGGCGTACGGCTAAAAATCACCGGACGGTCCGGTGGTGCACCGGACTGTCCGGTGAGTCATCTGCGGTGAACTCGTCGCTCTTGGGAAACAGAAAAGGCGACGTGGCTATAATTCACCGGACTGTCTGATGAGCCAACGGTCACCAGCGCCAACGGTCGGCCACGAAATCTGCGGGCGACGCGTGGTAGCTACAACGGCCGGTAGGGGGCACCGGACTGTCCGGTGTGCACCAGATAGTGTCCGGTGCGCCAACGGGCCCGGAGCTGTAACGGTCCACTGTGCCCGATTTGGAAGGAAATCGCGCACCGGACAGGCTACAGTAGTTGTCCGGTGGCGCACCGGACTGTCCGGTGTGCCACTCGACAGAAGACAGGAATTGCCTTCCAAGATTGTCTCCAACGGCTCCTAGCTGCCTTGGGGCAATAAAAGGGACCCCTAGGCGTATGGAGGAGTCACCTAAGCATTCACTAAGCATTCTAAGACTCCCACACTCCGCCACCGCGCATTTGATCGATTGTGTTAGTGATTTGAGCTCCGTTCATGTTGTGAACTCTCTGTGCTACATTTTGAGCTCAAGTCTTGGCTTGTGTGCGTGTGTGTGCTGTGGATTTGTGTCTTGTGTGTGTTGCTCTCCCAATCTTACTCTGCGTTTTCTTTGTGATCTCTATTGTAAGGGAGAGAGACTCCAAGTTGTAGAGATTCCTCGCAAACGGGAAAATACACTAAAGGAAAAGACCGTGGTATTCAAGTTGATCATCGGAGCACTTGAAAGGGGTTCAGTGCAACCCTCGTCCATTGGAACGCCACAACGTGGAAGTAGGCAAGTGTTACTTGGCCAAACCACGGGATAAAATGCTTTACTCTATTTATGTGCATCTCGACTGGATATTATGCTTTCTGTATGCATGTGTGCAAGGTTCCAGGCCGATCCTAAGGAAGTTCACCTTAGGGCCGTGAAGAGAATCATGAGGTATTTAGTTTACACTCCTAAGTTTGGACTTTGGTACCCCAAGGGATCCACTTTTGATTTAATAGGATATTCCGATGCCGATTGGGCAGGGTGGAAAATTGATAGGAAGAGCACATCAGTGACTTGTCAGTTTCTGGGGAGATCCCTGGTGTCATGGGCTTCAAAGAAACAAAACTCGCTTGCTCTTTCCACCGCCGAAGCCGAGTATATTGCCGCAGGTCATTGTTGTGCACAATTACATTGGATGAGGCAAACCCTCAGGGACTATGGCTACAAATTGAGCAAAGTCCCTCTCCTATGTGATAATGAGAGTGCAATCCGCATGGCGGATAATCCCGTTGAACACGGCTGCACTAAGCACATAGACATTCTGTATCACTTTCTGAGAGATCACCAACAACAAAGGGGGGATATCGAAATAGCTTATGTAAACACCAAGAATCAATTAGCCGATATTTTTACCAAGCCATTAGATGAGAAAACCTTTAGCAAACTCAAGAATGAGCTAAATATACTTGATTCTCGGAATTTTGATTGAAACATTGCACACATAGCTCATTTATATATCTTTGATCATGTCTCTTTCATTTTGGTGCAAATGCATATTTCTTATTATACTTGTGCCAAGACTACGACTAATATGTTTTCAAGTGTATTTCTATACTAATTCATAGATTGGAAGGGAAATGGAGTCTTCGGCAAAGAACAAGGCTTCCACTCCACAACTCTGATGGTATCGTCTAACCTTTGCCATTGTTCCTCCACTCTCAATTGGTATAATCCTTCACTCTTATATACTTGTACCAATGGGGAGAAAAGTGCACAGGGCTCTCAACATCTCTGTTTTTGGTGATTAATGCCAAAGGGAGAGAGACTATTAAGCCCAAAGCAAAAGGATCGCACCACCATAATTTCAAAAAATTCAAAATAACGCTTTAATTGATATTTGGCAATTTCTCAATTGGTATTCATGCTTCACTTGTCTTGAGAAAGCAAAATTTCAATTGATATCCAAATAATGGGAATCTCTTCAAATGGTATTGTTTTAATTTTCAATTTGATATCTATTTCAAAAACCCTCTTGAAAGCTAAGAGGAGAATTTCATTCAGGGGGAGTTTTATTTAGTCAAAGGAAAAGCATTTGAAACAGGGGGAGAAATTTCAAATTCTAAAAATGCTTCTTGCAATCTTATTCATACACCTTTGACTATTTGCAAAAGATTTTGAAAAGATTTTCCAAAAGGATTTGCAAAAACAAAACAAGTGGTGCAAATGTGGTCCAAAATGTTAAAGAAAAGAAAAGCAATCCATTCATATCTAGTAAGTTTATCAATTGGTTTAATTCCAAGTAACATATGCACTTACCATATGCAAACTAGTTCATTTCTGCACTTTATATACTTGCTTTGGTTTGTGTTGGCATCAATCACCAAAAAGAGGAGATTGAAAGGGAAATAGGGTTAACCATTTCCTACAATTAATATTGGTGGTTGAATGCACAACACAAATATATGGACTAACTAGTTTGCTCTAGAATACATGTTCTACAGATGCATAAGGTTCAACATAAACCAATAAATATTCAAGTTAGGGATCCAATTCAAAAGGAGCAAAAATGACTTGAGTGTGTTGTGGTCTGGCGCACCGGACTGTCCGGTGCACCAGGACCGTACAGGGTCCAACCAGCCACTCTCGGGAAAACTCGGGTGCGCTCTCCTATAATTCACCGGACAGTCCGGTGTGCCACCAGACTGTCCGGTGAGTCAGCGGGCAATGGTTACCCAGCGCCGACGATCGACTCTGCAAAGTGCTACAGTGTGTGAACAGTGCGAGACAGAAGTCAGAGCAGAAAGTCAGAGGGGCACCGGACTGTCCGGTGCCGCAAGAAGACAAAGCCCCAATGGTCGATTGAGCTCCAGAACCCTAACAGTTGGGTGACGTGGTGGCGCACCGGACAGCCTATAGTGCCTGTCCGGTGGCGCTCCGGACTATCCGGTGTGCCCATCGCCAGCAGCCTCCCCAACGACTACTTTGGTGGTTGAGGGCTATAAATACCCCCAACCACCACAACTCCAAGCATCCAAGATTTCTGAACATCACATTCAATACAAGAACTCTAGCATTCACTCCTAGACACAAATCAAAATATCAAAGCCTCTCCAAGTCCCAAATTGTAGCATCCCAAAAATTCAAATCCTGAAATTTTCTCAAACTCGCTCTAAATTCAAAATGAATTTCAAATTTCATTTCAAAATGTTTGTTTGCAAGTTGATATCAACAAATAAAGTATAGTGGTCTATATTCTCTCTAAAATCCTCCTCAAAATATCCTACAAATATTTCCCCAGTGATCCCCCTCAAATTGTTTACAGAAATACTGCCCAGATATTTCCCTAGTGATCCTCTTCAAGTTCTTTCCAGAAATACTGCCCAAATATTCCACCGATATATCTCCAGGTATTTTCCTCTTGAGAAATACCTTCAGAATCATTTTTCAAGTCCCTACAAATATTTTCTTCATAACTTTCCTCATGCTCATACGTATACGTATGCCTCCAGTGTCATACGGTGAGCTCTACAAGCTAATCTCACTTATACAAGACAAATACATGCTAATCTCCCACTAATCCTCTCATCCTCCCACTAATCCTCTCATCCCTCCCCCTAATCCCCCCACCATGGCTATAAATAGAGGGGCAAGGGCCTCCTCTCATCCCACCCCAAGCCATTTCATGGCAACTCTCTTCCCCCCCACACACACCCACTCCATGTTCCACACAAGCACACACTAGCACAAGGATCGTTCGATCGTTTGTCCCCTGTTCTTAGTTTGTTCGTTCGTTCGTCCGATCGTTCGATCGTTCGTCCGATCGTTCATGGTTCGTTCGTCCGTTCGTCCGATCGTTCGATCGTTCGTCCGTTCGTTCGTCCAAATAATCTTTTTCCTACCGTTATGCTGCCGAAATTCCGATCGTTCGTTCGTTCGATCATCCGATCGTTCATCATTCGTTCATAGTTCCTATTCATCGTTCATCGTTCGTTCATAGTCCCTATTCATCGTTCTTCCAGATAATCTTTGTCCTACCGTTATGCTGCCGAAATTCCGATCGTTCGTTCGTCCGATCATTCGATTGTTCGTCCGTTCGTTCATCCAAATAATCTTTGTCCTGCCGTTATGCTGCCGAAATTCCGATCGTTCGTTCGATCATTCGATCGTTCATCGTTCGTTCATAGTTCCTATTCATCGTTCATCGTTCGTTCATGGTCCCTATTCATCGTTCTTCCATATAATCTTTGTCCTGCCGTTATGCTGCCGAAATTCCGATCGTTCGTTCGTCCGATCATTCGATCGTTCGTCCGTTCGTTCATAGTTCCTATTCATCGTTCATATTTCCTATTCATCGTTCGTTCATACGACTATTCACCATCACTAGTCACGTTACTATTCATCATTACTATTCACTGACACTATTCATCATCGTTACTATTCAGTGTTACTATTCATCATCGTTACTACTCATCGATGATATCAAGTAACTTTTTCGTCGTCACTATTCATCGTTACTATTCACCGTTACTATTCATCGATTAGCCGATCGCCCCCAAATTTCAACTACTCATACATCATGATGTCCAGTCCACCTAAGACCAGCCAGACCCATATTCCAGTCATACGAACTCCATGACTGTGATTTTTCTTCCAATGGGAACTTCTCATCTGGTCACCCATCCCAGGTTTCTCCAAGTTGAGCACGCTTAACTTTAAGATTCCTTCGAACCAGGATTCCAAACTCCAATTCCAATAATTCTTGTTTCTAAATTTTTATCAAACTATTCCCTATCCAACCATGTCATCCCTTAAGCATGGTCCATATTCCAAAAAAACTCCCAAAATACCCTTGTCCCATATTCTGCCTATAACTCTCCTGTTCATACTAAGTCAGACGATTCATTCGTCACTATTCTCACCAACAGTGAACTTCACTATGCTACACCACATACACCTAGCTATAAATACACCCAGCTACCCTCTCCCTCTCCACACACACTCAACACCCTCAACCAAGGCAAACACCCCACCCACTCAGTTACTCTGCTCTACCGGCTACACGCATAGTGTCGCTTCGCCTCCAGTCCACCCTCCTGGTAAGCACCTCCGCTCCACCACCAGTAATATCACAACACCACATGACACAGATTCTACTCAAGACTCTACCCATCCATATATCACTATTCTGACCACTATACTAAATATTTGATGGTATACTTGCTTGTTTGTATGGTTGCTTGTTCATGTTGCATAGTTATCAGAGCGTTCGTGCCATCTCGTGGAGGCCAGATCTGCAAGTCTACGCCAGGCAGTGGAGCCAGAAGCCAGTTCCGCGAGCTCTCCTTCCCCCTTCACCGGATAAGCACGGCAAGCTCACTGGATCCCTTTGATCCATAAATTACCTATGATTTTTCAACCACAACCCTCAGCCTGTTATTTTATGCATGATATGATTTTGAGACAAGTTATTATGGCCACCCAGCCGCTTGCCGCAATCAATCCATGATATATATGTTCCAAATGATTTGAGAACAGGTGTGAGTTTTCAAAAGAAAATGCTTTTCAAAATGTGTGTGATGAAGGGTTCTCATCCTTATCACCTTGTGAGTGGGATAATCAGGGACTCCTTGGTTTAGGGGAGGGCCTAAGGTGTTGGCTCAGCTGGTTTAGGCGTGAGCAGAAGGATTGTCCCCTCATATAAGGACCGGTTTGTCATCTTCACTACCTGTACTCCTTAATAGTACAACCACTCGAGACTGTGTGGGCAGTCACTCAATCTGAACTCGTACGGTCCAACCCCAGGGTTATGAAGGCTGGGGAGCACCGAGAGGATAAGGAGGGGGGAAGTTTTGTCCGGTTTGGACATGGTGGTGGCCTGACTCCTTCCGGATAACCGTTAAGGTTAGGATGTGCGGGGAAAGAAAGAGAGTCGGATTCGGGTCTCATTGGCCATGGGATCGCAGAGCCGAACTAGTGGGTAAAGTGTACCCCTCTGCGCAGAGTTCAAACCTATTCGAATAGTCTGTGTCCACAGGAATGGACGAGTCTGGTATGGTATGGCAATTAATGTTTTGTTTTCAAAAAAAGAGAGATGCTTTTGAAAAGTGGTTTTTATAAGGTCTGGCTGTTGAACCGTGAGCTATGGTGGACGGGAAGTCCAGTAGCTGTTATTGGAAATGAAAACCAGTGGGAAACTGCTGAGATACCTGGATGGTTTAGTCCAGAGGATTTTGTTCTAATATTGAAAAACTTCCTGCTCCTTTTGGAGAGGATGCGCTTTGCAAAAATACAAAATGTTTTTCAAAACAACTCTGCATAAAATATTGCTGTTTCTGCAAAATATCCTGAGCTCCACATATTCCATGCATTATATCTGATTTCCCCATTCCGCGGGTGAAGGTGGGCTGCTGAGTATGTTTGTACTCACCCTTGCTTATTTGTTGTTTTTCAGAAAAAGGAGATCGGGTAAGAGTTGCGACTGTTCCCAACCTTGCATGTGGCTGTTGGACCGCTGAATTACTTCACTGCATATATCGGGCTGCTTCAGCCCTACTCTGATGATATGTCTCGAGTTGTGGACCAACTCTTAAAGTTGTTCGTCACCTTTGTAGGTTTGTCTCGTTTAAGCAGATTTGGTATCATCTGATGTATAAATGTGTTTACTAGCTTCCTGGGACTAGTAATTGTATCACATTTGAGTCCCAGAGGATTGGGGACGCTTCAGGTGGTATCAGAGCTGTTAGGTTGGCCGCAGGACGTAACCCTTAGCCTGATCAAAAGTTTTTGAGTCAAAACTATTTTCTTAAAAAAAAATCTTGCTCTCATCCATTCATTTCAAAAATGTTTTCCCCCTTTCCTTCTCTCAGAAGTCAGATGGAGGTTCGTTGCCAAACCAGCTTTTGCCAGAATAAAGATGGTTTCCCCAAGTTGCTGAGAGCATGCACAGTTCGCCTCGGAATCAGGAGTCAGCCAGAGTATGATGGTCGTGAATTCGTCGAGCATGGCACAGAGAAGTGTGTCGTGACTGTATACATTGGATCTAGTCCGCGCCATGTGGAATGGAGTGTCACTGCTGCGGGGCACAGATTCAAAGACACCTGCCAAGTCGTCGTCCGCAAGGCATTGAGGGCCCTGTGTCAAATTTATGAAGAAGTGGCCGACACCCCGCTCAGATTCTTTCCGCCCTTTCAGAGAAACTGTCCCGTTTGGATGACCAGGATGCATGCATTGGAAGGGCAGCAGCTGCTTGAGGACGACCCCATAGTCGTGTACCTCACTGCATACCTGCTCACCCTTGATGCACAGTATGATTTCTTGGCTCGGCCCCACCGTCAGATGATTGCCCGAGCAGAAGATGCAGAGAAGCGCAACCGTCAGCTGCATGTTGATCTCACCACAGCTCAAGCCCGTGCAACTGCCTTGGAGAGTCGTGAAGTCATTGATGTTGAAGCCCTGAAGCAAGCCAAGGATGAGCACGTCCAGAAGTTGATGGAGGCCTACTTGGTAACCCATAACCAACATAGAGCCCTGCGGATCCAAGAACCCGCTTCATCCAACCCAGTTCAACCCTTGAGAGCTGAAGACCCCCAGATTCTTGAAGGTCACCCGGTCTCTATCAGAGGAGAGAAGAAGGCTTGGGAACTCCCGGAAGGATCCATAGTCTTTGAAGGTATTCCAGTCTTCCCTCAGGCTATGAATAAGCAAGAGCACCCCGAGTCCTCCCAAGATCCTCCGCCAGAGTTGTTTGAGCCCCTCACCATGAAGAAAATTCTAGCACCCTCCCTTGAAGTCAAGGAAGAAGCTGCAAGCACCCCGCCAGCACCGCCGCCCTCTGAGGAGCTACAAGAGCCAGCCCCGCTTGAGGAAGAGTTCGACCCCGTGCTGCCATCTCAGTCTCCGCCAGAAGAAGTCATCAACATCAGCTCCCTCTTGACCCATCCAGGAGATGTCTCAAATTGAAGTTGTGCGCCAGCCTTGCCAGAAGAGAAGCTGCCTGGTCTGAAGTTAGTTATGCCCAGTCCTTTGCATGCATTGGGTAGTGAAGTTTTTCTTCACTTTGGCTAGAGCCCTGCATGTATGAGAGGTAATCGTGTAGACTCGTGTTTTGCAAAACTCTAATTGTGTGGCCCCCTAGGGCATTTCAAAATGAATTTCGCTTGATGTTTTCTCCTCTTTTGAGTGCATATGTGATGCTTTAACGTTAGTGCTCATAAGTTGCATTTAGCATAGTTCTTAATTCAAGAGCCAAGCAATAGTAGTTATGCTTAGCCCCCGAATCCAAGTAGTCCGTGATTTGGGAAAACTCTATCCTTCCCTTATTCAAAACATTTGATTTGTTTGTGCTTATCATTGCTGAGCTTGTGTGTTTTCTTTCTTTTTAAGATAGGTTTTCTCTAAAAACATAGATCACAAATTAGAGCTAATCCTCACCTTATTCTTCCATTCTCATCTTAACCCATCTCAAGAGAAAAGTGCCTTACCCAAGAAGATACCGGGAAGCTTACCCTTGAAGCCTGGAATAAGCTACAGAAGAAACCAGTCCAGCCGCTCAGTCAAAAGGACCGACCGTGAGAATCAAAGCACTGCCCCTGAGTCAAAGTAAACAGGAAAAGAGGACAGAAGGAGTTATTACCATACAAAGAGGCAAAGATTCTTGGAACCAGAGACCACAAAAATCAGGGTCATTGACCCCACCACTCACCCGTGCCCCCCGCACGCGTGCCCGCCTCCATGCGCACTACCACCGCCCCACGCCCCCTTTGCAGCGCACTACCGCCACCCACGCCACCTTTGCAGCGCACCCACCGCCACCATCATCGCCGGCAACACCAGGCCCCCTCCCCTTATCGCACCCGCTGCCGCGTAGCACCTACTCCATCACCACTACTCCGCAACCGAACACCCCCGCTCGCCTATAACCCCCCCACCAGCTCCCTCAACTCCCATCTCGCACAAAGCAAAAATAGCCCTGATAAAATCCCCTCTGCCAAATTGCAAGCAACTCCATTTTCCCACTCCCTCGCCCCTAAGATCACAATGCTTGGTGATTCTTGGGTTGAAGACTGTTGTACATGGTTCATAGTCTTTGGTTTCCTCCTCTGTATGATGGTAATACTCATCGATAGACTCCTCCAGTGGGAAGAGCAAAGAGAAAGAAAGAGGCAGTGAAAAGTGAAAAGTGAGAAGAGAAAAGAAGATAGTGAAGAGAAGATAAGAAGAAGGTTCTCCCAGAATCAACCCTGTGCCAGTCATCCCTTAAGCATGGTCCATATTCCAAAAAAACTCCCAAAATACCCTTGTCCCATATTCTGCCTATAACTCTCCTGTTCATACTAAGTCAGACGATTCATTCGTCACTATTCTCACCAACAGTGAACTTCACTGTGCTACACCACATACACCTAGCTATAAATACACCCAGCTACCCTCTCCCTCTCCACACACACTCAACACCCTCAACCAAGGCAAACACCCCACCCACTCAGTTACTCTGCTCTGCCAGCTACACGCATAGTGTCGCTTCGCCTCCAGTCCACCCTCCTGGTAAGCACCTCCGCTCCACCACCAGTAATATCACAACACCACATGACACAGATTCTACTCAAGACTCTACCCATCCATATATCGCTATTCTGACCACTATACTAAATATTTGTTGGTATACTTGCTTGTTTGTATGGTTGCTTGTTCATGTTGCATAGTTATCGGAGCGTTCGTGCCATCTCGTGGAGGCCAGATCTGCAAGTCTACGCTAGGCGGTGGAGCCAGAAGCCAGTTCCGCGAGCTCTCCTTCCCCCTTCACCGGATAAGCACGGCAAGCTCACTGGATCCCTTTGATCCATAAATTACCTATGATTTTTCAACCACAACCCTCAGCCTGTTATTTTATGCATGATATGATTTTGAGACAAGTTATTATGGCCACCCAGCCGCTTGCCGCAATCAATCCATGATATATATGTTCCAAATGATTTGAGAACAGGTGTGAGTTTTCAAAAGAAAATGCTTTTCAAAATGTGTGTGATGAAGGGTTTTCATCCTTATCACCTTGTGAGTGGGATAATCAGGGACTCCTTGGTTTAGGGGAGGGCCTAAGGTGTTGGCTCAGCTGGTTTAGGCGTGAGCAGAAGGATTGTCCCCTCATATAAGGACCGGTTTGTCATCTTCACTACCTGTACTCCTTAATAGTACAACCACTCGAGACTGTGTGGGCAGTCACTCAATCTGAACTCGTACGGTCCAACCCCAGGGTTATGAAGGCTGGGGAGCACCGAGAGGATAAGGAGGGGGGAAGTTTTGTCCGGTTTGGACATGGTGGTGGCCTGACTCCTTCCGGATAACCGTTAAGGTTAGGATGTGCGGGGAAAGAAAGAGAGTCGGATTCGGGTCTCATTGGCCATGGGATCGCAGAGCCGAACTAGTGGGTAAAGTGTACCCCTCTGCGCAGAGTTCAAACCTATTCGAATAGTCTGTGTCCACAGGAATGGACGAGTCTGGTATGGTATGGCAATTAATGTTTTGTTTTCAAAAAAAGAGAGATGCTTTTGAAAAGTGGTTTTTAAAAGGTCTGGCTGTTGAACCGTGAGCTATGGTGGACGGGAAGTCCAGTAGATGTTATTGGAAATGAAAACCAGTGGGAAACTGCTGAAATACCTGGATGGTTTAGTCCAAAGGATTTTGTTCTAATATTGAAAAACTTCCTGCTCCTTTTGGAGAGGATGCGCTTTGCAAAAATACAAAATGTTTTTCAAAACAACTCTGCATAAAATATTGTTGTTTCTGCAAAATATCCTGAGCTCCACATATTCCATGCATTATATCTGATTTCCCCATTCTGCGGGTGAAGGTGGGCTGCTGAGTACGTTTGTACTCACCCTTGCTTATTTGTTGTTTTTCAGAAAAAGGAGATCGGGTAAGAGTTACGACTGTTCCCAACCTTGCCTGTGGCTGTTGGACCGCTTAATTGCTTCACTGCGTATATCGGGCTGCTTCAGCCCCACTCTGATGATATGTCTCGAGTTGTGGACCAACTCTTAAAGTTGTTCGCCACCTTTGTAGGTTTGTCTCGTTTAAGCAGATTTGGTATCATCTGATGTATAAATGTGTTTACTAGCCTCCCGGGACTAGTAATTGTATCACATTTGAGTCCCAGAGGATTGGGGACGCTTCACAAATTCACCTCAAATACTTAGTGACTTGTGAGAGAGTGATTTCGTGTTCTTTTGAGCTCTTGCCTCTTGGATTGCCTTGCTTCTTTCTCATTCTTGTTCTCAAGTGACATGTAACCAAAGCAAGAGACACCTAAGAGTGTGGTGGTCCTTGCAGGGTCTTAGTGACTGGATTGATTAAGGGAAAGGCTCACTCGGTCTAAGTGACCGTTTGAGAGAGGGAAATGGTTGGAATAGACCCGGTCTTTGTGACCTCCTCGACGGGGACTAGGTTCTTTGGAACCGAACCTCGGTAAAACAAATAAACGTGTTCATTTGCTTGATTTCCATTTTATTTGTTTTCCCCTCTCTCCCGGACTTGATTTTAGTTCTAACGCTAACCCCGGCTTGTAGTGTGTGTTTAAAATTGTAAATTCCAGATTACGCCTATTCACCCCCCTCTAGGCGACTTTCAAAAGGGAGAGCACCCAACTACCTAACTCTATGGCACTCAGTTAGTAAACTGATGTCATTGCGGACCTAGGGTTACAACACATCAACACTCATCACAAAGAAGCAAATCAGTCATCACACAAAGACGAACGGCACAAGCATACGACAACCAACATCTCGTTGCTATACATTCCTTTTAATTAAATGGTGGTCTTTCCTTACCAAGGGGAAACTACTCTAAGGCCATCGAAAGGCAAGGGGAATAATAAGACATGCAGGATAGGGGCATGAGCATAATAAAGAATGGAGTTAAAGCAGGGATTGTAAACGACAGGGAGAGAATGCAACCATGGTTAGGATAGGTAAAACACCATTCTCAAATCGAGATGGGAAAGATGATGATTCAAAAGGTAGGTATAATATTAGTATCATGGAAAGATCTAGTGATTAAAAAGGTACAGGATGTAACAGGCAAAAGCACACCAAAAGATTGAGTTAAGACAAGACTTGCAACGAGACAGAGGAATAGGGAACGGACAAGAGCGGGGAGGGGTAAGACAACACTCTTTAACTGAAATGGGAGAGGAAGCTTTAAAATGCGGGTACATGATAAGCATCAAGGTGTAGATCGAGGGATGACAAGGGTTAAGGTGACAACAGACAAACACACACAACGAAGGATGTATTTGAGGAAAAACTTGCAATGTGTCAAATAAGGGGGCAGTCAATGATGAAATAGATGAGGCATTATCCTTGAACAGGTATGGAACATGAGGGGGGCTTTTAAAGGGTAGGTTCAAAGTAAGCGTGAAGGTAAGGGCATAGATATCACAAGGGTTTGAAGGTGATAATGGACAAGAAGGTAGGAGGGGAGGTAAATGGGCATAAGAACAAAGGAATAAGTACCATCAAGGATGGAGTTAAGATAGGACCTGCAAATGTAAAAGGAGAGGGTACGTCCAAGGGCCAGATAGGTAAACTTTCACTCTCAAATTGAGGTGGAAAAGAGGGGATTTTTAATGAGTAGGAATAAAGACAAGTATCAAGGCAAGATCGATGGACGACAAGGTGAGGGTGATGGCAAATAAAAACACAGCAAGGGATGGAATTAACACAAAACTTGTAAGGCAACAAGAAGTGAAAGAAATCAAGGGAGAAATAGGTAACTCATAGCTCCCAAACTGGGTTGAAAGAAAGGGAAGGCTTTTAAAGGATAAGTTCAAGGGCATCCTCTACAAAGGAGGGGCCACCATCGAGGAAGCCTGTGACAATCCTCCATCGATGGTGCATCCTCTTAGGCCTAGATGCCATAACTACCCGCAACCTTGCAATGGCGAGACATTCTCCCACCAACACCGGGGCGACAAATCCACCGGAGGTCATAGAGGTCATATCCTCCATGTCGGTGGAAGGGGTGATACTCCTACCGGGCCTGGCAAGGACCACACACTCGGCCTTCTTCTTATTTCTTGTCTGGCGACACTTCTTGAGCGCCACCTGGGTCTCCGCCTCTACCTCCTCCTCCTTCTTCTACTCCGCCTTGATTGCGGCATCCTCAAAGAGAGGTGAAAGGGAGGCCGACACGGTCCCAAGCCCCTACACGACCAGTGGCTATCACACCAAAAGCTAGCGAACTGCCAAAAGAAAGGGAAAGACGTAGGAGGCTTACCAGATCACTCAATGTCGCCTAGTCTAGGGGAAGGGGCCCTGCCTAATTAATAAAATCCGACATCACCCCTACAGTGATGCCACTAACACGAGCATCGACCTCCTTCTTCATAAGGTCTACAGTAGAATGCTAGTCGGGGTCATTCGCGCTAGTGAACCACCACATCGGATTCTGGCAGGTCATAAGGGCTTGTAGCCACCGCTACATAATGGTGCGGATCAACCTCTCACTAGAGAGATCACGTGCCTTCAGCTTCTCGGCTGCCTCTGGCATGTACTGCACCTTTGGTTTGAACTTGGCCTCCGCACCATAGTTCCACTCAAAGCTAGACACTAGAACTCGACCAGTAGATAACGGCACACTTCTCCAAGGTTCTTGACATAAAACCACTCGCCATTGTAATTGTGCATAGAGTACAGAAAGGGGTCCTTGATGTAAGCCGATTGCCACGAGCTCCACAACTGAATGGTGAAGCAGCTGACGAACGACTTACTGCCGCGGCCGCTGCACAACCATGAGCTAAACAAATGCCCCTACAACTACCAGTGGGGCTCCATGCAAAAGTAAGCCTTGCATATCGTGACAAAACATGTTATGTGGAGGACCGAGCTGGTATGGAGATTCTAGATCTCCGACCCATTGAAGAAGAGCAACCCCCACATGAACGGGTGCAAGGGCAGCCCAAAACCACGCTCGTAGAAGGACACGAGCATGAAGACCTCACCATCTCACGACGAAGGCGCCTCGCTTTTGTCCTCTAGCCTCCACTCAGAGATCCATTCAAGGGAAGAAATCGTTTCTTCTCAATGTCACACCCGGTTAAGGGAAAAATCGAATGCATATCATATGTGTCCCAGGATCTATTTCCACACATATGTTGACGTCACAAGTGTAATATATCAAAAGAACAATGCATAAAATCGTAAATAATGATTATAATAATATATTACACTTCAAATCGACAATGTCTTAACCTTTATTACTCATCAAATTACAACAGAACATGGGCATCCTTCCACAGGAAGATGACTGGGTTTCGCTAGACTAGCATCCATCAAGTTTGTTGGAGCAAAGGTCATCTGCCACCCTCGATCAGTTTTCTTTAACATGAACTGAATAGTTTGATCAAGGCACAGGAGGCGAAGGGCACTTCGACCCTTATCGAAGTCGAGGTCTCGATCGGAGAATGGTCTAAGGCTTGAAGGCGAAGGGATCTACCGTTTAAAGCAAGGGCTCCTCAGGACTTCGCTTGGTGTCACCGCCAGCTTGGGCGGATCCGAGTCTTAGCTTTGGCAAGGATCAAAGACCTGACGCCCCAAAGCGAAGAGTGTCGTGTCCCAGCGAGGACCGCATCGTCCGATGGTAGGGCCCATGCAGCGCTCCGCTAGCCATTAGGGCCCATTTGTAAGCCTCTTCCTAAGGTAGGGTTGTCATGCATTTAATCAGGTTGTACTTAACTTCACCATAATGTCCTATAATGACCCCCAAGGGGGGAATATTCGAGGGCTGTAACATGTAGCCAGGGCATAGTTGTACCTAGAAAAGTGTGCCCACCCACTTGGTTACCTATAAATATCCCCGCACTGTACATTGATGGGACACACCTAACAAGACGCTACAATTCCTTGTCTACTATTTTGTTGAGCACCTGAACATTCTTACATCCTAGTGTCGGGCCCACTTGACAACGTGTTAGTCGGTTCCAACAAAGTTCACCATCAAATCTTCATCTACAAACTTCTAATCAAAATTAAGCAAGGGGTGAGCTCACTTATGGTGTGGGCTCAACAAGTGGGGTGAAAATGTAAGGTTAATAGGGTTAGGTTAAAGTTTAATGCGATTAACATTTTAGTTGGTTAACATTTTATTATCAACTCTGTATTACTAAGTATAAGTATATTCCAAACCCATATTAAGGATAAGCAATGTTCATCAGCACATATATCATCAGCATAAAGCTCAACACCACTTGAACCAAAATATCATCATCATGAAGCTCAATCACTTGAGCGCAATAGGACATGATTTATTTTCATCTTCGAATTCAATTATCATGTGAGGTTCCAAGCAACTCATAACCGTGACCACGACTGATATATTAGTTTTACACTCCGCAGAGGTGGCACAACTTTACCCAGGAGTCATGATTCCCTTCTAGCCCGGGATAGCAAGTCTTGTATTCACTTCCAAGATGAGTGGCTAGGGTCTTACTACAAGGCTTTTCCCTAGAGTCCTCACTATGTGAATGTTGGAAATGGCCACTTCATTGAATCATTTGACGTAACCCAACCTTATACCTAGTCTATAGGGAAAAGCATGGGAACTATGCACATATCCAATCTACCTGAGCTGGAATATAAGAGCATGACAGATGCCCCGTTCCAATCAACCAAGACCAGCACCTAACATAACACTTCCCTAGTTATTTAGCCAAGACCAAAGCCATGATAGTTCTCATGGTTGCACTGTTTTCCTGGTAGTACTCCATGTTTCAATTAACTCATATGATCTTGTTTAACCAACGAGGCATCCACAATAGCAATGATAACGGTAACAAGATCTTTGGAATAGTAATACCATAAACAGTAGTGTCTGCATAAAGTTAAAGTTGTAGCAATAGCATATCTACTTAAGTAAAGACAATACCCAGGTTTGATCAAGAAATAATGTTGGAATGGTTAGGAGTATTTGAATAGGTAATCCATCAAATTATACATATCATGAATGTAAACTTAGTTATCATATGTTGAATAGGTTCAAGTGAATATGCAGAGGGAGAAGACCACTTGCCTTGCTTATAGAAACTTAAGATTCTTCCACGGAATAGATCTTGATTCTCAATTAGTGGATCAATCACTAAACATAATATAAACAAACAAGAAGAAACAAACACTAATCAATAACAAACAACATTCACCATAAAAAACTAAGAAATCATAACGAAAAGAGCATTTTCTTTTCAAAACACCACAAGGAATATTTATAACAAAAAACGCTAACTAGACATATGCTTGAAATATCTTAATTATAAATATACAAATACTAAGTTTACCATTTTAATTTTTTATAAAAGTCATATGTGGTATGTCTAAGATTAAGGGTTTATAAAATTATTAAACATTTTAACCTTTTAGAAAAGATATATGTTAACAGCTAAGTTTAATGAGTTATAAAACATATTATTAATTTATGAAGCAATATGAAACATATAATAAAACATTTATCGATGAAAAGTTAATATACCAGTTGTTGTTCACTTGTTCTCAAATGCTGTGAATCAAGAACAAGGCAACACGATTGTTAATGATTAAGGACCTTCGTCCTCTAATACATTATCTCCTTTCGAATATAATGGTCTTCGGACAAAGGTCATGAAGGACATACCGTCATCATTTATGATAATAAGAGTGCATAGAGACAATATGTTTAACCCATATATTCATTCATATACATATTTCATAATATACACATGAACGTTAATAGAAATTATATTACATTGATACTTTCGACTTGTTCGAAGGTGCGCGAGAGCAATTACAATCCAATGTGAACATCACGGGGTACTGTTCACCTATTTATAGGCACGCGACGTATCCCGGGTAAAAGTACATTTATGACCTTAACATTTATTCATAACTGTAACATAAGTCATTAAGGACTAGCTAGTCTTTTCCTCTTCGGCTCAGCTCCATGTTTGATCTTCGGCATCACTTTAAGCCGAAGCTATTTTTTCTTTGGCTATAGCTTTGATGTTCATTGTTGTCACTTTCAGGCTATGTCTTTGTCTCGAAGACCTTCGGTGAAGGAGAACACTCCCATCAAGAAGCCGAAGCTCCATGCAATAATTAATATTGTACTGAAAACACATGGTTAGTCATATTTTTGAGGATCTTTAGAAGAGAAAGGCCCCAACACTAGCTTAGATATATTTTATGTGCAAAGATAACTAAACAATATAATTATATTTGCTTTTATTTAAAAACACATGACAAAGATTTTAATTATGAATGCTATATTCAAAATAGTATATAAACTATCATTTTTATTATAAAAAACATGAACAACTAATTACTTTATTTTATCTTTTAGGAAAATTTAAATTATATATATAAATAATATGGACTCAGTTTGATGGACAGATTGATCATGCCTAGAAAACTAATTAAGTCATTTAAATTAGAAATAACTCATTTAATTCGTTAATAAGAAAACTATGGTCCACAATATAAACTAGCATTTTAATTTAGTTATGAGGGTATGAGCACCTAATCAAGCCAATTTAACAATATTAGAAATCCCCATTCTTCGTAATGTGAATAAACACATATGCATAAATGACTTAAGTACAAAAACTAAATTATATTTTATAAGATGTGGTTATTTATCTACAATTCTGAATATGAAAGTATAGTCTACCCCTTTTAAGTTCTTATTCAGAAAACTATTTCCCTAGCAACCACAAAATCATAATTCAGAGTAAATTACAAAAAATAATAATAGAAACACTAATTAAAATTGTTTATCACATACTTAAAAAAATTCATCAAATAATTTCTAAACTATTTAGATTCTAAATAATCAAAAATAAATATGATGCATGGCTAGATTCTTTATTATGCGTAGATGGGAGAGGTAACTTTTAAATTTGTATTTTTGTGTGCAGATATGATTATAAATAAATACCTCTATTTTTTTAAGAATAGAAAAGCTATAATTCTTTTTAATTGCTTAATTTGAAAATTACGTACAAATTGATTATATTAAACATAGTTCTAATTGGTTTACAACAACATATAAATTGTTGCGACTTATAAATTTAAACTCACTAGCACACTAACACAAAGCTAACAAAATATTATTTAATTTATTTAGATATCTAATATGTTTTATTAAAATAGAAAAATATCATCATACGACTAGGGTATAATTAAATGTAGACGAAAAGAGGTAGATTATAAATAAGATCTTCATCTTTTACCTCGATTTGGTCATGGAGCAGGACAAATCAGCTACGCCGACGGGGTCGACGACGATGGCGGGTGACGGCGCGACGAGGACGCGTGCAGAGCCGTACGTTTGCGTCACAGTGGTGAACTCCGACGCGAAAGCTGGACGCAGAGCCAGATCATCCTGACGACGACGGGTGAGTAACGGTGCAAATAGGGAGCTCGACGGCACAACAGCGTCGCGGCGTGCAAGAACTGAGTTGGACGAGGGGAGCTTCGGCATGTAGAATTTGGCACGACGGCACGGTTATGAGCTCTCTCGGCGGTGCGGAAGGTGGCATGAGGCAGGAGATGCAGTGGGGAAAATCATAGGAAACGTCGGGGCGTTTCACCGGTGGCGGTGCGGCACCAAAACGGCACCGCGGTGGTGGTCAGCAGGCGGCGCGCGGCAATCCATGGACGAGCAGCAGTGCGAGTTCCGCATGGGCGCGGCAACAGTGCGCGAGAGAGAGACGGCGCGAGTGAGCAGACAGGGGAGAGGAGCATGGCCGTGGCAGCCTTTTATACGGCTGGGCGAGGGAGCTGGGAGTCGCCGGTGGAGAGAGAGAGAGAGAGAGGAAGAGCGCCATTAATGACGGTGGGAGAGTCAACAGAGAAACGACTGAGCATGGAAGGGGAAGCGATCGGGGCGGCTTGCGTGTGCCACGGAGCAGGGAGGAGAGCAGGCGGCGCTTGGGCTCCCGGCGCAGGCGAAGGGGCGGCGTGGAGGCGGGAGCAGGAGCAGACGGCGTACGCAAACTGCAGAATAATTGCTGGAGCTTGAGGATGCTCCTGACAGGAGGCCCCACCTGCAAGTCACACCGAATGGAGTGGAGAGAAGCTGATTGGGCCCACGCGCCATAGAGAGAAACTGAGGGAACATGCGTGCGGTATTCAAGTGAGATTCTTTTTTTTGAACATGCAACGCATGGGCCCACGCGCCAAACAGGGCTGGGCAAGACGATCTTTTTTTTTGAATTTTTTTATTACGAAGATATAAATATGAGATATACAGTACACCAATTGAAAGAGACACAATAGATCAAATGTACACTAAATGAGCAACGTGTGCAATACTTCAATCCATGTTCTAAGAGTCGAGCAAATTAAGTTCACTCTTAAGCTCACATAACCTTTTTTCATCTACGGGCTTGGCGAAGGTATCGGCTAACTGTTTTTTGGTGCTAACATGATCAATGAAGATATCTCTCCTTTGTGTGTGATCTCTCAGAAAGTGATACCGGATTTCTATGTGCTTAATGCGGTCATGATCAACAAGATTATCCACCATGCGGATTGCAGCCTCATTGTCACACAGGAGAGGTACTTTGCTCAAATTATAGCCAAAGTCTCTTAGGGTTTGCCTCATCAAAATTAATCGTGCACAATAGTGTCCTGCAGCATAATACTTGGCCTCAGTTTTGGATAGGGCATTGGAGTTTTGTTTCTTTGAAGACCAAGACACCAGGGATCTTCCTAGAAACTAACAAGTTACTGATGTACTTTTCTTTTCTACCTTACATCCGACATAATTGACATCTGAATATTTAAGAAGATCAAAGTTTGAACTTTTAGGATACTAAAGCCCAAAGTTAGGAGTATGAATTAAATATCTCAAGATTCTTTTCATGGCCCTTAGGCGATAGTCCATATGGTTGGTTTGAAATCCTGCACACATGCATATAGAAAGCATAATATCTGATCTAGAAGCACATAAATAAAGCAAGGATCCAATAATCGACCAATATACCTTTGATCTACATATATACCTTCTATGTCGAGGTCAAGATGCCCATTAGTCCCCATAGGAGTCTTGATGGGTTTGGCATCCTTCATCCCGAACTTCTTCAGAATGTCTTGAGTATACTTCGTTTAGCTGATGAAGGTACCATCTTGGAGTGGCTTGACTTGGAAGCCCAATAAGTACTTCAACTCCCTCAACATGGACATCTCAAATTTCCTAATCATGATCCTAGTAAACTCTTCACAAGAGGATTTGTTAGTAGACCCAAATATAATATCATCAACATAGATTTGATGTACTAACAAATCATTGTCAATGATTTTAGTAAAAACTGTAGGATAAGCTTTCCCAATTTTGAAGGATTTTGCAGTAATAAAATCTCTCGGGCATTCATACCATGCTCTTGGTGCTTGCTTAAGCCCATAAGGCGCCTTTCTGAGCTTAAATACATGAGAGGGATACTTGTTGGGAGCCTACCTTCACCGAAGGTCCTCAAATAACTATTCGGAGTGAACAAATGTGTTTCAGGTACACGACTAACAGCAGACGAAGCTAGGCCTCAGCCTAAGCGCTATCAAGAATAGCCGAAGCAATGCGGCGAGAAGCTTCGTTCGGCACACACGGATGTCAAGGATGAAACGCAAAGCTGCAAGCTTTGACACAAAGGGGCTTTCACACGACAAAGTCCAAGACTTGTGTAGCAAGAAAGAAAGAGAAAGGATAATGTTTCCCTGATGTCATTTGTAAATCATGTAAGTGAAACCCTGAGGGTATGAATGTATTTTTGTATGAGGTTGTTCATCTTTCCTATAAATAGATGAACAATGCCATGTATAAATTCACCTTTCGAGGTCCATAGGATCGCATTGCTTAGCCTTGAAGAACCTTCATGCCACCCTATATCACGGAGCTGAATGTATGTTTGTAAATTTGTTTGATACAAAGGATGATGGAATAAAAATGCTAAGGCATATGAGATGAGTTTCATACTCTATTGTTCATTGTCATTTCATTTCATATTGTTTCATTCATGTCTCCTTTTAAAGATCTTCGTCCTCCGTGCTAACACTTCATGGAAGTGTTAAATCAAGGACGAAGGTTCATGCATTTAACTCGTGTTGCCTTGATTCTCACTGCCTTCAGGGGATTGAAATCAAGTGACCAACATTGGTGCCCACTGCCGGTGATTCCACGACCACAACAACAACCTAAATCATGCCGCCAAAGAAGGCAACATCAACCAGCTCTGTCCTTAGGACCTTAGACACCTACCAAGGGGACGAAGCTATCAGAGAGACAAGGAACCAAAAGAGGAAGGCCATCAGCCCAGAGACACAAGACAAGGAGCTTGATCAAGAGATCAACAACCTCGAAGAAATCCACCAGCAGTTGGAGAAGCACAGGGAGAAGGTGCTTCGTCTTTTTGAACTTCAGAGAAAGATTGACGAAGCAGTAGAAGAAATGTGGAACATTGAAGAGCAAGATCAGTACAACTACAGTGATCTGAACTACGAGGGTCGTAACCGACAATCTTCATCATGAATCGGTCAACTTTCAATATTTCCTTTACGACAAAGCTTCCCCACTAACACCAGAGCTACAGGCTACACCTTGGCCACCACTTTACATGCCTCCTAGTCCCAATGTATGATGGCCTAACTGAACCAAAGTAGTTTGTTATGAGTTACGAAGCTACCATATCTTCATATGGTGGTAACTCAACAGTCATGCTGAAGTCTTTCGTCATAGCGGTCAGGAATGTGGCCGAGACCTAGTACTCATGGCTTCGACCAAGAATTGTTACTTTGTGGCAGAAGTTGTAGCAAATGCTCTCACCAGCTTCCAAGGCTTCCAATCAAAGACAATCACTACACAAGCTCTATTCTAGTGTACCTAGGATTTTGACGAATACCTTCAGTCATTCGTTCGAAGGTTCCTTCATCTTCGAGCTCAAGCACCAGTAGTTCAATATGACATCATCATCAAAGCCATGGTCAAGGGGCTCAGGCCAGGACCAGCAGCCTAATACTTTGAAAGGAAGCCTCTGGACTCTCTGGAGAAATTGTTATATAAGATGGATGAACACATAAGGACTTACAATGATTTCTGCCAAAGAAGGGAGGTGTAACACCCTGAATTTGGGGGTATTAAATTTCTTCTCTAATACCTACCACATTCAGGTGTTACTCCTTTTCTCACCTCTATAGATTTCCATTTCCCTTCTTTTTAATAGAATTTTGGTTACTTATGTGGGAGATGCATTATTTTTTTAGAATATTAAAACCTAGGGGAGATATGGATGTTTCATCATGCTAAGCTCAAACTTTGTTTTGATTGATGCACATGTTTGAAGTATTTGAATTTGAATTTGTGCTTTGATTTGATTTGAATTCAATAGAGAAAATAAAAGAAAAGGAATTGGAAATTCAAAAGAAAAATGGAAAACCCATTTCAACCCAGCTTAAGCCATTCGGCCTAGCTCGGACTAGCCCTGTGCACGCGCCTGCACCATCCCTTTGACAGGCGGACCCTGCTTATCGGCGCCAGCCCGCGCTCGCGTGTCCCCACTCCCTCTCTCCCTCTGCCCGGTGGGGCCACCATGTTGGCGTCGTTTCCCCTCGCGCGCGCCCCGTCTTCTCTCAATGCAGAGGGCCCCGCCCATTAGCGCTGACCGCCTGTTTGCACGCCCTCTCTCGCTGGCCCTGTGGACCCTACCTGTCAGACCCGTCCCCCAACCGTCCGCGCGCATGACCCGCGCGCACGCCGTGGACTCCGCGCCCACGACGCATCCTGAGGCCGCACCTGCCCCCACCCCAGACATTTCTAGCTACCTGCACCCCACTCCCTCTCCCTCCTCCCTCACTAGCAGAGCTCCAGCACTCGCCTCGCACCGCATGCACATTAAAGAAGCCCTGCCACCGTCCACCATAGTCTCGAGCTTGTTCCGTGGTCGTCGTCAAGTCCCCACTGTGTTTGTTGCCCCAGTGAGCTTCACCTCAACTCTAGCAACCCAGGACACCCCTCGGTTCGCCCCTTCCCCCTCTATTTCTCTCTGCCCGCGCTCACCGGACCTTCTCCGTGCAGCCAGAGTCTCGCCGCCGTAGACTCGAGGCCTCACCGCGTCCCTACCACCGTTCGAAGGTCCCGGAGCCCTCTCTTGAGGTAACCAACCTACCCTTGCCCCTGATTTCCCCTTCGCTACCCTTTCGTATGCGCAATTGCTAGCCAGAGCAAGATAGCGCCACCGCCGAGCCACCTCGCCGTGGACCGCCACACTCTGGTGCCTCTGCGCCCCTGCCGTGCCCACAATTGTGTTCGTCGTAGTACCCCAAACCCACCTAAGCCTCCGGTGCCCGTGCCCTCGTCTCTAGCGGAGCTCCGCCACGGATTCGGGCGGTGCCACCGCTGGCGGCCAAGAAACCCTGCCTGAGCTTGACGTTGGATCTCAGGTGTCCATCTAAGATCAGGTGCCCCAGATTTAAATAAACTAGACTAATCCTAACCGTCCGCTCGGGATTCGGCTGCTCGTATTCGTTCCCACACCCCTGCCGTTGGGCCCAGCCTGCCAGCCCCGCTGACCCTAGGCCGCTATCCACTCTGCCCCACCTGTCAGCCGCGCACGCTCGCCTGCGCCCATGCACTCGCCAGATGATCTAATCTCGACCGTTGATTCGAGATCCAATGACAGAGGGAGCTTGATACCCCTTCGGTTGGCTGTTTTGTTAGAGACCCTCGATTTCATAGAAAACAACCTGCAATCCCATTTTAATGCGCTCAGGCCCCTGATATTTATTTTAATCTTAGAAATAGGTTTAATTTAGTGTTTTTGAACTCTAAACTTGTTTATTTCATGTCTTTTGCATATGAACTCCAAATTGGGTGGTTCAAATGGCAAAATGTTCATAATGTTATTCTCTATATGTTTAAATTATAACCATTCATTGTTTGCATGTCTTAATTTTATGGCTAGACTATATGTTAATTCAAAATGATGGAATATTTATTAGAGGGAGAATAAAAGTGAAACCCTAAATGAATAGTTAAGTGGTTAACTTTGTGAAATTAATCCCATTTAATATAAGATCCCATCTCTGGAATATGTTTAATCAAGTTAGTAATTCATTTAGGTAAATGTAGTTAAGTAATGTAATCCACTGAGATAGGCAATACTTAGATAACAATAGACCTCTAAGTGTATTTATTTACCCTAGAACCTAGATTTCACCTTTGTGTTGTTAGTTTTCTATTGAACTTGTGTTCACTCTGTTGCATATGTTTGGTGTACTGTTCTTTTGTCATTCCCCAAATGTGTTGAATGAATGGTTGCTTTGCGTAGACAACCAGCAATCTGAGGTTTCCGAGTGTGTTGCAGGAGACTTCCTATGGCAGAACCGCCCGAAATTTTTCCAGCTTAAGTGCCTCAGTCACGCCTTAGAGGCCGCAACACACTTAAATCGGAATAACCCGCCAGTCCCTCAGATCTAGTCTGATAAAGCCACTCATCCAGGATCAAATACCACTAACTCACTTGATGGTGAGTCACAAAAAATACAATAAAACAGGAAAACCTCAAATTAAAGTACTGGAGTTATTACATAAATCGGAGTTCTTCAGGTCAACTGAAATAAGTTCATAAGATAAACTGCAGCGGATAATCGGTATCGTCGATAGGTGAGGAATAGGGCAAGGCCTAGCCCACTACTCCTCCCGCTCCTCTCGTGCTGGAGCAGCATCCCACTCGACCGTCCAACCCGGTGGCAGGGTGGTAGGCCAAGTCACACAATCAACCATATCCTGAAGCGTACCTGCAAAAATTTTGCCACAAGCATGGCTGAGTATGCTAATACTCAGCTAGACTTACCCGGTGTGAGGAATCTACTCTTCTACCACTTGACCATGCAGCTGTTTGGCTGAGGGGTTTGGTTTGCCAAAAGCACTATCTGAGTCTAAATCAATTTTTAGCTTTTCCCATTTATAGTATCATTAATTTAGCTAAGTTTGCTCTTTCTAAGCATACATGGTAACAATCGTTTAATACAATCAACATGTTATCTCATGTAATCCTCATTTCACTTCTTACTCAATGTAGTACAAGGGGTCAAGCAGTCTCATTAGCTACGAGAAGCAGACGATTCGAATCAAGTTTTAACCTTGCAAGGTAAACCTAAACACACGACATGTAGGGGCACTCC
This sequence comes from Zea mays, assembly GCF_902167145.1. Classification (NCBI taxonomy): domain Eukaryota; kingdom Viridiplantae; phylum Streptophyta; class Magnoliopsida; order Poales; family Poaceae; genus Zea; species Zea mays. The sequence goes on along the minus strand of NC_050096.1, from coordinate 218,321,422 downwards.
GTCCCCATTGATTCCCTGTTCGCGGCTAGGCCTCATCGCCTTGGCATACAATGCTCTAGTGACCCCGACTACCACCGTGCAGTGACCGCACTTGTACCCACCATAGCTAGCATGGGAGACCCAGTGTCAGGACGCGTGAGGAGTAAAGTCCGCGCCCGACTTCACTCAGGTACTAGGTTTACCGGTTACCATATTTCCCGGCATGTGCTTGGTACATTCAAACGCTTGACTCAGGAATCCACACATTAATCCTTAGTTCCTTTTCCCGTCTCATGGACAAGGCATCCTCCCTGGATCCAAGTCCATAGACCATCATAGATCCCGTTATCAAGATGAATACAATCAATTTCCTGACCTCGCGCGAGTGCTAGAAAAATCACTCGACTTCTACCGAGATCCTGATTTAGCAAAGTAGCTACTCGACCTAGCATACTAGTATCCATCTCAAAAAGGAATCCTGAATTCATGCAACTAAAGGTTTCAAGCAACTCCTACACTTAAGTGCACATTACAAGCCTACAAACATTAAGTGTAGTAAAGTAGCATATATATATAAATTGGTTATGCATAAGACCGGGGCTTGCCTTCAATTGCTGGGGCTGTGAGAGATCCTCAATGGCAGGCTCGGGAGCTGGCTCCTGATCTTCCTCGTGGATAGCTCCTTGCTCAGGGATGAGCATGTACTCTTCGTCAGCGAGGTTGCAATCTAATGAATGCAATGAGTAAGATATATGCATGGCATGATATGCAATTTAGTAACTAAAATTGTATGGTGAAAGATCAATTAACAGGAATAGAGCTAGCCTTGTTATTAGAGATTTCAGGGGTATACTTAGTAAGTTAGGGTCAAGTTTGATTACTGAAGGGTCGGATTGTTTTTAGTGTTCTACTGATTTCCTTTTTATGTCTTAGTGATATTTTAACAAGACTCTTAGCTGCAATTATTGGGGTGATGATTATTAATCTTTCTAATCCATCTTTTTATTTCTATTTCTTTCATGCCTTTTGGGTGGGTTTGAACTACAAGATAGTGTTACAAATTTCCAAACATTCTGTAAAAATTATAGTGGCTTCTCACTGATGTATAACTCTTTGTCTAAAATTTTGGGATTTAAAAAGTGAGTGGTCTTCTCTGTACAAAATTATTAAATATTAGGGAGAGGGGGTGTTTTGAACTACAACTCCCTTTTTACAGTGGGTTATCCTCTAAGGCTTATATTTGCTGATATTTAGGTGTAATAACATGGTCTTGTACAAATTTTCAGCCACTAATACTTAATGGTTATTTTATTCTGATTTTCTAAGGTTTCTAGCCAAAGGGGTGCTTTCTACTACCATTATACTTAAAAAATATCAAACAACATATTTCTAAATTTTCTTATCTTCTTCTTTGTGCAAGAGCAATCATTCTAGAATTTGGTAACTTTATGCTTAAGGGAAAGGGTGGTAGGAATTTCTTGAATTAAATGGCCTTTTTCATAAGGTAGGGGCAATGAGTGTTATTCTGTAGTTTTGAATAGGTTTTGCATTTTTCTCTGGTGGTCTATTCCATTAATAATCTGGTAAAATTTTATTTGCCCATTGTTGCACACTTTTTGGCTTACTTATGATTTAATTGGAATATGGCTAAATCCTAAGTTTTATTTGTTCAACCCACTTGAGATGATGGGCTGGGGTGTTTATAATTTTTGTAGTGGTGTTCTAGTAGTTAGGAGTCCACTGATTTTTTCTTACCAATTTTGAAATGGTCCCTATATTTTTAATTATGGATTTTCTAGATTTATTTGTGCCTAATAAATCATTCCACCTTGGATTTGTTCTGGACTAAGGTTCTTTTTATTTTTCCTAGGTTCTTCATTATTTTCTAGTGTTTTTCTCATTTTCCTAAGTTTTGGGCAGAAATAGTTTTTAATAGATAACCCTGTCTTAATCTTTTATACTAGGGTGCTTACTATTTTTAAACAGTGCCTAAGTTGGGTTTCGACTTCTACAAATTTTCTTAAGTTCAGTACAGAAGCATAACTATTTTTCTTCATTTTAATAAGGTTTAGGCAGTTTCCTTATTTAATTACAAACTCTAAAATTTAAAACAGAAAGCATAGGGTTCAATATTTTTATTTGATAGTTCATAATATTTTGAATCTAGTAAAATTGGTTTGACTAAATTTGGTTGAATATTTCTCGAGATACAAATTTCCTAAGTTCTCTTCCTATTTTAAAAAGAATAAACAAAAATGGTTTAAAGGAAAAAAGGTTTCGCATCTGGGTCCCTGGCGAAAGTTCCTAAGTTCATTACAAATAGGTCCTCGGTTTACTATTCACATGAGTCTATGACTATGCAGAAAACCCCCTAGGTTTATGCTAAATCGAACCCGCGATCCTTCCCCTAATGGAATAGTGACCGAGGCGGAGGAAAAGGGCGGATGGGCTACCGGCGGCGAGATTGCTCCGGTGAAGTGGTCGAGGGTGTAGGGGAGGTCTTGACGGTCACGCCGATGTGCAGATCGTTTCCGGTGATGGCCGGACTAGGTCAGTCCACGTGTGCAGGCGGGCGAGCTCGTCGACGGCGAGGAATCTGGCCTGCTCACGGCGCGATAGTCCAATTGGTTAGCTCGAGAGGCTCGACCAGGTGATGTAGAGACGGTTTGCGGAAGGAATTTGAGAATGGCACAGAGACTTACCCGATCCACGTTCGCCGGTGAGCGGAAGGAGTTCGGCGATGGTGATTCGGGGTCTCCGGCGAGGCTCTGCCGGGTCCGAGGACTTGGGGAGCTTCATGGGCCTCTTGGGAAGCTAACCGAATAGCCGGCGAAGACTGGAAGTGGCTGGAGTGAGGTGGCCACGGTGGCCGAGACTCGGGTGGCTTGGCGGGCGGTGGCGCGGCGTGTTCAAGGCAAAGTCCGACGAACTCTGGCTTGGGCAGGACCGAGAGCGTGCGGGGGAGTACGGCCGAGGCCTTGGGGCTGCTTTATAGGCACGACGCGGTGCACGGGCGGGCATGAACCGGCGTGGGCGTGCGGGCGTGCACGGCTGGGCGCGGGTGCGCGAACTGGCGTGAACCGGGCGTGTCAGCCACAATCGAACACGTGGCTCCATTGTTTCTGCCCGAGTTCTAACGCCGATAGGGCACAGATATTTGCGAATTTAGGCAAGATCGCTGTGTAGGATTTGTTCTCCCGACTACACTCGGTCGTTTGCGCATGGAGCCGAGCGATTTTGGGTCAAGGGCAGAGAGTTGTCGCCTCAGCAATGTGGCAGTGCCACATGGTGGAGTCCCGAGGCAAATCCCTGCCAAGATCATGTCAAACGGCCGAGTTTTGCTCCCAAATTTTTCCAGGATGTGTTCAATAATTTGGCGCCACTTTCATATTTGGGTTTTGTAGATTTGAGTTTTGGAAAATAGAGAACACGACTAAACTTTACCAAGGGCTGAAAATTCAGTTCTAAATTTTCTGAATTTCCTTTTTGAAGTTTAGCTTGAGGGGTCTTTTTGAGAATTTTGCAAAGCTTTGCTGATCAAACTTTCTTACTATATTTTGTATTTTATTTAGTGCACTTTAACTTTGCTATTTGGTTCTCATCATGATTTTGTGTTTTTCAAAATCTTTTTACAAGTTTTTCCCTTTTGCACTTAAATGGCCTACTTAGGGTTATTTAGGGTTTGTGAATTCTTCTCACCTTGAGGTGCATGACATGATTAAGGCATAATTCTTAAGATGAAAAAGACTTAATTAAACCTTTGTTCCTAATTTTTGAAGTCCTTTTCTCAATTTGGTTCACATGTGATAATGGTTATGAGTTAGCTCTGAGAAGAAACCCTAGGTGACACTGGGGTGTCACACTTCCCTGAGCAGCAACCTGGTGAAGGGAAGTGTCCTCTGACCCATTATGTCCTATTTACTTTATACATCATTATCATGCATACTATGATCAACCTAAGTATTTACTAGTATTTTGTTTTCCTGTCCTTGTTTACCCTTTGGGAATTGGTTACTATGATTAGTACTATGCTATTGCTTTACTTTAATCAATGAACATGATGAGAACATTTATGATACGTGGATGCTATCTTGATTATGATGATGAGCTTGTGTTACTTTAGGGGACTCGGGCTGTTTTTCTGTGTACCTCTCCATAAGGACCTGTTCGTTGGATGACCACCCGGGAAAACAGTACAACCATGTGGGTGGAATGGGATGCCCTTAGCTAATTAATTGGATGAACATGGGGTGTAGCTAGCTTAGCCATTGTGCCATCAATGGAGGTCGAGGCATAGTGTTTGCTCTGCTAAGGGTGGGTGCCGAGGTTCATTCAATTTGGTTTTGTTAGTCACCCACCTTATGGAAGAGTATGTGTATGTACGATTGGCGAAACCTAATGGGCAACTACACACCATGGGAATATTTGTAAAGGCTACATAGTGAAACCTTGCCGACTCACCTTGGTAGTGTTTGAGGGTTTGATCGACCCGAGGCAAAAGGAATCATGGCTCGTGGGTAAAGTGTGCGACCTCTGCAGAGTGTTAGAAACCGATATATCAGCCGTACTCGCAGTTATGAGCAGCCTTGAGAGCTCCTTTGATTACGTTTACTCTCGATACTTTTATGATGATGATTAATGTCGAGGATATGGTTATGGTTTCTGGTATTATCGCTAAAACTTGGCTTTCTACTAGTAATAAATACCTGACTAACTAAAAGCAACTGCTTTAAGCTTAACCCCACATATAGCTAGTCCACTTTAACCAAACGAGACATTTGCTGAGTACGTTGATGTCTGCTCACCCTTGCTTTAAAACACCTAAACCCCACAGGTTGTCCCCATTACAATTAGTGCTCAGGAGAAGATGAAGGCAACATGGAGGACTTTCAGGAGTTTTAGGACTTTGATGAGTTCTAGTTGTGTTGAGTGGCAAACCCCCAGTCAGCTACCTGTGATGGCCTTATCATACTATGTTTCGTATACACACTTTGATTATGACTATGTCAAGTTAACGCATGTGAAGTTCTTGATGTAATAAAGTATTATTTCTGCTTTTATTTTGAGCAATGTTTGATGATGTCCAACTATGTAATCATTGTGTACGTGAGTTTCTGGTCCTAGCACGTACATGGTTCACATTCAGTTTGCCTTCTAAAACCAGGTGTGACAGGAGGAGTTGCACAGATACACCAAAGCCTTAGGGGCTTTGGATGAAGATTCAATCCACCTCCCCACGTAGAGCAAGGTGAGGGCCGAGCAAGCTCCCAGCGAGTCGCAAGTCAGATGACCAGCCCATAGGTCATTTGCTCGGTCCCACGTCTAAGGTCGAACCTCATATTCTTCTATGGTAATCCGGTTCACGGAGTGGCCATAGGGGCCCCCTCTGGTCCACCGACCGGAGGGACGATACAAGATGGAATAAGCAACGACGGAATGAGATGCCCCCAGTGGGTTGAGCCCCCAAGTGGGACCGCTCGCCGAAACCAAAACCTATAAAATTGCGATTAGATCTCACTTGGATAATTGGTTCGTAGCTCTACAACCCCTACCCTCGCACTGACTAGGTCGAGGAAGACGACCCTCTCCCCAAAAAAAGAAGGGCCCAAAATCCATGCGAGCAAATAAAAGGATCGATAGGCGTCAACAGCCAACTCGGAAGCCTAGATAAGGAAAGCACAATAGGAGGCAAGTCCTAATCTCGCCAAGGAAAATGTGACCCCAAGCCATCCTTGCAGATTAATCAGGGGCTCGGGGGCTGCATCTTACCGATACCCTTGCGTGTATTCAGTCCATGCTCTGGCAGGCATCACCTCTGGACAACTTCGTACAGGTCCGTCCAAGGAGACTACCCCCATTCTGGTGACCAACCCAAAGGGACGGGTCAAGAGCCACGGGCATCAAACAAGAGTACATCCGGCATATCTAGGTTGTCGGGAGATGTTGGCAAAACGTGGGCCTATGGCTTCACTACGGACCAAATAAACCCCCAAGCGATACTCAACGGATTACTCGGGAGCTCGGGGGCTACATCATATGGATGCGCTTGCGTGCACTCAGGGCTTCTGATCCCTTGCAAGGAAGCCTCCAAGGAGCCACACGAAGGCTCGAAGGCTACTATCGGGTACCAGGAGCAGGGTACCCAAGGCAAGGCCCACAATCCTTTACCAAGTATCCGCCCGGTAAGAAGGAGGCCAACCCTAGGCGCGAGACGCAATCACAAAACACTCGATGCCAACCTCAGGCAGGAGAAAACAATCACAACTCGCCCGAGACCAACCTTAGGCGGGAAACGCAGTCATGACTTGCTCAAGGCCAACCTCAAGCAGGAGATGCACTCACGACTCACCTAAGACCAACCTTGGGCAGGAGACGCACTCACGACTCGCCCGAGGCCAACCTCGAGTGGGAGATGTAGTCACGACTCGCCCGAGACCAATCTCAGGTCGCAGACGCAGTAATGACTCACCCGAGGCCAACCTTAGGTGGAAGACATAGTCACAACTTGCCCGAGGCCAACCCCGGGTGTGAGACGCAGTCACGTTTCGCCGGAGGCAAACCTCAGACGAGCAGCGTGTTTCTAGCTCACCCGAGGGCGTTTTGGGCGATGCTCCAGAAGGTGACCAAATCTATGAGGTGAACCGACCGACCAACTCTCCTATGACCAACTCACTGTTGGGCAACCTGACGACCCAAAGATCTAAGTCCAACGCTACTGATCCACGTTAGCTATGACGGGACATGTCACCATCGAGGAACGTTCGGACATGCGCACATCACGCAGAATGGGCGACAGGGTCTCTATAGTGACCCACACATCAAAAGGACGAGATAACGCACCATACTTAGTGTACGCCTACGCACGTTGATAGGTGACGAAGAGCTCATGATGACAGCAAAAGCCACACCGCGTACGACCGCACCATGAGACTGATTCGCGGGACCCGCAATGCACCACTACAGAGATGTTAGCGATGGACTCATAATAAGAGCCAGAGTAACAGATGACGCCATACCGGGAGTATGGCTACACATGACCCGATAGAGGTCCCACCATGACAACCAGGGGATCCAATCTCTCTCTATTTATCTCTAATAGAAAACAGATCTTCTCTGTAAGGTCCTACCCTTGAAATATAAAAGGGCACGACCCCCTCCTTCAGACACAAGCACACCCACTGTAACACGCTCTAGTGCAATACTACGATCAACACAACACTAGACTAAGGCTCCAGCCTGAACCAGTATAACCTAGTGTCTGAGTTCTTTGCTCAGATATCTGTGGTCCACTATTCGGAGTGAGTTCGTGCTTGCATCCCCACCGAACACAAATCTTACTATCCCCCAGTTTCCAAAACCATGACACTCGCTGATGGAGAGTACGTGCTAATTCTGGAGCAAGGAATTGATCAAGAGAAAATTTAGGAGCCTACACTCGAACCTACCACCAAGGATCTCCCTGCAGCACCAGCACTTGAAGGCAAGCCCCGATTTTACATTATATATGCTATTTTAATGCACTTATGATTGTAAGCTTGTATTGTGCACTTAAGTGTTGGAGTTGTTTGAAACCCTAGATGCATGAACTCAAATTCCTTCATGAAATGAATACTAGTATGCTTGGTCGAGTAGTTGCTTGCTAAATATAGATCTTGGTAGAAGTTGAGTGATTTTTCTAGCACTCGCGCGACGTCACGAACCGATTGTATTCATTTCGATAATGGGATTTGTGTTTGTCTATGGATAGATTCCTAGGGATTGCCCTGTCTGTGAGACGAATTGGAATAAGGATTAACATGCGGATACCTGTGTCAAGCGTTTGAAAGTACTAAACACAAGCCGAGAAATATGATAAATCGGTAAGCCTAGGACCTGAGTGAAGCCGGGCGTGGACTTTTCTCCTCACCTTTCCTAAGACATGGTCTCCCATGCTAGCGAAGGTGGGTACAAGGGTAATCACTAAACGACGGAAGTCGGGGAAAGTGGTGTCACACATGGATTTAGGGGGCCAAACTCGGTCGCGATTCAAATGTGCTAAGATCAAGTCTCACACATATTACGACTCATGGTACAGAAACGAACGTCACATCTTTAATATATAATGGAGTTCTATATAAAATAGTTAAATAATTACATCATACGAAGACAATGATCCAACAACCATAGTTGACTGGGAGACAAAGGCCTAGACCTCCCACGAACTCATCGCGACGTCCTTCATGCTCCTCATCCTACGATACCTATCCTAGACCTAGGGGATGTGAGTACAGCAAGGGTGAGCTCACATACGTTCATCGCTCAACAAGTTGTGGAGAATAATGTGCATTGCTCACTTACAGTGGGGCTCATGTGAAGTGTAAGGCTTACCAAAGGAGATGGTTAAAGCTGAGCATTGCTTTTAAAGTTGCCCATAATTTTATTAGAAGTTACTAAGTATAAATAGATACCGACCCAAATAAATAAGAGATCACAATTAATAATAACACCCACAATGCAATGCAAATGACAAATTAAGTTTAATTCCATAAATTAATCATGTGAGGGTCCGAGCTGCTCAAGACCGTGAGCACGACTGATATACTAGTTTTACACTCTGCAGATGTTGCACATCTTTACCCTTAAGTCGTGTTACACATTTGCCACGGGGTTGTACGGACCCCATACACCTCTACCAAGGAAGTGATGCAAGGTAGCACTACGAGGCCTTTCCAAAGTTCCACTAGTTCGAGAAAACCCACTACAGTTTCAGGAAGATGGAAACATAAGAATACCTCATCCAAAATGTCGTGGCAGCAGTTCAACCCAAGAACCTCCCTATACTCTGTAGCGATGCCTCCCTACTTGCCCCTTTCGGGTAAGGTATTCTCTCCCTAGCTTTCCTAATTACTTGGCCAAGGGCATCCCATTCCACCCTTGTGGTAGCACTATTTTCCTGGGCGGTCGCTCCATGTTCCAATTAAAATAATGATCTTATCATGAACAATAATTAAAACAATACCAAAATTGGAACATGATCATAATATAACATTAATTTCCCAAAACCAGGTAGAGCAATAGCAAATCTACCCAATAGTTCTTTTGTTTGCAAGGTGTGGGATAAACAATGCTAGGGAAACCTATTGGGTCCCATCAAATTAACCTGAGCATGTCACAGTGATTAACATGAACATTATTAGGTAAAGAAGAGTGATCAAGGGCACAACTTGCCTTAGACTTGAGATCCAAGGTACTTCTCCAAGTCAATCTTCAAGTTTCACGTGACCTCACTGCTACTCGTAGCAAAACATACAAATAGGCAAGGAGTACAAAAACATAACAATACACAAAACATGAGAACAAACAACGTAAAAATATTCTACGCGTTGCTACGAGGTCGGAGGTTCGAGAACCACTAAAATCTGAGTTTTGGTTCAGAAGATCTAGTTTTGTAAAGTTTTAGGTGATTAAATGATTATAATATCTTCTATGTGATAAATCATGTGAGAGATATATTATAAAGAAATAACTAATTCAACTTTAGTATAGGCTATAACTCGATTATATATCATATTTTAGTTATATTATAATTATAGATAGGTTAACTTTGATTAGCCAGCTTAATCTACTAAACATAGATTAAACAATATCTAATTACAAAAACATGTGTTATGAAAAAACTAATGTTTTTATTGCATAGACAATGATATTACGAAGCTAACGCAACTAGAACAGAGTGAAACAGAGTTAAAAACATGTAAATTATGAATTTTCTAAGATTTGGGGATTATTTTTACACTTGAAAAATCAACTTCCATGTTTATTTTATTATTTCTAAACAGGATGTTGTGGATACTATTCCTTAAGTCTTCGGGGTTTACTCCGTGAAAATCTGGGCCTAACCGTAATAGTCTTAAGCCTTTAGTGGACGGAGGGTTAGTTATTAGGTTCCTCGGGGTGTCTTTTATAAATCTGGCACAACCGAAGGGGTACGGAGCAATCTGGCCCACACGATCGAATCCGGATGGTCGAGATTAGATTCTCACTAATCCGAATGGGTATGCGATTCAAGCAATCGGATCCCCGATCCACGTTTAGAAACCATCCATGCCATGGATCGAGTCCACACCACCCGATCAAAAGGTGACGATCGGATTTAATAAACCAAAGGAATACATGGATTTATAATCTCGACCACTCCTTCCCGATCCAACGACTGAAATTCGTCTTCTACCTTACCACAACACCGTTGTGCCGGAGCTCGAGCCCTTGCGGCGGCTCCCCACCGGCGCACCCTGTCCAGTATCCTAGAGCCCTAACCGCCGAGCTGGTCAGCGCAAAATGGAGAGGCGGTGACAAGGGATGTATGGGAGGTCGTGTTACCGTCGATCGCGACGTATGGAGTTCCGCCCATGGTGCCCCAAGAATCTACGACGACGCTCCATGGCGGTAAGCAATTCCTAGCGCCCTACGCTCCAGTCGTGCTCGGCGAAGCCACGAGCACCATCCCGGGGTCGAGTTGAAGCTCCCAGACCCGATGTCAAGGCCCCGCCGACGGTGTACACGTGGGTCAACAGCGGCGGATCTCTCTCCCTCTTTGCTCTAGTTCTCGGTGATGATGGCGTTCGGCTACATCAATTGCTCCCCAGAGGTTAGATGAGAGGAGGTCTTGCGGTTGCATTTATAGGGGAAAGAAATCATTTTGTTGGTGAAATTCATGGTTTGTTATGATGATACCAGGGAAGATCCACGGTGGATGAGCGAAGGAGTCCGTGGGGGAAGACGACCGGTGGTAGGGACCCACATGACTGTGGCAAAGTCATGAGACAGCGCGTGGTCGGTGCGGTTCCATTGGACAGTGTCACGGTGCGCGTGTGGGGTGGATGTGGCGGGAGCGGCATGTGACGGATGGGCCCCACTTGTTGGCACAGATGCTGAGCGGGCTGGTACAGTAGAGTAGTAAATGGGCCACGAAGGGATTCAGCCCAGTTAGTGGTAGGTCTTCTTCTTTTTCCTTTTTCTTTCTTTTGATGTTTTCTTATTTCCACATTAATTTCCAAAACTAAATTTTAAATTTAATCTTAGATTCACATCACTTTTATACTTTAAACTCAAATTAAATGCACAATCCAAACTTCAACATGGATGCAGAGTTTACTTTTTTTATCGATGCTTTGAAACATGTAACACAATAAGGGACAATTCATACATTATCCATTTAAAAAAATATTACTTCTTGAGTGTGTATTAATATTTAAAAATACATTCAAACATTTATTACCTATTTAATTTAGGATAAGTTGATATAAAATCTTATAAAGTGTTATTAAAAAATTTATAAAGAGTTCTTTATAGCTTAGAAACAGAGTAATACATAGATTGAAAGTCTTTCTTTTATACTCTGTTTCAAACTTTTAGTTTTTTTTTAATTTTAGATCTAAGTTTTGAATACCCACTCTTCATATAACTTTGGAGAGATGTAGTTTATAAAGAAAAAGGAATCTATTAAAAGACATTTTATCTCAATCTTTATTTTTGACAAAATTCTTATAAACTCCAAAATTAGGATTTTGGGTGTTATAATTAGGGCATTGCATCAAGACGGTGGGCCCGGGCCGCGAATGGGGGATCGATGGGGACAGTTAATGTGTGTGGGGACGGAGTACCCCTACATGTCGTGTGTTTAGGTTTACCTTGCAAGGTTAAAACTCGATTCGATTCATCTCCTTCTCGCAACTAATGATACTGCTTGATCGATTGTACTGTATTTAGTAACAAGTGTAATGAGGTTTCATGATGCAAAATGTCATTTTCTATAAATGCTTGTTACCATGTGTGATCAGAAGGATGCTAACCTAGTTTTAGGAGTATTATGGAAATTGAAAAGCTAAATTTTGACTTAGCACTACAGTAAAAACATACATCTCTGACGGCCTTGTTATGTCCGACGGTCGCGCAGGAGACCGTCGGAGATAGGTTTATGTCCGAGCGCCTGTGCTGGCCGTCGGACATAACACCATATCTCCGACGGCTGTCAGAGGGCCGTCGGACATAAGGTTATCTCCGACGGCCCGTATTACAGCCGTCGGACATAAAGTTATATCCGGCGGCCAGCCGTCGGAGATAAAACGATTTAACCACGCGGCTAGGGAACACCGTTTCATTTTCCATCTTCACTGCGCGCGCCACCGTTGTCCCCGTGCTGCCCGCCGCCGCCACGCCCCTGTCGCCCACCGAGCTGCGCGCCATCGTGCTGCCCGCCGCCGCGCTGCCCGCCCCGCCCGCCGTGCAGCCCGTCGCCGTGCTGCCCGCCGCCGCCACGCCCGCCGCCGCGCTGCCGCCCCGCCTGCCGTGCTGCCCGCCGTCGTGCAGCCACGCTGCCCCCGCCACCGCCGTGCTGCCACACCCGCGCCGGTCGCCCACGCAGTCGTCCCCGTCGCCGCCGTGCTGCCCCGTCGCCGTCGGTCGCAGCCCCGCCCGCGCCGGAGCCCCGCCCGCCCCTCCCCGCACTCTCAAGTGAGTAATTTAAACTTGTATTAGTTTAATTTATTGTGTGCGATGGCCGAAATTTGATTATGTAATTAATTTAGTTTGTTTTCGTTTACTTAGTGGTGTTTAGATAATTTAAACTTTTAATTTCCGAGAGTAATTATTATGCCCTCGGAAATAAGATCATTTTATAGATTTGTCACCCGTGACAATGTTATGTAGTGGTACCTATATAATTTAAACTATTAATTCCGAGGGTAATTATAATGCCCTCGGAAATAAGGTCATTTTATATGATTTAGGGCCTCGTGAAATGATTTTCCTTGTATTAGTGTGGTTTATTAGATTAGGGGCGTGATTTACTTAACTAATCAAGTTAAAATCTCGTATCTAGTATGGAGGAGGATCGTCGATGGATGTTTGAAGGTTGGAAGAAAAGATGTGCTCTATCAAGTGAGTGGGTTGCCAAGACTGATGCTTTTCTTGACAGGAGGACTATGTCGATAGATCTTTGCAAGAACAGTTATATGCCAGGCTATGAGGTGTGGGTGCACCACGGTGATGACCCACCTCCTCGTATTGTGTCGGAAGTTCAGTCACATGAAGAGGGGACTACGATTGGATGGAAGAGATGCTTGACGATGTACGCCATGAGCTTCTAACCGTCGATTTGGAGAACCCCGATCAACCTACCGATAATGAGGATCCAGCTACGCCTGAGGTTCAGAAGTTCTTTGAGCTCCTTAAAGCTGCCGAAGAGCCGTTGCATGAGCACACGAAAGTGACCGTCCTTGTATTTGTGACTCGACTTATGGCTATTAAGTCTAAGTTTGCATTCTCAAACAACTGCTACAAGGAGCTTTTGAACTTGATTAGTGATGTACTTTCGGAGAATCACAAGATGCCTAAGGACATGTATCAGTCCAAAAAGTTGCTCTCTGGGCTCGGTATGGACTACGAAAAAATCGATGTCTGTGATAATAATTGTATGCTTTTCTGGAAGGAGACCGCAGGTGAGAAGAAGTGTACTGTATGTGGTGAGCATAGATTCGTTGAGGTTGAATACGACGATGGTTTGACCGTTACGACGAAGATTGCACGTAAGCAGCTTCGTTACATGCCTCTTATACCTCGGTTGAAACGTTTGTTCATCTCCAAGAATATAGCCATACACATGAGGTGGCACAAAGAAGGGGTACGTGAGAATCCAAATGTCATGGCGCACCCAGCTAATACAGATGCATGGAAGGCACTAGATGCTTTTGATTCCAGCTTTGCTGATGAAGTGTGGAATGTCCGCTTCGGTTTGGCAACAGATGGTTTCTCGCCTTTCAATCTAACTGCAACGTCCTACTCATGTTGGCCCGTCTTTGCTGTTCCATACATCCTTCCACCAGCTCTTTCCATGAAATATGTATTTTTTTTCTTGTGTCTTGTAATACCTGGTCCGGATCATCCTGGAACAAAGATCGATGTGATGATGAGACCCCTGATTGAAGAATTGAAAATTTTGTGGGAAGGAGTCGAGGCGTACGATTGTTACAAGAAACAGAAGTTCAACCTGAGAGCCGCGGTTTTGTGGTCTATTCATGATTTTATGGCTTATGGTATCTTTGCTGGATGGAGTTGTCATGGGATTTTGACATGTCCGATATGTGTTGAAGACACTTTATGCTTTCGACTAAAGTTTGGTGGAAAGATATGTTACTTCGATTGCCATAGATGTTTTTTGCCAGAGGATCACCCGTTCAGGTTCGATAGGAACGCTTTTAAAAAGGACACGATTGTGACGAGGGGACCACCCAAGCGTCTTAGTGGTCCAGAGATTCTCGCGAGACTTAATGATTTGAAACTAAACGAACATGGAAATCGTTTTGAAAGTTATGGAACCGATCATAATTGGACTCACAAATGTGGTCTATGGGAACTCCCTTATATGAAAGCCTTGATTCTAATGCATAACATTGATGTGATGCACCAGGAACGAATATGGGTGAAAGCATTATCAGCACTTGCATGAATATCACTGACAAAACAAAAGACAACCCTAAGGCTAGAAAAGACTTGGCCTTAATCTGTAGAAGACCAACTATGGAGTAGGAGAGAACCAGAAGAAGCCATGTGCTCCTTTCAGTATTAAACCTAAAAGGAAGAAACAATTGATGAAATGGTTGAAAAACTTAAAGTTCCCAGATGGTTACGCCGCGGGCTTTAGAAGGTCTGTGAATTTGAAGACGGGCAAGTTTTCTGGGTTGAAGAGTCATGACTACCACATAATAATGGAAAGACTCCTTCCTGTTATGTTTCGAGGTTTTGTAAAAAATGATGTCTGGAAAGCATTAGCGGAGATTCCGCAGGCATGGATTCTGGGACTGGTGGAGATTCCGCAGGCATGGATTCTGGGACTGGTGGAGATTCCGCAGCTGGGTCTGGAACTTCTCGAGTTAGGAGAACGAGGAAGCTGCATTTTGTTGGACCACCTCCGGAGCTTCCACCTGAATCTCGGGTCTTGATAAAGCCTAGTGGAAAGTAAGTGACACATCTTTGCTTAATTGTTATTGAAATTTATGTTTTCATTTCTACATTGTTTTCTGTTTGCAGGACTTGGATCGACGACTCGTTCATAGGCATAGGACACTACATGCAGGTGAACATGGTCCTAGGTAATCTTGTTCGTCTGCACTGGCCTGATCTTGTGACTTTGCCAAGTGGAGAGTCTGTCCCCACCACCACTTGGGAGCATTATCGCTATGGTGTCTGTAGAGCGTTTGGCAACACACAGGCACTAGTTTGGGATGCATTCTGGGTATGAATTGTTTATACTAATTTAGTTATCCCATATATGTTTTCTTTTATGATAACACTATTTTTTGCAGAAACAGTACAAGTTGCCAGACGATGGATCATATGATTTGAACGCTCGTTACGTGTTTGAGTATAACGCGAACGATGTCGTTGTAGATGCAATGTACTATGCACGAATTTAGGTTATAAAGGCATGGTACAGAGCAAGTGCTGATGATCGATCGATGCCAAGTACCAAGGCCGAGTGGTCATCAATTTACCTTACGGAGGAGCAATATCTTGAGGTAAAAGTTGTTGCATCTCATATTGCACGAATCCATGTATTTGCTTTATTGAAAAAAAAATCATGTAGGTGTCGGTGCCGTGGATGGCCACCCGATCAGAGGGTTATCGGGCCTTGTGCAGATGGTGGGCTTCCCCTGAGTTTTGTGCCATTTCCGACAGGAACAGGGGAAACCGTGGGACTGAGTCGTTCCACAACTACGACGGCGCTGGACATGTGCACTTGGCTAAGCGAATGGTATGTAAAAGTATGTTGTAACTTTGAATTACATAGAAATGTGTCATTCTAACTTGTATGTACAGGAAGTCAAATCCGGCCATACGCCCACCGATGTTGAGGTGTATATGCAAGGGCATAGGGGTTCTGATCCTCAGAATCCTGATGTGTTATGCACTCAAACGACCACCGACCGTCTAGTGAGTTTTTGATACTCTATTATGTGTTTGTCCATCAATTTGGTGATGCACTTATATTTGATATTGTTTGCCTCTAGGCTTCGTATGGGCAGGAGATGGTTCAACTCCATGGACAGGAGTACGATTGGAGGAGCCAGCCAATCGACCCTCAGGCAGCATATGCTAGCGCAGGAGGACAAGCCCATGGACGGTGAGATTATTTGATTTGGATTTCAAAATTATCCTCATATGCTTGCGATTCAACTGAGCCCATGATTTACTATATAAGTGCATGGTTTACTCTTGTAGGTTGGGTATTTTTGATTCTATGATTGATTCTAGGGAGCTGAGACGCCGTGGACGATAGTCCACATCGTCGTCTTCACATTCGTCCCGTTCACGATCATCTGCCCAGGAGATAGAGCTTGTAGTGTTGCGTCAACAGGCAGAGTATCATCAATCAGTTTTGAGGGAACAATTGGAGTACTAGAGGCAACAAGATGAGTACCAGAGACAACAAGCTGAGTACCAGAAGAAGAAGGACGACTATTATGCAAACCCCCAGGCCCAAAATCAAGCTCTTCTCTCGGTAAGTTGAAGTAACATTTTGTACATTATTTTGCAAAACACATGATGTGTACCTTATTTGCTCAACAATGGTTTGTATATAATTTTTAGCAACTAGCCCAACAAGCAGGCGTCCCGATGCCGACATATGGGATGCCGCCTCCGGACTTTGCACTGCCAATGCCAATGTTGGCGCCTCCACCTCCGCCTCCGTCACAATTCCCTATGGTATGTACACATATGCGTGTGTGACATGTTCATAGATGTCTTATGTGTTTAAATGAACAACTGAGTGGTTACTATTTCATGTGATTGTGTTATAGGGATTTCAAACACCACCCGCTTCAGTTCCCGCACCTGGAGATGGGTCTGGTCAAGACGACGCATCACATTCTTGGGTGAACAATCTTTTCAACACGCAGAGTCCAGCCGGAGGAGGTGGCGATGGATATGAGTGATAGTGATGTAAAACACTTGTTGCAACCTTTCATGTGAAAGACTATCCGTCGAACACTATGTCAGTTTGGATTTTGGACCTATATGTTGATTTAAAACACTTGTTGCAACCATTTGGAACTATATATGTCGTTATGTTAAATTTGTGAATGTGAATACTATATATGTGAGTATATTTGTGATTGTGAATACTTATGTGAGTATATTTGTGATTGTGAATGTGTATTTGTGCATGAAATCTGTTTTGATTTTGCAAATATCAGATTTTTTAAAATACAAAATTTTGTGCAATTTCTGGAATTTGTTGTGTCCGACGGCTTAGAGTAAACCGTCGGACATAAGGATTTGTTATGTCCGACGGTTTACTAGGCCGTCGGACATAATGGACTTGTTATGTCCAACGGTCTAGCGTGAGCCGTCGAACATAACTGATGTGGGTCCCACAGACGACAGGTAAAACTGTTGCTTACCGTTATCTCCGACGGTTGGTTGCGGCCGTCGGAGATACGTTATGTCCGACGGCAGCCGTCGGACATAACCCTATTTCCGACGCGTTACGTCCGGTGGCTAGAAACCGTCGGACATAACCAGAAACCGTCGGACTTAAGCTATGTCCGACGGTTTAAGGCTTATGTCCGACGGCTTTGGCCGTCAGAAGTTACTTCGTTTACTGTAGTGTAGACTAAGTTAGTGGTTTTGGCTAACTAAATCCCTCAGTCAAAAAGCTTCATGGTCTAGAGATAAGGGAGTAGAGTCCTCACACTAGGCAAGTCTAGCTGAGTATTAGTATACTCAGCCTTTCTTATGGCACAATTTTACAGGTTTGTTGCAAGAAATGGTTGATGGTGTGACTTGGCCATCCACCCTGCCACCTTGCTGGACGGTCGAGTGGGATGGTGTCTCCATAGGAGGGGACCATGAGGAGTAGTTTGTCAGGCTTCGCCATACTCCCGAGTTATCTTCGTTACTTTATTTTTCCTTTGCATCAAAGAACTATGTTTACTACTTTTGAACTCTGACTAATGTAATAACTTTAAGTACTGTAACACCCTGAATTTGGCGGTATAAAATTTCTTCTCTAATACCTACCAAATTCAAGTGTTACTCCTTTTCTCACCTCTATAGATTTTCATTTGCCTTCTCTTTAATGGAATTTTGGGTTAATTATGTGAGAGATGTATTATTTTCTTTGGAATATTAAAACTTATGGGAGATATGAATGTTTGCATCATGATGAGCTTAAACTTTGTTTTTGGTTGATGCACATGTTTGAAACATTTAAATTTGAATTTGTGATTTGGTTTGATTTGAATTCAATAGAGAAAATAAAAAGAAAAGGAATTAGAAATTCAAAAGAAAAAGGAAAAGCTAATTCAGCCCAGCCTAACCCAGTTCGGCCCAGCCCCGCGCGCCCGCTCCCATTCTCTAATAGGCGGACCCTGCATGTCCACGCCAGCCAGCCCCGCCCTATCGGCATCGACCCCCTCGCTCGCGCGCCCGCTTTCTCCCTCTGTCCTTTGAGCCCGCCTCGTCAGCGCTGACCGCCCGTTCGCTCGCCCTCTCTCGCTGGTCGCGGACCCCACCCGTGAGCCCCCTCCATCTCCCTAACGTCCTGCCCGCATGCCCCACCGTGGATGCGCCCACGTCGCGCTTCTCCCGGCCACCTCCCCACGCGCTCGACCCCTTTTGAAGCTGCGCCCCCAATCACTCACTCTGCTCCCCAGTCGCGCCCCTCTGCAGAGCTCCCGCACTACCCTCGCACAGCGCGCGCACCCGAGAAACGTCGTCATCGTGCTAGCGTGCCAGTTCTGTCGCTGTCGGTGAAGTCTCGTTGGGTCCGTCACCTCGGTGAGTTATGCATTGGCACCTGCAACTCAAGACGCGCCTCAACTTACCCTCCACTCCCCTGATTACCTCTACCTGCGCTCACTGGTCCTTCACCGTGCAGCTGGAGCACCGCTGCCGTCGACCCGACGTCTCGCCGTGTTCCTATCGCCGTTCAAGAGACCTAGAGTTCTCCCTTGAGGTAACCAACCTTCCCCTGCCACTAATTTCCCCTTCCCTGCATTTAAGTCTGTGCGATTGCTCACCGGAGTTGAGCTGCGTCGCCGCCGAGCCATCTCGTCGCGGACCGCCACCCTCTGGTGCCTCTGCGCCAATGTCGTGCCCACTTCCGCGTTTGCCACGTTGCCCCAAACCCACCTAAGCCCTTCCCGATGCCCTAGGGCCCCCGGCGTGCTCGCGCCGCCCTCTCCAGCGGAGCTCCACCACGGACTCAGGCGGTATCGCCGCTGGCAGGCAAGGAGCCCCTGCCCGGGCTTGCCGTTAGATCTCAGGCGTTCACCTGATATCGGGCGGCCCAGATGTAAATAGATAAGATCTAATCCCAAACGTCTGCTCGAGATCCGGCTGTTCGGATTCATTCCCCCACCCGCACCCCTGCCGCTAGGCCCGGCCTGTCAGCCAGCTGACCCCAGGCCGCTGCCCACTGTGCCCCACCTGTCAGCCGTGCGCGCTCGCCCGCCGATCTAATCTCGGTCGTTGGTGTGAGATCCAATGGCCGAGGGAGCCCGATACCCCTTCAGACTGTTGTGCAAAATGTTCATAATGTTATTCTCTATCTGTTTAAATTATAATCAGTCACCGTTTGCATGTCTTAATTTTATGGCTAGACTCTAGGTTAATTTAAAGTGGTATAATGATTAATAATAGTAAAGTAAAAGTGAAACCCTAATGATTATTCAAGTGCTTAATTTGGTAGATTTAATTTCAATTACTGTATGGTCTCATCCCTAGAATAACTTTAATTAAGTAAGCAAATAGACAGAAGTGGAAAACCACAGAAATCTAGGTATATTAATCTATCCTAGAACCTGGATTTCACTTTTGTGTTTATACTTTTCTATTGAACTTGTGTTCACTCTGTTGCATATGTTTGGTGTACCGTTCCTTTGTCATTTCCCAAATGTGTTGAATGGATGATTGCTTTGCGTAGACAACGAGTAGTTCGAGGTTTCCGAGTGTGTTGCAGGAGACTTCCCTGAGCAACAACCTGGTGAAGGCAAGTGTCCTCTGACCCATTATGTCCTATTAACTTTATAATTCACTGTCCTGCATACCATGATCAACCTAAGGATTGACTAGCTTTTTATTTACCTTGTCCTTGATTACCTTTTGGGTTACTATGGTAGCTTCTTGCTATTGCTTTACTTTAATCAATGAACATGATGAGAACATTTACGATACATTGACGATATCTTGGTTATGATGAGGAACATGTGATATTTTAGGGGACTCGGGCTATTTCCCGAGTACCTCTCCGTAAGGACCTGTTTTTTGGATGACCACCCAGGAAAACAATACAACCATAAGGGTGGAATGAGACGCCATTAGCTGATTAATTAGATGCACTTGGGGCTGTAGTTGGCCTTGTCGTTGTGCCATCTATGGGGGCTGGGGCATAGTGCTTGCTCTGCTAAGGGTGGGTGTCGAGGTTCATTCGATTTGGTTTTGTTAGTCACCCACCTTAGGGACGAGTACTGTCTTTGTACGACTGGCGAAACCTAACGAGCAACTATACACCAGGGGAATCTTTATGTAACACCCTGATTTTGGGGGTATAAAATTTCTTTCTAATTATCACCCAAAATCAGGTGTTACTCTTCCTTTTCTCACTCTAGGGACTCTCCCTCTAGATTCTTTCTCCCTTTTAAGTAGAATTAGCTTAAGTTAGAGAGATTAACTATTTATTTTTGTCAAAACCTTATGGGTCATGACATGATGCATCATGCTGAGCTTAAAATATTCTTTGAAGTGTTGCACAAGTTTGAATTTGAAACCAAATTTAAATTTGGATTTGAAAACCCTATAGAAAAGAAAAAGAAAAGGAATTAGAAAATCCAGGGAAAAAGAAAAAGCCATTTCGGCCCAAACCAGCCCATTAGGCCCAGTCCCGCGCGCACCTGCCGCCCCTGACAGGCGAACCCCGCCTATCGGCTTCAGTCTCTCGCGTGCGCCCTCTCTCTCTCTCTCGCTCGCTGCCCAGTGGGGCCGATCTGTCGGCGCCGGTTTCCTTCGCCCGTTCGCTCTCTCTCTCTCTCTCTCTCTGTGTCTCGCGGGCCCAGATCGCCAGTCGTCGAGTCGTTGCCCCGAGCGTCCCTCTTTTCTATCTCTGCGCCGTGGGCCAGCCCTGTCAGCTCCGCCCTCTCCGCGTGTCGCCGTGGACCGGCGCATGCGCACTCGCGCACGTCGCCGGGTTTCTCGGCCACGACGCCCGCCCACACGCCCGATTCTCTTCTTATAGCCCCGCCGGTGCCCCACACACACCCCTCACCTCATTTTGCACACTCTCACCCTCTCTCGCACTCTGCCCTCGCCGCCAGCCGCCGCCGGAGACCCGCGCCCGTGTCCTCGGCCATCCAGCTCGGTGGAGTCTTCGCCAAGCCTCCCCGAGCTTCGCCCCGAGGTGAGACACCTTTGCCCGTTACGAATTTCCCTTATTGCGCTCTGTGTTCGGCCAATTTCACCCTCGCTGATGTTCGGCCGCGGCGGTTCGCTGTGCTCGCGCAGTGGCCAGCCGATTTGGCCTAGTTTAGTGTCACCCCTGCCTCTGCTGAAGCCAGTCCAGGCCTTAGCGCGCCTTAAGTCCCCTCCCCATGGCCGGAATCGCTCACCGGAGTTTCTCTGGCCCGCCCGAGGCCACCTCACCGCCGCTCTCGCCTCTCTGCCCGTGGATTCATGGCCTCTTCCCCGCCATCGAGTTCGCCGTGGCGCCCTCTTCCCCTCTACCCAACTCCGGCAACCCCAGAGCCACCCTAGCTCGTGCCTGCCTCAACTCCGACGACCTCACCGCCATGGAGAGGAGCGATGCCGCCCGCAGCCATCTATTTCCCCGGTCTGATCCCCTCTGTCCGATTTAGATCGCACGGCCCAGACCGCGGGATACCGCTTCGCGCACGCGCGCCCTGGCCCGCCTATCAATGCCATTCGCAGCCGCTCATCATTCCCGGTCTGATTCCCCTGTTCGATCTTGATCGAATGGCTTGGACCCCCTTGGAACCCATCGGACCCCCCTCGGACCCCTCCCCGTCCGATCTTGATCGAACGGTTCGGACCCCCTCGGACCCCTGTAGCCATCCATTTTCCCTTTGGCGCTGGGCCCGCTCGGTCAGCGTGTGCTCTCCCCCTCTGTCACTGACACTCCCTGGCCCGCCTGTCAGCGCTCGCCCGCTCGCGCGCACGCCCTCGGCCGCAGATCTAATCTCGACCGTCGGTTTCTGATCCAACAGTTAGATTCACCTGATACCCCTTCGTGTGGCTGTTTTGCTTAAGAAACCCTCTAGTTTTAGGAAATCAACCCGTCGTCCTCTGTTTTAGCGCATAGGTCCCTGGTTTGTTTTAATTAGACCCCTGGACTTTTATTTAATCACAGAATTAGCCCTAATTCCATATTTTTGAATTCCCAAACTTGTTTATTTCATATCTTTTGCATATGAACTCCAAATTTAGTGATTCAAAATGCAAAAAGTTCATAGAATTATTCTCTGTTTAAATAAAGTGGTTTCACTTACTATCTGCACATTCTAATTTTTATGATTGAATATGAACTAATATAGATGTAGTTTTATTTATTTAATAAATAAATAAAAGGAGAACCCTAGAGATTTAATCATGTTTAAACTTGTGAGATTAATGATAGGTTCATCTCTGTTCTAAATTATAGGTCACAATAAAATAAATTGATCTATGCTTATATACTTGTAATTAACACTTAGGGAAAATAATAATCTAGTTCCAAATAAAGTTAATGTATGTTATAGTTTATGATTATACTTTGAATCTGTTGGGACCATGCTTCGTCGCCGAAGGTCCTGCAGGAAGAAACAGCTTCGGCTGAAGCTGTCTGTACGTGATGCCGAAGGGTGCCGTTCATGAAGCTTCGGAATTACAAACCGACTTAAAGATAGAATGACCTTTTAGTCCATAAGAGTTTGAGTCGTTGTTGTAAACTTTTATGAGGGGTATGATTGTAATTGCTCACAGGCTGTGTCCTGTGCCTATAAATAGTGAACAGTATTCCCTTTACTGTTCACGCATTCCTGTAATTGCAATCACATCACTCGGAAATTATTCTTTGCCAAGGCAGAGGTATAAATGTATTTAAACATTATATTTGAATACATCAAGTTTATATAATATGTAAATGATGTTGTTTACTTCTAATTTACTTGTCTTTAATGCTTTATGTCTTGTGTTATTTTATATTATCTCTGAGAGTTCAATTACGAAGATACAACCTTCGTAATTGTGTCATTATAACCTTCGTCCGAAGTTCATTAAATCCTTGGGGAAATAATGCTTCAGCGGACGAAGGACATTAATATTTAACATTTTATGTTGCCTTGTTCTTAATTCATAGCATTTGAGAACAAGTCCCCAACATTGGCGCCCACCTCCGGTGAACTCACTTCCACTTTTTTGAGCTGATGGCTTCGTTCAACATTCAAGCTGGAGCTGCTTCGGCTCCGAAGTTGATACTCCCGATAACAGGCAGTTCATGCTCAGAGCCAGCCAACAAGAAACAGAAGAAGGAGGCACAGAGAAGGGTAAAGCATGTCGGGGTGCAAGGACCCTTCATCAAGTCAAGATGGTCTCACATCCCTATTACCTTCTCCCAAGAGGATCTTCAACTCAAGGATTACCCACACAACGATGCTATGGTTATCTCTTGTGTTATCAAAGGATTTCTGGTCCACAATGTTTTGGTTGATACAGGCAGTGTAGCTGATATCATATTTGCTAAGGCCTTCAGACAGATGCAAGAGCCCGAAGATAAAATTCTTGATGCCACACATCCCCTTTGCGGCTTCGGAGGAAGGCAGATTGTAGCACTCGGCAAAATCTCAATGCCAGTGACCTTCAGATTTATCAACAACACAAGAACTGAACAAGTTGTGTTTGATATTGTTGACATGGAATACCCTTACAATGCAATCATTGGTCGTGGTACTCTCAATGCCTTCGAAGCAATTCTTCATCCAGCTTATCTTTGCATGAAGATACCTTCGGACCAGGGGCCCATTGCTATTCATGGAAGTCAGGAAGCTGCCAGAAGGGCCGAAGGAAATTGGACAGACTCAAAAGCAATCCATAATATAGATGGAACTGAAGCTTGTGAGCAATATAAGTTCAGAAGGGAAAAGGCTGCTTCGGCTGATCAGCCGAAGCCCATGCTCTTATGTGAGGATATAGCAGAGCAGAAGGTGCTATTGGGATCTCAATTGTCCGAAGAGCAGGAAAAACCTTGATAAGGTTTTTGTTCAACAATAAAGATGTTTTTGCTTGGTCAGCCAATGATCTTTGTGGAGTTAACAGGGATGTTATTGAGCACTCGCTCAATGTTGATCCATCCTTCAGACCCAGAAAACAGAGGCTTCGGAAGATGTCTGATGACAAGGCCGAAGGTGCTAGGAATGAAGTGAAAAGACTCCTCAGTGCCGGAGTTATTAGAGAGGTAAAATACCCAGAATGGTTGGCTAACACTGTTATGGTGAAGAAGGCCAATGGTAAATGGAGAATGTGTATCGATTTTACTGATCTCAATAAGGCCTGTCCGAAGGAAGAGTTTCCATTGCCAAGGATAGATTCCTTAGTCGATGCAGCAGCTTCATCAGAGCTTATGAGTCTGCTGGATTGCTATTCAGGCTATCATCAAATATGGATGAAGAAGGAGGATGAACCGAAAACCAGCTTCATAACCCCTAGTGGGACATATTGTTACCTTCGGATGCCTGAGGGGCTTAAAAATGCGGGAGGAAGCTTCAGCAGAATGACAGCGAAGGTCCTCCATTCTCAGATAGGCAGGAATGTGCTAACTTATGTTGATGATATCATTGTAAAAAGCACGAAGCAAGATAACCACATTGCTGATTTACAGGAGACCTTCGCTAATTTTAGACAGGCTGGTTTAAAGCTGAATCCAGAAAAATGTGTCTTCGGAGTAAAGAAGGGGAAATTTCTTGGTTGCCTAGTTTCAACAAAGGGAATTGAGGCTAATCCAAGCAAAATTGAAGCTATACTTCGAATGGAACCACCAAGTACAAAAAAGGGGGCTCAAAGATTGACAGAAAGGCTGGCATCCCTCAACAGATTCATATCCAGATCAGCAGAGAGAAACTTACCATTCTTCGAAGTGCTGAAGTCAGCCGAAGTCTTTCAATGGGGACCAATCCAGCAGAAAGCCTTCGAAGAGCTGAAGCAATATTTGATAGATCTAATGACATTAAGTCCACCAACGCCAGGGGCTCCTTTGTTATTATATGTGGCAGCTTCGCACTCAGCGGTAAGTGCAGCACTTATCCAGGAGAAGCTTGAAGGCCAAGTCAAGAAACAGGCTCCAATATATTTCGTATCCGAAGTTCTTAGTTTATCAAAGAAAAATTATACAGAATTGGAGAAAGTACTGTATGCTGTTTTGATGGCCTCTAGGAAGCTTCGACATTATTTTCAAGCTTATAACATAATTGTTCCTTCTTCACAACCTCTGAAGGATATTATGAGAAACCGAGAAGCTACTGGAAGAATTGGAAAATGGGCTGCAGAGCTCAATGAATTTTGTATTGATTATGTCCATAGATCTTCGATTCAATCCCAAGCGTTGGCAGACTTCATTGCTGACTGGACGCCAGGGGCTCAGGAGGAAGAAATGAATAAAGATGCTGAAGCATGGACAGTGTTTTGCGATGGGTCTTGGGGAACCTTCGGAGCAGGAGCGGCTGCTGTATTGGTTTCACCTTCCAAAGTTAAAACCTGTTATGCGGCAAGACTCAATTTCAGTTGCACAAATAATATTGCTGAGTACGAAACTCTGCTCTTGGGTCTTCAGAAGTTAAAGGCAATGGGAATCAGAAGGGCCATTCTTAAAACTGATTCCCAAGTTATTTCTGGTCATGTTGACAAGAGCTATAAAGCAAGAGACCCGAAGCTTGAAAAATATCTAGATACGGTCCGAAGAATTGAGGCTTCCTTCGAAGGTTTCTCTGTCAAAAATATTCCTCGTGAAGAAAATGAATATGCTGATCTATTGGCCAAGTCAGCAGCCCAGGGGCTGCCTATACCTTCGGAAGTATTTTTCGAAACAATAAAAGCACCTTCGGTCGAGCTTCTTGAAAGAGCAATCCTTAATATATCCCATGTTTATAGCGAAGATTGGAGAACTGAGATCATCTCTTTCCTTCAGGGTAATTTTCTTTCAGACGACGAAGCTTATAACAGGAGAATAGAAGCAAGAGCTCGACCATATGTCATAATAGAAGGGGAGTTATACAAGCGTGGGGTCTGTTCCCCATTGTTCAAGTGTTTATCCAGATCCGAAGGTATAGAATTAATGAAGGAAATACATGCAGGCCTGTGTGGATCTCATATTGGGTCTAGGCCCTTGCTTGGGAAAGTTTTTCGCCAAGGATTTTATTGGCCAAAGGCAGCTTCGGATGCAGCGGATCTGGTCCAAAAGTGCGAAGGTTGTCAGAAATGTGCAAAAGATCAAAAACAACCTTCGTCTTTAACCCAATTAATACAACCCACTTGGCCGTTGCAAAGGTGGGGCCTCGATTTACTAGGCCCATTACCACCAGCACAGGGGAACCTAAGATATGTAGTAGTGGCAGTGGAATATTTTTCCAAGTGGATTGAGGCAAAGCCCTTAGCCACAATAACTTCATTTACTATTCAAAAGTTTTTCTGGCAAAACATTGTTTGTCGCTTCGGAGTGCCGAAGGCTATTACTGTGGATAATGGGACACAGTTTGATTCTGAAGCCTTCAGAGAATTTTGTGATCAAATTGGCATGAAGATCCATTTTGCATCAGTCCGACACCCAGAGTCAAATGGACTTGTCGAAAGAGCTAATGGGATCATAATGACAGGAATAATGAAGTCAATCTTCAATCAGCCCAGGGGAAAGTGGCCAGACGAGTTAATCAAAGTGGTGTGGAGCCATAACACAACCATGTCAAGGTCAACAGGCTTTACGCCCTTTAAACTATTGTTCGGTGACGAAGCAATAACCCCAGAAGAGGCCAAAGCAGGATCAATAAGGACAGTAGCTTCGGCAGAAGGCGAAGACGAAGCTGATTGCTCTGTAGAAAAAGATGCTATTGAAGGGATCAGACTTCAAGCTGTGGAAAACATCAATAAATATCAAGCTGAAACAATAAAATGGCGTGACAGAAAGGTCAGGCTGAAGAACATTGAACCAGGACACTTGGTGCTTCGAAGAGTAGCCAAACCTGAGACAGTAGGCAAATTACAGTTGAAGTGGGAAGGACCTTTTTTGGTAGTATCTTCGTCAAGACCCGGTTCCTACAGATTGAAGGATATGGACGGCAACGACATTCCTAGATCATGGAATGCGGATGAGGTTCGGCGATATTATGTTTAGTTTGATGTAATTTTTTATATTCTTTTTTGTTGCACCCTTTTCCTTTCCGAAGGGGGAGAAAGGTTTTTAATGGGGCCACAACATGTAATTTTCCTTATTTCAATTCTATGAGAGTGATATCCCCCAAAAAATGTAAATGTAAATGCAAAGGAAAAAGAAAAGAAAACAGGAAGAAGCTCAAAAGTCGTTCCTAAGGGAATGCAGAGCTTATAGCGAAAAATAAGCGCTGATTCCACCGAAAGTAAAAGGCGAAGAAGCTCCTAAGGGAGGCTTACAGCGAAAAATAAGCGCTGATTTCGCTGAAAGTAAAAGGCGAAGAAGCTCCTAAGGGAGGCTTACAGCGAAAAGTCAACGCTGAAGGGTTATGATTATGGTTTTTTGGATATGTGTTTTGATAATCATTTGCACAATACATCTCATCATGTCATTTGCATTCATAAACATGCATTTAGACATATATAGAATCATCATTATACCGCACAAAAAGCACAGATGCTTCGGCAATGAGGAAAAACTTCGAAGGAAAAAAATTTTATGCTTCGTTGTGTACGAAAAGAAGGGAAGGTGTTTTTCGCCTTCGGCTCAAAAGAGAAGTTTCGTCCACAGCAAAGCAGATTGTACACAGATAGCAGAAACAAAATATATTACAAGGTATGTACAAATTTACATAAGTTGTTCCATAACTATATTACAAGAGTTTCTCCAGAATTTTTGCAGGAAAGTATATTGTAAGCAACTATCAAGCTTCAGGCTAGGCTTCGTCAAACTTCAGCTTCGTCATTCTTCAGCTTCGTCATCCTGCGCATATCAAACAACAGAATAAGAAAGGTGCAAATTTCAAGGAGAAGGTAAAAGTAACAAACATAAGTTTCTTACCGGCTTAAGATGACTTCGAGCTTCGTCACCTGCCATTTTTCGCCCGCCACTTACCCAGATCTAGGTCATGAATCTATTTCCAATGCTTCGGGCTAGGCTTGGGATATCTATCAGATCTGATGCTGACAAGCTAAAGTTTGGTCTGTTCACAATATTTCCATGCGTGCAGCCAGCCTTCAGAAAAGCAATAGTTGTGCCCCGAGAAGCTACCAGGGCGCAGAAGTCGGTGTGCCCACCAATAACTTCGTCAAGGGCATGAACCTCGCCTTCAATATATTCTAATGTGCCAGGCAGATTTTTAGCTGAAGGTGTAAATTTTGCAGAGCTGGCTCCGACAGAATGAAACACATCCTTCAGTCGCTGCACGCATCGGCTGCCGAAGCTTAAGCATTTCTCTTGAAGTTCTTTAAAGGATTTCTGCAAATTTGAATTTTTATCCACCTCAGTTTTCAGGCTTGCTTCAAGATATTTCTTTTCTTGCTCAAATTTTTCTGACTGTTGGTGCAATTCATTCTTTAAGTTGTTATTCTCAGTTTGGACTTCAGCCAAAGAACCCTCCATAGTCTGAATAACAAAATCTTTCTTTTCTAATGCACCTTCGTGCTCTTTAACCATGATTTCAAGGTCCTGGATGGTGAAGTATTTCTTTTTCAGATTAGCTTCGTAATTTTCAACTTTTTCAGCCAAATCTTGGATGACGGCTTTGTTCTTCTCTTCTTCGAGATCTTGTTGCATTTTTAGAACCTTACTTAATAATATGCTCTGTCGAAACGATCTTCGTTAGAAAACGACCTAAAAGATCATAATAATAGTAATAAAATAACAAAAACATTTGTTACCTTGAAGTTAGCATAAAGCAAGCTTCCGGCGATATGGTGTCGTTGGTAACGGCAGAGGTCCGCTTCTAGCTTCGGCAAGCCAATGTTTTTGCAGAGAGTTCTAACAATTTTAGCTTCGCTGCGGTTTCGAAGGCACCTCAGCTTTCCTTCGTTAACCCCACCGAACAGTGTAGCCCCTGGCTTATATCCGCAGGCTATGGCACATTTTTTAAGCTCTGCTTTTTCAGCGTCTGTCAGTTCTTGCCTAAGTAGATCTTGAAATTCAAAATTTTCTTCCTCCAAAATGTCTTCAGCTTGCTTTTTCCCCTTTTCAGTAGCTGTGCTCGCCGCGGCCACAACAGATTCTTCCTCAGTCATTTTTAGGAGTATGTTATCAATAGCTTCAAGTGTGACCTCCAGGTTCGGATCCTCTGTGGCCCCGATTTCAGCCCCGGCAGCTTCGGCTGCACCAGTTTCAGCTTCGAAGGTTTCCGCTCTGGTGGCTTCAGCTGCGGCGCCTTTAGCTTCGGCAGTTTCGGCAGTCTGGTCAATAGCAATTTTTGATGCTGGTGTCGGTGACGGTGTCCCATGAATTACATCTGCTATCTGAATAATCCTTCGTTTTTTCGGCAGTGCAGGACCTTCCTCTGCCGAAGCTGCCTTGTCCTTCTGAAAAAACTTCGTCAGTTCCAGTGCCAACGGACTTAGCTTGACAGGCAAGGGTTCAGTCATTACCTTCATAATCTCTTCTACTTCAACAGCAGAAGGCGTTGCAGGAGTACCTTCTTCTCGAACCAACGTTTTTGGTTCTGGAGATGCAGTTTTCCTCTTTCTTGCAGTGGCCACCTTCGGCTCAGGGTTCAACTCTTCAGGGCTAAGTTTTTCAGAATCTTCCCTTTTCTTTTTGGCTACCTTGGCGACTTCTTCGTCAGCAGCGCTGGCAATTCTTTTTCGCTTCGGGCCTCCAGCATCTCCGCCCAGTCGACCATAATCAGCATATTCAAATCCTATAGCATCAAGCACCCTGTTCAGCCTTCGCTTCGGCCGAGTACCGAAGGCTGCTGTCATCAGCTGGTCCTCTTTTTTGGAGTAATTTCCAAGGATTTCATTACTCATTACTTCGATTGTATCGAGCCATTCTTGGCAGGGTGCTTTAAAATATTTCTTAAACTTATAATAATAGGGTAGTCGGACAAGCTCCCCCTCTTTCTTTTCTCCTTTAAGCTTCGGCATAGTCCACTCCTTCATAGTTGGAAATACTCTGAAGGCCAGAAATTCCTGCACTAAATCTCTAGTGCCAATATGTTCTGCAATAATTTTGAATTCAGCCAGTGCGGTCCAAGTTGGACCTTCTGCTGTCATATTGCATCGGGGTCTGGTTTCTCCGAAGATCAGTTCAAGAGGGCTCTGTACCAGCTTCTCTTTGTCATCGTCAACTTTGACATAAAACCATTCTGACTTCCAGCCTGCCGGCCATTTGCTTCGATAGCTAATCACAGGAAATTTTGTGGTTTTCCGATAGGCAAAATTATAACAACCAAAATTTTCATGCAACCCATCCTTTCTGGCCTTAGTCTGGTAATGCAGCTCATGTACTCGACAGAAGCTGTCGGCAAACGGCTCCACCGCCTGGCTTCGGAGAGCCCAGATATAAACGCTAAGTCTGACAATGGCGTTAGGAGTCAGTTGGTGAAAATAGATCCCAAACTTTTGCAGCACATCAGAAATCATTCTATTTAAAGGAAATCTCAACCCAGCTTTTAGAAAACTCTTGAAAATAACTATTTCATCCTTTTCAGGCTTTGGGGTAGTTTCCTCTCCCCCGAAGCGAATCAGCTTCTTCTCATCTTCACTGAAATAGCCCGACTTCACCATTTTGGAAAAATCGGCCTTGGAGATAGTCGACTTTCCGAAGTCCAAATGGCTAGGCTTGCTCGGTACTGCGATATGGTAATCACCGTCAGAATCAGCTTCCTCAATATCTCCTTGTTCCGCTTTGGCAGCAGCTTGTTCTGTTTCGGCAGTGGGGATTCTTTCTGAGGTCACCAATCCGGATCGCTGCATTGCTTCGGAGATAGGAACAGTCTCCGTACCTTCGGCTTCGTCTCCCTCACGCTCAACTCTAGTAGTAGAGCGCACTCTGGCCATTTAATTTTGAATTTCTTGAAAGATTTCTTGGGAATTAAATAACCTTTTCTCCCGAAGCTTTTCTTCTGATAAAGTAGGCACTAAACTGGAGCTTCGTCTGAATACGAGAGTCAAGCTTCGGCTATGGTTAAAATTTTTGGCAGCAAAATAGTGCAATAGCAATGAATGTTGTGGTAACTTCACACCTACCTGTCTGTTTATATAGTGCCGCAGGTAAGAAGGTGAATCGTCAGGATTTTTACACCAGGCAAACAGCTGCTCGCACCCGCTGCGCGGTGGGCCGCAAAGACCAAAATAGCGAACCTGCATGGTGGGACCGCTATGCGCTCGGAAGTTGTATCGTTTCTCGACAACGAGCTCAGGGAAGGTGTTTTTCGGACCTTCGGCTTCCTGAAGCCTAAGAGACTTTTTTCACGGATCAAGCTCGTTACGAAAAACGATCTAGCACCGCGAAGGGGCTACTGTTGGGACCATGCTTCGTCGCCGAAGGTCCTGCAGGAAGAAACAGCTTCGGATGAAGCTGTCTGTACGTGATGCCGAAGGGTGCCGTTCATGAAGCTTCGGAATTACAAACCGACTTAAAGATAGAATGACCTTTTAGTCCATAAGAGTTTGAGTCGTTGTTGTAAACTTTTATGAGGGGTATGATTGTAATTGCTCACAGGCTGTGTCATGTGCCTATAAATAGTGAACAGTATTTCCTTTACTGTTCACGCATTCCTGTAATTGCAATCACATCACTCGGAAATTATTCTTTGCCAAGGCAGAGGTATAAATGTATTTAAACATTATATTTGAATACATCAAGTTTATATAATATGTAAATGATGTTGTTTACTTCTAATTTACTTGTCTTTAATGTTTATGTCTTGTGTTATTTTATATTATCTCTGAGAGTTCAATTACGAAGATACAACCTTCGTAATTGTGTCATTATAACCTTCGTCCGAAGTTCATTAAATCCTTGGGGAAATAATGCTTCAGCGGACAAAGGACATTAATATTTAAAATTTTATGTTGCCTTGTTCTTAATTCATAGCATTTGAGAACAAGTCCCCAACAGAATCCATTATCCCTCATGTAATATTAAGTCTTTTTAAGATGTGTTCCAATGTTTGTACATGTTTGGTGTGATGTTCATTTGTACTTTCCAAATGTAATGAATGCATGCTCGCTTTATTTAGACAACGAGCAGCTCGTGGTTCCTGAGTGTGTTGCCGAAGATCCCTCTGAGCAGCATCCTGGTGAAGGCAAGTGTCCTCTGACCTATTATGTCCTACATACTTTATGATTCACTGTCCTGCATTACTTTATGAAACCTAAGGATTGACTAGTCTGTATTTACCTTATCCTTGTTTACCTTTTGGGTTATCATGGTTAGTATATTGCTATTGCCTTAACTTAATCAATGAACATGATGTGAATATTCATGATACGATACTGTTATCCTGAATTGGTGGATGATTTTGTGTTACCTTAGGGGACTCAGGCCTTTTTCCTGAGTACCTCTCCGTAAGGACCTGTTCGTGGAGTGACCACCCGGGATAACAGTACAACCATGAGGGTGGAATGGGACGCCCTTAGCTGATTAATTAGATGAACCTAGGGGTGTAGTTGGCTTTGCCGGAGGGCCGTCAATGGGGGCCGGGGCGTAGTGCTCGCTCTGCCAAGGTTGGGGTGCAAAGGTTCATTCAATTTGGTTTTTGTTAGTCACCCACCTTAGGGAGGTGTACTGCGTTTGTACGACTGGCGAAACCTAACGAGCAGCTATGCACCAGGGGAGTCTTTGTAAAGGCTACGTAGTGAAACCTTACCGACTCACCTTGGTAGTGTTTGAGGGTTTGATCGACCCAAGGCATAAAAGGGATCACGACTTGTGGGTAAAGTGTACAACCTCTGCAGAGTGTTAAAAACTGGTATATCAGCCAAGCTCACGGTTAAGAGCAGCCTTGGGATCCTCTTTGATTAGAAGAACTTTGGATACTTTTATGATGATGGTTAATAATGATGTTATAAAATCTGATCTCTGGTATTTCCTCTTTTGAGGGAGTACTTTTGGGTAATAACTGGGTTTATTACTAAAACTTGGCTCTACTAATAATGATAAATACTTGACTAACTTAAAAGCAACTGCTTGACCTCAACTCCATATACAGCTAGTCCACTTTAGCCAAACGGGACATTTGATGAGTACGTTGAAGTGTACTCACCCTTGCTTTACAAACCACCCCACCCAGGTTGTCCCCATTGCTCTCAGTGCTCAGGAGGTGAAGCTGGCAACATGGATGACTTCGAGGAGTTTCAGGACTACGACGAGTTCTAGTTCTTTCTTAGTGGCAAACCCCCAGTCAGCTGCCTGTGTAGGCTTAGCTTCTACGCTTCGTATTTCCACACTTTGATAATTATGTTGAACAATGGTTAGACTCTGTGGATGTCTTGGACATCTTGATGTAATAAAGTACCTTTCCGCTATTTATTTCGAGCATTGTGTGATGATGTCCAATTATGTAATCGCTGTGTACGTGAGTTTCTAATCCTGGCACGTACATGGTTCGCATTCGATTTACCTTCCAAAATTGGGTGTAACACTTTATAAAGGCTACATATTGATACCCTACCGGGCCACCTAGGTAGTGGTCAATGAGGAGTAGCGCTCCTCAGGCAGAAAGGAATCACGGCTCGTGGGTAAAGTCTGTAACCTCTGTAGAGTGTTAGAAATTGGTATATCAGTCGTGCTCGCGGTTATGAGCAGCCTTGGGAGCTCCTTTGATTAGAGTTACTCTGGTTAACTTTTCATGATGATGCTTAATGATGATGACTATATTTATGGTATTTGGTATTTCCTCTTGGAGGGAGTGCTATTTGGGTAATAACTTGGGATTATTGATAAAACTTGGCTTTCTAGTAGTAATAAATACTTGACCAACTAAAAACAACTGCTTTAAGCTTAACTCCACATACAACTAGTTCACTTTAGCGAAACGGGACATTTGCTGAGTACGTCGATGTGTACTCACCCCTGCTTTAAAACACCCAAACCCTAGGTTGTCCCCATTGCAACCCATGCTCAGGAGAAGATGAAGGCAGCATGGAGGATTTCCTGGAGTTTCTGTACTTTGACGAGTTCTAGTTGTGTTTAGTGGCAAACCCCCAGTGAGCTGTCTATGAAGGCCTTATCATACTATGTTTCCTATTCGCACTTTGATTATGATTATGACTTAAGTTAATGACTTTGTGGATGTCTTGGACATCTTTATGTAATAAAGTATCATTTCCACTATTATTTTGAGCAATGTGTGATGATGTCCAACTATGTAAACGCTATGTACGTGTGTTTATGATCCTGGCACGTACATGGTTCGCATTCGGTTTACCTTCTAAAACCTGGTGTGATAAGTAATCCTTTAAATTTTGTGGTATTATGCTTTATTGTATTTCTCTATGTCTCACCTTTGCGTCAACAAGTGGTATCTCGATCTGGTTTAAGTGGTTTTATCAGACTAGATCCAACAGATTGATAGCTTATTCCGATTTAAGTGTGTCGTTGCCTCTATGGCGAGACTTGGGCACTTAAGCTGGAATTAATCTGGGTAGTTCCACCACACAAGTCGCAAGTCCTTGCCAACTTCATCGCATAATGGACCGAAACCCAAATAGAGCTGACACTGACGAATGAGAAGTGTTGGGTCATGCACTTCGACGACTCGCTCATGAAGGAAGGGGCAGACGACGGCCTCATCTTCACTTCACCCTTGGGGGAATAGTTGCGATACACCGTTTGGCTCCACTTCAGGCCTCCAACAATGTGGTGGAGTATGAGGACCTCGAGAATAGCCTACACATCGATGTGGAGTTATGCATCCGACGCCTTGATGTTCGAGGGGATTCCCAGCTTGTCATAGGGTAAGTGCTGAGAGACTCGGAATGTCATGAACCAAAAATGACAACATACTGTCGGGAGGTACTGCGACTTGAAGACAAATTTGATGGCCTTGAATTGAACCATATCCCTCGATGGGATAACAAAGCGGTGGTCGCCCTCGTGAAGATGGCATCAGGACGAACGACTATTCCACCAGGGGTTTTTGCTACCGACCTCTTCGAACCAACCGTTCATTATGAAGAAACACATCGGGAGGGCAAGAGACACTAAGGTGTCGTCCCACCGACCCATGAGTCTGTCATTGTTGTAGAAGGTGGAGACCCCTCGACAGGTTCTCCAGGCGATTAGAGAACACCATACCGTAACTTCCATTACAGTGGCTCCATCGGTGAGCCAAGTCCTTTGCCCAGATTAGAGGAAACCTGTACAAAAAGGGGGAACATCAGAATAAAGCAACGGTGTATCTTGATCGAACAAGGGATGCAGCTCCTGAAGGACATCCATAGCGGGACCTGCGAACACCTTGCCACCCCACGAAGCCTCATGGGAAACGCCCTCCGGCAGGGTTTCTATTGGCCTACTACAGTGTCCGACGAGCACTCGGTGGTGCGAACATGTGAAGTATGTCAATACTATGCTCGACAAACCAACCTGCCCACGCACGTGCTCCAAACAATCTCCATCACCTGGCTATTCACGGTCTAGGGGTCGATCTGGTCGGACCGCTTAGAAAAGCACTAGGGGGCTACATGCACGTCCAAGTCATTATCGACAAGTACACCAACTGGATCGAGGCATAGCCTATCGCAAAGACCATCTTCGACTAGGCCATTAGGTTCGTCATCAACATCATCCATCATTTTGGGGTGCCAAGCTCAATTATCACGGATAACGGTACTTAGTTCACCGGGAACAAATTCCTAGAATTTTGCAATGAATACCACATTCGTGTAGATTGGGTCACCATGGCTCACCCCCGTGCAAACAGATAGTTCAAGCGAGCTAACAGCAATCCTACAAGGCCTCAATCCTCGAACTTTTGCCTGCCTCAAGCAACTTGGCTGACTGTGGCCCCAGGAATTGACTGTAGTTTTCTGGAGCATGAGGACAACCCAAACCTTTTGACTAGGTACACACCATACTTCATGGCTTATGGAGCCGAGGCAATCCTCCCCACCGACATCGAGTATGGCGCCTTGAGGGTAAGGTCGTTATATGCAAACAAAGGATACGATTCGAGCCTCAAAGACACGTTGGATCAACTTGATGAGGCCCGCAACGTGATGCTCCTATGGTCGGCAAGGTACTAACAGATGTTGTGAAGGTATAACAACCGCAAGTGCAGAGGAGGACTTTAGAAGGAGGGGACCTTGTGCTTCGGCGAGTCCAAACCAACAAGGACCGCCACAAGATGTCCCCACCCTCGGAGGGGTTGTTTGTAATTGGAGAGCTACTCTATGCACCTACAAACTGAAGGACAAGGAAGGTTGGGTGCTCGCCAATGTGTGGAATATCAAGCAGTTGCAGCGATTCTACCCCTAATGAAGCCTCGACGTCCGTAGCCACTCCTTCAAGCTGCCCCCACCCTTGGACGGTCGCCCTAGGGCTTGGGGACAGTGGGGGCTTGAGAGGGCGAGCACCAGAAGGCAAGTCCCCCACCAAAACTTTTATGTCCTCCTAACAAGCATGGTTGCGCTAACATCTCTCCTCTTTTGTCTACTCGGCTAACGTAGGGCCTCGAGAAAGTCGAAGGGAAAGAAAATCGAACCAGCCACCCTTTGAAACGCTCCTGCTCGAGGAACCAAACGAACGAGGAGGGCTCCCATCCCGGTAAGATCTAGAACTCATTCAATTCCTTTGGCAGTGTTGGGGGCCTTCCTCTTCCGAAGGTCCTAAAAATGTGACTGACCAATATGTTTTCAGTATGACATGGATTATTACAGGGGACTTCATTTTCGGGATGAAGGTCTTCACTCATGGCAAAGACATACATGATGTGAAGATGTAGCCCGAAGGTGATAAGAATGGGCACCGAAGCTATGACTGAAGAGCTTTGGCTTAATATGGTGACGATGACCAAGTACAATGCTAACCAAAAGGGGAAAAGACTATTTAGTCCTTAATGATTTGTGTTATGTTTATAAGCAAATGTCAGGGACATGAATGTAATTTTATCCGAGCTGCGTCCCGCGCCTATAAATAGATGGACAGAACCACCGTACTGCTCACGCTGAATTGTAATCACACTCTTGCGTCTTCACCTTTGAGCAAGCCAAAGGTATCAATGTAATATTAATTATGTTAATATTCATACATGTTTTATGGAATGCAAATATGAATGAATTAACGAGATGCAGTTACTATCTTCATCCTTTTGTATTCCTAATCACATATTCAACGATGAAGGTATATCCTTCTTGACCTTCGTCTGATGAGCATTATACCCATGTGGAGATGATGCTTCGAAAGACGAAGGTCCATAATAATTAACAATTGTGTTGCCTTGTTGAGAACAAGTGACCAACATTGGCACCCACCTCCTGTGAACTCGAACGACCACCTTCGGCAAGCATCCACCTTCGTCATGTCGCCAAAGAAGACAACAACGCTAGGGGCTGCCCTGCAGCCACTAGACACAAATCATGAGACACTCTCCCTGCGAGAAGCTAGGAGCCAGAAGAGAAAGGCTACCAGCCCAACACCTCTGGAGGAAGAGTTGGACCAGGAGATCAGGGACTTGGAGGCTATTCACTAGCAAGTACAAACGAAGAGAGAAAAGATGCTTCGGAAAGCCAACCTTCAGAAGAAGATCGACGAAGATGCCGAAGAAATGCATCACCTTACTCAGGATGACCAAGACCGAAGGCCCCAACACAGGGAGCTTCAGCAGGAAAGCCCAATTAATGATGATGAATGGTACGAGGACTTTCATCATGGTAACTTTTCTTTTGATGACGCTTCTCCTCTAGCAGTAGAGTTGCAGGCTACCTCGTGGCCACCATCTTAGAAGCCACCTCAGCTCCCCATGTATGATGGGCACTCAGATCCGAAGCAGTTCCTGATGAGCTACGAAGCAACCATATCCTCATATGGGGGCAACACCGCTATCATGGTGAAGTCCTTCGTCATGGCAGTCAGAAGTGTGGCTCAAACATGATATTCTTCTCTTCGGCCAGGAATAATTACTTCTTGGCAGAAGCTGAAGGATATGCTAGTCACTAGTTTTGCAAGAGTTCCAGACGAAGCCAGACAATGCCCAAGCTCTAGTCCAGTGTACGCAGGACCAGGAAGAGTACTTGCAGGCATGCGTCCGAAGGTTCTTGCGGCTAAGAGCTTAGGCGCCTACTGTTCCCAATGAGATTGTCATTGAGGCCATGATCAAGGGGCTCAGACCAGGACCAACGGCTCAATATTTTGCAAGGAAGCTGCCACAAACCTTCGAGAAGCTTCTCTAGAAAATGGACGAGTACATCA
The DNA here is from genome assembly GCF_902167145.1 of Zea mays. NCBI lineage: Eukaryota > Viridiplantae > Streptophyta > Magnoliopsida > Poales > Poaceae > Zea > Zea mays. The sequence goes on along the minus strand of NC_050096.1, from coordinate 218,282,835 downwards.
GAGCTGACAATGACTTTCGGCAGAGAAGGGAAGAAGCCTACAAATACCCCAAGATGACCAGGAGCTTCGGAGGAAGACTCCACCCTAGGCATGTCAAGACGATCCATAATCCCAACTCAAGCGACAACATGGGAAATCATACCAAAGGGCAACAACACAGCTCCCAATCATCAGGGGCACAACAAAGTTCTTTCAGGCCACCAGCTCCAAGAGGCAGAGGGGGGAGAAGCTTCAGAGGAAGATATGGTAATCAACTAGGAGACTGTTTTGCCTATTCTGTGGTGAAGATAAGGGACACACGACAAGGACATGCCAAGTCACGATCCAAAAGCAGAAGGAAATCGCTGAAGCCGAAGCACGATAGAACCCGCCGAAGTAGGTCTTGCATACTGCTTTATGCTATTTTCCTATATCCCAGATTATGTGGGCAACCAATAGCCTACAACTTCTGTTGCTTCGGCAAGTCACTCCCAAGCCTCCTGTGCTCAGTTGCCACCACCGCCACCACTGGCGCCTGCCTTTGTTCATAAACAACAGCCAGAAGGGCATTGTAAGGCTCAGCAACAGTGTGACCTTTGGGAGGAGTCCAAAGCTCGCACAGTCAACAGTACTGTGCCCGAGTCGAGGCATATCTATAGAAGGTGGCGCAACGCTTCGACCAAAGAGTGTCCGGATCCAATGTATTTTTACTCTTTTTGTCTTTATGTTTTCTTCTAAGAAGACAATACAAGAAGGTTTAACCTTCAGCTTGATGTAATAAGTCTATGGTTACACCATCGAGTGTAACAAGAACGGATCAAGAAGCTCCAAAGTCGTTCCTAAGGGAATGCAGAGCTAAGTTGCCACCTAAGTAAAAGGTGAAGAAGCTCCATAGTCATTCCGAAGAGGATGCAGAGATTAAATGCCACCTAAGTCAAAGGTGAAGAAGCTCCAAAGTCGTTCCTAAGGGGATGCAAAGCTTAGCTCCAAAGTCGTTCCTAAGGGAATGCAGAGCTAAAATACCTCCTAAGTAAAAGGTGAAGAGACTCCAAAGTCATTCCTAAGGGGATGCAGAGTCTGGGTGTGTATTCGTGTGGGTTTTTATCTTCGACATAAACATCATTTTGCATCATACCATCATATCATATCGCATAGCATCGCATCATACATCATTTTGCATCAGCAAAAAGTTGTGGAGAAAAAGGAAAACAACTCCTTTGAATGTATGTGTTGGATCATGAAAGAATGTGTTGTAGCACAAAGTATGCCTTCGACGGATATATTTTTACACATGAGGGAAATCTTCGTCAGCAGTATTACTATACAGCAACTGTGGCAAAATACTTAGTATTGAAACGACAGAAGAGGAATCTTTTTCTTCGTGAAGCATGAAAAGAAGGGAAGGTGTTTTTTTGCCAGCAGCTCAAAAACGATATGTACAGAAGTTTCATGCATCACAAAGAAATATATCACATCAATATACATACAAATTGTTTACAAGTGTTTCTTACAAGACTAGGGATTGTGTTCAAGGACATTAAACTAGCAAAAATACAAAGTTTCAGTCTTCATTCAGGACCTTCTCGGCAGCTTCGTTTAACGGCCTGTTGACAGCTTCGTCAACAGCTTCATTGGCAATTCTAATAGTCTCAAGCGCCTCCTTCAGGGATGGGTCGACTTCTGGATCATATGGGTCCGGAGGGGGAGATAGTTCAACTGCACTGAAGTATGTTTGTTAGTTCTGAAGCTAAAATAGATTACAAAGCTAAAACTCAATAGATGGAATATAAGCCTAGCCCGCACGGCAGCTTCTTCAGCCTTTTTCGCCTCTTCTGAAGCATCATGTGATTCCTTTTTGTTCCTTTTTGTTGGCTTCATCAGCGACTTCTCGTCTGCCCTTTAGCCATATCTCGGAGTAAAATTTCCCACCTAGGGTAGTAGCTTTGGCTAAAGGGTTTTTGATATCATCCACTGAGAAGGCGAAGTTTGACTGAGCTATAGCCTTAGTATGATCGTAACCAGTCTTCTCCAAGATGGACGTGGCCCCCGGACACCCGCAAAGGCACAGAAATCTCCTCGATCGCTAAGAATTTCTTCAAAGGCTTCGGCTTCCCCGCTGATCCACTAGACAACTCCATTGGGGTCACCCCGGATAAATCTTTGCTCAGAGGAATAGGCCCCAACCTTAGCGAAGCTGTTCTTTAAACTCTTAGCACATTCCAAGGATACTTCACAACATTTTTCTTTGGCAGCACGAAGCTCATCGGCGTTCTTTTGCGCTCTTAATTTTTTGATCTCACATATTTCATGCTTCACTACTTCAACTTCAATTTTTTTGGTTGCTTCAGCAACCTTCCTCTTTAATTCTTGTACTTCGGCTTTGTGAGCTTCGACTTGGGCAGCAAGCTTAACCTCGTTAGATTTCACTTTATCCACTAAGGAGAGTAATATTGTATCCTTTTCAAGTGCTTCATTCCTTAGTCTGATAACTTTTGAGCGAAGATTCTTAATAGCTATTCGGCAGCTCTCATCCTCTGCATCTTTCTAGGCCTTCAAAACCTTGCTTAGAATTAAGCCCTGAAAAACGAAGAGTGAGCTCGTAACAACGGTAAGAAAAACTATAACAGTAGATAAGTCAAAGTATACACACCTTCAGACTGTTGTAAGCAAGAATGTTTGTAAGTTGATCTTTCGACATTACAGATAGGCCAAGTTCAAGCTTCGGATATCCTATGTTGTCCATTATTTCCCGCCAGACATGTATTTCTTTACTGTCTGGTAGACAGTAAAGGAAGTCATCTTCGTCATTTCCACGATATACCAAGGACCCTCGGGGGTATTTCAGATCCTTGGCATAGTGTTGCACCTCGACAATCTGCTCTTCTGTTAGTTGCTTTCCTGAAGCATGTCGAACGATATAGTCCAAGTCATCCTAGGAAGGTGCTTCGGGAGCTGGCACCGAAGGTTTCTCTGGAAGGTTCTCTTCCGTGTGATTTTCTGCGGCTTCCGAAGGCCCCGCTTCGGTGCGGGTAGAGGTGCTGGCAGTAATCATCTTTGGAACTTCTTCAGTTTTACTCCTAGAGGCTTCGGCAGAAGAAGAAGGTGGCGTCTTCACATACTCTAGAATAGCTTCCAAATCGCTTGCCATCCTCCTTTTCCTTGGAGTGCCTGTGGTAGTTGGCAGCTTCAGCAATATTATTACTTTCATCTTCGGCTGCTCTGGTACTTTTTCTGTTACAGGCACTAGCTTTCTGGCTAGGTCTTCAATAATTCCAGTAGGCACAACAGGAATAACCTCTATGGCCAGGGGGTTGTTTCCACCCTTTCACTTAGCTTCGACACATCGGTTGTCTCAATGCGCCTGGGTCGGTGCGTTAAAACTTTGATCTTCTTCGACCTTGACACACTAGTAGATGTCGAGGTAGCGGTTTTCCTTTTCCTCCCTTGCTTCCGCGTGGGATAGCAGTAGTCTGGGTATACGAACCCAATAACATCAAACACCCTATTTAATATCTTCTTGCCGCGAGCATCGAAGGCAGTCATCATAGCTTCGTCTTCTGCCTTCGCATATGCTCCAAGTATCTCATCACTTGTTGCTTCTACGGCATCCAACCAATCATCATTTGGCTCCTCAAACTGATTCCTGAACCGAAAAGTGTACTTCAGATAAACCAGGCCACCCTGGTTGGACCCAGCGGCGGTCTCCTTCGGCATTTCCCACTCGCTTGCAAGAGTCCATACTTTTTATGCCATATGCTCTTGAACTAAGTCTCTCGTGCCAATATAGGTGCACACTGTGTTGAAAATGCGGAAATACGTAACGTAGTAGATAAGGCCTACACATGCAGCTGACTGGGGTTTGCCACTAAGAAAAACTAACTTGTCGTAGTCCTGAAACTCCTCAATGTCCTCCATGTTGCCAACATCTCCTCCTGAGCACTGAGTATAGTGGGGACAACCTGGGATGGGGTGGTTTGTAAAGCAAGGGTGAGTACACATCAACGTACTCAGCAAATGTCCCGTTTGGCTAAAGTGGACTAGATGTATGTGGAGTTAAGGTTAAGCAGTTATTTTTAGTTGGTCAAGTATTTATTACTATCAGTAGAGCCAGGTTTTAGTAATAACCCAGTTATTACCCAAATGTATCTCCTCTAAGAGGAAATACCATACATCAAAATTATAACCATCATTATTAACCATCATCATAAAAGTAATCAAAGTTCTTCTAATCAAAGAGGATCCCAAGGCTGCTCTTAACTGTGAGCTCGGCTGATATACTAGTTTCTAACACTCTGCAGAGGTTGCACACTTTACACACGAGTTGTGATTCCCATTCTGCCCGGAGATCATGACTCCCCATTAATCACTACCAAGGTGACCTGGCAGGGTCTCACTACGTAGCCTTTACAAAGACTCCTCTGGTGCATAGCTGCTCGTTAAGTTTCGCTAGTCATACAAACGCAGTACACCTCCCCAAGGCGGGTGACTAACAAAACCAAATCGAATGAACCTCTGCACGCCCCTTGGCAGAGCGAGCAATACGCCCTGGCCCCCATTGATGGCCCTCCGGCAAAGCCAGCTACACCCTCAGGTTCATCTAATTATTTGGCTAAGGGCGTCCCATTCCACCCTCATGGTTGCACTGTTATCCCGGGTGGTCACTCCACGAACAGGTCCTTACGGAAAGGTACTCAGGAAATATGGCCTGAGCCCCCTAAAATATCACAAGATCATCATCGGGATAACATCATTGTATCATAAATGTTCACATCATGTTCATTGATTAAGTTGAAGCAATAGCATAAGCTAACCATGATTAACCCAAAAAGGTAAACAAGGAAAAGTAAATACAGACTAGTCAATCCTTAGGTTTCAATAATGTAATGCGGGACAGTGAATTATGAAGTATGTAGGACATAATAGGTTAGAGGACACTTGCCTTCACCAGGTTGTTGCTCAGGGAGATCTTCAGCAACACACTCAAGAATCGACGTGCGGGCGTGCGGGGCCCGCAGAACAGTGACACAGATGCGCGAGCACACAACGGGCCACGGTGCCGACAAGGCGACCCCATTGGGCAGAGAGGGAGAAGGCCAGCGAGCTAACTGGTCGTGGCGCCGACAGGATGGGCCCACAGGGCGGTGAGAGCGGGCAAGGGGAAAGGCGGGCGCGAGATCCACTGCTGACAGGCGGGTGCCACATGTCAGCACGGGCGGGCGCGGGCGCGCGCACTGCTCGATCGGCTTGGGCTGACCTAGGCTGAATTAGAGTTTTCCTTTTTCCTGGAATTTCTAATTGCTTTTCTATTTTATTTTCTCTAGGGTTTTCAATTCAAATTCAAACCAAATTTCAAATTCAAACTAATTCAAACATGTGCAACAATTCAAAGAATATTTAAGCTCAGCATGATGCAACATTTCATGACTCATAATGTTTTTACAAAAATAAATAATTAATCCCTCACTAATTAAGCTAAATCTACTAAAAAGGAAAAGAGAGAGAAAAGCTAGAGAGAGATACAAGAGTAACACCTGAATTTGGTAGATACTTAGAAATAAACTTTATACCCCCAAATTCAGGGTGTTACAGACCTATCCCCCTTAAAAGAATCTCGCCCTCGAGATTCAGGGTTGGCTAGAAAAGAGCTCAGGGTACTTGGCTTTTAAATCATCTTCTCTTTCCCAGGTTGCCTCTTCCTCTAAGTGATGGCCCCATTTGACTTTGCACATCCTGATGGTGCTCCTCCGAGTGACCCGATCTACTGTCTCCAGAATTTGAGTTGGCTTCTCAATATACGTCAGATCTTCTTGAACTTCAAGGTCCTCCATTAGCAACTTCTCTTCTGGCACTCTCAAGCATTTCTTCAGCTGAGACACATGGAACACATCGTGCACAGCTGACAGACTTTCTGGTAAGCTGAGTTGATATGCCACTTCTCCACGTCTTACTTGAATCCGGTATGGTCCGTTGTATCGAGGCGCTAGCTTGCCTTTGACTCTGAACCTTTTGATTCCTCTGATCGGTGACACCTTCAAGTAGACATAATCTCCCACTTCGAAACTCAGTTCTCTTCTTCGGGTGTTAGCATAGCTCTGCTGTCTGGACTCCGCTGTCTTTAGATTCTCTCGAACCATTCTGATGTTCTCTTCGGTTTTAAGCAGAATATCTAGACCGAACACCTGCCTTTCGCCGGGTTGGTCCCAATGAAACGGAGTTCTGCAATTTCTCCCATAAAGTGCTTCGAATGGTGACATCTTCAGACTGGCTTGGTAGCTATTGTTGTAGGAGAACTCTACATACGGTAGCCTCTTGTCCCAACCTATCTTGTCTTGCAAAGCATAAGCCCTCAACATGTCTTCAAGAATCTGGTTGGTTCTCTCTGTTTGACCATCTGTCTGCGGGTGATAAGCAGAACTAAACTTCAAGTGTGTGCCTAAAGCTTCATGCAACTGCTGCTAAAAATGAGAAGTGAACTGGGTGCCTTTGTCTGATACTATATTCTTTGAAACACCATGCAAGCACACAATCCGAGACATGTATAGTTCAGCCAACACTGCACTGTTGTAAGTGGTCTTGACTCGTATGAAATGAGTCGCCTTTGTCAAACGGTACACTACTACCCAGATGTAGTCGTAACCAGTACGAGTGCGAGGAAAACCAACTATAAAGTCCATTCTGATCTCATCCCATTTCCACTGTGGAATCTGCAACGGCTGCAACAAACATGTGGGCCTCTGATGTTCTGCCTTAATTCTCTGACAATTGTCGCACACAGCCACATACTCTACTAACCCCCCTTTCATATCGTATCACCAGAATCTTTTCTTCAGGTCTTGGTACATCTTCTTGCTACAGGGGTGTATAGAATATGCTGTCTCATGAGCTTCCTTGAGAATCAGTTCTTGGATCGATTTGATGTCGGGAACACATAGCCTATCCTTGAACCATACCACTCCTGCATCTTCACGGAAATCCTTGCATTTTCCATCTATGATCAGTTGCCGGATATCGTTGATCTTCTCATCATCCTTCTGGCCCTTCATGATATCTTGCTCTAGGGTGGGTTCCAGTTCAATTGTCACTCCTTGAGTGTTGTTCAGAAATCCGAGACTCAATCTATCGAATTCCTTTGCTAGCTCATACGACATGGGGTGACCGACCAACATATTGACTGGACTCTTTCTGCTTAGAGCATCTGCAACCACATTTGCTTTGCCTGGGTGATAATGGATCTACATCTCAGTCTTTGATTAACTTGAGCCACCTTCGCTGCCTCATGTTTAGCTCTGACTGAGTGAATATGTACTTGAGACTCTTGTGGTCTGTGTAGATATCACACTTCTGCCCATACAGGTAGTGCCTCCAGGTCTTCAGTGCATGAACCACAGCTGCTAACTCCAGGTCATGAGTACGGTAATTCTTCTCATGAGTCTTCAACTGTCGGGACGAGTATGCCACTACTCTCCCTTCTTGCATTAACACACATCCCAGTCCGGTGTACGAAGCATCACAATATACTGAGAATGACTTGTGGACATCTGGCAGAATCAATATTAGTGATGTTGTCAATTTCTCCTTCAATGTCTCAAAGAACTTTTGGAATGTTAGGGTCCACTTGAACTCAACCTTCTTTGCCAACAAGGCTGTCATTGGCCTGGCAATCTTGGAGAAACCTTCAATGAAACACCGATAGTAACCAGCCATTCCAATGAAACTCTTGATTCCTCGGGTGTCTTTCGGTGCTTTCCAGTCTAGAATAGCTGCTACCTTCTTCAGATCCACAGCCAATCCCTCTTGGTTTATGATATGACCCAAGAACATGACTTCAATAATCCAGAACTCGCACTTGCTAAGCTTGGCATACAACTGGCAATCTCATAGCCTCTGCAGTACTTTCCTCAAGTGCTCTTCATGCTCTTGCTCATTCTGGGAATATACAAGAATATCATCAATGAACACCACTACAAACTTGTTGAGGTAGTCCATGAACACATTGTTCATCAAATACATGAAATAGGCTGGCACATTCGTCAAACCGAATGACATGACTGTGAACTCATATAGCCCATACTTGGTGATAAAGGATATCTTCGATATATCCGAAGGCCAGATTCTGAGCTGATGGTAACCTGACCTCAGATCTATCTTTGAGAACACATCGACTCCTCTCAACTGATCGAATAAGTCTTCAATTCTAGGCAGGGGGTACTTATTCTATTCAAGGATCTGTAGTCAATGCACATCCTCTTTGTTCCATCCTTCTTCTCCACAAATAGCACTAGGGCTGCCCAAGGCGAGGTACTTGGTCTAATGTAGCCTTTCTCTAACAATTCATCAATCTGCTTCTTGAGTTCCACCAATTCTGGTCCGGACACTCGATAGGCTCTCTTGGAAATAGGGGTGATGCCTAGTATAAGCTCTATGGTAAATTCAACTTTTCTTTCAGGTGGCATGCCTGGTAACTCCTCGGGAAACACATCTAAGAATTCTGATACTACGTTGATAGCTTCGATAGTTCAATCTCCTCAATACGGGAGATGACTTGGTGAGAGCTTCCTTTCCTTAGTCTAGACAAGAAAAACTCCAATAACACTTCTTTTCCTAACGAGGATACTAACTTCATCATCCTCTTGTCAAAGCTAAGACTGGCTTGATATTTGGTTAGCCATTTCATCCCTAGGATGACATCTATAGTCGCATCCTGGTTACCCATAACTATTACATCAGCGGGGAACTCTATCCCCCTTATTTGAACTCTTGCACTAGGGCAAAATCTATCTGTTTGGGTTCTCCCACCAATTGAACTAACCCTCATAGGTGGGTACATGGGTGCTACTGATATATTATGTGATTCTACCCATGATGCAGTCACAAAAGAATGTGTTGCTTCAGTATCAAATAACACATTTGCAGGATGGTACTCGATTGAGAACGTACCTAGTGCCACTCCTGGGGTCTCCTGGACTATGTCGGCCTCCAGGTGGTTCACCTTTCCATACTGGGCACGAGGCTGCCCATGGTTGTTGCCTCATTGTTGCATTGCATTCTACCTGACTGGGGCATTGAGAGATGGCTGCTGCTGAGCTACTTTCTTTGGGCAATGATTCGCCCAATGGCCTTGTTCCCCACAGTGGAAATATGCACGGCCTCCTCCTTGCGTTGGAGCTGCTTGGTTGTTCTGGTTGGTTGCTTGGGCAGGAAGGCGAGGTGCCTGGTTGCTCTGACGCTGATACTGATTTCCTCCCTAATGGTTGTTCTGACGGTACTGCTGCTGCTGCTGAGGAAACTGCCTCTGGTACTGCTGCTGCTGGTTCTCACACTGATGCTGGTGTTGGTGACCTTGCTTGAATTGCTGAGGTGGGTTGCTTGAGTAGCGGGGACAGCTGCTACTCCCAGCCCGAGATCCACCAATCTTATGTTTCCTGTCTTCCATCTCCCGACGCTTCCTTTCAGTCATAATGGCTTTGTCGATCAAATGTTGAAAGGTAGGAAAGGTGTGGTTCATCAACTGGTAGTGAAGGGGATCAACCAATCCTCTCAGGAAACGGTACTACCTCTTGGCATCAGTATTGACATCTTCTGGCGCATAACAGGATAGCTGCAAGAATTTGTCCCTGTACTCACTGACGGACAATGGACCTTGCTTCAAGGCTAGAAACTCCTCCTTCCTTACTATCATCAGTCCCTCGGGCACATGGTAGCGATGGAAGTTGTCCCTGAATTCCACCCAGGTGATGGCTTCTGGGTCGGCATGAGTGGCGAGGTAAGACTCTCACCAAGACTGTGTTGCTCCCCTTAGCTGACGGGGACCATACAACACCTTCTCACGATCATTGCACTGAGCAGTGTGCAACTCAAGTTCCACGGTACGCAGCCAATCTTCGGCGTCCATGGGATCAGCAGAATGGGCGAAGACAGGGAGATGGCCCCTCATGAATTCTGCCCGCTTGTCTCTGTGCACTTGTGGCATCTAGACTTGCACCTGAGGTTGAGGTGGGGGTGGCTGCTGCTGCACCTGCTGCATCGCTGCTAAGGTCTGACCAATTGCTTGGACTGTTTGGGTCTGCATCAGGAACATCTGCTCAATGGTCATCGGGGGTGGCGGTGGCAACTGTTGCTGAGCCGCATCTTCCTTGGGTGCCTACTGTTCTGGCTGAGCATGCCTTGTACCTCTGCACCTGTTCTTAGACATCTGTAGAAAGCACACACATATCAGATCTGACTCTGCAGTCTTTCAGCATAAGAAAAGATATAAGGAAAATCTTCATAGCACTGAACAATTGACCATCTTCACTGATAGCTTCTCAGATAAAGAGGAAAGTGGAAATAAATAAGTTGCCCAACTAAATAACTGACTTTATTAATAACTACACAAGTTGCAGGGGATACCCACACCTTGGTGACAATCATTACAAAGAGCCAACTTCATTGCATGTTCATCACGACAAGCATCCCAACATATAACAAGCAAACTAACTAAGACTGACTAAGACTAAGATACTGACTTAAGCATTATTATAGACTCTGATTCTATCGATCTATGGATCCAAATCTATTTGGGTCCTGCAGTCAGGTGTACCATACTCGAAGCGACCATGGGGCGGTGAACGGTAAGGGTGTTGAATCTCGACAGGGGCGGGAAAACCACCATCTAGATAGTGGCGTGCTGCGCACTCAGCACTCAATTCCACAACCTCCGCCTGAACCTTGACCAACTCGTCAAGCGCGTGGTCCAGCTCGGTGTTGAGCACGGCGGCCAGGTTGGCCATGCTGGTCAACCTGGGATTGCCCTCACCAACAGGCGAGACAATCACACCTCCAGCACTGTCGGTCGAACGGCGAGGGTAGTACTTCAGGTCAAGGCCATCAGCTACCCCGCTGAACAACGAGCAATACTGCGAGAGTGCACGTCGTGCTGCATCTTGCATGGCTGCCTCGGCAGTATCCCTCTTAGTGATAGAATAATGCTCTGAGAAGGCCTCTGCACCCCGGAGATCATTGTCCGGACGGCGCACCGAGCAAGTAGCCTCCCACTAGTCCAGGTATAACCCGCGATGATGCTGGTAGACTACACAACGGTACTTGATAGACCAAGTGTGTCGGTCAAAGGCCCGACGCAGCAAGGTGTCAAGAGCATCGTGAAAGTGACACCCGCGAGCGGCGTCGCGAGTGATGGGTCTAGCGATCCATCCCTTAGGCTCCTTCTCCTCCGAGAGCTTCGTGCCGTGGCTCGAACTGCCACCAGCGTCGGCGTCTCCGTCAGGGTCTCCTCCAGGAGCCAGGATGCCCTATGGCGATGCAGGGGCATCTCAGGCTGAGGTGCAGGGGAGGGCTGCCTCCCAGACTCCACCTCCTGCTGAGGCGAGGGGGAAGAGTCCTGCTGCTCCTGCTCCTAGCATCGGCGCTCCTGCTCCTTGTGCAGGCGACGATGCAGTCTCTCTAGGTGACTGGACTGACCTGACACCATGCGACGGAGTGGGTGCTCCGCCAGGCGAGAAGGCAAAAAGGGGATCACTGACTTACGTGCAGTGCATCTAAGACGAGCCATCTACAAAAGACATCGTAAGCACATGAGTGAGAGTAGAACTATATGACCAGCAAGTAAACAGAAAGAAAAGTGAGACAAAGTTTTGTAAGATGAGTAATAACATAGAATTGGTCAAGATGATCAACTTTTGAAATGACACTAAAGATCAAGGTAAGAGTAGGGGTCTATAGTCCTTAGGGCGACTATTCTAGTCTAGGTTAGGGGTCCTATAGTCAGCAAGGCTTCGATACCACTTATGTCACACCCGGTTTTGGAAGGCAAACCGAATGCGAACCATGTACGTGTCAGGATCAGAAACTCACACGCACAATGATTACATAATTGGACATCATCACTTATTTCTCAAAGTAAATAGCGGAAAGGTACTTTATTACAATAAGATGTCCAAGACATCCATAGAGTCTAATACATAGCCATAGTCATTAACATTAATATCAAAGTGCGGAAATACGTAACGTAGTAGATAAGGCCTACACAGACAGCTGACTGGGGGTTTGCCACTAAGAAAAACTAGAACACGTCGTAGTCCTGGAACTCCTCAAAGTCATCTATGTTGCCAGCATCTCCTCCTGAGCACTGAGTACAGTGGGGACAACCTAGGGTGGGGGTGGTTTGCAAAGCAAGGGTGAGTACACATCAACATACTCAGCAAATGTCCCGTTTGGCTAATGTGGACTAGCTGTATGTGGAGTTAAGGTTAAGCAGTTGCTTTTAGTTGGTCAAGTATTTATTACTATCAGTAGAGCTAAGTTTTAGTAATAACCCAGTTATTACCAAAATGTATCTCCTCCAAGAGAAAATACCAGAGATCAAAATTATAACCATCATTATTAACCATCATCATAAAAGTAATCAAAGTTCTTCTAATCAAAGAGGATCCCAAGGCTGCTCTTAGCCGTGAGCTCGACTGATATACCAGTTTCTAACACTCTGCAGAGGTTACACACTTTACCCAAGAGTTGTGATTCCCATTCTGCCTGGAGATCATGCCTCCCCATTGATCACTACCAAGGTGACTTGGTAGGGTCTCACTACGTAGCCTTTACAAAGACTCCCCTGGTGCATAGCTGCTCGTTAGGTTTCGCTAGTCGTACAAACGCAGTACACCTCCCTAGGTGGGTGACTAACAATACCAAATCGAATGAACCTCTGCACCCCCCTAGAAGAGCGAGCACTACGTCTCGGTCCCCATTGACGGCCCTCCGGCAAAGCCAACTACACCCCCAGGTTCATCTAATTATTTGGCTAAGGGCGTCCTATTCCACCCTCATGGTTGCACTGTTATCCCGGGTGGTCACTCCACGAACATATTGAGGACCTACCAGACACCTTCGAACATATTGAGGGCGAAGTTGATGCACTTGACGAAGTTATAGCTGGGCACGGTGACTTCTGTGCCCTGCTAGCTTCTCGGGGCACAGTTGTTGCTTTCATGAAGACTGGTTGCACGCATGGGAAGATCATGAACAGGCCAAACTTCAGCCTATCACTAGCGGATTTAACTGACATCCCTAGTCTAGCCTGAAGCATTGGAAATAGATTCATAACTCAAATCTGGACGAAGGGTGGGCGAGACTTAGCTTGTGACGAAGCTGGAAGTCATCTCAAGCCGGTAATACACTTGTACCTATTGCTTACCTTGTCCTTGAGATTTGTGTTTACCTTATACCGCTTTGTTATGTACAAGATGCCGAAGCCGAAGAGCAATGATCCGAAACTTGGCGGATAGTGATGAAGTGATGAAGCTGAAGACACTGCTGCGAAAAAGCTCTAGAGAAAATTTTGAATTATCCTTGTAAAAGATACTGTAATTTAGGAATCAAACGTTACTCTATAAATTTTCCCATACCTTGTAATATATTTTTACCTTTCCATCTATGTATGAACTGCTTTGATGTGGACGAAACTTGTATTTTTTAGTCGAAGGCGAAAAACACCTTCCCTTCTTTTCGTACACAACGAAGCGTAAATTTGCTTCTTTTGTACTCATCAAAGCCTTGTCATTAGAGCCGAAGCAACTGTCTGTACACTATGATATGATGATGATGATCCTACGAATGTCTAAATGAATGTGTATGAATGCAATGAATGATGTGATGTAATGTGCAAATGAATGCCCAAACACACGCTTACGAAGCCACACCCAGACTCTGCATCCCCTTAGGAACGACTTTGGAGTCTTCTTCACCGTTTATTTTTCGGTGTTCATCGTTGACTTTTCGGTGTAAGTTCTGCATCCCCTTAGGAACGTCTTTTGAACTTCTTCTCCTTCTATTTCGGCGGTATAAGTTCTAAATCCCCTTAGGAACGTCTTTTGAACTTCTTCGCCTTATATTTCGGTTGTATTTGGCTCTGCATTCCCTTAGGAACGACTTTTGAGCAGAAAACTTACGCTGCGCTCCCTTGGGAACGACTTTTTGTTGCTTCGTCATGCTCTGCATCCCCTTAGGGACGACTTTTGAGCTTCTCCCTGTTTTTTTTCTTTTTCTGCACTCGATGGTGCATGCTCAGATTTTACATTATACATTCTTTTGGGGGATTTTGCTCTCGTAGAGCTGAATAAGAAAAGAAAAATTACAAGCTATGGCCCCATTAAAAACCTTTCTCCCCCTTTGGAAAGGAAAAGGGTGCCATAGGAAAAAATGAAAAAAGATTACATCAAATTACACATAATATCCTCAAAGCTCATCCGCATTCTAAGATCTAGGAATGTCGTTGCCATCCATATCCTTCAATCTGTAAGAACCGGGCCTTGACGAAGATACCACCAAAAAAGGTCCTTCCCACTTCAGCTGTAGTTTGCCTACTGTGTCCGGATTAGCCACTCTCCGAAGCACCAAATGCCCTGGCTTAATATTTTTCAACCGAACTTTTCTATCGCGCCATTTTATTGTTTCGACTTGATATTTATTGATATTCTCCACAGCCTGAAGTCTGGTCCCTTCTATAGTATCTTTTGCCACGTGATAATCAGCTTCGTCTTCTGCCGAAGCTGCTGTTCTTATTGACCCTGCTTTAGCTTCTTCTGGGGTTATAGCCTCGTCGCCAAATAATAATTTGAATGGTGTAAAACCTGTTGATCTTGATATGGTTGTATTGTGGCTCCACACCACTTTAATCAACTCATCTGGCCACTTTCCTCTGGGCTGATTGAAGATTAGCTTCATTATTCCCGTCATTATAATGCCATTTGCTCTTTCGACCAGCCCGTTTGACTCTGGGTGCCTAACTGATGCAAAATGAATCTTCGTGCCAATCTGATCACAGAAATCCTTGAAAGTTTCGGCATCAAACTGTGTTCCATTGTCCATAGTTATAGCCTTCGGCACGCCGAAGCAACAAATAATATTCTGCCAGAAGAATTTCTGGACTGTAACCGAAGTTATTGTTGCCAAAGGCTTCGCTTCAATCCACTTAGAAAAATATTCTACAGCCACCACAACATATCTCAAATTGCCTTGCGCTGGTGGAAGTGGGCCTAGCAAATCCAGGCTCAATCTTTGCAACGGCCAGGTGGGCTATATTAACTGAGTGAGAGATGAATGTTGTTTCTGGTCTCTTGCACATTTTTGACAATTTTCACATTTTTGAACTAACTTTGTTACATCCGAAGCTGCCTTCGGGCAGTAGAATCCTTGTCTAAACACTTTTCCCAGCAATGGCCTAAACCCAATATGAGATCCACACAGACCTGCATGTATCTCTTTCATTAATTCAACACCTTCAGCTCTTGATAAACACTTGAGAAGTGGAGAATAGACTCCATGTTTATATAATTCTCCCTCTATTATCACATACGGTCTTGTCCTTGCCTCCATCCTCTAATTATAAGCTTCGTCATTTGAAAGGCAATTACCTTGGAGGAAAGATATAATTTCAGTCCTCCAATCTTTACTATGTACTGGAGAAATGGCAAGCAATGCTCTCTCCATGAGTTCAACCGAAGGTGCCTTTATCATTTCAAAAAAATACTTTCGAAGGTAGGGGAAGCCCCTGAGCCGCTGATTTGGCTAGCAGTTCTGCATGCTCATTTTCACCTCTTAGAATATTCTTGACAGAAAAACCTTCGAAAGAAGCTTCCAACCTTTGAACTGTATCCAGATATTTTTCAAGCTTCGGATCTCTTGCCTTGCTACTTTTGTCCACATGGCCAGAAATGACTTGAGAATCAGTTTTCAGGATGGCCCTTCTTATTCCCATTGCCCTTAACTTCCGAAGCCCCAACAGAAGTGCTTCGTACTCAGCAATATTATTTGTGCAACTAAAGTCAAGTTTGGTTGCATAACATGTTCTAACTATCGAAGGTGCCACTAGGATAGCAGCTGCTCCTACACCGAAGGTTCCCTAGGATCCATCGCAGAACACCGTCCAAGCTTCGGCGTCTTTGTTTATTTCTTCTTCCTGAGCCCCTGACGTCCAATCAGCAATGAAGTCTGCTAACGCCTGGGACTGAATTGAGGATCTATGCACATGATGAATTCATTAAGTTCTGCAGCCCATTTCCCAATCCTTCCAGTAGCTTCTCTGTTCCTCATAATGTCCTTCAGAGGCTGTGATGAAGGAACAATTATGCGATATGCTTGAAAATAATGCCGAAGCTTTCTGGAAACCATTAATACAACATATAGAACTTTCTCCAATTCTGTATAATTTTTCTTTGGCAGACTTAAAACTTCGGAGACGAAGTACACTGGAGCTTGCTTTTTGACTTGGCCATCTAGCTTCTCCTGCACAAGTGCCGCACTTACTGCAGAATGTGAAGCTGCAACATATAAGAGTAATGGAGCCCCTAGCGAAGGTGGAGTTAATGTTGTTAAATCAATCAAATTTTGCTTCAATTCTTCAAAGGCTTTTTGCTGAGCCGGGCCCCATTGAAAGACTTCGGCTGACTTCAGTATTTCAAAGAATGGTAGATTTTTTCCTGCTGATCTGGATATGAATCTATTTAATGATGCTAATCTACCTGCTAGCCGTTGAGCCCCTTTCTTTGTACTTGGCGGTTCCATCTGAAGGATAGCTTCAATCTTGCTTGGGTTAGCTTCAATTCCCTTCGTTGATACTAGACAGCCAAGGAACTTGCCCTTCTTTACCCCAAAAACACACTTTTCTGGATTTAACTTCAAACCAGCTTGCCTAAAATTGGCGAATGTCTCTTGCAAATCAGCAATGTGATTTTCTTGCTTCGTACTTTTAACTATGATATCATCAACATAGGTCAGCACATTCCTGCCTATTTGAGAATGAAGGACTCTGGCTGTCATTCTGCTGAAACTTCCTCCAGCATTTTAAGCCCCTCGGGCATTCGAAGATAGCAATATGTGCCACTGGGGGTTATGAAGCTAGTCTTCGGCTCATATTCCTACTTCATCCAGATTTGGTGGTAGCCTGAATAACAATCTAGTAGAGTCATGAGCTCTGACGAAGCTGCTGCATCTACTAGAGAATCTATTCTTGGCATTGGGAACTCATCCTTTGGACAAGCCTTGTTAAGATCTGTAAAATCAATGCACATTCTCCATTTACCGTTGGCCTTCTTCACCATAACAGTGTTGGCTAACCACTCTGGGTATTTCACCTCTCTGATAACACCAGCACTAAGAAGCTTTTTTACTTTGTTCCGAGCACCTTCAGCTTTGTCGTCAGACATTTTCCGAAGCCTTTGTTTTCTTGGCCTGAAAGATGGATCCACATTGAGTGAATGTTCAATGACATCTCTGTTGACACCACAAAGATCATTGGCTGACCAAGCGAAGACATCTTTGTTGTTGAATAGAAATCTTAGCAAATTCTTCTCCTGCTCTTCAGATAACTGAGACCTCAGCAGTACCTTTTGTTCTGCTATATATTCACACAGAAGCATAGGCTTTGGCTGATCCGCCGAAGCAGCCTTCTCTCTTTTGTATCTATACTGCTCACAGGCTTCAGCTCCATCTATATTATGGATTGCTTTTGAATCTGTCCAGTTTCCTTCGGCCTTTCTGGCAGCTTCTTGACTCCTATGAACAGCAATGGGCCCTTGTTCCGAAGGTATCTTCATGCATAGGTATGCTGGATGAAGTATTGCTTCGAAAGCATTAAGTGTTCCACCACCAATGATTGCATTATAGGGGTACTCCATGTCAACAATGTCAAAGACAACATGTTCGGTCCTTATGTTATGAACAAAGCCGAAGGTCACTGGCATTGTGATTTTGCCGAGTGCTACAATCTGCCTTCCTCCGAAGCCACATAGAGGATGTGTAGCATCATGAATCTTATCCTCTGGTTCTTGCATCTGTCTGAAGGCCTTAGCAAATATGATATCCGCTGTGTTGCCTGTATCAACCAGAACATTATGGACCAGAAATCCCTTGATGACACAAGATATGACCATAGCATCATTGTGAGGGTAATCTTTGAGCTGAAGGTCATCCTGGGAGAAGGTGATTAGGATATGGGACCATTTTGATTTGATGAAGGGTCCCTGCACCCCAACATGTTGTACCCTTCTCTGTGCTTTTTTCTTCTGCTTCTTGTTAGCCGGCTCTGAACCTGAGCCGCCTGTTATCGGAAGCACCAGCTTCGTAGCCGAAGGTACTTCGGCTTGGTTGTTGAACGAAGCCATCAGCTCAAAAGTGGAAGTGAGTTCACCGGAGGTGGGCGCCAATGTTGGAGACTTGTTCTCAAATGCTATGAATTAAGAACAAGGCAACACAAAAAATAGGTTAATGGTTAATGTCCTTCGTCATTCGAAGCATTATTTCCCCAAGGATATAACGATCTTCGGACGAAGGTTATGAAGGACGTACCTTCATCATCACAGTATATATCAATAAAAGACGAAGCATATGAAATATGGGAAATAACATGGATAATTATATGACATCATAATATGTCTTTACTATATAATTACAAATGAATGAGAGCAATATTGAATTACATTTGTACGTTCGGCTTGACAGAAGACAGAAAATACAAGCGTGATGCACAAGCGAGTACAAGTCAGCGTGAACAGTACGGGGGTGCTGTTCATCTATTTATAGGCACCGGGGGCAGCCTGTGTGGATTTACATTCATGTCCTTTATAACTGGTTACAATCATGACACAGATTATCATGGACCAATCGGTCTTTTGATCTTTAAGTCGGTGCAACCCTTCGTCTCAAGGCGTGTCACTATGCCGAAGCTCCCTGGATGGTAGCTTCGGCGTTGCTTCTGTGTTGATCTTCCAAATGTATTTCTTCTTACATGACCTTCGGCGACGAAGCTAACCCCCAACAGCCGGTTTGGGCAGACCTGGGCCGAATTAGAGTTTTCTTTTTTCCTGAAATTTCTAATTGTTTTTCTATTTTATTTTCTCTAGGTTTTCAATTCAAATTCAAACCAAATTTCAAATTCAAACTAATTCAAACATGTGCAACAATTCAAAGAATATTTAAGCTCAGCATGATGCAAACATTTCCTGACTCATAATATTTTAATTAACAAAAATAAATAATTAATCACTCACTAATTAAGCTAAATCTACTAAAAAGGAAAAGAAAGAGAAGCTAGAGAGAGATATAAGAGTAACACCTAAATTTGGTAGATATTTAGAAAGAAATTTTATACCCTAAATTCAGGGTGTTACGCCGAACCACAAGGGACAAGTCCACCTTGTGTTCACATAAAAAATAATGCATGCATACATGGCTCTACATAATTTCATTTAGGACAGTAGGACAGCTGACGAAGAGTTTTGATCAGCGTGATCGAGATGAGAACTGCATGTCTAATGCTTGAACTAATCAAGCTAATACAAGCCAATTGGGATATGATGGGGGAGAGGGAGACATGAATAACATTCAATACTAGATGCCAATGCATTGTTTGCTAGGAGAGAGTACTTTCTAGTGGAAAAATAAGGTGTATGGAATGATATAATTTTAATTTACAATTTTGCAAATAGGTGTATGAATCGATAGAATGCTAGAGAACCGTAAAAAGGAAAAAGGAAGACGACTAAACAAAAGAGGGTATTATTGACTTTGTCTATGCGAGAATAATAATCTACATACGTATAATCAAGACTACCAAACAGGTACATACAGATTACAATCTCAACATATTATAATTTGGATTATATAATCTAGATTTCTATAAGCTGAAACAAATATGTCAAAACATGTTTGTTTGGCTTTAATCCGCATCGGTTTCTACAACTTGGGTCTAATATAAACAAGTTTTTAAGTACTGTTCCTCCTGTGATTCGGACGTGAACGGCTTTTTTTTTTTTGGTCTGAATTATTAAACGAATCCAAAACTCCAGTGACTCACTGTGTCCTGTGTCCATTCAGAATGGACGGCCTAGCAAGCAAGCTCACTGTTGTCGATGGACAAGCTACTGGTACTACTCGTAGGTAGCTAGGGCTTGCTTTCCTGGCCTGATGCATGGACAGGGTACAGCCAGCTCCTGTACTAATCGGACAGGCCTAGCTAGGCCGGATAGGCAGGTAGCGGGAAGCCCATTTATATGCCCTTGACAACGTTGGGCAGTGGGTGGATGCATCCTATTACCCGGAGAATCCAGAGGCACCGTCCTGCACGGCGGACACTCGGCGTGCCCCGCCCCCCCCTCCTCTTATTAAAAAGTACAGAAAGTTGATCGCGCGCCCGGCGCTGTATGAGGAAAAGCGACACGCAATCACACGCGAGATTGTTCCGACGCGAGCAGAGGGGTGGGTGAGCCAGCGGACACCGGGTAGGAATCCTCGTCTGCGCACGACTTCGTGCGCGCGTGCGGCCGGCCAGGCGAGCCGACGTGACGCTGATCCACGCCCGCCAACCATTGCCGTCCCCGCCCGGTCACTCCTGCCCTGCCTGCCGGGTGCAGTGCAGGGCCCTTGAATCTTGATTTTCGTTTCCATGTCCTAGTTTAGCTATGTACAGTACGTGCATATATCCGTGTATAAGTATTACGTGGCTGCAGTAGCTCTCGGCCATCTTCTATGGCAATCCGTCGATCTCTCTTATACGGTCCACACCAACATCCTCTATATTCGTACTCTGTGTCGGCTGTTTATATTCTTCTCCATATCACCTTACTTTTGAGCAGCGTCATCTATTACTTTTGAACAGCGTCATCTATATATCGTCCTCTATACATAGATAAATATATTAGAGACATTTTATTTTAAATTTTTATACGTATATATTTGTCATACTCTAAAATATATCATATATATATATATATATATATATATATATATATATATATATATATATATATATATATATATATATATATATATATATATATATATATATATATATATATATATATACGACAGCACTAAAATGCACCTGGGTGCATTCTCTATATTGAATGCACCCAGGCGTAATATATAAATACACCCCGATCAAGCCTCATCGTGCCCTCGGCCGTCTTGTTCCCGCGCCTCCCTGCCTCCCGCCGCCGCCGCGCGCCTCCCTGACCTCGCGCCACCCTATACCCCGCAGCCACCGATCACATCCCTGTCACCGCGCCGCCGCCGTCTCCTCCTTCCTCCGATCCTCTAACCCTAGATCCATGGCCCCACCGTCGCTGCCGCACCTTGAATCGCCTCGATGCTCCTCCCCTAATTCCTTGACGATTGTTATGGCTGGAGGTGCTGATCCGATATTGCCGTCTCCGATTGCGACAACGGGAGCGGGTGTACGCGGCGGATCAGGTGATCCCTTGCATCACAAAACGTTGCTGACGCCACCGCCTTCAATTCCACCTGGATCGCTGGTCACTCCGGATGCAGCCCAGCTGTTCCATCCGGTAAGAAAAAAAACAATAAAAAATTGTTGCTCCACCGTGCGTGGTTTGTTGATTTTCTGTTGCATCGTTTGTTGCAAACTTGAGTCTCTGTTTTTACTCATTGATTACAGTTGCATGGTGTGTTTGTGTTCCAGTTGCAACGTTTGTTGCTTGTTGATTGCAACTAGGTGTATACTCTAATTGCAAACTTGAGTCTCTGTTTTTACTCATTGATTACAGTTGCATGGTGTGTTTGTGTTCCAGTTGCAACGTTTGTTGCTTGTTGATTGCAACTAGGTGTATACTCTAATTGCAAACTTGAGTCTCTGTTTTTACTCATTGATTACAGTTGCATGGTGTGTTTGTGTTCCAGTTGCAACGTTGTTTGCTTGTTGATTGCAACTAGGTGTATACTCTAATTGCAAACTTGAGTCTCTGTTTTTACTCATTGATTACAGTTGCATGGTGTGTTTGTGCTCCAGTTGCAACGTTTGTTGCTTGTTGATTGCAACTAGGTATATATTCTAATTGCAAACTTGAGTCTCTGTTTTTACTCATTGATTACAGTTGCAAGGTGTTTTTGTGCTCCAGTTGCAACGTTTGTTGCTTGTTGATTGCAACTAGGTATATACTCTAATTGCAAACTTGAGTCTCTGTTTTTACTCACTGATTACAGTTGCATGGTGTGTTTGTGCTCGAGTTGCAACGTTTGTTGCTTGTTGATTGCAACTATGTGTATCCTCTAATTGCAAAACTCATGATTGCGTGTTGTCCTGCAGGATGCAAACATACTTGATGTGTTTGTCCCCAGGGTGCAGCAAACATTTGATACAAAAGAAGAAGCCTACCTCTTTTACCTTGACTATGCAAAATTGGCTGGTTTTAGTGTCAGGACAAAAAGGACTAGTAAAGAAACCAGACACTGGGTTTGCAACCGTGAGGGGTTTCTGAAGCCAGGTCAAGAGAATGAGGAGCCTATGACAAATAAGACATCGATGAGAATTGGTTGCCCTGCTTATGTGAAGGTGAAGGAGGACAAGAAGCGCAATATTTGGTATTTTCATCATGTTCAGGAAGCACACAATCACAAACTTGAACCCTCACCAAGGATGGTGAGATATATGCATTCTCATAAGCAGAGGGAGGCAGCGTTGGATGACCTGTTTGCAATCATGTCAAAGAGTGGTGTGCCAACACAGGCAGCAATGAATGTAATGTCAGAATTATATGGAGGCCGTCAAAACTGGCCGTTCACAGAGAAAGATGTCCATAACAAGTAGGTCATAAAAAAAACTGACATCATATCTTTGTGCGATATATTGACAACAACATCTTCATTTGTTTTTTCTTTTATGGTACAGGAAAGCTGAGCAAGCAAGGGAGGAGAGGGATGGTGACATGGATAAACTGTTCCAATTTTTCAGGGACTGCAAAGAACACAATGAATACTTTTACTGGGATGTGGATTTTGAACCAAAAACAAATGTGCTTCGGAGCATTTTTTGGTGTCATGCAAGTCAGCGTGCAGAATACAAGGATTTTGGGGATGTAGTCACATTTGACACAACACACAAGACTAACAACAAGCATATGCCGTTGGCCATGTTTGTGGGTTGCAGCAATAATTTGAAAAATGTGTCCTTTGGCCAAGCACTTATTCGGGATGAAACAATAGACACATTCAGATGGCTTTTTGAGACCTTTAAAAGTTGCATGGGTGGTCAGCAACCTTTTGTGATTCTTACAGGTATGCTTTGGCTACAAAAAAATGCTTGTCACATAATTACTGTTGTGTTGTTGTAACTGTATCTTTGAAAATGATTGCAATATTTTAAACTGCTTGATTGCAAACCTATTGGGGTTTTTTTGCTGATTTTTATTTTTGACAAACAGATGAAGATGCAGCGATGAAGGAAGCAATAAGGATTGTGTTTAACAAGACACAACACCGAAATTGCCGATGGCACATAACCAGAACATGGGATTACGAACTCGAGGAGCTGTACAAATTGCACAATGATAATAATCTAAAGGAGAAACTGCAGTCCCTGATAAACTATCCTCTGGGGCCCACACAATTTGAGGTGGAGTGGAATAAGCTGGTGGATGAATGTGGCATAAGAGAACACCCTGCAATTGTTGCATTGTGGCAGAAAAGGAAGAGATGGATAGCAACATATTTCAAAGGCATGTACTGTGGGCGAATGACTTCCACCCAGAGATCTGAGAGCCAAAACAGGGTTTTGAAAGATGGTTATGTTAACAATGTGACAAGCCTGCATATATTTGCAAAGAGGGTGCTTGACTCGATTCAGCACACAGACCACATGGATGCTGGGGAATCACACTACTCACAGGTATTTGCCCACACCCCTGAATTTTTTGGTCTGATTGTAAAAAAACTGTTAAACATAAATGATTCCAACTGCTGGTGTGGTGTGATTGCAACTACTATATAATTCTACCCAAATATCTGTTAAAAAATGTAAACAAAATGATTGCAACTACTGTTGTGTTGTAATTGCAACTGCTGGTGTGGTGTGGATGCAAGCACTGAATAACTCTGGGGAATTTTGTTAAACAAACAATGATTACAACTGTTGTCTGGTGTAATTGCAACTGATGGTCTGGTGTGATTGCAACTTCTATATAACTATGCCCAAAAATTGGTTAAACAAACAATGATTACAACTGCTGTCTCGTGTAATTGCAACTGCTGTCTGATGTGATTGCAACTGCTGGTCTTGATGCAGACTGAAGTTGTCAGAGCCTGCAAATCAAGATTTGATGAGCAACTCAGCAGGGTGTACACCAGGGCTGTGTACAATGAATACAAGAGGGAATATATTAACAGCACAACTTTTGTGATAGAGCCTGATCCGGGAGTGGAATGCGGTTACTTGGTGAAACATGAGAAAGGCGATGGGACATTTTGCTGGGCACAACACGCATTCAAAGTGGTGGCTGACAAAGCAGCAGGCGTGTATAAATGCGAATGCATGCAGTGGGAGCATACAGGTGAGATGAATTGCAACCTCGTTACATTAACAAAAATAAATATTGATGTTCCTGCATATTTACATCCAAATTGCAACAAAAAAATGCAGGTCTGTTCTGCATGCACATAATAAAGGCATTCACCCACCTCCAAGTCCAAAACATACCTGAAAAGTACATTCTGAAGCGATATACACGTAATGCAAGATCTGTGGTTCCGTGGGACCGGCACGATGTGAGTGTTGGTGGTCAAAATGAGACAGAGCAGTCAAGGTTGTCGAAGCTGCTGCCAAAGTTAATGCGACTGGGAAGAGCGGGAAGCAAATCTAATAGAGCATACACTGAAACTATCAGGCACATCGACATGATAACTCCTGGGATTGAGCTTCTACGAACAGCGGAGATTGGTCCGATTGGTCCGGACGAAGCAACAAATACTGAGTTGCAGCAAGATGCAGAAGGACGGCGGAATATTGGTCCCATTGCACCAACACAACAAAGTTCTGACAACAATATAGAACCTGTTGTGATGCCAACTGGACCTACACCACCACCGGAATCGGGCCTGAATCCAGATTCTGCAAACTGCCTCACTGATCTAAGATTGACTGAACCGCCAGTGTCGCGCACGAAGGGTAGGAAGTCTGCCAGTGGGGCTAAATGTGCTAAAAATAGTGTGGAACCTGCTAATCCATACAGCACATATAGTGGTGGTCAAGGCATAAGAGAGTGCCAAACCTGCCATGTTAGGGGGCACTATAGCACAACATGCCCTCAGAACCCAAACAGAAGCAGAGCGGCCGAGAACAAGGACAAAAAGAGAAGTGCGAAAACTGTAGGTTGGACTCCAAGAAAAAGAGGTCACCCAACAATAAAAAAAGGACTAGATGAGAATCAAGATGAGGCACAGAGTGAGGGGGATGATACACAGCAATCTGGGTGCACTATGGCGGTGCAGGAGTCAGCAGCACACGCGGTGATTGCAAGAATTAGGAGGGCGACAACTTGCCATGTTAATTACCAGGACGAAAGTGATTAAGGATGACTATGAATCTGACTGAATCTCCAATGTAATATTTCAATTTTATCTTATTTTATAACTCTGTGTAAGTTAAACTCAATAATGACTGTGTGACTGTTCGGAAAACAGTGGACACACATGACCAACCAATTGCAACATCGTAGTTGCGCTGATTGCAACTGTATGTATACACTGAATAATACATGAATCTGTGTTATCTGTTTACGTCTCGACATATAATTAAAATATATCTTGTTTTATTATCATATAACAGTTGCTACTACTCATAAACAGGTTTGCAAAGTTTGCCATCATGCTGGTTACCAAACATAGAAATAAAAATGAGTGGTCATGGTCAGTTGCAACTACGATTAAAATTTCAGTTGCAACTGTAACATATACGCTGCTACTACTCATAAACAGGTTTGCAAAGTTTGCCATCATGCTGGTTACCAAACATAGAAATAAAAATGAGTGGTCATGGTCAGTTGCAACTACGATTACAATTTCAGTTGCAACTGTAACATATACGCTGGTTGCAACTGCCTCATATGGAAGGGCTCCACCTCGCCGGTGGGTACAGAACACAAACATATACATTGGTTGCAACTGCAATGGCTGGGATTTTTCAAACAAAATTGGAAACTGCAGTTTAGAGTACGATAACAACTAGATGAATAGACCAGTTGCAAATGGAACCAGTGCGCTGGTTGCAACCTAAACAACATTACTGGATTGTTTCTGGAGATAACATAACACAACTGATTGTTTCTGACTACTGCATAACACAACAGATTGTTTTTGCATGAATCTAATTGTTCGACTGACTACTATCCCATTCAATTGGCAACGGACGACCACCAATTCTAAACTTATCAAGCGAACCAGGAATTTTAGCTTGGTTCAAAGGGTGGAAGATCTCGTAATGCAACAGCTCACATCTGTATATCGGTCCCTTGAACTGCAATGGCATAAAAACATCATAATGGTCAGTGACTATATTATGATGCACACATAGAAAACACAAAAAAAAGCACCAAAACAGATAGAAAATCAGTTGACAGCATGGCTAACCGGATTGATTTCCTTGGTCATTTTGTCCCCATCATAATATTCCATGTACTTCCATACAAAAAAAAGACAATCGCTTTGACCTGCTTGCTTTGGCACATCAATAAAAGGCCGCCTCCACTTGCTAACTCTGGGTAACTTGAGGTTTGAAACTTTCTGGAAGGCTGCATCAATGATTGGGATTTTGGCAAAGACAGCCTTGTGCCGTTCTTCCTGATTAGAACAATTCAGGAAGTAGTCATTCGAGTCCAGCACATCAATACACTTATGGATAAAATTGAAGCAATATACAAAATAGTGAGCACCATCTTTGATAGGGACAAAAACCTGGTGCAAGAAAGGAGTAGAAAACTAATTACTAAAAATGGAAAACATATATGAAAAAAGAAGTTGCAAGAGAAAAGTATAGACAGTTGCAAAGTATGTGTCCTGGTGATTGCAACTGTAAATGATGGAAAGTAAAAAAATTGTAGGTATGAAAAAAGTGGGTTGGGAAAAGGTCTGCTAACCAATTTTGCTCTTGACAAATCATAGTTTTCGCACTCAGACATCAGATTATTCCATACATATATGAATTCTTCCGTCTCAGATTTATCAGCGTTGAGTACTGCTTCACACGTTGATACATTGAACTGTATGTGTTTTCCAGTTTGGAGAATAAATAAAAAAGAGAAATGATAAATGATTAAATTAGTTTAAACACATAAATGCAAGACAGTATACAAAAAATACATGGTTTTGGAGAAGAAACTTACATAAAAACCAGTGGTAAGAAACACTCTGTATCCACAAGAATCAACCTTGTGCACAATATCATCATGTCGCATGCAGTGCACGAAAAAGTCTATGATTCCTGACTCACCAAGGGTGTCATTAGAAAAAGATGTTAAAATTTCCTCGCCAGTTAGTCCAACAAGAAGGCCAAACTCCAACAAAATTCTCCTGCATCAACAAAAAAAAAGAAAAAAACATATGGATTAGTGAGAAGAACAGTAGAATGTGCAACTGCTGGTGTGTTGTGATTGCAACTGTTGGTCTACTGTGATTTCAAAGTACTGAATAACTCTGGGAAATTCTGTTACACAAATATGATTGCAAACTACTGGTGTAGTATAATTGCAACTAGTGTGTTGTAATTGCATGTACTATATAACTCTGTGAAATTCTTTTTAAATAAAAATGACTGCAACTTCTGTTATGGCGTGATTGCAACCACACATTAGGTGCGATTGCTACTGCTATATAAGTAACTAACTGTTCAAGAAAAATAATTGCTACTTGGTTAGAATTGCAAAATAAAATGTAAATAGCAATTGCAACTTGGGAAAAACAAAAAAAAACCTTTTCAGCTCAGAATCAGATGCGATCTTCCGCCTAAGTGCAACAGCCTTGGCCAGGGGTATCTCAGGTCGATTACGAGGGATCTTGAACAGGGATATGTACTCCCTAGGCTTCTTCAGCACTCTATCACCTAGGCGCTTGAATATCATTCTTTGAAACTCACTGAAATTAGCCTGGCCTACTGAGACTTCGTCTTGAGAAAGTCGGATTGGTTGGGTCAAATTGTTGATATCATCATCAGACTCCGCCGGGAACTGGATATCATCAAATGATGAGCTGGGTCCTGCCTGGCCATCAATGCTCTTCTCCAAACTATCAATCTCAGCTTTGGCCTCCTGACGAAGCATGTTCAACCTATCCTCATACTGTTGGCGCTGCTCAGCATATTCTTTTGACATTTGTAACTGGAACATCTTCTTTAACTTGGCAGCGGGCACCGGCTTTTTCAAAGCTTTGATGTTGTCCTTTAGCTGTTTCTGGATTGCAACCTGTATCCTTTTCTCCTCCGCATCAACCTTCTTCTCGGCATCAGCCTTCTTCTTCACAACTTCTTCAGCTGCAGCCTTTCTCTTAATCTCAGCTTCTTCGGCCTCAGCCTTTCTCTTAATCTCAGCTTCTTCGGCCTCAGCCTTTCTCTTAATCTCAGCTTCTTCGGCCTCAGCCTTTCTCTTATCCTCAGCTTCTTCTTCCTTCTTCTTCTCAGCTTCTTCAGCTGCAGCCTTTCTCTTGATCTCAGCTACTTCGGCCTCAGCCTTTCTCTTATTCTCAGATTCTACTTCCTTCTTCTTCTCAGCTTCTTCAGCTGCAGCCTTTCTCTTGATCTCAGCTACTTCGGCCTTAGCCTTTCTGATAGTCGCCTAGAGGGGGGGTGAATAGGGCGAAACTGAAATTTCTAAATATAAACACAACCACAAGCCGGGTTAGCGTTAGTAATAAAGAAACGAGTCCGCGAGAGAGGGTGGAAAAGAAATCGCAAGCAAATGAAGAGTGTGACACGCGGATTTGTTTTACCGAGGTTCGGTTCTTGCAAACCTACTCCCCGTTGAGGAGGCCACAAAGGCCGGGTCTCTTTCAACCCTTCCCTCTCTCAAACGATCCCACGGATCGAGTGAGCTTTCTCTTCTCAATCACTTGGAACACAAAGTTCCTACAAGGACCACCACAAGTTTGGTGTCTCTTGCCTCAATTACAAGTGAGTTTGATCGCAATGAAAGAATCAAGAATGAAGAAAGCAATCCAAGCGCAAGAGCTCAAAAGAACACAAGCAAATCACTCTCTCTAGTCACTATGGCGTTGTGTGGAATTTGGAGAGGATTTGATCTCTTTGGTGTGTCTAGAATTGAATGCTAGAGCTCTTGTAGTAGTTGGGAAGTGGAAAACTTGGATGCAATGAATGGTGGGGTGGTTGGGGTATTTATAGCCCCAACCACCAAATGTGGTCGTTGGGAGGCTGTCTGCTCGATGGCGCACCGGACAGTCCGGTGCACACCGGACAGTCCGGTGCCCCCTGCCACGTCATCACTGCCGTTGGATTCTGACCGTTGGAGCTTCTGACTTGTGGGCCCGCCTGGGTGTCCGGTGCACACCGGACAACTCCTGTTCATTGTCCGGTGCGCCGGAATGGGCGTGCCTGACTCCTGCGCGCGCGCATCGCGCAATAAATGCGCTGCAGGTAGCCGTTGGCGCGGAGATAGCCGTTGCTCCGGAGTCGCACCGGACAGTCCGGTGCACACCGGACAGTCCGGTGAATTATAGCGGACTAGCCGTTGGAGTTTTCCCGAAGCTGGCGAGTTCCTGAGGCCGCTCCTCCTTGGCGCACCGGACACTGTCCGGTGTACATCGGACAGTCCGGTGAATTATAGCGTGAGTGCCTCTGGAAATTCCCGAAGGTGGCGAGTTTGAGCTTAAGTCCTCTAGTGCACCGGACACTGTCCGGTGGTGCACCGGACACTGTCCGGTGGTGCACCGGACACTGTCCGGTGTACACCGGACAGTCCGGTGCCCTCAGACCAGAGGGCCTTCGGTTCCCACTTTGCTCCTTTGTTGAATCCAAAACTTGGTCTTTTTATTGGCTGAGTGTGAACCTTTTACACCTGTGTAATCTATTCACTTGGGCAAACTTAGTTAGTCCAACTGTTTGTGTTGGGTAATTCAACCACCAAAATTAATTAGGGACTAGGTGTAAGCCTAATTCCCTTTCAATCTCCCCCTTTTTGGTGATTGATGCCAACACAAACCAAAGCAAATATAGAAGTGCATAATTGAACTAGTTTGCATAATGTAGGTGTAAAGGATGCTTGGAATTGAGCCAATATAAATACTTACTAGATATGCAAGGATCGTTTCTTACTTATAACATTTTGGACCTCGCTTGCACCACATGTTTTGTTTTTGCAAACTCTTTTGTAAATCCTTTTCAAAGTTCTTTTGCAAATAGTCAAAGGTAGTGAATAAGAATTTTGCAAAGCATTTTCAAGATTTGAAATTTTCTCCCCCTGTTTCAAATGCTTTTCCTTTGACTTTAAACAAAACTCCCCCTAAAAGAGATCCTCCTCTTAGTGTTCAAGAGGGTTTTGATATACCATTTTTGAAATACTACTTTCTCCCCCTTTGAACACAATAGGATACCAATTGAAAATATTCAACACTAAGTTTTTGAAATTGGTGGTGGGTGCGGTCCTTTTGCTTTGGGCTCTTACTCTCTCCCCCTTTGGCATGAATCGCCAAAAACGGAATCATTAGAGCCCTCGAAGTGCTATCTTCCCCTTTGGTCATAAATAAATGAGTTAAGATTATACCAAAGACGAAGTCCGGTCCTTTTGCTTTGGGCTCTTGCTCTCTCCCCCAAAGACAAAGTCCTTTTCTTTGATGCTCATGCTTTGAGTGGAGAGTTGCTTGGAGTGACGGCGAAGGATGAGTTACGTAGTGGAAGCCTTTGTCTTCGCCGAAGACTCCAATTCCCTTTCAATATACCTATGACTTGGTTTGAGATAGACTTGAAAACATATTAGTCATAGCACATGAAAGAGACATGATCAAAGGTATATAAATGAGCTATGTGTGCAATTTAGCAAAAGAAATTGCGGGAATCAAGAATATTGAGCTCATGCCTAAGTTTGGTAAAAGTTTGTTCATCAAGTGGCTTGGTAAAGATATCGGCTAATTGATCTTTAGTATTAATGTATGAAATCTCGATATCTCCCTTTTGTTGGTGATCCCTAAGAAAATGATACCGAATGGCTATGTGCTTAGTGCGGCTATGCTCGACGGGATTGTCGGCCATTTTGATTGCACTCTCATTATCACATAGCAAAGGGACTTTGGTTAGTTTGTAACCGTAGTCCCGCAGGGTTTGCCTCATCCAAAGCAATTGCGCGCAACAATGACCTGCGGCAATATACTCGGCTTCGGCGGTGGAAAGAGCGACCGAATTTTGCTTCTTTGAAGCCCAAGACACCAAGGATCTTCCCAAGAACTGGCAAGTCCCCGATGTGCTCTTCCTATTGATTTTGCACCCCGCCCAATCGGCATCCGAATAACCAATTAAATCAAATGTGGATCCCCTAGGATACCAAAGCCCAAACTTAGGAGTATAAGCTAAATATCTCAAGATTCGTTTTACGGCCGTAAGGTGGGATTCCTTAGGGTCGGATTGGAATCTTGCACACATGCAAACGGAAAGCATAATGTCCGGTCGAGATGCACATAAATAGAGTAATGAACCTATCATTGACCGGTATACCTTTTGATCCACGGACTTACCTCCCGTGTAGAGGTCGAGATGCCCATTAGTTCTCATGGGTGTCTTGATGGGTTTGGCATCCTTCATTCCAAACTTGGTTAGAATGTCTTGAGTGTACTTCGTTTGGCTGATGAAGGTGCCCTCTTGGAGTTGTTTGACTTGGAATCCTAGAAAATACTTCAACTCCCCCATCATTGACATCTCGAATTTCTGTGTCATGATCCTACTAAATTCCTCACAAGTAGATTCGTTAGTAGACCCAAATATGATATCATCAACATAAATTTGGCATACAAACAAATCATTTTCAAGAGTTTTGGTGAATAGAGTAGGATCGGCTTTACCGACTTTGAAGCCATTAGCAATAAGGAAATCTCTAAGGCATTCATACCATGCTCTTGGGGCTTGCTTGAGCCCATAAAGCGCCTTAGAGAGCTTATAGACATGGTTAGGATACTCACTGTCTTCAAAGCCGGGAGGTTGCTCAACATAGACCTCTTCCTTGATTGGTCCATTGAGGAAGGCACTTTTCACGTCCATTTGATAAAGCTTAAAGCCATGGTAAGTAGCATAGGCTAATAATATGCGAATTGACTCAAGCCTAGCTACGGGTGCATAGGTTTCACCGAAATCCAAACCTTCGACTTGAGAGTACCCCTTGGCTACAAGTCGAGCTTTGTTCCTTGTCACCACACCATGCTCATCTTGGTTGTTGCGGAAGACCCATTTGGTTCCTACAACATTTTGGTTAGGACGTGGAACTAAATGCCATACCTCATTCCTAGTGAAGTTGTTGAGCTCCTCTTGCATTGCCACCACCCAATCCGAATCTTGAAGTGCTTCCTCTACCCTGTGTGGCTCAATAGAGGAAACAAACGAGTAATGTTCACAAAAATGTGCGACACGAGATCGAGTGGTTACCCCCTTATGAATGTCGCCGAGGATGGTGTCGACGGGGTGATCTCGTTGGATTGCTTGGTGGACTCTTGGGTGTGGTGGTCTTGGTTCTTGCTTATCCTCCTTTTCTTGATCATTTGTATCTCCCCCTTGATCTATGCCGTCATCTTGAGGTGGCTCATTTGATTGATCTTCTTCTTCATCAACTTGAGCCTCTTCCTCAATTTGAGTTGGTGGGGATGCTTGCATGGAGGAGGACGGTTGATCTTGTGCATTTAGAGGCTCTTCGGATTCCTTAGGACACACATCCCCAATGGACATGTTCCTTAGCGCGATGCACGGAGCCTCTTCAATACCTATCTCATCAAGATCAACTTGCTCTACTTGAGAGCCGTTAGTCTCATCAAACACAACGTCACATGAAACTTCAACTAGTCCTGAGGACTTGTTAAAGACTCTATATGCCCTTGTGTTTGAATCATATCCTAGTAAAAAGCCTTCTACAGTCTTAGGAGCAAATTTAGATTTTCTACCTCTTTTAACAAGTATAAAGCATTTGCTACCAAAGACTCTAAAATATGAAATATTGGGCTTTTTACTGGTTAGGAGTTCATATGATGTCTTCTTGAGGATTCGGTGTAGATACAACCGGTTGATGGCGTAGCAAGCGGTGTTGACCGCCTCCGCCCAAAACCGATCCAAAGTCTTGTACTCATCAAGCATGGTCCTTGCCATGTCCAATAGAGTTCTATTCTTCCTCTCCACTACACCATTTTGTTGTGGCGTGTAGGGAGAAGAGAACTCATGCTTGATGCCCTCCTCCTCAAGGAAGCCTTCAATTTGAGAGTTCTTGAACTCCGTCCCGTTGTCGCTTCTTATTTTCTTGATCCTTAAGCCGAACTCATTTTGAGCCCGTCTCAAGAATCCCTTTAAGGTCTCTTGGGTTTGAGATTTTTCCTGTAGAAAAAATACCCAAGTGAAGCGAGAATAATCATCCACAATAACTAGACAGTACTTACTCCCGCCGATGCTTATGTAAGCGATCGGGCCGAATAGATCCATGTGTAGGAGCTCCAGTGGCCTGTCGGTCGTCATTATGTTCTTATGCGGATGATGGGAGCCAATTTGCTTCCCTGCTTGGCATGCGCTACAAATCCTGTCTTTCTCAAAATGAACATTTGTTAATCCTAAAATGTGTTCTCCCTTTAGAAGCTTGTGAAGATTCTTCATCCCAACATGGGCTAGTCGGCGGTGCCAGAGCCAACCCATGTTAGTCTTAGCAATTAAGCAAGTGTCGAGTTCAGCTCTATCAAAATCTACCAAGTATAGCTGACCCTCTAACACTCCCTTAAATGCTATTGAATCATCACTTCTTCTAAAGACAGTGACACCTACATCAGTGAATAGACAGTTGTAGCCCATTTGACATAATTGAGATACGGAAAGCAAATTGTAATCTAAAGAATCTACAAGAAAAACATTGGAAATAGAATGGTCAGGAGATATAGCAATTTTACCAAGACCTTTGACCAAACCTTGATTTCCATCCCCGAATGTGATAGCTCATTGGGGATCCTTGTTTTTCTCATATGAGGAGAACATCTTCTTCTCCCCTGTCATGTGGTTTGTGCACCCGCTGTCGATGATCCAACTTGACCCCCCGGATGCATAAACCTACAAAACAAGTTTAGTTCTTGACTTTAGGTACCCAAATGGTTTTGGGTCCTTTGGCATTAGACACAAGAACTTTGGGTACCCAAACACAAGTCTTTGATCCCTTGTGCTTGCCCCCAACATATTTGGCAACTATCTTGCCGGATTTGTTAGTTAAAACATAAGATGCATCAAAAGTCTTAAATGAAATGCTATGTTCATTTGATGCACTGGGAGTTTTCTTTCTAGGCAACTTAGCACGGGTTGGTTGCCTAGAGCTAGATGTCTCACCCTTATACATGAAAGCATGATTAGGGCCAGAGTGAGACTTCCTAGAATGAATTCTCCTAATTTTGCTCTCAGGATAACCGGCAGGGTATAAAATGTAACCCTCGTTATCCTGAGGCATGGGAGCCTTGCCCTTAACAAAATTTGACAATCTTTTAGGAGGAGCACTAAGTTTGACATTGTCTCCCCTTTGGAAGCCAATGCCATCCTTGATGCAAGGGCGTCTCCCATTATAGAGCATACTTCTAGCAAATTTAAATTTTTCATTTTCTAAGTTATGCTCAGCAATTTTAGCATCTAGTTTTGCTATATGATCATTTTGTTGTTTAATTAAAGCCATATGATCATGAATAGCATTAACATCAACATCTCTACATCTAGTACAAATAGTGACATGCTCAATGGTAGATGTAGATGGTTTGCAAGAATTAAGTTCAACAATCTTAGCATGGAGAATATCATTTTTATCTCTAAGATCGGAAATTGTAACATTGCAAACATCTATTTCTTTAGCCTTAGCAATTAAATTTTCATTTTCTACTCTAAGGCTAGCAAGAGAAATGTTTAATTCTTCAATCCTAGCAAACAAATCATCATTATTATCTCTAGGATTGGGAATCAAAACATTACAAATATGTGAATCAACCTTAGCATTTAAACTAGCATTTTCATGTCTAAGGTTGTCAATCAACTCATGGCAAGTGCTTAGCTCACTAGATAATTTTTGACATTTCTCAATTTCTAGAGCATAAGCATTTTTAACCTTAACATGCTTCTTATTTTCTTTAATAAGGAAGTCCTCTTGGGTGTCCAAGAGATCATCCTTTTCATGGATGGCACTAATCAATTCATTAAGTTTTTCTTTTTGTTGCATGTTGAGGTTGGCAAAAAGGGTACGCAAATTATCTTCCTCATCACTAACATTATCATCACTAGAGGATTCATATTTAGTGGAGGATTTAGATTTAACCTTCTTTTTGCCGTCCTTGGCCATGAAGCACTTGTGGCCGACGTTGGGGAAGAGGAGTCCCTTGGTGACGGCGATGTTGGCGGCGTCCTCGTCGTCGGAGGAGTCGCTAGAGCTTTCGTCGGAGTCCCACTCCCGACAAACATGGGCATCGCCGCCCTTCTTCTTGTAGTACCTTTTCTTCTCCTTTCTTCTCCCCTTCTTGTCGTCGCCTCGGTCACTGTCACTTGATATAGGACATTTAGCAATAAAATGACCGGGCTTACCACATTTGTAGCAAACCTTCTTGGAGCGGGACTTGTAGTCTTTCCCCCTCCTTTGTTTGAGGATTTGGCGGAAGCTCTTGATGACGAGCGCCATCTCCTCATTGTCAAGCTTGGAGGCGTCGATTGGTTGTCTACTTGGTGTAGACTCCTCCTTCTTTTCTTCCGTCGCCTTGAATGCGACGGGTTGAGCTTCGGATGTAGATGGATCATCAAGCTCGTTGATCTTCCTCGAGCCTTCGATCATGCACTCAAAACTTACAAAATGCCCGATTACTTCCTCGGGGGTCATTTTAGTATATCTAGGATTTCCACGAATTAATTGAACTTGAGTAGGGTTAAGGAAAATAAGAGATCTTAGAATAACCTTAACCACTTCATGGTCATCCCACTTTACGCTCCCGAGGTTGCGCACTTGGTTCACCAAGGTCTTGAGCCGGTTGTACATGTGTTGTGGCTCCTCCCCTTTGCGAAGTCGGAACCGACCGAGCTCCCCCTCGATTGTTTCCCGCTTGGTGATCTTGGTGAGCTCATCTCCCTCGTGCGCGGTTTTGAGCACATCCCAAACCTCCTTGGCGCTTTTCAACCCTTGCACTTTGTTATACTCCTCTCTACTTAAAGAGGCGAGGAGTATCGTTGTCGCTTGAGAGTTGAAGTGCTCGATTTGGGCCACCTCATCCTCATCATAATCCTTATCCCCTACGGATGATACCTGTGCACCAAACTCAACAACATCCCATATACTTTTGTGGAGTGAGGTTAGATGAAATCGCATTAAATCACTCCACCTAGCATAATCTTCACCATCGAAAGTTGGTGGTTTGCCTAATGGGACGGAAAGTAAAGGTGCATGTTTAGAAATGCGAGGATAGTGTAGGGGGATCTTACTAAACTTCTTACGCTCTTGGCGTTTAGAAGTTACGGAGGGCGCATCGGAGTCGGAGGTCGATGTTGATGAAGTGTCGGTCTCGTAGTAGACCACTTTCCTCATCCTTTTTTGCTTGTCTCCGCTTCGATGCGGCTTGTGGGAAGAAGATTTTTCCTTCTTCTCTTTGTGGTGAGAAGAAGATTTCTTCTCCTTCCCTTTGTTGGAGGAGCTTTTCTTCTTCTCCCTCCTCTTGGTGCGGGACTCTTCCGATGAAGTGCTCCCGTGGCTTGTAGTGGGCTTTTCGCCGGTCTCCATCTCCTTCTTGGCGTGATCTCCCGACATCACTTCGAGCGGTTAGGCTCTAATGAAGCACCGGGCTCTGATACCAATTGATAGTCGCCTAGAGGGGGGTGAATAGGGCGAAACTGAAATTTCTAAATATAAACACAACCACAAGCCGGGTTAGCGTTAGTAATAAAGAAACGAGTCCGCGAGAGAGGGTGGAAAAGAAATCGCAAGCAAATGAAGAGTGTGACACGCGGATTTGTTTTACCGAGGTTCAGTTCTTGCAAACCTACTCCCCGTTGAGGAGGCCACAAAGGCCGGGTCTCTTTCAACCCTTCCCTCTCTCAAACGATCCCACGGATCGAGTGAGCTTTCTCTTCTCAATCACTTGGAACACAAAGTTCCTACAAGGACCACCACAAGTTTGGTGTCTCTTGCCTCAATTACAAGTGAGTTTGATCGCAATGAAAGAATCAAGAAGGAAGAAAGCAATCCAAGCGCAAGAGCTCGAAAGAACACAAACAAATCACTCTCTCTAGTCACTATGGCGTTGTGTGGAATTTGGAGAGGATTTGATCTCTTTGGTGTGTCTAGAATTGAATGCTAGAGCTCTTGTAGTAGTTGGGAAGTGGAAAACTTGGATGCAATGAATGGTGGGGTGGTTGGGGTATTTATAGCCCCAACCACCAAATGTGGCCGTTGGGAGGCTGTCTGCTCGATGGCGCACCGGACAGTCCGGTGCACACCGGACAGTCCGGTGCCCCCTGCCACGTCATCACTGCCGTTGGATTCTGACCGTTGGAGCTTCTGACTTGTGGGCCCGCCTGGGTGTCCGGTGCACACCGGACAACTCCTGTTCATTGTCCGGTGCGCCGGAATGGGCGTGCCTGACTCCTGCGCGCGCAGCGCGCAATAAATGCGCTGCAGGTAGCCGTTGGCGCGGAGATAGCCGTTGCTCCGGAGTCGCACCGGACAGTCCGGTGCACACCGGACAGTCCGGTGAATTATAGCGGACTAGCCGTTGGAGTTTTCCCGAAGCTGGCGAGTTCCTGAGGCCGCTCCTCCTTGGCGCACCGGACACTGTCCGGTGTACATCGGACAGTCCGGTGAATTATAGCGTGAGTGCCTCTGGAAATTCCCGAAGGTGGAGAGTTTGAGCTTAAGTCCTCTGGTGCACCGGACACTGTCCGGTGGTGCACCGGACACTGTCCGGTGGTGCACCGGACACTGTCCGGTGTATACCGGACAGTCCGGTGCCCTCAGACCAGAGGGCCTTCGGTTCCCACTTTGCTCCTTTGTTGAATCCAAAACTTGGTCTTTTTATTGGCTGAGTGTGAACTTTTTACACCTGTGTAATCTATTCACTTGGGCAAACTTAGTTAGTCCAACTGTTTGTGTTGGGTAATTCAACCACCAAAATTAATTAGGGACTAGGTGTAAGCCTAATTCCCTTTCACTTTCTCTTATTCTCAGCTTCTTCTGCCTTCTTCTTATCAGCTTGTTCGGCTTCAGCCTTTCTCTTCTCAGCCTCCTCAGCTTTAGCATTCTTCATCTCAATCTCAGCCTTCTTCTTCTCAGCCTCTGCCTTCTGTGTGTTGGCAACTTGAATGGACCTATCGCTCCTCCTTGAGTAAGTTATATGATCCTGGTGCAGTTGAGTAGAATAGCCAAATTAACATATTTGTATTATGAAAGTGAATCATTTATATTATAAAAAAAGACACGAATTGCATGAACATACCTGGGCAGTAGGATGCTGCATCCCAGTGTCCCTGCTCAGAGGCTCCTCTTCTGTCTCAGGTGGTCCCTGTTCATAATATATGATTAATTGCAAGTTGGTATAGGCTATGATTACTACAATAGGTGGGGCCCGATTGCAACTATGGACTGCTTTCACATGGGTATCAGATGATCTTACCACAGGCCGTTGATCATTGCCAGGGGGGTTTGAGGAAGCCTTCCTCTTGCGAACAGTAATTCGTGGTGCACGAGTCGGCTGGCTATTGGGAGGGGACTGTAATTGTAGAAAAAGGGGAAAATCATAATATTAATCAGAAAAAAGGAGTTGATGGTAATAAAAAAACACAATAAACTAACCTCGCCATCAATGCTTGCAAAGTGCTCTGGGGAATACATCATTTGCAATATATCATCAATACTTCGGATTGACCCACGTAAATCAGGAGGTGCTGCCATGGGAAAGAATAAAAAATATAAATGAAAAAAAGGAATAATCAAGATGAGAGAAAACATTTTTTAAGCATGGAAGACATAGGTAGCTTACTTCTATTCAAA
This sequence comes from Zea mays, assembly GCF_902167145.1. NCBI lineage: Eukaryota > Viridiplantae > Streptophyta > Magnoliopsida > Poales > Poaceae > Zea > Zea mays. The sequence continues at coordinate 218,243,857 of NC_050096.1, read as the reverse complement.
TTTCCCTCTTCCAGATCAATGTCATCACCAGACGATGGGGTTCTCGTAAAATCTAAGCTGTCATCAAGATCTCCACCACTGCAATCCAACTGTATTTCTTCACTATCACCTCCTCCAGGTTGGTCTTCCGGTACATTTGAAGTAGTTCCTGATCCTCCATACAAATTTAAAAAAATGATTGAAAGCACAAAGTGATGTATATGGGTAAAATTGCAACTTGTATGGTGGGTGGTTGCAACAATAATATTATACTGTATGCAATAAAAAATACCTGCTCCAGCTCTAGGGTCAATTGCAACGGGACTCCGTATAATTTCTTCACCATCACCTCCTCTAGATTGGTCCTCCGGTGCAATTGAACTAGTTCCTGCTCCTGCATACAAATTTAAAAAATGATTGTAAACACATATTGATGTGTCTGGGCAAATTGCAACTTGTATGGTGGGTGCTTGCAAACAATAATATTATCCTATATGCAACAAAAAATACCTGCTCCTGCTCTAGGGTCGTTCTTCACCTTCCTCCTGCGCTCTTTGGCAGCTCGCTTCTCAACGATAGCGTCAGCGATAAGCTTCTGAATGCCAGTGTAGCACTCGTGGTGAGCTTTTGCCATAAGGTCGCGGGATATTGTTGAATACTTCACAGCCTTCTGTGCGTACGACTAGGCTTCACTAGTGCTTTCATCAAACGCCTTCAAGATGTTCAGCGCATCTGACTTCCTACTCCTTCCAACTAAATCAGTAATACTCTGACCAAAAGAAGATCTAAAGCTAGGCTACTGGTAAAAGACTGGGGGTTGCATAAAAAGGAAGCATGACCGATGGGATCATGGGATGTGCCAAGCACATCAGCAGATGTCCCAGTAGGTGCTGCTGTTGCTACTGGGACAGATGCTGCTGCTACTGGGTTAGGTGCTGCTGTTGGATTAGGGACTGCTACTGGGGCAGGTGCTGGTACTGGAGCATGTAATATTCCTAGAGCACCAATGGGGACGTCGTAGCACGTGTCAGTGATACTTCTCAACTGAAAGTAAAAAAAACAATGATAAAATGATAAATGAATAACAAATTGCAACTATTGTGGAGTATCATTTGCAACTTACCCTGAGGTGTCCAAACTCAGTGGTCCCAGGAGGAACATCTCCCCTGAGATCCATATTTGCTATAGCATCAATCATCTTGGAGTCCAAGAAAGCACATCGAGGGATTGAAAAAGGACTTGTGTCTAATCCATGTTGCAGGTTGTCGACATAAAGCATCTGCATGTTTTTAACATTAGGTAAAAGACACATGGGTATTTTAGGTTGAATTCATATAATGAAAAAAAGTAAACCAAATTGGCACAGGTGCAATAAGCCAGTTGAAATAGCCTCATACTAAAATTATTGCTACTTTATGAACAACATAAATTACAAAATACATGTGAATGTGTGAACTAAGTTATCATAAAAAATGCCCTCAAATTGCAACTTGTAACATATGACAGTTGTAACAGTAAACATAAAAAATTACTACTTGTGTAATTGGAAGAGTAAGTTGCAAGGGCAAAAATTGAATGTGTGTGTTGAGCTTACAGCTACAAAGATCCCGCATCCACTGATGGGTGCGTTAATGCCTTTCTCCGCAAAATCCTTTCTATAAAGACGAGCAGCTATGCTCAGCCTGTCTACTACAGCTTTGCACCAGTTCTTGTTGCCCATGTTCTGGATGTCCTGAGTGTACTTCACATCATCAATCCTGATGCGAGTGTCAGTATTGGAGAATAGAAGACACTGAAATGCTGCCATGAAAAAGGCTCTCAGGCCCAGCTCCCCATTGAGAGTCCTCTTCTGCAATCTATCAGTGATAACAGATATATTGATGCCAGATATGTGTCTATAAGATTTCCCACAAATTTGCTCCCCCAGCTCGTCCCGCAAGGCACGAGCATCTGCATCAGACATGGGGGCGGATCACTGCCAACGTTTGGTAACTGCAAAACACACCAAACACTGTGTTCGGTGATTTGAATCTCTTTCCCACCACCAATCTCTAATTTCATTGTTTCTGGGTTAAGCTTCCGCATCAGCCAGCTAAGCAACTTTCTCGACAATAAATGTGGCTTGAATCTAAGCAGGCCGCCAAACCCCTTAGCAACCACTTCACTTTTCAATTCATCAGATAGAGAATTCACAAGCTTTATAAACTTCCCAGGTGAGCATCGAATAGCTCGTGTCTTAGTTATACCCTTATTTTCATCTCCACCAACAATACCAACATTGTCATCACCAGACCCATCGCCACCAGGAACAAACTCTGTGTCTTTTTCATCATCACTTTCGGCGTCTTGTATAGGAGGGACTTTCAACCTTAATCTCTTCTTCCTTTCCTTTAATTCATTTTTATCTAATTGCTTTCTCTTGTTTTCAACACGGGGAGAGCGACGGACAGCATGAGCGCCTTGCTGGCCTGATACATTCTGATCTTGATCCATTATAAAAACACTGAAAAATGGGAATGAAAAAAACATGAGGGCACAAACACATGGTACAGATCTCATAACCAAAAATTGCTAATCAACAAACTAAAACACACAGTACAAAAATAGGAACAAAAAATAGTTGCAATACACACTAATGCTGCACACATACATTAGTACTGGGACAGAATTGCAACATGCGACATAAGCCGGTTGCAACAAGACTGCTAAAAAAATTACTACTGGGACAGTTGCAACAGTGAATTTAAACAAATAACTAGTTGTATACGAGCACAGTTATAAAAGACAGTAATGATGTATGTGGTCTGAAAGTAAAAATTATACAGTTGCAACTTATGTCATGGACCAGTTGCAACAAAAGGTACACTGCAGTTACAATAAAAGTGGAAACATCTAAGATTATAACCTAGAACACAAACTGCTTATTCAAAAATGAAATGTATCGGCATTAACCTAGATTATAACCTAGAATACAACAATTAATAATTCCAATCAACGAATAATACTAGTTGCAACACTTGGGGAAAAAATGGGGTTTACCTGTCTATTACCGAAAATAACAAAACAAATCCAAAAAATGGGGACAGAGAAATGGGAGAGAGATCGGATGCGCTTACACGGCGGTCGCGGGCGCAAACTACTCCGGCGCGGGCTACGTCGACGTTCGCGGTCTACGTCTCAGGCGAGCAAACGATTCTGACGGGAGCGGAGGATCCGTTCGCGGAGAAGTGTGGAGGGGGCCGGAGATGGGAACGAGCGGGAGCGTGCGGGAGCGTGCGGGATGGACGAAGACGGGAACGGGAGCGAGCGCACAACGGCTACGGCGAGGGTTATGTCGCCGGGGAAGAGAATGGATTGAGCCGTACGCGGAGGGCCAGGAAAGTGGAAAAGGCGCAGTCGGGCGCGGGTAAGTGAAAAGGCACAATATCGGTTCCGCTGCGTCGGTTCGGCTGTGGATAGGTTGGGTCGGACCATGTGCACATGGGCGCGTAGGTTGCGCCTCGGTGCATTCTCTATATTGAATGCACCCAGGTGTAATATATAATAATAGTATATATATATGTTATTGTTTAAAGTATAAAAATGGAGAGAGAAAAAGTTGTTCATTAAAGTATTAAAATGGATGAGGAGATGAGAGAAAAAACTTTATATATACAGGATCTAGCAACGCTTTCTAACACCGTTTAGATAATGTTGTTGGATACGTAGAGGACAGCTCTGTCCTTTAAAATTTAGGTTTAAGGACCTATTATGGATCCTTGTTGGAGATGACCTTATATTGACTCCAGTAATACCTTGTAAAAGATTTTATATGCTATATACAAATAAGATTCTCTTATCTATACCATTCAACAGTATCCTCTAAACCGTTCTTTAAATATAGAGATTCCTCAGTATATAGAGATTCTCTCATCTCTTTTCTATCTGTTTTAATATTGAAACAACAAACTATACAAAACTTAAATATGTACAAAAATATTTAAGGATATATATATATATATAACGGCGCTGCTAAAATGCACCTGGGTGCATTCTCTATATTGAATGCACCCATGCGTAAGTCCTGTTTCGCGCGCCTCCCCGCCCCCGCCGTCGCCGCGCGCATCCCTATCCCCGCGCCGCCGCCGTCTCCTTCTTCCTCCGATCCTCTAAACCTAGATCCCACCGCCGTCGAGCGCCTCCCTGTCCTCGCGCCGCCGCGCGCCTCCCTGTCCCCGCGCCGCCGCGCGTCTCTCTATCTGCGTGCCTCCCTGTCCCCCGCATTAGGTGGGATTGCAAGCCCGCATTACGTGTGATTGCAACTGTTGTATAATTTTACTCAAATATCTGTTAAAAAATGTAAACAAAATGATTGCAACCGATGGTGTGTTGTAATTGCAACTGCTGGTGTAGTGTGGATGCAACTGCTAAGTTGCTCTTATGTGATTGCAAGTACTGAATAACTCTGAGAAATTTTGTTAAAAAATATGATTGCAACTGCTGGTCTGGTGTAATTGCAACTGCTGGTCTGATGTGATTGCAACTTCTATATAACTATGTCCAAAAATCTGTTAAACAAACAAGATTGCAACTACTGGTCTGGTGTAATTACAACTGTGGGTCTGTTGTGATTGCAACTTCTATATAACTATGTCCAAAAATATGTTAAACAAACAATAATTGCAACTGCTGTCTGGTGTAATTGCAACTTCTGATCTGGTGTGATTGCAACTTCTATATAACTATGTCCAAAAATCTGTTAAACAAACAATGATTGCAACTGCTGTCTGGTGTAATTGCAACTGCTGGTCTGGTGTGATTGCAACTCCTATATAACTATGTCCAAAAATCTGTTAAACAAAACAATGATTGCAACTGCTGTCTGGCATAATTGCAACTGCTGTCTGGCATAATTGCAACTGTAAGTCTGGTGTGATTGCAACTTATGTGAAGAGGTTGAGCCGTTCGCGGAGGAGCCGTTCACGGAGAAAGAGGGGCGGGGGCGGGAAAATGAAAAGGTTCTGTCCGGAGCGTGCGGGAGGGACGAAACCGGCCTGGGTGGGACGGTTGGCTCGGACCTGGCACATAGGTTCGGCCTGGGTGCATTCTCTATATTGAATGCACCCAGGTGTAATATATAAATACAGTATATATATATATATATATATATATATATATATATATATATATATATATATTAGGAGCTCTAGGATTCCAATAGCTAGGCGAAAGCCCTAACCCGATGTTGCCAACCGGTTCAGCCGCACCAGGCTCGAAGCGTATATAAAAGAAGCTTCATATCGCTAGGGTTCAGTTTTAGCGATGCCGACAGTTACACCCCCATCCCAAGAGGCACGTGCGGCAGCGGGATCTTAGGAGCAAGCGCGCGACGGTGGATGTAGGGAACACGCTCGCGACGGTGGATTCGGGGGACACGCTCGCGGCGGCGGATCCCTGTGGCCAGCGCGGCGATGGCCCCTCTGAGGCGCGCACGACGGCGAGATAGGAGCGGCTGCGGCATCAGATCCCGAAGGCACGCACGCGGCGGCAACCCCATGAGGTGTGCACGACGGCGAGGTGGCGGCGACCGTGACGGCGCGGATCCCGGGGGGCACGAGCGCGACAGCGTCTCTCTGAGGTGCGCGCGATAGCGACCCCTTGAGGTGCACACGGCGGTGAGGTGGGAGCGGCTGGGACGGCGAATCTCAAGGCACGTGAGCAACGATGTCACCCCTAAGGCGTGCATGACGGCGAGGTGGGAGCGGCTGGTGCGACGGATCTCGGGATGCACGCGCGTGAGGGTCGACCCCTGAGCGCGTACGACTGCGATGTCGTCCAAGGTGGGAGCGGCGATGTCGGACTTCTCTAAGCGCGAGCGACGACGGCAGCCTCCCTAGGCACGAAATGGTGGCGCATCTCAGATGCGAGGCGGCGGTTCCACAGGGCGGTGGTCCTATTTTTATGCTATTTTATATACAAATTTATGCCAATGTCAATAGATTTTTACGACCTATATTTCAGTTCATGGCTCCGCTTCATCTATTTGTCTGTTTATGATATTTCTATTCATATTTTATGCAAATGATTTATTGATTTTATGTATTATCTCATTTACCTAATCCAGTGTGTATTGGGTTCCTACCATTTATGCCATATGTATAAGATATATTTACGACCCACACATTTATGCAACAAGATAGAAATTTAGAAAAAGGTAACCGCTCTAAAAAATGAGGTCATTTTCCAAGATTCCAAAAATCTCGCTTATGCAAATCCATTTCCTTTTCAACTCACATTCTTGCCATCCTAAATTTGTGCACATGCAGTAGAAAACAAATTTTTTACGCAGTCTACTGTAGTGCATAAATAACTTCACCGTGTAGTATAATTAGTATCAGTATATATCATAAACTGGTTCTAACGAGTCTTGATGCATGAATGTTGGAGAGATCCTATATTTATGGAAGAAATAAAGCATTTAAATCAGATTTTTTTGTTTCCATACATGTTTTTATTATGAAATAGGTCGATGATTTTCACTAAAATTCATACCCATTTATGATGTTTTGGTTCACGTTTTACACTGAAATCCACCTGAGCTCCCACGCACGATCGGCTCCATATCTTCTGTTCCCATATATACGGTAACTTCCAGCTTTGAGGCGCGCTAATCACGGTGGTGTGTGGATCCACCTGAACGAACCAATGAAAGGTTCGTTGCCGCTCTCCTATTATGCAAGTCTAAACCATTAAACATGCTAGCATAAACACGAGTAGGAACCAACTACCCGACTAGCGAACACGACGCCCACCACGTGTGCACCTTCTGCTTACGCAAAATATAACACATGTTTACACATGTATAAACGTGCCCCACTGGCCCGACCTGACCATGTGCGTGACCACTACCCTGGCTAAGGCTTCCCATGCCTATTGAAAGCCCTGAGCTTGCATTACCAAACAGTATATATATATATAGTATTTAGAGCCCTGGGCTCTCTCTAACTAATGGAAGCCCCGACCAGAAACCGACCAGGTGCGCTGACCGGCGCGCACGCTTTTTTGGCCGACTGTAATACCTAGTTACGTCAATTATAACTACGCGTTATGCTCAATCTTGTTACGATTTACACTCTTTTGGTGTACGCACGTCTCGCGGCATCCGGGCCCACGAAAAGATCGTGTCCCCGCAATCTGGGCAGCTTACGTCTATCGGGCCCACGAATCAAGGAACCGAGCTCTCATTTTTTCAGCCCATCTCTCCCGTAACTCTCGCGGCGGCCGAACCCTAGCCAAATCCGCCACCGTATGCTGCTTCTCCTCAGCGCCCGTCGAACCCTAGACTAATCGCCGTCGTGAGCTTCTTGTCCACCGCGCCCGCCGTGAGCATTAAGATTCTCCCCACGTCGTTCCACCGCCGTCGCATTCTCCTTCACCACCGCAGAGACCCGGACTCGCCTTCTCCGCCGCATACACGCTGTGGCCTTGTTCTTCGTCTCCGGGAAGGGACCCGGAATCGCGGAGGCTGTTGTGCCGCCCCTTCGTTCTTCTACTCGGTAGAGACCGAGACCTCGATCTTCTCCACCGCGGCGGCCGAACGCCGAGTCCCCTACGCCGTCGCGAGCTCCGTCCCCAACGTCGAGTCCCCTACGCATTTGACACAGCCGCGCGTCGCCTTGGGTTGTCCCCTGCAGAGGTGTCTCGAATTCAGCTGCCCTCCAGGCCCATCCACACTCCGGTAAGTCATCAACCTTTAACTCTTACAATCTGAATCGTAAATAGATTTCACTTTATTATTTTGCCAATTGCTTGATTTATCAAAAACCAATTCATTATAAACTTATAGTTAAACGGAGACACAAATGTATACTATGCAATCCATCACACGTTTATGCAGTTTACAATACTCTGTTTATGCTGCTTTGTTGACAGAAGTATGATACATACATCAATATATTATGCCATAAACATCTTGCTGTTCAATTTGGGTCAGCTCACACGAAATAACCAAGTTATACATTAATTGGATGTCGCATATGAGCAGATTTTTTTGATCCATTTAGTCTCACACGTTTATGCAATTTACAATATTGTGTTATGCTGCTTTGTTGATAGAATTATGCAATTTACAATTTAGTAGTGATGCTGCATGATATGTTGGGATCTAATGGAATGCATGGTCATGAACTGAACTGAATTGACTTGCGCTTATCTTTTTTTTGATCCTTTACGTATTTTATGTATATGTGTTGTTTCATTTTGCAGGAACATCAAACATGAAGAACGTAGACCGACCTCCTTCTAATCCAAAACGGATTATAATCCAGTCTACTCAAGAGTGCTTCAGCGTTGACATACCCCGTATTCCGGCGGAGACTGTTAGACCCGAAACAAGGCAGGCTGCTGATGAGGATGATGACTTTATGCCATTATCCAAGAAGCGTAACTTGGACGACAGTCCTGGGAAAGTTTTGAAGAAGGTAGTCACAAAGCGGAGGAAAGTAGTGCCCCCCCCCGACAGGTTAGAGATTTATGGTCTATGGCAATATATCATTTTATGCGTGAAATCATGTTGTGTTGATGTTTGAGTTAAACATTGAGTTGCGATTATGCATATGTAAATGTTTACGATATTCATTTTATACTTTTTTTCAGCAGAGGCTTAACGTCAGATGCAACCCCCAAGATGTATTAGTAAGCATCCAGATATTAAATGACAGACAACGCCAAGCAATTGCACGGAGGGGATTTTCCAGTATTCTTGATATGAGACTGGACGCACTCGGCAGCAGATCACATTTAGCTTGGCTGATGGAAAAGCTCGACCACAATGACATGACAATTCGAGCCGGCCCAGGGAAGGAGCTGAAAATTACCAAGGATACGGTGCACCTAATTTTGGGGTTACCGAATGCTGGTGGAGGAACTGCATTGGGCATCGATGAAGCTATTGCTGCCAACAATTTAAGAGCTGAACTTGGTCTATCGAAAGAAGATTTTGGGGTTATAGCTCTTCAAGATCGTCTGAGGAAAGGGTCTGACGATGATTTAAGCATCAGATGCTTTTTCTTGATATTGTTCAATAGGTTGTTGTTCCCTACTGCCAGCTGGGGAATAACCAACCATGAGGTTCTTTTAACCGAGGAGATGGATTGTTTCCACCAGATGGACTGGTGCCAGCTTATTTTCAATGATTTATGCCAAGCTGCCAAGAAGTGGCATACTAGGAGCGTTACGAACGTTTCTACAACCATCTATGGATGTTCCATCGTTATTCTTGTAAGCCTATCCTTTTTTGTCTGTTATATGTACCCATAATCTTGTATGCAAAATCCATATACACGTAGATTATGCTTTTGTTATGTCTCATAATGACTCATGTTATGATTTTTGCAGTTGTATTATTTGGATCATCTTCATGACTCAACGGCACCCCAGAACAAACGTGGAACACCACGAATCAAATACTTTGATAGGAATATTATTCAAGCCCTGACAAGAGCTGACAAGGGCAAGATACGCAAAGGAGAAGAAACATTTGGACATTGTTCGGTATTTTTTTATGTGTCAATCATTTTTTTACATGCATATGATAATGTTCACATACCTTTATGCCCGTTTGTAAGCATATTTGTGATGCTTTTTTGCATTTTCCATTAAACATATGAATCTCATTTATCAATTTAATATGTTTGTATAAGTTTTACTCCATCTTTCACGCCTTTTTTTAGTTCCGAAGCTCCTCAGAGACCTGCTACATAGTTGTACCACCCGTTGAAGCACAATTCAAGGCATGATTCTATTTATATATTTTTTGTCATAGAATTTCAACATAATATTCAGTGATATGCTATATATTTACTTAATAATTTTCAATTTACAACAGCATAAGACCAGGACCAACACTTTTGATGTACCTCGTCCTGACCCATCTGGACAGCACTCAATTCACATCGAACTCCCGCTCATCAGGGATTTGATATCAAGCAAGCTGAATCAGCTTCCATCCCGCCACTGCCTGGGTTTCATAGAGAAGCTGTCACATTTTGATATGGAGGTTGGTAAGGCGTGTTCAGTTATTAAACAGACTCTTCAGCAGATTGTTGAGAAACAATACAATCTATCTGATGTTTTTGGCAAGTTAATTGATGAGGTCCTCCGTGCTGAGGCGGGGGACAACGAAGATGGTTATGATGTGCAGAAAACAACTTCAAAATCAGATGATATTCTTCCCCAAACAGCTGGTTAGTCAGTTTAATGTCTTTACGTCAATATAAAAAAGTTATGCAATCATTTGTCGATATCGTTTTGATGCCATTATTTTAAACAATGTTTTTTTGTTTACATGACACGTACAGAAGGATGTACGTGTCCGGCCCCCCCAACTGTACTCGATATGTCTACTCCAGTTTCTCAGCAGGATACGCAGTTTACAGACACACAGGTACATGAATTACTGTTAAGGCAACAGCATATTCGTGTACTATTAGAAAGTTGCCCCGATGAAGCTGATATTGATCCACTGGTTCATACAAATATAACGAAACAGAACAAAACACCTACAACCACAGTGGTAATGTTTTTCTTATTAATTGTATTTTTTCATTCTAGGGTTGTATTCATCGTTTTCTTTAAATAGCATATAACCATTACAATTTTTTCAGGGTAAACATGGTGACGGTGGAAAGAACATGCCGACCAATACAAATATCACTCCTAAAGCAACACCACATATGGATCCTGACGCGCCAATATTTGATGCGACTCCGCAAATCAAGGTATGAGTAAACCCCCTCGTGGTTTTTCTATATTATTATTAGCAGTTTACTAAATTTGTAATCCATTTATACCATGATTGTTAGTCTACTGGCGGCGTACAACAAGCGGCAGAAACAGACTTGCCCGACAGTGGTCCATGCTTTGATCAGACTCCATCTGAACATGTCAGGTCAGTAATTTACATTTTCTTTGTAGTTGTCAAAACTGTTCACAGATTTTGTACAGTCATGCTTCACAGTTTAAATAGGTTATGCATTCATACAAATAAGTGTTATGCATATTTGCACATACATGTATGCTAAGTAGATGTGCATTTAGTTTTTACATAACTGTTAGCTGCCTATGATAAATTACACATACATTTATGCAGTTTGCAAGAATATTTCTGTCTCTTGATTTGTATTAGTAATGTCAGCTCATTAATTTTATGCTAGTTTATGACACTTGATTCAACATACGTTTATTCCACTTTATGTCAGCTTAGTAATTTTCATTTTCTTTATAGTTGTCAAAATTGTTCACAGATTTTTATGTATATTTTCATATATATATTTAGGTTTCTGTTGAAACTGATCCAGCTACAAACACTCCACAGGTTGGTCAGGCTTCTCTTGATTCGGAGATGCAAACTGTGCTAGCTCTACGCGAATATTTGTGTGGTCTGCAATCTGACACCGGCAGGTATGAAGTACATACTAAATCAAAATCTGTTTATATGCTGGTAGTTTTACGCGACCTCTCTAATTGATATAAAAAATTCCCTAGGACCATAATAGATTATGGTGAATATTCAGCGACATGTTCTGATATATATGAATATTTTGCCGATGGGAAGTGTCTCGACAATGTATTCATGCAGTGTTTCATCCAATGTGTTATTGATGATGCAAAAAAATCAGCAGACTTCCATGAGTTCGAACAGTTTGATTCTTGATGTTAATGTTGGGGTAAATTATCGTAACTTACATACACCATATTCATATACAAATTAGATGAACCCAAGTACACTCACTCCATTTATATCGTTTATTGCAGTCACTACTCAACTTTGAGGAACATGAACGACACAGTCGCAACCCTCAACCTTTTGATGAATCTGTACTACACACACTTCTAGACAATTCATTGCCTGAGACAGATGAATTAGACCAATGCAAAGCGGTAACAATCGTATTTCATAATCCAAACATAATTTCTTTTAAATGGAACATATCACATTGTTATGCTTTTCTAATTTACACTGTTCATTTTATGCTTTTTTTACATGGTCAGATCATGGTCCCCATGGTAAGCAGGGGGGCATTAGACATTGTATGTTGTCAACAAGGTCAAGAAGTGCATTCATATTTTAGATTCCAACCCATATGGGCCAACACTTGGTGGAACTACATGGAAGGACTATCATTTTGCACATTTGGGCTCAGGTGGCAGAAAGTTACCATGGGCTAAGGTTATTATGAGTAGATTAAACAAAACAATACAACATGTACGACCCAGGACATGCTTTCCCAAGTTTGGTAACTTCACAATTGACTTGTGCCCAAATTGTCCTAACATGGCAGCAGGATCCAATGACTGTGGGTTTTATGTTATGGGTTACATTCTATTTTATCAATGCGACGAAGGATCTTTGCGGTCAGACATAGAAGCAGTACGCACAAATTTACCAGTTAATTCTATAGTTGGCACAAGGCAACATATGGAACAGAGGTATAACTAACTCGATGATTTTGTATTTCAGGGCAACACTAGTGAGATACGGTCTCTTGCGCTGCATTATATCACATTCCACCTGAAGAACAAAGCATTATCGCTGCTCGAAGACATCCAAAGATTCAAGGTCTAAAGGATTTAGTTTAGTTTGGACATGTAATAAATTTTGTATACAATGGTTCCCTAAACTTCAGATCAGTCATGTGTGTATAATATGGGCAAAGACCGTAGACGTTTCTTAGTTTATGTCAATGACAACTTTGGGGATCAGCTAACCTCTAAACTGGAATATTGTACCAAATGTGTTTGATAGTAATGTGTGTTTCTTGCATTTGATTCGGCCACATTCCTGTACAATATTGTTCTGTCAATAACCTCGAAGTATGCATGTTTTGTCCAAAGTTTACGATATAATTATTGTGGATCTTATGCATGTTTGCCCATACACTTATGATACAATAGTCATCATTCTATGCCAATACATTATTCTAGTTTTGTCTCAAGTGTATGATACAATTATCAGCGTTATATACTGGAAACAGGCTCATTTTTTGTACAGTCATGGTTCATAGGCTAACCATCTTATGCATTACACAACGCAGTGTTATGCATTTTTTCACATACATGTATGCTAAGTCTATGTACACTCAGTTTGCTGCATACCTGTTAATAGCTTATGACAAATTACACATACGTTTATGCCAGTTTGCAAGTATATTTATGATACTTTCTGGAATTTGTCAAATAAACACAGGAATCACATTTACATAAGGAAATATTTGTATCTTATGGTCTTCTACTCTCTACCAGATGAATCATCATCTCCGACATCCACCGTTCGTTTTTTCGACGTTGATGTCTCATTCCATTGGGGGGCTGCAGCTATGATTTTGTTCCTTGAACCAGGAGGCCGTCCTCGCTTACGTCCAGATAGGTTAGCCAATCGAACCATATTATCCTCGACAGTTAAACACGTACGGCTGTTGTGACTATCAGCTATGCCACATTTCTGGCATTTCCTGCTCATCTTCTTAGCTCTTTTCGCACCCAATTTTAAAACTTGTTGCTCACTACTTTTGATTGTTCTTCCCTTAGGCTTGGCCTTATCTGGTCTTGCTAAGTTTACACCTTCCATATGAAATTCCAATTTCTACACAACAAAGATATTAAGTCAGTTTTTATATTCACGTATGTCATCATATATTGTAGCAATGTTATTACCTTTCTAGCTTCCACATCCGTAGAACTACTATCAACCAGCCGAATGTCAGTGTTATGTTCCAATGTTAATATCGGCATATTACATTGACCATCCTTAGTATTGCATTCATTTGTATTAGACCCCATTAAAATTTCCTGTGAAATAAAGCAAAGTCCAGTGAAGACACAAATGTTATAGAGCAGCATATGTAATACATTATAAAGATTTGTTCCATACCTCGTTCCCATCATCTAATTTGCGTAAGTTGTCTATAGCCATTTCGTCTGTTTCATACGCTTCGACCTATATCATCATTACAAACATGGATCATTATCAACAAGTAATTATGCAAAATTCATAACATCACGAGGTGTGTACCTGGATGTCATCGCAAACATTTGTGCCACAACTCTCACCAGTACCTATATCAGGCTCCACACGCATCAATAACCCTAATAATTCGTCCATCATCTCTAGGGCTTTATCATTCCCAGCTTTAGACAGACTCGCATGGTGTACTACTTTCATTACTTTTTTAAGCAACATCTTCTGTCTATATGATCTAGTTTCTCCATCTTTTCCTTTCAAATTCCTATCGTCTCTTGAAAAAGCCACATCTTGATGCGCGGAGTATGTGTATCGTTGCAAAATATACTCACTCGGGATCCTTTCAATTTGTAGATGCATGAAAGCGCGTACAAGATGAACACAAAATATACCTATAATTGATTAAACATACATTATGTCATATATTAATCGCAAACAGCTATGTATTCGTAATAATTTAGAATTTTATATAGAAAAAATCGTTTAGTATAACATACATGTATGCTCCTAATGCTTGCACTCACATGAATACTTTCCGGCATCCACATCAGCCCTTATTTTGAATTGGTGTTGACCCCAAACAATTTTATTCTTGTAGTATGTTTCACCACCCAATCATGTTCATCACCCTCTGTATCACGGTCTATTCGGTATGCAGTTGCATATTTTACTGTCTCCTGGAACCTTGTCATCACAGCTCTAGTGTATGCCCTTGCAACTCTTATTTCAAACATATACAATGTAGTTGTATCCTTTTGACCCTGCAAATTACATAATATAGTATTAATACCGTTTTTTTTAATAGCATAAAACATATGTTTATTATTTTTTTTCACTTACCATGCATCCTAGTGCCTCTTTGGCCTCTTTCATCTTCCTACTATGCAGAAGCTTCATCATTTGCTTTGCAAATTGATGAAGCGGTGTGTTTGCATCCACGTGGGCACTCTTTACCAACTTGTTCATGCTCTCGCTTCGTTGTGTAGAGACCATAAGACCACAATAGTCTCCTTTGAAAAATGCAGGTACCCAATCTTTGCGTATTTCATATAATCTAGCAAGGGTGTTGTTCTCGTGTAGCTGGAAATCATCTAGCATCATTTGCCAGGCAGCCTCGAACTCCATTTCATTCAATGGATGATGTATTATAGATTGGAACCTTGTTTTGAAATTCATCTCCTCAAATCTTGCATATAATTCATTCAAGTGGGGCATATACCTGTTTTGCACATGCTGAAAGGGAATTAGGCTTACACCTAGTTCCTAAATAATTTTGTTGGTTGAATTGCCCAACACAAATAATTGGACTAACTAGTTTGCTCTAGTGTATAAGTTATACAGGTGTAAAAGGTTCACACTTAGCCAATAAAAAGATCAAGTATTGGATTCAACAAAGGAGCAAAGGGACAACCGAAGGCACCTCTGGTCTGGGGCACCGGACTGTCCGGTGCACCACCGAACAGTGTCCGGTGCACCAGAGGACTCCAACTTAAACTCGTCGCCTTCGGGAATTTCCAGAGGCACTCCGCTATAATTCACCGGACTGTCCGGTGCTCCAAGGAAGAGCGGTCTCAGGAACTCGCCAGCTTTGGGAATCCAGAGCGGCCGCTCCGCTATAATTCACCGGACATGTCCGGTGTACACCGGACTGTCCGGTGTAACTCCGGAGCAACGGCTACTTCGCGCCAACGGTCACCTGCAGGCGCATTCAATGCGCGTCAGAAGCGCGCAAAAGTCAGGCACGCCCATGCTGGCGCACCGGACACTCTACAGTACATGTCCGGTGCGTCACCGGACATCCAGGCGGGCCCAGAAGACAGAGCTCCAACGGTCGAATCCCAACGGCTTTGGTGACGTGGCTGGCGCACCGGACATGTCCGGTGTACACCGGACTGTCCGGTGCACCATACGACAGACAGCTCCACCAAACGGCTAGTTTGGTGGTTGGGGCTATAAATACCCCCAACCACCCACCATTCATTGCATCCAAGTTTTCCAGCTTCCAACCACTATACAAGAGCTAGCATTCATTGCAAAGCACACCAAAAGAGATCAAATCCTCTCCCAACTCCACACAAAGCTTTAGTGACTAGAGAGAGTGATTTGTAGTGTTCATTTGAGTTCTTGCGCTTGGATCGCTTCTTTTCTTTGGCATTCTTTCTTGTGATCAAACACTCACTTGTAATTGAGGCAAGAGACACCAATTGTGTGGTGGTCCTTGCGGGAAGTTTGATTCCTAAGTGATTTGAGAAGAGAAGCTCACTCGGTCCGAGGGATCGTTTGAGAGAGGGAAAGGGTTGAAAGAGACCCGGTCTTTGTGACCACCTCAACGGGGAGTAGGTTTGAGGGAACCGAACCTCGGTAAAACAAATCCTTGTGTCACACACCTTATTTGCTTGAGATTTGTTTTGCACCCTCTCTTGCGAACTCGGTTTTATTTCTAACGCTAACCCGGCTTGTAGTTGTGTTTATATTTGTAAATTTCAGTTTCGCCCTATTCACCCCCCCCCCCTCTAGGCGACTATCACATGCCAATTGTGTTTGGGAATACTCTGCCTAGTGCGATTGGCATAGCAGGGTCTTGATCTGAAATAAATAAATTTACATAACATCATGCAAGCCAATATGATATCATATAGTACGTGCCATAATAATTACGAGCCATTTATTACAACATACGTGTCAACATCACTCGTGGTCCGTCACATCTCATGCATGTTTTGAACGTATTGAAGACCCACTCGAATGTATCAACTGTCTCGTCTCCTAGTAAAGCAAACCCAAATATTATGCATTGTAGGTGGTGGTTCGAGCCAACAAACATGCCTAATGGCTTATCGTACATATTAGTCTTATGTGTAGTATCAAATGTAACTGCATCACCAAAATCAATGTACTCGGCTTGCTGGCTAGCATGGGACCAAAATATGCTTAAAATTTTCCCTTCTTTGTCCAGTTGAAAGTCTGAAAAAAATTGTGGGTTATCTTTCTTGCATAATGAAAAAAAAGATAACAGCTTTGACACATCATTTGCATTTCTTTCCCTTTGCCATGCTTTTTTCCTGTCAAAAAATGTAATGATTATGCACTATATCTAACTCAACACATTACGATTGTTTCTGTAATATAAAATACAATTATTGTCAATGCATAATACACTTACAGGTTACTCATGTCCTGCACGGTTATTGGAACGTTTTCTAGGCCACCATGCATTTCTGTAACAAAATCCATAATGCAATGTTGTGGAATCCTGCTTTCTTGCATCGCACTAAGGAACTCCATATATTCACGATCATGTGTTTTGTTGCATTGCAATTGCCCTTTTTCTGTATCTTTCTTCAAAAATTCATGATTATGCTCATAGTTTACCAGATCAATCCGAACGGAAATAACATTCTCTTTAGCATCATCGTAGATTTTTTTAAGTTTCATCCCATCCTTGCACTGTGTTCGTTTCGAACATGTGTTACGTATCCTTGGATTTCCAGCTACCCTTTCAGCATTCTTTCCTTCCATTGAACAGTTCAACCATTTATAATTCTTCCGCTCCCTATATTTCTTCAACGGAAATCCAACCTCGTATGCATATTGACTATAAAAATTATACACCTCGTCCACGTTACTAAATGTCATACCAACTTTAGGTATCAATCTTATATCAATATTGTCCGGCTGCGCACAGAAATTTAACATTTACTATTCAATAGCGTCTAAATTAAACATGGTATATGTACAACATTACAAAGAAGTATGTAAGAGAATAAGAGTATCATATTAGGGAGAACTTACATGGCTTTGAAGAATATGAGGTGTGTCCTGTTCATGCGGCCCAATATGTCTCATGGGGATGTGCTTCTCTGCGTCGACCACATCTGCCGTTTTTGTTTGCTCATCGATATGTCTAGGTGCCCTCAATGCTGCCGGGGGAGTAACGGAGACACCCTCTGTGTATGGGGCGATCGCAGACGCTACAGGATTCATGTCCATTGAAACAGACGTATCTGCTGGCATATTTACAGATGCTACAGGTGGCATGTCGTCGCCAACTCCGGTGCTCGACATTTTCTCGCCGCCGGCCGTACCTCTAACTTCCGCCGCCGCTAAACACCGCCAATACCTGAGATAAAGACGGTGGACGAGCGAACGTGGACGAGCTTACCTTGTATTTGTTTCCTCCCGTAACTGCGCCTTTATTTACGCGCACGTCTTTCCTTATCTCAAACCGGTGGGAGATTTTTAAATGTTGCATGGTTTATGCTATCATGTCTCACAGTGTTATGCAATCGTAAACCGGCATGCACATGCAAATATTCGTTTCGTGATTCGTGGCAGAAACTTCTCCATTTATGCATGAGTTATGCACATTTTCACATACCTTTATGCGTGCGTATATCGGTTGCAGCGTCTCAGCCGGGATACGTTGCTATCTTATGCATGGCTGACGCAAGCTAGCGTCCATTGGGCCGAACGCGACCCGATCGGGCTTCGTCCACTAACGGAAGCCCAGGGCTTCCATTACCTCTTCCCTATATATATATATATATATATATATATATATATATATATATATATATATATATATACTGTATTTATATATTACACCTGGGTGCATTCAATATAGAGAATGCACCCAGGCCAAACCTATGTGCCAGGTCCGAGCCAACCGTCCCACCCAGGCCGGTTTCGTCCCTCCCACACGCTCCGGACAGAACCTTTTCATTTTCCCGCCCCCGCCCCTCTTTCTCCGTGAACGGCTCCTCCGCGAACGGCTCAACCTCTTCACATAAGTTGCAATCACACCAGACTTACAGTTGCAATTATGCCAGACAGTAGTTGCAATCATTGTTTTGTTTAACAGATTTTTGGACATAGTTATATAGAAGTTGCAATCACACCAGACCAGCAGTTGCAATTACACCAGACACAGTTGCAATCATTGTTTTGTTTAACAGATTTTTGGACATAGTTATATAGGAGTTGCAATCACACCAGACCAGCAGTTGCAATTACACCAGACAGCAGTTGCAATCATTGTTTGTTTAACAGATTTTTGGACATAGTTATATAGAAGTTGCAATCACACCAGATCAGAAGTTGCAATTACACCAGACAGCAGTTGCAATTATTGTTTGTTTAACATATTTTTGGACATAGTTATATAGAAGTTGCAATCACAACAGACCCACAGTTGTAATTACACCAGACCAGTAGTTGCAATCTTGTTTGTTTACCAGATTTTTGGACATAGTTATATAGAAGTTGCAATCACACCAGACCAGCAGTTGCAATTACACCAGACCAGCAGTTGCAATCATATTTTTTAACAAAATTTCTCAGAGTTATTCAGTACTTGCAATCACATAAGAGCAACTCAGCAGTTGCATCCACACTACACCAGCAGTTGCAATTACAACACACCATCAGTTGCAATCATTTTGTTTACATTTTTAACAGATTTTTGAGTAAAATTATACAACAGTTGCAATCACACATAATGCGGGCTTGCAATCCCACCTAATGCGGGGGACAGGGAGGCACGCAGACAGAGAGGCGCGCGGCGGCGCGGGGACAGGGAGGCGCGCGGCGGCGCGAGGACAGGGAGGCGCTCGACGGCGGTGGGATCTAGGTTTAGAGGATCGGAGGAAGAAGGAGGAGACGGCGGCGGCGCGGGGATAGGGATGCGCGCGGCGGCGGCGGGGGCAGGGAGGCGCGCGAAACAGGACTTACGCCTGGGTGCATTCAATATAGAGAATGCACCCAGGTGCATTTTAGCAGCGCCGTATATATATATATATATATATATATATATATATATATATATATATATATATATATATATATATATATATATATATATATAAGAGAGAGAGGGGTCAGAGCGGACACTTCTCGAGAAGAATGAGATATAGTGAAAATAAGTCTTTTAAAAAAGACTATAAAATTAAGATATAGAAAACACTTCTGCGGAGTCTTAAAACACGTTTAGTAGAGATCCAAATTCTCATTTAAATATTTTAGATTTCAGTTTTCTTAAAAACATTCTAGAAGATGGATCGAAATCCCTTAAAAAACAGTTTATCCAAAAACTATATTTTAATTCATATGAATATTTCTTAGAAATATATAAATAACAATACGTTTAGAAAATCTAATTTGTATTGAAGAATAAGTTAAATATAATCTATTTTTGAATTATTGCGCTAAAATATTATATTAAAAATAAAAGTAGAAGCACATGCAGAAGGAAAATATGATATAGCAGAAACAGTATGAAACTAGCATTTACCGATTCAAGACTGAAGGCAAAGGGCGAGCTTTCTTGATAATATGGTTGTGCAAACATATTAAACATATTAAGGGTATATTTGAATTAGCTGTAAATTTCTGAAAATCTGATTTTATCTGTGAGATATGAGAAAGCTATCGTAAGCTAAGCTGACGATTGTGAAAAAACCAAAATATTTTTAGTTAAAATAATTGTTAACCGTGGATTCTATAAAAAAACATGATATCTTGGTAACTTGGATGACAAGAATCTTTAAAGTGTAAGATAGGTAACTGAAGGATTCTATAGATTTCTATTCTGTCGTTTTACCTATTTGGTTGAGATTTTTTTTGCAGCGAATCTGATTCAGAAAGATAGTAGGGATTACATGCAGTAAAAGGGTATATTAGGTTTAAAATCTACGAATTAATAGATTTTGCATATCGTGACTATTCGGACGATTATATGTTTATGTTAATTTTGAACGATTTTTATAAAAACGGACTGGAAAGATGTTCGTTTAATAGTCTGCATCAACTTCAAGCCGTTAGAATCTACATTTAGGGCTATTTCGAAAACCCCATTTTCTCAAACGATTTATATTTTTTAAAGAAAAATTAGTTTATTTCTGTTGGAAAAATAGAAATTCATTGAAAGAAATAAAGTTTCCAAGCTACCACTTAAGTTCAAACAAACACGCACGAAAGATGTTCGTGTTTGGTGGCGTTTCTAGGTGATTCGTTGGAAATCTGAACCATCTTTGGTATCTCCATGCTGCTTCGATAAAGTAGTTGTTTAGCTCTATCTTCTATAGTTGGAGAAACATTTGGTGCCCCATTATTTTATTTATTATTTTTTATATTTTCTTCCTTTATTGTTTTTTTACCTATTTAACTTTTTCTCTATTATCTTCACCGCACACGTGCCCTATCTCCATCTCTTCTCCCGACGACGCCCTCAGGCTTTTGCCTGCGCAGCTATGCTTGGACCTGGCGTCGACGAACGACGCTGGCTTGGGCTCGTTTCGGGCCCGTCTTCTCCACAGCACAGGCCATTGTGCTCCAGCGCCGGCGCCGACGCCGGCGCCGCACTCTGCCTCCTTACCGAGGGACGGCCCGACTTTGCCGTAGCGCGAGCCTTTAGGCTATCCGCAACCGTTACCCCTAAATTTTTCCCCCTATATCACTTTTTCCCCCTATTTTCTCCCCTATTTTTTCATCTCCCGCAGCGGTTCCCCCTAAATACTCCCCCTATACCCCACTACCACTATAAAATATCATTTTCTATACCAACTATCAATTTTTTATCTACTAACAATTACTCGTGGACCCACAGCACAGTGTTTAGGGTGATGAACAGTGACACGCTAAATCTGGGGGGAGAGAGAAGGGTACCGACACGTAGGGAGCGTTGTAGGGGGCACCGCTGCGGCTATAGGGTGCCCCCTACGCGCCGCATGCAAAGGGAGGGGGCTGCGTAGGGGGTTGCGCTGCGGTTAGTCTTATGCTCCGAATCTCTGACACCGCACTCCGGCGTCGTATCGACGGACGGAGTCGGCTGCCACGTAAGGGCATGTTTGGTTTAAAGGGGTTTAAGGAAGATTGGAGGGGATTAAATCCCCTTCTATTTAAATTTGTATAGAAGGAGATTGAATCAATTTCAATCCCTCTCAATCCACCCATAACGGAACAAGTCCTAAAGGGATGAAAAAAAAAGCTCACGTTAGCCTTCGCCTCCCTCCGTGCGTGCACACCTGGGAGGATCGAAGATCAAGCGAGGTGAAACCATAGTTTTCAGCTTCACGTTCCACCCAGCCCTTTTCTCAGCACACGATTCACGGGGCTTCACTAGAGATGGCCCGATGGATATTTTATTAGATTATTTGTTATACCCATTGGATATGATGGGCATTAATATGTTCTCTCATGTCTCATATTCGCTATCCGATAAAAAACCCACTAATATTTGACATGAGTCCGGATTAAGGATGCCCTAAAGCTACAACAAATTACACGTCTTATATATATTTAAATATTAAGTATTGTGTATTGAACAATTAGATAGTCATCCTAATGTTTTTTATTGTCGTTGAGAACTGTCTTTTGCTCTAAAAGTTTTGTACTATAAATACTATATTTTGTGTGTTTTGATGGCATGATGTTGCCATTTAATATTGAATGTTGTTGAACTTGTGATAAAATTATGTTGGATTCGATGAATTTATCATGATGACACAAAGATAATATGATATTTTAGCATCTTTCAATTTTGATGACGTATGAGGTTTCAAATTTTATATTTTGGAACTTATTTTTGAGATTCAAAAGATCATGTCTACTGTAATGTTAGTGGGTATGGGTACCCGATGGGTACCCCGCTACCCGTGATGGGTATATGTATGACGTAATTTTATACTCATGATGGGTAGTGGATATAAGTATGAGACAATTTTTCTCTAGTGGGTATGAACATGACTTTGTACGCCCATTGGATACCTTACCCACCGACATCCCTAGACTTCATAGGGCCCAAAACTCCGGACATGTTTGGCTCGTGAGACGTCGGCAAGACGGAGCGCTACTATACTCCTCGTGTCCTTCTTGAGTGTCTCATTCCTAAAGTCACATTTTTAAAAAAATGTCGTTATAGCTCTTCTCTACTCCTAGAAAACACATGTAGTCTCACGGTTTTCACCGTACCAAGCACACACACAGTATTGACGAATTCTACGCAATTGTTGCCCAACGTGGGTGGTTGTTGCTTGTGGCTCTGACCTCCACACTATGCAGATTAAAACAGAGTTAGACGTTGTTGAGCACTAGATTTAGCACCTGAATGGTCGGATGATCCACGGGATAGCCCGGACGATATGTGATTAGATTAATTCAGACTAGAATCCTTAATCCGTATGTGGTTATCCTAACAAACTCGCAGTAAACTATTAGATCTCGTCTAGGAACGGGTCCAGACCCCCTATATATGAAGGGTATGGCCTATTGAGAATACACAACAATCAATCTATCAACCCAAATATACCTTATGCACAAAGAGTATGAGAACTTTAGCCTTAGTTATAGTTTCCCAACCCCAATCTTCACCTCTCATTGACTTGACATCGTCTAGAGGCAACATGGGTGGCCTGCCGACCACAAGACAACCCTAGTATCTTTACTCCCCGATGAGATCCCTCTGTTGGGAGCCGAGATCCAGGTTTTACAGGAGATGCACGAAGCCCTCTATGCCCTCACCGATGGTTCGCCTCCTCCACACAAACATTTTGTGCGCCCGCAGAAAAGGGAGAAGTTCCCTACGTATAGTCATGGACGGTCGGGGGACCTACCACGGATGGTCCGCGCTCCCGCAGAGAGATCCCAAGCTCCCGCTCCCTGTGAGAGGAATCTAGGGTTGGTTGTTTGGCCCAAAAAAGTGCCAACAGACTTTTGAGCGACTCCGCTGGAGACAAGCGTGCCTTGATCTACTAAAATCGGCTTCCAATGGATGGTTGCAAGGATCACATCGAGGTCTCCACCAGCAACATTATCAAGCTGACCTAGAAGAGTTGTCACCTTGCGTTGAGGAGCCGAAGGTATGCTTGCAAACTCATTTAATGTAAGGAGAGAAGGAATAAAAATGCTAAGGCAAAGAAGATGAGTTCCGTAACCGATTATGTGATGTTGTTTCATCCTGCATTATCTCATTTACATTTCCTTATGAAGACCTTCATCCTTCACATTAGCACTTCGAAGAAGTGATAAGTCGAGGACGAATATCTACATATTTAACTCGTGTTGCCTTTATTATCGATGCCTTAGGGGGATTGAAATCAAATACTCAACATTGGCACCCACCTCCAGTGATTCCACGACCACATCAACATACACCATGCCACCGAAGAAAACAACGACAACTGGCTCTATCTTTGCACCCCTTGATCCTAATCAAGGGAACGAAGCACTCATCAAAGAAGAAAGAAATCAGAAGAAGAAGGCCACCAACCCAGCACCTCAAGAATAGGAGCTTGATGAGGAGATCAACAACCACTAATTCATCCATCAGCAAGTCTCAAAGCACAAGGAGAAAATGCTTCGTCTTTCTGAGCTTCGGAGCAAGATTGACGAAGCAACCTAAGAGATGCACAACATCAAAGCGCACAAAAACATGTACAACTACAAGAACCAAGACAATGATGGTCGCAATCATGACAACCTTCATCATGAAGAATTCAACATTCAAGATTTCCGCTATGACGAAGTTTCTTCGCTGACACCAGAATTACAGGCCACACCATGGCCACCACTGTACAAGCCTCCTACATTGCCTATGTATGATGGCCTGACCGACCCAAAGCAGTTACTCATGAGTTATGAGGCTACCATGTCCTCGTATGGTGGTAACTGAGCAGTCATGGCAAAGTCCTTCGTCATGGCGGTCTGAAGTGCGACCTAGACTTAGTATTCATCGCTTCGGCTAAGAACTGTCAATTCATGGACGAAGTTCAAGGAAATGCTTCTCACCAGCTTCTAGGGTTTTCAATCGAAGCCCATGGCCGCACAAGCTCTGTTTTAGTGTACCCAGGATCCAGATGAGTCCCTTTAGTTGTTTGTCCGAAGGTTTCTCAGGCTTTGGGCTCGAGCTCCGGTAGTCCAAGATGACATCGTCATCGAGGCCATGGTCAAGGGGTTCTGACCAAGAACAGCTACTCAGTATTTTGCAAGGAAGCCTCCTCGCTCCCTTGAAAAATTGCTGCAAAAAATGGACGAGTACATAAGGGTTGGCAATGATTTCTGCCAAAGAAGGGAGGAATTCCACAGACACACCGAAGTTGCCAGGGGTTTCAGAGGAATGTTTCATCCAAGGCATGTCCGAAGTATCCACAACTGGGTGCAGAGTGAGGATAAGATGGCCCAGTCTCAATGTTAGTCGGGCCAGCAATAGGCAAGTTCTCAACAACAACATTCGCACAACATGTTTCGTCCACCTCCTCCAAGAGAAGGAAGGGGAGGCTGAAGCTTTGGTGGTAGATTCAATGCACCCCTGAGGAAACAATTCTACTTGTTTTGCGGCAAGGATAAAGGCCACACCACAAGAACATGTCATCATACCATTAACAAGAAGGAGCTTGCTTCATCAGTCATGCAACCCTCACAGTCAAAAGACATGTTGAATACATACTCATATTGTTGATCTTACATCCCATAGTATATCCAGCCTCAGTCGCAGGAGCCAATGCTAAGTTTGCCTTCGACCTCAAATGCCTCAAGTAACCCAGCAATGAGTGTGTGCTCACCATTTGATTCCTTTGTCCCAGGTCCACCTCCTTATGACCAAGTGCTTGCTGGTCAACCCAAGTTCCCAAGGCAAGACTTGCAGCAAAGGGATAGAAAGGAGGGATCTGAAACCCGTATGTCAACAGTATGGTCACAGAGACGAAACATATATATTGAAAACCCCAACAGGCTGAGTAAGTAAGCCCAAAGCTCTCAAGAAGTCATTACAATCAATGTAATAATGATTTGGCACCTTCGAGTGCAATGACCAAAATGTTACAGTTGAATCTTCAGGTAAGAAATGTTGAAAAAGCTCCGAAGTCATTCCCAAGGGAATCCAGATCTATGTTTCATTTCACCTAAGTAATGGTGAAAAAAGCTCCGAAGTCGTTCCTAAGCGAATGCAGAGCTACGTCTCATTTCATCTAAGTAATGGTGATAAAGCTCTGAAGTCGTTCGAAATGGACTGTAGAGCTACAACGGAGAAAAATCTCCAAAGTAGTTCCTAAGGGAATACTGAGCTATGATTTATTTCACCTAAGAGATAGCATAAAAACTCCAAAGATGTTCCTAAGGGAATACAGAGCTATGATTTCCTTTGTAATGTGTGAAAAGAAGGGAATGTGTTTTTCGCCTTCGGCTCAAAAACACATATTGAATATAATTTCACACATCACAAAAGAAAGCAAAGAAGAAAAAATAGAAGAGGTACGAATTTATTATATATCATTTGAAAAAGTCTCGATATCATTTAGAAACTTCGCACCACCAAAAATATTACAACAAACAACCACTGGTTCTCACATCATTCAATCAATTCCCTGTGTTGCCTTGCATTACTTCGTCATAAATTTGTTCGCAAATCTTGAGGACAACATCATCAGCAGCTTTCTTCACAGCCCTAGCAGAGATTGCTTCGTCTTTGATGGTAGCATATTTGCTTCGGCTTTAGTGTGTTTCACTTCAATTATTACCTATGAAGTGGAGATTTTTCAGCAAGGGTTAGTAAAACATTGGTAAAACATGAGTAGACTAAAATTTACACAAAAGCGAAAAGTCAAATACCTTCGCCTTTTTTGCTTTGAAGCTTCTTCCTAATATCTACAACTCTTTCAACTGCTTGTCGTGCCTGTAGAGATTTTTGGAAACTTAGAAGTTAGTATGTACATACCACACCAAGGTAAAGACGAAGGTAACAACGTACAAACCTTCTCCCTATTCTTTATAGATTCTTCGATGCTTATTTCTTTTCTACCCCTCTTCCAAATTTTAGATAAGAATTTTTTCAGTGCAAACCTTCACATGATTGCATTCGGCTTTTAGCAAAACTGAAGCCGTGCTTCAGGCGCCTATCCAAGCACAATAGTCCTCTCGTGCTGAGAGAACACTTTTAAAATCACGGGTCTCACTCAGCACCCACCTCATTAGGCCCTCCAAGTCTCCATCCGAGAAATTATTTTCTTTATACAGAGCCCCGACAGAGGAGAAGGTCTTCAAAAACTCATTATGGTATCTGTTGCCGAGGGTGTGGCAGTCGGCTAACAAGATTTGATAGTTTTCATTGAGTCCTCGTACATGATTCACTTCATCTTTTAGGCCATCTATTCTCACTTGATCACTGCTAAGTTTAACAAAAGCGAGAATCTCGAGTGGGGGTAGAAAGAATGTCATGCCTAGATTAAAAACATGGCAATGGAGCCAATACATAAGGACCGAAGAGAGCAAATTCTTCCTTTATTACTGGAGACATGAGATCTATGTGATGAACACCAGAGACAAGGTTTATGAGGACGACTCTCACCGGGCCAGACCGGGTTTATGAGCGCGGGCCTCATCGATCTGGACCATAGATAAATGATATCTTATTACAAGGGAAGAGTTCATTCTCATGCTACCTTATGGGTAGAAGGTATGGGGCCAAATGTTGGAGCCTGACACGTTGGCCCATGCACTTGGGAGTAGGTGGGAGCAACGGTGCATGACAAAACAGTGGGCTAGATAGCTAGGATGTCTTGTCAAGCGTGTCCATGTCATGATCCGTATGGGGGTATTTACAGGGTAACTAGGGGACACAAGCCTAAATACAATCTCTTACCATTGGTTACTAGCTACATTCCTAGCACATGCTGCTTAACATGGTAATTACAACATAGTACCACCTCATGCCCAATTATATCGAGATGTCAACCCACCTAGGGGCTAGCTAGTTGGCCTGAGGCCCGGTGGGGTGGCCCATTTTGTCTCTCTAGGCTTGGCCCCCGTCCGCCAACCTAGGGCCTTCTGAAAGGGAAATGTGTCATAGGGCCATTTCTACCTTTTGGTGATTAAGTTTCCAACACACCACATTGGACTAACTACGTTGACTTGAGTATGAGCACAGGTCTACTTGAAGGCAAGTTGAAGAGATCAAGTTTAAAAGAGCTAAAACAGGAGCCCAAATATGCAACTTGGAGTAAAATGGTATAATTGTGAGGTTTGCACCTTTAAATACATTGGATAGGTCCATTACAATGTTTCTAGTACTTGTGTTTGGGCTCTAACCACTTTTGAATAGAAAAAGCACCTTTTGGGCTTAAGTTGAGCCATATTGCAAACTATAGAGAAAAAAGGAAAAGGTTTGTTTCCCACACTTAGTCAACTGGATTAGGTGCTAATTATGTTTATCTAAGTCATTGGAAAGTTATTAAGGAAAGCCAAAATGGTTTGAAAGAGATGGGCTCAAAAGAGCCAAACCTGGTCTAGCCTGGGTCGCACCGGACCAGTTCGGTGGTGCAGCGAATAGGGTTCGAGTGACCTAGCCGTACTGCTCGATCTCAGAAATTTTATTAAAAAATTCACTGGACCGTGAACAGTATCGGTTCAATGTGCATTGGACCACTTCTGCAACGATCGTCTTCGACGCCAATGGCTAGCAGACGTCACCGGATGGTCCAGTACTGCACGAACTTGGACTGTTGGTTCACGGACCTAGTCCGGTGCCACACAATTAAGGAAACAAACCAATCAGGATCCCGGACTAGGGGCACATGAACCTGGTCCGGTGGCACATAGGTCCGGTCCGGTGCCCATGCAGATAGTAGGTTTTTGGTTGTTTTCCACAAGGAAGGGGAAACGGCTCTTGACCCTCTTAGGGCTATAAAAGGAGTCCTATGCGCCTCTGTTTTGTACACAAGCATTCCAAGAGACTCTCAACACTTTGATACTTTTCCACAACTCTTTCGAGCGATTCAAGCGAGATCTAGTGTGATATCCTGGCCCCCTGGGATGGTGATATCCTAGCCCAAGGCTTAATAGAATTAATAGAGTGTCCATACCAACAAGGCACATCTTCTTTTTCGGAAGCCTATCTCGAAAGAACCTCCAAGTTAAGAGTGCTTGGCTTGGAGCAATTTGGGATGGGTGACCGATCGGGAAGTTTTTTGGGTGTGCATGAGTGAGGATAAAGTGCGCACAAAAGACTCATGTTGGTCTTTGGAGACAGTATATGATCCTAGCGAGCTACCAGGAGTAAGTACTGCCGGTCCAGGATTGGACAGTGTGTTACATCCAAGCGACGACGTAGTGCTATTCTTCATTCTTTGTGTTGTGTGTGCTTGTGCTTCTTTCTTTGTGTTGAGTTGCTGGCTTTTGATCTCTTGTGCTTGTATTCTCTCTCTCATCCTTACTCTGTTTTGAGATTGTGAGCTTTTGTAAGGCTGGAAGAGACTCCAAGTTGTGGAGATTCCTTGCGAACGAGAATACTTGTGATATAAGGAAGAATCACGGCACTCAAATTTGATCTACGTGATAACTTGAGAGGGGTTGATTGCAACACTCGTCCAAAAGAGGACACCACAATGTGGATGTAGGCTTTTGTCGAACCACGAGATAAAAATTGATGTCTCACTTGTCTCTTTTACTTTCTTGTTATTTTATTTCTTACCAATTTCTCTTTTCTTACTTGTGATATTTCTATTAGTATAATTCATATCCTGGAAGAGAAATCAAGTGAAGGGAATTTTTTCTCTCTTCTTCTCTACCCAAACTTGGTTTTAGTTTATACTAACTTCATCTTTAGACCAAGTTTGTATTGTTTTAACTCATTTTTACCCCCTCTAGGTGCTCTCACCTTTAGCTTGGGGATTGAGGTTATGATGCCTCCAGTGTCTTAGCACCTTCGGCATCGCTGACGGAGGGGTTGAGTGTCTTCGAATGATCTTGTGGGATTCGATCCATGCGAAGGGTGCCTCGTGATTGTTCGGATGCGGCAGTCATCCGAGAGAAGTCTTCGTCTTTGAGGCGCTGAGCCCTCCACTATAGCCAGCCTTCGCTCGAACGACGCCATGGGTAGGCAAAGCCTATCCAGCATCGAAGTCCGTGCCAAGTGTGCATGATGATCAAAGTCTCTGGTTGTATCCGGATCCTATGTTCACAAACAGGGTCAGCACGGATTCAGACATGCTCACCCAATAGGTTGATCGAGGTCTAGTTCGACCTTTGGCCTAACAGTCTTCATGTTTCTTCCCTTGGGCCCTTCGATATTATTTCTTAGACTCTTGCATGGTCTTGATAGGTCTTCAATGAGTCTTCTAATGTATTACTTTGAGGTGCTGATCTTCTTAATCACCTCGTTACCTTTGTCTATGTCCATATTGTATCCTTTGAACTATAAACATAAACACTTGCAATATTATTCCAAATGGTTATGTTGATCATCAAACACGAGTACCTCTAATCAAATCATTTCCTTGGATAAATAATTATTTTCTCTTCTTTGAGTACAATCATCTAGCCTAAATTCAACTGTACACGCAATTACACCTTGGTTGGAGAAACAAAGTGCTATCAAATACCTTTGCTTTATGACTCACCGTTGCTCCGTCTTCTAACCAAATGATCATCATTTGCATGTATGTGATCATGATCTCCATCTCCATCACCACCCATGTCTTGTTCATCACCATCAAATGAACTCTATTCAATCACACTTAATAAAAGGGATAGTCCATATGGTTGCCACTCAGTTTTTAGGCTTCACATGAGCCTTCCTAGTCATCTCACTATAATTTTTAACAGGGACCTTTTTGTAGCTCACCTCTAGAAATAAAAAAATCAAATTTTTTTCTTGTTAATATACATGAAAGTAAGTAACAGATATTTGGAGCCTTAAACGAGTTCAAATAAGATGGTTGCCAACTGTAATTTTCTTTATCTCACCAAAACAAGATTTTTATATAAAGGTTATCCTCAACTGATTTTTATTTAGAATATTTGATATGCTTTTGGATTTTGGCGTATAGCTGGAAGCTGCCCAACATTAGGTTTTGCCTTTTCATTTTGATGATTGCTACGACGACCTTTGACTTTTAAGGTTTTCCGAGCACCAATCTTTGTTTGTTTTTTTTTCCAGGCTTGGACCTCTTTGATTTTGCTTTGGTAGACTGATTTGAACCCAATGAATCGACCAGGTGAATGCTCCTTTTGTTGTTAACCACTAATTATATGTAGGTTAATGTAATCTCCTTTATATCTTGTTGATTTCTTGAGAAACCGAATAGCTCCCTGGACGCCAAAGGGATGCACGGTCCTCTGGGTAATCGGAGCGAGCAGGGAAATAACGAGAGAAGGCACAGAAGCAGGTCGTCGATTCTGATTTCTGATATAGGTTTCTGCAAGAGCCCGGCCCAGTTCACAGCCATTGCATAATTGCGAGCGGCGTGGCCTCATAATAATAATGATAACAATAACAAGGCAGGACAGTCGTAACAGCCATTAATCACACAACATTCTACCAATACAACGGAGATTGAGAGTAAATAAATCGTATATCACGTACATATATGGCCAGCCCATCTCTGGTTGCGAAGAAGAGGGGGGCAGCGCAGCAGAGGGATGGGTAGGCAGGCAGCGGCGCAAGCAGAAGCACACTGCACACACCGGCCACCGGCAGGCAGGCAGGCAGAATGGATGGCGCTGCATAAGTGCATATAATGCATGGTCCACATCGTTCGGCCATCATGCTCAAAAGTCCACAGATGACAACCATGCATGCCTCCCTCGGCACACATTCATCTGCACTGCAGATGGGATGCCCATGCAGCGCCCCCCAATCATGGCTGCTTCCCCGCGGCCCCCCTGCAAAGCGTCTGCATTTATGCTACTGCCGCCCGCCAGCGTCCCTCTTCTATAACGGCCTGGAATCAATGCAATGCCATCCATCGAAGACGAAGAGAGCATTTGGGCATGCAATGCATGCATGGTTGGTTCGGTAACTGATGACCGTCAGTGCATGCCAAGTTGCCGCCATGCAGCTCCTACTTCTTGTGCTATTTACTTATATTGGAGTAGAAGATTACAAGGTGTATATATATGTGAGTTCATATACAGCAAATGTTCCTATCCGTGCTTGTGTCGTGTCTGAAAGTGAACAACGGGAGAGTGATGAACTGAACTACGACTGAAGCAGTAGTAAAAGGAATAAACATACAGAGAGGGCAAGTAAAAAGGTAATAAAAAAGGCAAGAACAACAGAAGGGTCCCAGTTCCGATGGGCGCATGGAGCAGGATTGCAGGAAGGACGAACTGACGAAGGCAGGCAGAAGTTTCAGATTAACAGCGTGTGCTTTCTGTTTATGACTTGCATTGTGTGTCGTCCCTCTGCAGCCATATATACGCCCAGCATTCCTGCACTGGACCTTCCTGCACTGGACCTGGACCAGAGAGCCGGCATGCATTTCTGAGCACAAAAATGCATGCATGGCTCGCTGCCGCTTAGTGCTTGGAGCTCGCTCTAAATTCGTCACCAAACACCAGCCGCCCCCACAACACATCACCCTCACCACGCCGTCGCATGTGAACGTATATGAGCCCAAAGGCAGTATGGTGTGAGCGAAGTGTAATGCTGGGTGTTTCTCAGCCGGCCCTCTGCATGCTAATACTAGTAGCTACTCCTGCCTGCTGCATCGGTGAGAAAGAAAAAAAGAACCCGGCCGGTTCCATGCATGAACTTCCAATTAAGACATTGTTCGTTTCCGTCGGATTGCACCCGGAATCGTTCCAGCTAATCAAAGTTTATATAAATTAGAGAAGCAATCTGGTTAGTAATCGTTCCGACCCACCAATCCGACACAAACGAACAAGGCCCAAGCTGATTACCCGTTCAAAGCAACAAGTTTTGCATGTATAGCCTTTAATTAGACTAATGTATGTATTGGTATAGCCATATATACGAAGTACGTAATAGAATCAGTATAGTGAGACCTCAATAACAAACATCATGCATGCATGCGTGGGTTTTCAGTGTTCTAACTTAATTCTTTACTAACTGGGATATGCAATCATGCATGCCAAGTAGGAGTGGGGACGACAGATCAGAGCTAGCTATCTGACTGAGCTAGCCAGCCACCGGCCGGACATGCGTGCATGCATGCCCCGCTTCCGTCGCTCTGAAATCTTTTGCAGTACTATACGTACCGATGATATTTTCTAAGTCCTCTTGGTGGTCATTGATGAACAGGAATATTGCATGTATCGAAAATTTATTGGTGGAAGAAAAAAATTTCACAAAAATAAACATAACTCATTTTTGTTCAAGAAAGCTCATATATAGATCATTTTTGTTCAAGAAAACCCATTTATTGGATATATTATCAATATGCCTATTTGTAACACCCGGTTTTAAAGGGACAAAACCGGGTGCATCTCATACATGCGCCAAGAAGACAACATATATAATAACAGAGTGTATAGAGATAAATGTCAATAACATCAGAGTATTTATTACATAGCGGAAGACTTATTACAAAATAAAAGTGTAAACATAAAACGAACTAAGGATCGTCGGCGCCAATGTCGACTGAGAAACGCCACCTAGATCAGATCGAACTCCTCAGTGTTAGGCAGCTCCTCCTGAACCACCTGATCTTCTCCTGTGGGGGGGTGTGAGACAGCAAGAGTGAGCTCACATACGTTCATCGCTCAACAAGTTGTGGGGAATAATGTGGCATAAACTCACCAAAGGTGGGAGTTCATGAAGTGTAAGGCTGATCAATGGAATAAAGGCTGAGGCTGAGCATTGCTTTTATAAGTTGGTCAAAATTTTATTAGCAATTACTAAGTGTAAGTAAATACCAAACCTTAATAATAATAAAGAACAATAATAGTAAAATAATCCCAAATGCGATGCAAATGTCAAATTGAATTTAAGTTCCATATTTAATCATGTGAGGGTCCGAGCCGCTCTTGACCGTGAGCACGGCTAGTATACTAGTTTTACACTCTGCAGAGGTTGCGCATCTTTACCCACAAGTCGTGTATCCCATGTCGCCTGGGTTTGCAAGGCCCTTAGACACTACCGAGGTGAATGGCTAGGGATCCACTACGAGGCCTTTACAAAGTTCCACTAGCTTCCGAAAACCCGCTACAGTTTATGGGAAGATCCAGTAAAGGGTTCCTGGCTGATAGCCATCGCAGCAAAATCAACCAGGGACCTCCCCGCACTGACCTCTCCCCTACTGCCCTTGCCCCTTTCGGGTAAGGTAGTCTTCCACTAGCTTTCCTAATTAGTCAGCCAAGGGCGTCCCATTAAACCCTTGTGGTAGCACTGTTTTCCCGGGTGGTCGCTCCATGTTCCCATTAATTTAATGATCTTAACATGAACAACAATAATAACAAGATAATAACAGAGTAATCATGAATAATGAATCTCCATACCCAATCCACATAAAGCAATAGCAAGTACTACCCAAAAAAAATATTCCAGGGGTGAACAAGGTATAGAGGTAATCAAAACTGGGGTACATAAAGGTTCCCATCAAAATTAACCTATGCAGATCATTAAAATTAATAAGAACATGGCTGGGAAAAGTAAGTGATCAAGGGCACAACTTGCCTTCAATGAGCTCCTGCTCAGCTACCTCTACTTGTTGAACCTCAGTTTCCACAGTGGCTTGCTCGTCTATTCGCATCAACACAATACATACATAGTATAGCCAAAATCAACATCACACCAAACATGTAAATAAAATATACAGTAAAAATCTACACCTTAAAATGAAATCATAGGAACTGGAATCCCTAAATTTGGAGTTATAGATTTCAAGTTATGAATTTCTTAAGATTTAATGTGATTAAAATAGGATTAGATGAGAAATAAATTTTCCTATTGTTTTCATGTAGAAACAGAGACTCTAGATGATGGAGAATAAAATTACAAAATTTTAGGAACTGGAATGGCTCAATTTGGAGCTAGAATAAATTTTCTATGCATTTTACAAGTTTCTAGAATTGTTTTTTTTTATTAAAAATGCATTTACTAATTCATTTATTCTAATTTTCCCTTCTCTGGATTGCGCCTCAATTTCTGGTAAGCACAGGGGCAGTGGCGCAAAAGATCCTAAGACACAGACGACACGCTAGGTGGACTGCGGGTTGAAACCTAAATAACTTGGGGCTCTTTTGTAAATCTGACGCGACGAAGGGGTACGGGGGTTTTCTGTTCGCTGGATCCAAAAGCGAGGGCTCAGATTAGACTAGCATTTAAATGAACCGGAACGCAACGGCCACCGCACGATCACAGATCGACGATCATGATTTTAGGTGACCAAGATCTAACCCTATCCACTCGTTACACGATCGACGGCCCGGATCAAGCAAGGCGAACCGGTATCCCGTGCTTCAAATCTCCACCATTCACCTACGATCCAACGACCCTGCGTAATCGCCCCCAACCCCAGAGCGCCCAGGCGACAGCGCCGCCCACCCGACGACGGCGAACCCGCCGGAGCGGCGTGCTTCCGCCCCTCCCGGGCCTATTTCCTTAGTCGAACGACACTACATGAACGTGTGGCAACGGCGAATTCGAAGAAAGAAATCACACCGGTGATGGCGCAGTACCACATTCCGGCCACAATCGCACGGAGTTCCGCGGCGGCGCCATAAGTTCGACGACGAATTCACGATCCACGGGCGCTCTAATGAATATAATACCCGATGATAAACTACTAGGAAACGAAGGTGAAGGCACAGAGGGGGGTTCTCACCCGAGGGAGGCAGCACAGGGGTCCGGCCACGGTGACACGCGGTTCCGCGGCGGTGCAACGAATCCGGCGAGAAATCATCGGCCAATCAGTGGTCTTCTCCCCCCGCGAAGGTCACCAACAGCTCCACGGAGGCGTGGCGAAGCTCCCAGCCCAGGCGCACCAATCCTGGCACGGTGTCTACCCGATTTGGTAGCGGCGGCGGATTTCATTCGCCCACGGTTCTCAGCGATAGCAGTAATGGAGGCGGCGATTCCCTTGCGAAGTGGTGGACTGCGAACTCAAGGGTGAGGAGGGGTCTGTGTCCACGCTCTATGGACCGTGATTCCGCGCAGGTCGGCCAGCCGCGCAACGTCCGGGGCGAGGTAGTTGAGGGAATCCCGCCATCACCGGCGACGGACTCGGTCCGCGCGGTCGTGGCGAGGTGGGCGATCCTGGCCAACAGGGCCCACAAGGCAGCGAGGAGAGCTACGGATGGGTGATTCGTGACCCCGGGTCCACGCGCCAGCGACGACGTCACAAGCACGAGAGACCGACAGTCGGGCCCAGGGTGTCGGCGCCGCTATTCCACGGGTTGGGCTGCATGGAGTTAAAGGAGAACTGGGCCGGATTGAGGATATTTGGCCCATGCGCCATGCCTCCCCTTTCCTTTTTTTTATTTTATTTTCTGCATTATTTCTAAATTTGAATTTGAACTCAAACTTAAATTCCAGCTTCCATGGCTCATCACCCCAAAGTATATTTGTGAGATTAGGGTTATTAATTCTGAACATATTTATTTATATATATATTATTTATATTTTCATATCCATATTATTTATTTAATGCACAACATATAAAACTCCACATGATGCATTTTCTTTTATTTTGCTATCATTGATTTTAATTAATCACTCTCAATTATATGTGTGCTCTTTTTATGATGCAAAAATTGGCGCATAAAATAAGGATACCTCACTATATTCTTGGTATACATATTTGAGTATTACAAATCCTACCCCCCTTAAAAATAATCTCGTCCTCGAGATTTAGGAATGACTAGTGAAAAGATGGGGAAAATCTACGCGAAGCTCTACTTCTCTTTCCCAAGTTGCTTCATCTTCGCCATGGTGATTCCATTGAACTTTGCACATCTTTATAACCTTGTTCCTCGTAACTCGAGTCAAGGTGTCCAAAATCTTGATGGGGTACTCAGCATAAGTCAAGTCCTCTTGAACACTAAGGTCTTCCATTGGTAACTGTTCTTCAGGCACCCTGAGACATTTCTTCAGCTGAGATACATGAAAGACATCATGAACATCCGCGAGATGATCCGGTAACTCCAATTGATATGCAACTTCTCCCACTCGCTTTAAGATTAAAAAGGGTCCAATAAAGCGAGGGGACAACTTTCCTTTGACCTTGAATCTTCTCATACCCCGGAGTGGTGACACCTTCAAATAGACATAATCTCCTTCCTTAAACTCAAGCAGTCTTCTCCGGGTATCAGCATAACTTTTCTGCCTGGATTGTGCAGTTCTCAAATCCTCCCTAATCTGTTGGACTTGTTCCTCTGCTTCCTGGATAATCTCAGGTCCAAACAACTGCCTTTCACCAGTTTGATTCCAATACAAGGGAGTCCTGCATTTTCTGCCATACAAAGCCTCAAACGGTGACATCTTCAAACTGGCCTGATAGCTATTATTATATGAGAACTCCGCATAAGGCAAACTCTTATCCCAACTACCACCATGCTTAAGAGCACAAGCTCTTAACATATCTTCCAGTACTTGGTTAGTCCTCTCAGTCTGCCCATCAGTCTGTGGATGGTAAGCCGAACTAAAATTCAATCTCGTATCCAATGCCTCGTGCAACTTCTTCCAATATCGAGAGGTAAACTGTGATCCTCGATCAGACACGATCTTCTTAGGTACTCCATGTAGACAAACTATCTGAGTCATATACAATTCTGCTAGCTTGGCTCCCGTGTAATTAGTCCTCACAGGTATGAAATGAGCCACTTTTGTCAATCTATCCACAATTACCCAAATAGAGTCATACCCAGCAGGAGTGCGGGGTAATCCAACAATAAAATCCATACCAATTTCTTCCCATTTCCACTCAGGTATCTTCAATGGATGCAATAGTCCAGCGGGTCTTTGATGTTCGGCCTTGACTCTTTGACACACATCACACTTAGCCACATGAGCAGCAACATCTCTTTTCAGTCCATACCACCAATACTTTTGCTTCAAATCTTGATACATCTTAGTGCTACCAGGGTGGATAGAATAATTAGAATCATGGGCTTCTTTCAATATAGTCTCACGGAGGCTATCAATCTCTGGAACACATATCCGATCTTTGAACCATATAGTACCTTGCTCATCCTCCGTGAATTCCGGAACTCGACCTTCCGTGATTAGATCCTTAATCTCTTGAATCTTAGCATCACCAACCTGACCTTTACGAATCTCTTGCTCCAAGGTAGGTTCCAACTCAATGGTGACTCCTTCAGTGTGAGTAACAATTCCCAGGTTGAGCTTCTCAAAATCTTTTGCCAATTCATCGGGTAGTTGGACAACGAAAGCGGAGTGAACATGCTCCTTCCGACTCAAGGCATCTGCAACCAAATTCGCCTTGCCTGGGTGATAGTGAATCTCCAAGTCATAATCCTTAATGAGCTCCAACCAACGGCGTTGCCTGAGGTTGAGTTCCTTCTGAGTGAATATATACTTCAAACTCTTATAATCCGTATATACTTGGCACTTAGTTCCCATGATGTAGTGTCTCCAAATCTTAAGTGCATGCACAACTGCAGCCAACTCCAAATCATGAGTGGGGTAGTTCAATTCATGTTTCCTCAACTGACGAGATGCATAGGCAATCACATGTCCTTCTTGCATAAGCACACATCCAAGTCCTTGGCCACATGCATCACAATAAATGTCAAATCCCTTCTGCAGATCTGGCATAATCAATACTGGAGGTGACATCAATCTCTCCTTCAACTGATCAAAGCTTTCTTGACACTTCTCATCCCACTTGAATTCTCTTCCTTTCTCCAAAAGCGATGTCATGGGCTTAGCAATCTTAGAAAATCCTTCAATAAATCTCCGATAATATCCTGCTAATCCCAAGAAACTCCGAATCTCAGTAACTGTAGTGGGTACTCTCCACTCCATTATCTCCTTAACTTTAGCAGGATCCACAGCTATTCCTCCATTAGAAATAATATGACCAAGGAATGGCACCTTGTCAATCCAAAACTCGCACTTGCTGAACTTAGCATAGAGTTGATTATCTCGTAACTTCTGTAGCACCAACCTTAGATGTTGTTCATGATCACTTTCATTCTTAGAATAGATAAGAATATCGTCGATGAATACCACGACGAACCTGTCCAAATACTCCATAAACACCTTATTCATCAAATTCATGAAATATGCTGGTGCATTGGTCAATCCAAACGACATAACAGTGAACTCATATAATCCATATCGAGTCGAGAAAGCCGTCTTGGGAATATCCGATGGTCTAATCTTCATTTGATGGTATCTCGATCGGAGATCAATCTTCGAGAATACTCTTGCACCTCTCATCTAATCAAATAAATCCTCAATGCGGGGTAATGGATACTTATTCTTCATAGTGACATCATTAAGAGTCCTACAATCCACACACATCCCTTGCGATCCTTCTTTCTTCTGTACAAATAGAACCGACGCTCCACAAGGTGAAGAATCCGAACGAATGTACCCAGCCTCTTGTAATTCCATTAATTGCTTCTTAAGTTCCTTTAGCTCTTCTGCGGACATCATGTATAGCCGTTTAGAAATAGAAACAGTCTCAGGTAAGAGATCAATGACCAACTCAACTTCAAATCTTTGTCCTTTGGAACTGGTAAGTTCTACGGTTCCCTTAGCACAGTGTATATACTGCCTTTACCTTTCTTAACCATGACATACCAAGGATCACATCTATAGTGCTCTCTTCTAACACTATAGGGGTAGCCCATCTAGGTTAGAAATACAGGGTAAGAAAGGAAGAATTGCAGACAAGGCGAGTAATTACAAGAAATGTTACTGCGGTTGATTTATTAGCTAAGTAGATTAGTGTTTATCCACTAAAGCTAATACCTTATGATGGTACATGCTAAGATGCCCAACTATAATGTTGCAATCAATCAAAGAAGCAAATCAAGCATTTATCATCAGAACAATCAACCAACATTTTTTTTAATAAAGAAAATAGTTTTGGTTTGGTCTTAGGCCTTCTATCTCTTAAAAATGTCATAGGGGTAGGGATTCCAAGGTTTGAAATCCATCTTGTCTCAGAGTAGAAAAGGTAAGAATGATCAGAGTAGAACAGTAGAAGGTGAGATAGGATCAAGATAAGGTAAGTATGGAATGAATCAGAGTAAGATAA
Source organism: Zea mays (assembly GCF_902167145.1). Taxonomy (NCBI): domain Eukaryota; kingdom Viridiplantae; phylum Streptophyta; class Magnoliopsida; order Poales; family Poaceae; genus Zea; species Zea mays. The sequence continues at coordinate 218,203,921 of NC_050096.1, read as the reverse complement.
GTAGATAAGGGTTTTGTCCATTTCTATCTAGGTTTCGTCCTACAGTCAACATTTCCTCTGATACCACTTCTGTAACACCCGGTTTTAAAGGGACAAAACCGGGTGCATCTCATACATGCGCCAAGAAGACAACATATATAATAACAGAGTGTATAGAGATAAATGTCAATAACATCAGAGTATTTATTACATAGCGGAAGACTTATTACAAAATAAAAGTGTAAACATAAAACGAACTAAGGATCGTCGGCGCCAATGTCGACTGAGAAACGCCACCTAGATCAGATCGAACTCCTCAGTGTTAGGCAGCTCCTCCTGAACCACCTGATCTTCTCCTGTGGGGGGGTGTGAGACAGCAAGAGTGAGCTCACATACGTTCATCGCTCAACAAGTTGTGGGGAATAATGTGGCATAAACTCACCAAAGGTGGGAGTTCATGAAGTGTAAGGCTGATCAATGGAATAAAGGCTGAGGCTGAGCATTGCTTTTATAAGTTGGTCAAAATTTTATTAGCAATTACTAAGTGTAAGTAAATACCAAACCTTAATAATAATAAAGAACAATAATAGTAAAATAATCCCAAATGCGATGCAAATGTCAAATTGAATTTAAGTTCCATATTTAATCATGTGAGGGTCCGAGCCGCTCTTGACCGTGAGCACGGCTAGTATACTAGTTTTACACTCTGCAGAGGTTGCGCATCTTTACCCACAAGTCGTGTATCCCATGTCGCCTGGGTTTGCAAGGCCCTTAGACACTACCGAGGTGAATGGCTAGGGATCCACTACGAGGCCTTTACAAAGTTCCACTAGCTTCCGAAAACCCGCTACAGTTTATGGGAAGATCCAGTAAAGGGTTCCTGGCTGATAGCCATCGCAGCAAAATCAACCAGGGACCTCCCCGCACTGACCTCTCCCCTACTGCCCTTGCCCCTTTCGGGTAAGGTAGTCTTCCACTAGCTTTCCTAATTAGTCAGCCAAGGGCGTCCCATTAAACCCTTGTGGTAGCACTGTTTTCCCGGGTGGTCGCTCCATGTTCCCATTAATTTAATGATCTTAACATGAACAACAATAATAACAAGATAATAACAGAGTAATCATGAATAATGAATCTCCATACCCAATCCACATAAAGCAATAGCAAGTACTACCCAAAAAAAATATTCCAGGGGTGAACAAGGTATAGAGGTAATCAAAACTGGGGTACATAAAGGTTCCCATCAAAATTAACCTATGCAGATCATTAAAATTAATAAGAACATGGCTGGGAAAAGTAAGTGATCAAGGGCACAACTTGCCTTCAATGAGCTCCTGCTCAGCTACCTCTACTTGTTGAACCTCAGTTTCCACAGTGGCTTGCTCGTCTATTCGCATCAACACAATACATACATAGTATAGCCAAAATCAACATCACACCAAACATGTAAATAAAATATACAGTAAAAATCTACACCTTAAAATGAAATCATAGGAACTGGAATCCCTAAATTTGGAGTTATAGATTTCAAGTTATGAATTTCTTAAGATTTAATGTGATTAAAATAGGATTAGATGAGAAATAAATTTTCCTATTGTTTTCATGTAGAAACAGAGACTCTAGATGATGGAGAATAAAATTACAAAATTTTAGGAACTGGAATGGCTCAATTTGGAGCTAGAATAAATTTTCTATGCATTTTACAAGTTTCTAGAATTGTTTTTTTTTATTAAAAATGCATTTACTAATTCATTTATTCTAATTTTCCCTTCTCTGGATTGCGCCTCAATTTCTGGTAAGCACAGGGGCAGTGGCGCAAAAGATCCTAAGACACAGACGACACGCTAGGTGGACTGCGGGTTGAAACCTAAATAACTTGGGGCTCTTTTGTAAATCTGACGCGACGAAGGGGTACGGGGGTTTTCTGTTCGCTGGATCCAAAAGCGAGGGCTCAGATTAGACTAGCATTTAAATGAACCGGAACGCAACGGCCACCGCACGATCACAGATCGACGATCATGATTTTAGGTGACCAAGATCTAACCCTATCCACTCGTTACACGATCGACGGCCCGGATCAAGCAAGGCGAACCGGTATCCCGTGCTTCAAATCTCCACCATTCACCTACGATCCAACGACCCTGCGTAATCGCCCCCAACCCCAGAGCGCCCAGGCGACAGCGCCGCCCACCCGACGACGGCGAACCCGCCGGAGCGGCGTGCTTCCGCCCCTCCCGGGCCTATTTCCTTAGTCGAACGACACTACATGAACGTGTGGCAACGGCGAATTCGAAGAAAGAAATCACACCGGTGATGGCGCAGTACCACATTCCGGCCACAATCGCACGGAGTTCCGCGGCGGCGCCATAAGTTCGACGACGAATTCACGATCCACGGGCGCTCTAATGAATATAATACCCGATGATAAACTACTAGGAAACGAAGGTGAAGGCACAGAGGGGGGTTCTCACCCGAGGGAGGCAGCACAGGGGTCCGGCCACGGTGACACGCGGTTCCGCGGCGGTGCAACGAATCCGGCGAGAAATCATCGGCCAATCAGTGGTCTTCTCCCCCCGCGAAGGTCACCAACAGCTCCACGGAGGCGTGGCGAAGCTCCCAGCCCAGGCGCACCAATCCTGGCACGGTGTCTACCCGATTTGGTAGCGGCGGCGGATTTCATTCGCCCACGGTTCTCAGCGATAGCAGTAATGGAGGCGGCGATTCCCTTGCGAAGTGGTGGACTGCGAACTCAAGGGTGAGGAGGGGTCTGTGTCCACGCTCTATGGACCGTGATTCCGCGCAGGTCGGCCAGCCGCGCAACGTCCGGGGCGAGGTAGTTGAGGGAATCCCGCCATCACCGGCGACGGACTCGGTCCGCGCGGTCGTGGCGAGGTGGGCGATCCTGGCCAACAGGGCCCACAAGGCAGCGAGGAGAGCTACGGATGGGTGATTCGTGACCCCGGGTCCACGCGCCAGCGACGACGTCACAAGCACGAGAGACCGACAGTCGGGCCCAGGGTGTCGGCGCCGCTATTCCACGGGTTGGGCTGCATGGAGTTAAAGGAGAACTGGGCCGGATTGAGGATATTTGGCCCATGCGCCATGCCTCCCCTTTCCTTTTTTTTATTTTATTTTCTGCATTATTTCTAAATTTGAATTTGAACTCAAACTTAAATTCCAGCTTCCATGGCTCATCACCCCAAAGTATATTTGTGAGATTAGGGTTATTAATTCTGAACATATTTATTTATATATATATTATTTATATTTTCATATCCATATTATTTATTTAATGCACAACATATAAAACTCCACATGATGCATTTTCTTTTATTTTGCTATCATTGATTTTAATTAATCACTCTCAATTATATGTGTGCTCTTTTTATGATGCAAAAATTGGCGCATAAAATAAGGATACCTCACTATATTCTTGGTATACATATTTGAGTATTACACTATTCAATAATGAGAACATATCAACGTTAATGGAGCGTGCGAGTGCGTTGCAGCACTGCCAACTTAAATAAACCTCCGAGAAAAGAGAGAAAATAATGAAAAACATGATTGAGGTTAGAGTATCGGATGGGGTCAGGTGCATGGACTTTGCCGTCGACGTACGAGCAGATTCTAAAATTCTTAGAAATTTAGATGATGATAGAGTAAAAACTTCAGACGTATGTAAGCAGTAAACCGGATATCTCGAAAATTTTGAAATATATGCCCCAATATTTTAAATCCTGAGTGGAGGTTAATTAATCATGATGTGTTATTTAGCCGATCAGCAGCGTAGTGTAGTGAGTTGCATGGACCAATTATTTTAACTAACACGTTTAAGCTTATGAAGTTGTATTCTAGCAATCATGTTCATGTTGACTCTTTCAGGTTTCAGGCCTCAGACGTGGAATAAATTGTGGTGGACAATTATTTTATTTAATTGCAAGACCTCTAGCTCTAGTACTATATTGAAATGATACAAGACTTGACTCTTTTAAGGTTATACTCGTGTCTACATATAGAGATATATATAATGATGATCTATATATGGTAGATGTCAAACCCTAAGCCAGACATGGCGGACAACAACACTATCAAGATTAATGGGCCCAACACCTTAATCTGAATGGTATGAAATTAAGTTACTGCTACAAATCATTTGAAACGGTGGACCAACCAAAGACTTGGTCATGATATCAACCACATGTGAGAGTTGATAAGCCTCAAACATGAAACATCGTCGGGGGAGAGTGACTCGGTGTTGGTCGTCATGGAAGTGATAAATGGAGCGTAGTCAATCTTGAGTCCTGCCAGTAGCAGATAGACGAGGACCTACTTATCGCGTATAGGAGAGTCGACGACGATGAGCTCAGTGGCGAGCCATGTGATCTTGCGAAGAAGTCAGTGATAGACAAATCATGTTTCGTCGATGTAGCAAGTTTAACATGGATTTACACAGTGCGCCTGTCTGGATTAGTCAAATTTCATCTAGAGCGAGCCCCAGGCCTCTTTAGAAGACTTGAAATTGACGATGTCATGAAGGACTTCCTGGCTTATCGATGAGAGAAGGTCACTCAGTATTTGTTGATCTTGATCTTACTGGCGAGTATACGCCAGATTAGAAACTTCAGCGACACCCGTTGTCATCGATTGCTTCTCATGTATCCCCAAAGCTTCGAGCTCCGAAGATACGGAAGGAGCCGAACACTCCTTAGCAGGAAACTATTTTTAGTTAGTTGAATCACAATGACTTGATGTATAAGGATCGGCGCAATGTGGTGATAGGCGTGGCGTCCGACATGTGAGAGAAGATGACGACGAGAAAAAAAAAGGAACTAACTAGTTAAACTTTCACTGTTCTAGTATCAACTTAAGTTGCAGGTAGAGGCGACAATGGATTTTAAATTTTACACTATAAAATTTAAGGATCAGATCGGATTAGAACAGACCCTATTTCTATTCATTTTTGAACTAGAAATAACTTAGGACCCTAACAAATTGTGAAGAAGCATTTGGATCGCGATCCATTACCACCTCTAGTTGTATGCACTAGCTAGTTGAACTGAAAAATTTCAATAAATAGATAGATGAGCAATAACTCACCTAAAATCTAACACAGTACAGAGTGCAAATAAACCCTCTTGTACCGTCTCTGATTGCAGAATGTCCCTGCATATCTCTTCTGAATGTCCCTCCCTCCATCCATCTCTCTCGAGCAGACCAATTTTTTTGTCCAGTTCCACTGCCACCAGAGCGCGAATTGAAGCGGTAACAGTTAAGCCCCATTAATGAGCAGCAGTCAGATCTGAGGGGCGAGCCTACCTACATACGCTGCCGCGCTACGCAGTATACGCACGCGAGCTGCCCGCCATGCCGAGCACCATTCTGGCATGCATGCGCACTGCCGCCGCGCCACCCCCGGCCTCCTCGGCCCTGCAAGCTGATCGCGCGCGCATGTCAGGAAGGGATCATACGGCACCTGCAGCTGCGTACAGCGCGTACGTGCTCGGCGAAACTCTCTCTCATGCAACTCGCAGGCCTGCTGTGCGCGCGCGGTGGGTGCCCGCATGCAATGAGCGCTGCGCGCATTGCGCTGAGTGCCGGCCGGACCACCGCGTGTGGCGCCGCCGAGCGTGGAGACCGGGAGCTACCGAGTCGTCCGTCGTCGTCGAGGGGGGCCGGGGCCGGGCGAGCGCGAGGAACACGAGAGTTGGCGACGATCCGGGAACGACGCGCATACGGCCAAGAGACGGGCTTCAATGCCCTCGCACGCGCGGCAGCTAACGATTGAAGCGAGCTAAATGCACATCGATGTCGACTCGATCAGCCTCCTGCGAATTATTCCAGGCAGGGACGAGGGATCGTCGGAGGCTGCTTCATTCTTCCCCGGCCGGCTGATGTGGATGCATGCAGCACATGTGTCCGGCGGAAGACGTCGATCGTTCCCTCCGCTTCTTTCGGCGGCCAGCGCGCGCGCGTGTTGTTGCTTTGTACGATATGATGCGTACGTACTCGATCTAGCTAGTACGGGTTCATGCATGATGCGTACACGAATGCGTTGACAGATAATCGAGGAGGGGAGGGAGTACATGTATACGACGGCTACACGGACGGATGGATCGATCGGACACAGCGGCAGCATGTAATGACGAGTGGTGCAGTAGGAGGACAAGCAGCTAGCAGCACATGCCTACTCTCCATGAATTCAGCGACTAGCTAATAGCTAGCTAGGTGCGGGACAATGCATGACAAGGTACGACGTAAAGGCCGGCCGGTGCACCATACGCATTAACGGTTTATCATGATGCCATACGACAAGGATGCACGTTGAACATCGCTAGCTAGAGGAAGGTACGTACGTACAGGGCGCCAACGGTGCCACACAAGAATTGATGTGGACGTACGTCCACGTCGGAACCGGCTGCCTGCCTGCCTGATGACGCCGTACGCACGTCACGTGTACAAAATTACAACAGAATTACAACCCCAGCCTCCCCTCTCTCCCTACCTCTCGGGTCTCCGCTGCCGCTCTCCTTCACTCGCGCCACCATTGTCAATCCCGTCCCAGAATTACAACTCCAGCCTCCCCTCTCTTTCTACCTCTCGGGTCTCCGCTGCCGCTCTCCTTCACTCGCGCCACCATTATTGTCAATCCCGTCCCAGAATTACAACTCCAGCCTCCCCTCTCTTTCTACCTCTCGGGTCTCCGCTGCCGCTCTCCTTCACTCGCGCCACCATCGTCAATCCCGTCCCAGAATTACAACCCCAGCCTCCCCTCTCTCCCTACCTCTCGGGTCTCCGCTGCCGCTCTCCTTCACTCGCGCCACCACCATCAATCCCGTCCCTCGCGCCACCACAGTCCACAGACTATATGCTAGCTAGTTCATATAAACAGAGAAGTGATTGTTGTCATCTCACTTTCAAAATCCAATTGTGTCTTAACTATTTTGTACATCTCCATAGAAATACGTTCAAAGAAGGTGATCGAATGAAAATAATCAGTAGAGGCCAGTCAGCCTAGAATTTTGAGTGGCAGTCTGCTAACTTATGGACTTTAATTAGTAGCTAGTACATAAGATAAAAAAGTTCATAAACCAAGAAAACTGGGTCCAACAAATCTCTGAATTTTTACTCCTACCAAACGGCCCTGAGTGATCAGCTAATAAGTCATCGAGAGAGAGATACGTACTGTCACATCCGGGTTTTAGGGGCACCAAGACCCGGCGTGAACATAATCACCAGGTGTGCTGGGACCAAGTCTCACACATATGATGAATCATGACACATGATCGAATGTCACATATTTACTATATAATAGGAGTTCTGTACAAAATAAATAATTATATTATAAGGAGACAACGGTCCAGCAAACCAAAGTTGATTGGGAGACAACGACCTAGACCTCTCACGAACACATCGCAGCATCCTCCACGCGCCTCATCATGTGGTACCTGATCTTGACCTGTGGGGGGTGTGAGACAGCCAGAGTGAGCTCACATACGTTCATCGCTCAACAAGTTTTGGGAAATAATGTGCATGAACTCGCCAAAGGCGGGAGCTCACGTGAAGTGTAAGGCTTACCAAAGAGGATGGTTAGAGCTGAGCATTGCTTTTAAAGTTGGTCAAAATTTTATTAGCAATTACTAAGTATAAGTAAATACCAACCCAATTAAGTAGTAGAACAAAAGTAACAACAACACCTGCGATGCAATGCATATGACAAATTGAATTTAGTTCCATAATTTAATCATGTGAGTGTCTGAGCTGCTCATGACCGTGAGCACGGCTAGTATACCAGTTTTACGCTCTGCAGAGGTTGCGCATCTTTACCCACAAGTCATGTTACCCATCTGCCAAGAGACGACCAATCTCATACACCTCTACCAAGGAGGCGAGGCAGGGTAACACTACGAGGCCTTTACAAAGTTCCACTAGCTTCAGAAAACCCGCTACAGTTTATAGGAAGCTCCAGTGCAGGAGTCCCTCGACTGACCGCCATCGCAGCAAAATCAACCAAGGACCTCCCTACACTGACCACTCCCCTACTGCCCTTGCTCCTTTCGGGTAAGGTAATCATCCACTAGCTTTCCTAGTTAATCAGCCAAGGGCGTCCATAAACCCTTGTGGTAGCACTGTTTTCCCGGGTGGTTCTCCATGTTCCAATTAACATAATGATCTTAACATGAACAATAAATAACAACTGATAACAAAAGTATTATCATGAATAGTGTAATCTTCATACCCAAAACCACATAAAGCAATAGCAGGTACTACCCAAAAAGTTTAGTGGAGTCAAGGTATAAAGATAATCAAACTAGGGTAACCTATTGGGTCCCATCAAAATTAACCTATGCAGATCATTATGATTAATCAGAAAATGACTGGGTAGAAAGAAGTGATCAAGGGCACAACTTGCCTGGCACTTGAGATTGCAGGTACCAACTTGCTCTTCAGATGACACGTGTCCTCACTGCTAAACGTAGCAATACAGACAAACAATGTATAGGCAAAATTAACATTACACCAAACATATATGCAAAATACATAATAATGATCTACGTATTGAAATAAGATCACAGGAACAGGAATTATTAATTTTGGAGTTATAGATTTTAAGTTATGGATTTCTAAAGATTTTATGTGCTTTGTACAAGATTAATTAAGATAACAATTTTAATGTGGCTTTTATGTCAAAACAGTGACACTAAATGATAAACAATAATATTACAAAATTATAGGAACTGGAATGGGTTAATTCGGAGTTAGAATGAATTAAATATGAATTAAACAAGTTTATGAATTTATTTTTGTACTAAAAATCAATTTCCCTAATTATTTCCCTATTTTTCTCTCCCTCTGGACTACGCGTCAATTTGTGGAAAGTGCAGGGGCTAGCTTGCAAGTTTTCCTAGACTCAGTGAACACCTAGAGTGGACTGCGGGTTATTTTTGTAGAAGCCGCGGGGCTCATTTCCGAAACGGCCGAGCCAAAGGGGTACGGGCGCGTTACAGTCGTACGATTTAAATTAGACGCGTGAGATAAGATTGAGTACCCCCGAACCGGAGTGCACTCACAGCCATTAGATAAGAGATCTAAGATCCAGATTTAATAAGGCTGGGATCACATCCCCGCCGCTGGAAACTAATCCTACGGCCACAGATCATTGAAATGGCAGGATATGAGTGATTCAATCACCACCGCATAACGACGATCAGACGACCCGCACTTCGTCATCTACCCCTTGCTATGACCCTGATGCCATAGTTGCTCAGGGCGGCGGCGCGCGCACACCGCGCGGCGGCGGTCTTGCTGGGGAACACCCAAATCACGCACCCAGTGCCCTAAGTACGCATTGACTACCGAAAAATCCCTACGAGAGCATGGTGAATCGATTGGGAGGCGAATTTACCTCGATTCTCGGAGGCAATGTCCCTGTACACGGTACGCGGCGGCGCAGCTCCCAATCTAAACTCTGGCGAGCGATTAAGTTCGCACCGCCCGTTGTTTCCACCGGCTAGCGCCACAGACGAATTCGCAACCACCCTGCGCAGGTCCCCGACTAGCACCCGGGCGCCCGACGGCAACGGAGACGAGACCCCGTGATTCCCTGCCTCCGCCTCCTCGCTTTTCTCTCTCCGATTGATGAATATGATGCGGCCAGCTCAATAGGATGGCCAATAGGGGGAGAGGACCTGGATTTTATATTACCATGGCCGAGAGTCCGAATGAGAACGAGCCTGGGAGGATTCACGCGGCCATCGGTGTTCTATTGGGATTCGGTTGAGGGAGCACCGTGAGGACCGCGCGGCTTCTGTTTCGCCCGCCTGGTTCGCGATCTGTTGGGAACGAATGATCTGGCATAAGGGGCCCACCCGCCAGCGACACGACGCGCGACCGTGAGAGGAGTTCCCAGTGAGTCACCGTTCGCTGGGGCCCACCTGTCATTCTCACGCGGAAAAAGGGAAAAGGAAGGGAGGGGTGATGGGCTGCGCGGGTGTGAAATCCCCAATTGGGTCGGTCGGGAAAGAAACGGCCCAAGCGCACAGGTGAGCTTTTCTCTTTTTATTTATTTCTGTTTTCATTCTCTTTCCTAGATTTCAAACTTCATTAAATTTTGTTTTTGAATTTGCACTCAAATTTTAATGAACAAACAAAAGAACCCAGTATGAATTCAAATCCATAATTTTATTTATTTATATCTATGCAAAAAAAAATGATTTTAAATACGCCAATTATGCTCACACATTGTATATTAAGAAACTAATCTTTAACATTTATTATTTTGTTAAAAGATACCATAGCTTAAATTTTTAGAAGATATTTATAAATGTTTTATTCAATAAATTAACTCATATAATGATTTTATATATATTCTCCTATTTGAAAACATATTTATCCAAGTTACAGGATAAACTTTCTTAAATTACCCAAAACTCTACATAATATATTATTGTTATTATTATTTTCCTAATACAAATTTTGGGCTTTACAAATCCTACCCCCTTAACATAAATCTCGTCCTCGAGATTTATAAAAAAAGGAATACAGAATGATTGGTTTGTAATTCTTTTTTTTTCTATAATTGGTTCCAAAAATCTAGAGTCTCATCTTTTAGTCAATAATGGGTGATTAGTAGAGCATAGGTATCAGCTACCTATTATGTAGAATATAAGAGATGGATAGGTTAGGGCAAGAATAGCCAGAGGTAAGAAAGTTTATGGTGAGGAAGAACTCTGTGCTAGGTGGTAATGCATCCGAAGGTTGAGTTTGACTTCTCTCCTTCCTTGACAAGGTTGACCTTTTCTTCTCCAGTCTTGAGCTCATTGATTTGAGGTTAGTGTATATTATCGGAGTTGGGGAAATATGGTTAGAATAGTTATGGGTGAGATGGACTACATGATGTAGGTCAAAATGTGGTTGGTCAGATGGGGGTTAATAGATTATGCAATCCATCAAGACTCTATTGGTTGGGTTAGCTCATGGTTGTTATTCTAGAGTGGGATAAATACGCTAATTAGGGCAAGATGAATCCATAAGGATAGGGTAGAATCTTTTGAGGTCAGTTAGATCTATTAGGATAAGATAAAATCTTTTCAAGGTAAGATGAATCTATTAATGTAAGAGAGAGTCTTTTAAGATAAGATGGATTGGTTAGAATGAGATCTTTTAGGATAAGATAAACCTCTTAAGCTAGATATGTTCCAATGGGGATAATCTAGGTTGTCTAGTTATTTTATAAATATATTTTTATACCTATGTGTATATGCAGATGCAATTGTGGACATTACTCCACAACTCATCACACTCAATCAAAGATCCCAATCAAACAAGTATCATAAGAACAAACATTCAAGTGTATAGATACCTACAAAAATAGTTTTGTTTTTGTTCCTAAGGGTAGGTCTCCTATTCCTAAAAGTCACTTTAATCATAGGATTTCAAAGTGTGAAATCCAAGTTTGTCTTTAGAAGGAAAAAGGTAAGAGTAATCAGAGTAAAGCGGAAATAGATGAGATTAATATAAGTTTAGAAAAGAATTAGAGTAACAGAGGTAAGTAGACAATGGTTGTCCAGTTCTATCTAGGTTTCGTCCTACAGTCAACATTCCTCTGATACCACTTCTGTCACACCCCGGGTTTTAGGGGCACCAAGACCCGGGCGCGAACATAATCACCAGGTGTGCTGGGACCAAGTCTCACACATATAATGAATCATGACACATGATCGAATGTCACATATTTACTATATAATAGGAGTTCTGTACAAAATAAATAATTATATTATAAGGAGACAACGGTCCAGCAAACCAAAGTTGACTGGGAGACAACGACCTAGACCTCTCATGAACACATCGCAACATCCTCCACGCGCCTCATCCTGTGGTACTTGATCTTGACCTGTGGGGGGGTGTGAGACAGCCAGAGTGAGCTCACATACGTTCATCGCTCAACAAGTTGTGGGGAATAATGTGCATGAACTCGCCAAAGGCGGGAGCTCACGTGAAGTGTAAGGCTTACCAAAGAGGATGGTTAGAGCTGAGCATTGCTTTTAAAGTTGGTCAAAATTTTATTAGCAATTACTAAGTATAAGTAAATATCAACCCAATTAAGTAGTAGAACAAAAGTAACAACATCACCTGCGATGCAATGCATATGACAAATTGAATTTAGTTCCATAATTTAATCATGTGAGTGTCCGAACTGCTCATGACCGTGAGCACGGCTAGTATACCAGTTTTACGCTCTACAGAAGTTGCGCATCTTTACCCACAAGTCATGTTACCCATCTGCCAAGAGACGGCCAATCCCATACACCTCTACCAAGGAGGCGAGGCAGGGTAACACTACGAGGCCTTTACAAAGTTCCACTAGCTTCAGAAAACCCGCTACAGTTTATAGGAAGCTCCAATGCAGGAGTCCCTCGACTGACCGCCATCGCAGCAAAATCAACCAAGGACCTCCCTACACTGACCACTCCCCTACTGCCTTGCCCCTTTCGGGTAAGGTAATCATCCACTAGCTTTCCTAGTTAATCAGCCAAGAGCGTCCATAAACCCTTGTGGTAGCACTGTTTTCTCGGGTGGTTCTCCATGTTCCAATTAACATAATGATCTTAACATGAAAAATAAATAACAACTGATAACAAAAGTATAATCATGAATAGTGTAATCTTCATACCCAAAACCACATAAAGCAATAGCAGGTACTACCCAAAAAGTTTAGTGGAGTCAAGGTATAAAGATAATCAAACTAGGGTAACCTATTGGGTCCCATCAAAATTAACCTATGCAGATCATTATGATTAATCAGAACATGGCTGGGTAAAAAGAAGTGATCAAGGGCACAACTTGCCTGACACTTGAGATTTCAGGTACCAACTTGCTCTTCAGATGACACGTGTCCTCACTGCTAAACGTAGCAATACAGACAAACAGTGTATAGGCAAAATTAACATTACACCAAACATATATGCAAAATACATAATAATGATCTACGTATTGAAATAAGATCACATGAACAGGAATTATTAATTTTGGAGTTATAGATTTTAAGTTATGGATTTCTAAAGATTTTATGTGCTTTGTACAAGATTAATTAAGATAACAATTTTAATGTGGCTTTTATGTCAAAACAGTGGCACTAAATGATAAACAATAATATTACAAAATTATAGGAACTGGAATGGGTTAATTCGGAGTTAGAATGAATTAAATATGAATTAAACAAGTTTATGAATTTATTTTTGTACTAAAAATCAATTTCCCTAATTATTTCCTATTTTTCTCTCCCTCTGGACTGCGCGTCAATTTCTGGAAAGTGCAGGGGCTAGCTCGCAAGTTTTCCTAGACTCAGTGAACACCTAGAGAGGACTGCGGGTTATTTTTGTAGAAGCCGCGGGGCTCATTTGCGAAACGGCCGAGCCGAAGGGGTACGGGCGCGTTACAGCCGTACGATTTAAATTAGACTCGCGAGATAAGATTGAGTACCCCCGAACCGGAGTGCACTCACAACCATTGGATAAGAGATCTAAGATCCGGATTTAATAAGGCTGGGATCACATCCCCGCCACTAGAAACTAATCCTATGGCCACGGATCATTGAAACGGAAGGATATGAGTGATTCAATCACCACCGCCCAACGACGATCAGACGGCCCGCACTTCGTCATCTACCCCCTGCTGTGACCCTGATGCCATAGTTGCTCAGGGTGGCGGCGCGCGCACACCGTGCGGCGGCGGTCTCGCCGGGGAACACCCAAATCGCGCACCCGGTGCCCTAAGAACGCATTGACTACCGAAAAATCCCTACGAGAGCATGGTGAATCGATTGGGAGGCGAATTTACCTCGATTCTCGGCGGCAATGTCCCTATACACGGTACGCGGCAGCGCAGCTCCCAATCTAAACTCTTGCGAGCGATTAAGTTTGCACCGCCCGTTGTTTCCACCGGCCAGCGCCACAGACGAATTCGCAACCACCCTGCGTAGGTCCCCGACTAGCACCCGGGCGCCCGACGGTAACGGAGACGAGACCCCGTGATTCTCTGCCTCCGCCTCCTCGCTTTTCTCTCTCCGATTGATGAATATGAGGCGGCCAGCTCAATAGGATGGCTAATAGGGGGAGAGGACCTGGATTTTATATTACCATGGTCGAGAGTCCGGATGAGAACGAGCCTAGGAGGATTCACGCGGCCATCGGTGTTCTGTTGGGATTCGGTTGAGGGAGCACCGTGAGGACCACACGACTTCTGTTTCGCCCGCCTGGTTCGCGATCTGTTGGGAACGAACGATCTGGCATAAGGGGCCCACCCGCCGGTGACACGGCGCGCGACCGTGAGAGGAGTTCCAAGTGAGTCAACGTTTGCTGGGGCCCACCTGTCATTCTCACGCGGAAAAAGGGAAAAGGAAGGGAGGGGTGATGGGCTGCGCGGGTGTGAAATGCCTAATTGGGCCGGCAGGGAAAGAAACGACCCAAGCGCACAGGTGAGATTTTCTCTTTTTATTTATTTCTGTTTTCATTCTCTTTCCTAGATTTCAAACTTCATTAAATTTTGGTTTTGAATTTGCACTCAAATTTTAATGAACAAACAAAAGAACTCAGTATGAATTCAAATCCATAATTTTATTTATTTATATCTATGCAAAAAATGATTTTAAATACGCCAATTATGCTCACACATTGTATATTAAGAAACTAATCTTTAACATTTATTATTTTGTTAAAAGATACCATAGCTTAAATTTTTAGAAGATATTTATAAATGTTTTATTCAATAAATTAACTCATATAAGGATTTTATATATATTCTCCTATTTGAAAACATATTTATCCAAGTTACAGGATAAACTTTCTTAAATTACCCAAAACTCTACATAATATATTATTGTTATTATTATTTTCTTAATACAAATTTTAGGCTTTACACGTACTCTCTGTCTCATGCATATGTTGCCGTGTTGGTAGATGGAGCACTTCCTCCGATCCGTTATAAATTATAAAATCTCTACTATATTAAAGCACTAGTTTCGTGTGTTATTTGTTGTACGTAACGTATGAAACATGTAGGTCTGTTTCTCTTCCCCGTTTCTTGTATAACAATGAACCGTTACACCAAAGATAGGCCTTAAAAACCACTTGGGCCTATCATGACAGGAATCCACACGTAGCGCAACGCTTCTATATAATACCACCTCGTAAGCTGAAGGAGGACGAGCTACCGAACAGTCTAAATAAAAAATGGTTCAGGCTTCTTTTCAACTTATATCTTTTCTGACGTTTTGACTAATATAAAGTGTAGTATTTGTTTTTATCAGTTATTTAATATCTGATATGTGGACTATATGTTCACTTTGATATTAAATTTATATTTTATGAGTATCAAATATGATTGTAACGTACGAGTATTGTACTAGCAAGTGTAATAATCGAGATCCATCCCAATATATATAATATATAAGTTAGCCAGTCCAGCATTATTTCTTTCACTTTCGTCTCCACATCCAAAATGCAATAATTACATGTTGAATTTTTTTATGAAGATAAATATGTCATTTTCATATAGCATTGTTTTTTCTCCCCGAAGAAATAGATCTGAGGGAGCATGTATCTATGGGAGAGGAGAGGGGGCGCGGCTGGGACTGCGATCACCGAGATTATTAGGCACGCACACTGAGGTGGATCGACGAGGCGACCACACGGCATGCATGCAATGCCTGCGCTGCGCTGCCTTCCTGTGGTGGCTCCGTTCGAGCAGTTAGCTCGGCGAAACTTTCTCCCAGGGACTGGCACATCGCATTGATCAATAACAGCCACGGCCGGCTCGCCCACAGCCGTGCAATAAGGGCTGGAACGAAGAACGGGAGAGAGAGAGAGAGAGAGAGAGATCTGAATTCTGGGCGGCTAGTGAGATCACAGTTTTGTTCGCTTCTGCGGCTACTAGGGTGCCCGGCCTGTGGGCGACGGCCATCATGGTGCTGGCAGCGCGCGCGGCGCAACGGAGTTATGGCATCAGCTCACGCCGACGGCAGGCCCGCGCGCGCACAGCAGCCGCGGCTGCGGCGCGCGTGACAACCAATCGCCGCGGCGCGACCGTGCTGGTGCCGCCGACCGCCCGCGGCGGCAGCGCGGGTGCCGGGCCGTCCGGGTCCGGCCCATCCCATAATGAGAGCTAGCGTTTCCCCAGGGTGGTCGTCATCGTCATCGACGTACGCTGCTGGCCGGTGGCAGTGGGCTGAGCGTTTGGCCCGCCGACGGCGCCTCGGATTCAGCGCTGTCAAGATGCAGGGGGCGAGGGGACGGGGACGGGGGATGGGAATATCCCTGACGCTGCAGGGGGGATTAATCCTCAATGACAAACGAGAGGCCGGGCCAGGGCAGGGGCGAGGGCGCACGGCAGTCGATAGGAACGGCAGGGACCGACGCATGCAGAACGCACGGACTGGTCCAGCTGCCTTGCAGGTGCAGGCGAATTGTGACACGAGGGCGGCCATGGCAGATGGACATGCATGCATATCCAGCGTTGGGTCCAGCTGACTGACTTGACTCGGGGCCGCCCGGGACGACTCGCCCAGCTAGCTAGTGTACGTAGCTTGTTTCGAGTGTTTAGCAGCCACAACCATGGATTCCATGGCGGGTACGTGCTTTGGTTGGACCGACAGTTTGCATGCATGCTACACACATGACATGTCTCGTACGTGCTTGGATGTTGCATTGGTAGTAGTAGCGTGATTTCAGATGAATTTTTCTGCGACGTCACGGACGAGACGATCAGGATTGTGCAGGGGACGATGCATTTAAATCAGCTAGGATCAATGGGGTCGAGATAATTGTTTTTGTTCAGTAGCTTTTGTTTACAAGACTATCATGTCATATATAGAATAATATAAAACTTGAAATAAATATCAAATTTCAATGATATATTAGGCATGTGCCCGTGCGTTGCAACGACGTATAAATTATTCGATAACTGTTAGTGCATAACGATCACATAAAAATGAACAACATATATATCATCAACCTCAATATCTCACAAATTCACACTAATAACATGAAATGTGTGTGCAACTCAAATACGAATAACTTATTTCCTAATATGCCGCCAATATTTACAACTGACAATGGCGTCCTCCGCATAGACGAACCCAAAAAAAAGTTAGCATTCCTTGCAGCTACAGGCGAATCAAACATTTCTTAAAACCCATCTCGAAGCTGTTTCTAGATTATTAATATGACATTTGTTTTGCATAGTCTGTTTCTCTGAAAGGATCACTAATTCATGCCGCCCGGATGACAATGTTGCCAGTATTGATTACAAGTTAGGGTATAAGCAAATGCATTATCCTGAAAATGACAGTTATAAGTGGTTAAACGATGGCCCTTCCCAGTAAAATGATGATATCTCAAGTGTTAACCCAACTTGTTGGAAAAGGCAAAGGACTGAAGGTATATTCAACGAGTATGCATATTTTGATAATCTTGTAATGCTGGAAGATGTGCCAACTGAAGGTTATTTTGCTCACGAACAAGAGATTGAGCTAATTGGTCCAGAAGTTGAAACACCAGAATCTTATCATGATGGTGCCAACAGAAGGTTATTTTGCTCTCAATAAGCCAAATGGAATGACGTTCGATTTTGTGCAAAATAAAACCAACTTGAAGGCACAGACCTCAGGCTGGGATTGCTTACTCGATAATGGATTTTATCATGATGGTGGTAGCACATTGAAAGGGAAATGTGCCCTTGGGCCATTTCTAAGTATTTTGGTGATTGAGTGCCAACACAAGTGCTTAAATGTGAAATTATACCCATGGATGGACAAAGTGCAAATCAAGAGTAAAGGTATGTTTCTAAGCCTTAGTACTTTGTTTTGAAGACTAATGTATTGTGTCTAAGTGCTTGAAACAGGAGAAATCGAGTCAGAGAAAAGTTGGCTGTGTTACAGCCAAAAGGCTGTTCGGTCTGGAGCACCGGACTGTCCGGTGGTGCACCGGACAGTGTCTGGTGCGCCAGACTGACTCGGGCGAACTGGCCGCTCTCGGGAATTTACCGGCGACGTACGGCTATAATTCACCGGACTGTCCGGTGTGCACCGGACTGTCCGGTGTGCACCGGACTGTCCGGTGAGCCAACGGTCGGCCGGGCCAACGGTCGGCCGCGCGATCTGCGCGGGACACGTGGCCGAGCCAACGGTCGGAAGGGGGCACCGGACTGTCCGGTGTGCACCGGACATGTCCGGTGCGCCAACGGCTCTCTGGCAGCCAACGGTCGGCTGCGCTATTTAAGGAAAGAAATCGGGCACCGGACAGTGTCCGGTGTGCACCGGACTGTCCGGTGCACCAGTCGACAGAATGCAAGATCAGCCTTCCAGATTTGCTCTCAACGGCTCCTAGCTGCCTTGGGGCTATAAAAGGGACCCCTAGGCGCATGGAGGAGTACACCAAGCATCCTTTGAGCATTGTTGATCACTCATACTACATTCTTGCGCACTTGTTCGACATTCTAGTGATTTGAGCTCTGTTCTAGTGTGCTAGTCTCTTGAGCTCAAGTCTGGGTTTTGTGTGTGCGTATTCGCTGTGATCTTTGTGTCGTGTGTGAGTTGCTAATCCCTCCCTTGCTCCGTGATTCTTTGTGAACATCTTTTGTAAGGGCGAGAGGCTCCAAGCTGTGGAGATTCCTCGCAAGTGGGATTAAGAAAAGCAAAGCAACACCATGGTATTCAAGTTGGTCTTTGGACCGCTTGAGAGGGGTTGATTGCAACCCTCGTCCGTTGGGACGCCACAACGTGGAGTAGGCAAGTGTTGGTCTTGGCCGAACCACGGGATAACCACCGTGCCATCTCTGTGATTGATATCTCTTGGTTATTGTGTTGTGTTGAGATCCTTCTCTAGCCACTTGGCAAATTACTGTGCTAACAATTAATCAAGTTTTGTGGCTTAAGATTTTGAAGTGTTACAGGATCACCTATTCACCCCCCCTCTAGGTGCTCTCAATTGGTATCAGAGCCGTTCTCTTCAAGAAAGGGACTAACCGCCCGAAGAGATGGATCCTAAGGGCAAGGGGATGGTGATCAACGACAAGGAGAAGGAGACCTTCGTCAGCGAGCCCAATGATGACAAGCCCACCGACTCAGGCTCGGGCCACAAAAGAAAAGACGGGAGGAAGAAGAAGACAAGGCACATCAAGGAAATTGTCTACTACGACAGCGACGAATCTTCCTCCTCCCAAAAGGACGACGACGACCACGATAGACGAAAGACAGTTAACTCAAACTTTTCTTTCGATTATTCGCGCATCCCGCATAGTTTAAATGCTCAATTGCTCCCCATTCCACTTGGCAAGCCCCCTCACTTTGATGGAGAGGACTACGGATTTTGGAGCCACAAAATGCGTACTCACCTGTTTTCTCTCCATCCAAGCATTTGGGAGATTGTGGAAAGTGGAATGAAATTTGATAGCTCGGATAGCCCTGTGTTTATTTAATGAACAGATTCATAAAAATGCACAAGCTACTACTGTGCTGCTAGCCTCTTTGTGCAGGGACGAGTATCACAAGGTGAGCGGCTTGGACAATGCCAAGCAGATATGGGACACCCTCAGGATCTCTCATGAGGGAAACGACGTCACCTTGCTCACCAAAATGGAGTTGGTGGAAGGCGAGCTTGGACGGTTCGCGATGATAAGGGGCGAGGAGCCGACACAAACATACAACCGGCTCAAGACCCTTATCAACAAAATAAGGAGCTACGGGAGCACGCGATGGACGGACCACGACGTCGTCCGCCTAATGCTAAGGTCATTCACCGTTCTTGATCCTCATTTGGTGAACAATATTCGTGAAAATCCCAGGTACACCAAGATGTCGCCCGAAGAAGTTCTTGGGAAATTCGTTAGCGGGCGAATGATGATCAAGGAGGCGAGGTACGTGGACGACGCCTTGAATGGTCCGATCAACGAGCCGCAACCCCTTGCTCTCAAGGCAACACGAAGCAAGGAGGCGCTACCCAGCAAGGTGGCACAGATTGAGGCGGCCGGACTTAATGATGAAGAGATGGCTCTCATCATCAAAAGATTCAAGACGATGCTTAAAGGTCGCAAGGGACAGCCAAGCAAGACCAAAGCCAAGGGGAAGCGCTCATGCTTCAAATGCGGTAAGCTTGGTCATTTTATTGCTAACTGTCCCGACAATGATAGTGATCAGGATCAAGGGAACAAGAGGGAGAAAAAGAAGAACTATAAGAAGGCAAAGGGCGAGGCTCATCTTGGCAAGGAGTGGGATTCGGACTGCTCCTCGTCCGACTCCGACAATGAGGGACTCGCCGCCACTGCCTTCAACAAGTCATCCCTCTTCCCCAACGAGCATCACACTTGCCTCATGGCAAGGGAGAAGAAATTAAGCACTCCTAATACTAGTACTTATGCTTCTTCAAGTGAGGATGAGTCTAGTGATGATGATGAGATAGATTACTCATGCTTATTCAAGGGATTAGATAGAACTAAGGTAGACAAAATTAATGAATTGATTGATGCCTTGAATGATAGGAATATACTGTTAGAAAAGCAAGAGGATTTGTTGTATGAAGAACATGATAAATTTATAGAAGCTCAGAAATCTCTTGCTCTAGAAATTAAGAGGAATGAAATGCTCTCTAGTGAATTATCTTCTTGTCATGAAACTATTGCTAAGTTAAAAAGTTTTAATGATGATTTAAATGATAAACTAGAAGTAGCTAGTAAATCTAATTCTTGTGTAGAAATTGTTGAAACTTGTAACAGGTGTAAAGATTTTGACATTGATGCTTGTAGTGATCATTTAGTTTCAATTTCTAAATTAAATGAGGAATTAGCTAGTCTTAATGCCCAACTTAAGACTAGCAAGAATGAATTTGACAAGCTAAAATTTGCAAGGGATGCCTACACGATTGGTAGACACCCCTCAATTAAGGATGGACTTGGCTACAAGAGGGAAGCCAAGAACTTGACAAGCCATAAGGCTCCCATCTCCGCCAAGGAGAAAGGAAAGGCCCCTATGGCTAGTAGTGTGCAAAAGAACCATGCTTTTATGTACCATGATAGGAGACAATCTAGAAATGCTTATAGGAGTTGTAATGCATATAATGCCTTTGATTCTCATGCCATGTTTGCCTCTAGTTCTTCTTATGTGCATGATAGAAATGTTGATAGGAGAAATGCTGTTCATAATTTGCCTAGGAGAAATGTTGTTAATGTTCCTAGGAAAGTAAATGAACCTTCTACAATATATCATGTTTTAAATGCTTCTTTTGCTATTTGTAGAAAGGATAGGAAGATAGTTGCTAGAAAATTAGGGGCAAGATGCAAGGGAGACAAAACTTGCATTTGGGTCCCTAAGGATATTTGTGCTAACCTTGCAGGACCCAACATGAGTTGGGTACCTAAGACCCAAGCCTAAATTTGCCTTGCAGGTTTATGCATCCGGGGGTTCAAGCTGGATTATTGACAGCGGATGCACAAACCATATGACGGGGGAGAAGAAGATGTTCACCTCCTACATCAAAAACAAAGATTCCCAAGATTCAATAATATTCGGTGATGGGAATCAAGGCAAGGTAAAAGGGTTAGGTAAAATTGCAATCTCAAATGAGCACTCTATCTCTAATGTGTTTTTAGTAGAGTCTCTTGGATATAATTTGCTATCTGTTAGTCAATTATGCAATATGGGATATAACTGTTTGTTTACAAATGTAGATGTGTCTGTCTTTAGAAGATGTGATGGTTCACTAGCTTTTAAGGGTGTACTAGACGGCAAGCTTTACCTAGTTGATTTTGCAAAAGAAGAGGCCGGTCTAGATGCATGCTTAATGGCTAAGACTTGCATGGGCTGGCTGTGGCATCGCCGCTTAGCACATGTGGGGATGAAGAACCTCCACAAGCTTTTAAAGGGAGAACATGTGATAGGTTTAACCAATGTTCATTTCAAAAAAGATAGACCTTGTGCAGCTTGTCAAGCAGGGAAACAAGTGGGAGGCTCTCATCACACCAAAAATGTGATGACAACATCAAGACCCCTGGAGCTGCTACATATGGACCTCTTCGGACCCGTCGCCTATCTGAGCATAGGAGGAAGTAAGTATGGTCTAGTTATTGTTGATGACTTTTCCCGCTTCACTTGGGTGTTCTTTTTGCAGGATAAGTCTGAAACCCAAGGGACCCTCAAGCGCTTCCTAAGGAGAGCTCAAAATGAGTTTGAGCTCAAGGTGAAGAAGATAAGGAGCGACAACGGGTCCGAATTCAAGAACCTTCAAGTGGAAGAGTTCCTTGAGGAGGAGGGGATCAAGCACGAGTTCTCCGCTCCCTACACACCTCAGCAAGATGGTGTGGTAGAGAGGAAAAACAGGACGCTCATAGATATGGCGAGGACTATGCTTGGAGAATTCAAGACCCCCGAGTGCTTTTGGTCGGAAGCCGTGAACACGGCTTGCCACGCCATCAACAGGGTCTACCTTCACCGCCTCCTCAAGAAGACGTCGTATGAGCTTCTAACCGGTAACAAACCCAATGTATCATACTTTCGTGTATTTGGGAGTAAATGCTACATTCTAGTGAAGAAAGGTAGGAATTCCAAATTTGCTCCCAAAGCTGTAGAAGGGTTTTTGTTAGGTTATGACTCAAATACAAAGGCGTATAGAGTCTTCAACAAATCATCGGGTTTGGTTGAAGTCTCTAGCGACGTTGTATTTGATGAGACTAATGGCTCTCCAAGAGAGCAAGTTGTTGATTGTGATGATGTAGATGAAGAAGATGTTCCGACGGCCGCTATACGAACCATGGCGATTGGAGAAGTGCGGCCACAGGAACAAGATGAACGAGATCAACCTTCTTCCTCAACAACGGTGTATCCCCCAACTCAAGACGATGAACAGGTTCATCATAAGGAGGCGTGTGATCAAGGGGGAGCACAAGATGATCACGTGATGGAGGAAGAAGCGCAACCGGCACCTCCAACCCAAGTTCGAGCAGTGATTCAAAGGGATCATCCCATCGACCAAATTTTGGGTGACATTAGCAAGGGAGTAACTACTCGATCTCGATTAGTTAATTTTTGTGAGCATTACTCCTTTGTCTCTTCTATTGAGCCTTTCAGGGTAGAAGAGGCCTTGCTAGATCCGGACTGGGTGTTGGCCATGCAGGAGGAGCTCAACAACTTCAAAAGGAATGAAGTTTGGTCACTGGTGCCTCGTCCTAAGCAAAATGTTGTGGGAACCAAGTGGATGTTTCGCAACAAACAAGACGAGCACGGAGTGGTGACAAGGAACAAGGCTCGACTTGTGGCAAAAGGTTATGCCCAAGTCACAGGTTTGGACTTTGAGGAGACTTTTGCTCCTGTGGCTAGGCTAGAGTCCATTCGTATCTTGCTAGCATATGCCGCTCACCATTCTTTCAGGTTGTATCAAATGGATGTGAAGAGCGCTTTCCTCAATGGGCCGATCAAGGAGGAGGTGTACGTGGAGCAACCCCCTGGCTTCGAGGATGAACGGTACCCCGACCATGTGTGTAAGCTCTCTAAGGCGCTCTATGGACTTAAGCAAGCCCCAAGAGCATGGTATGAATGCCTTAGAGACTTTTTAATTGCTAATGCTTTCAAGGTTGGGAAAGCCGATCCAACTCTTTTCACTAAGACTTGCGATGGTGATCTTTTTGTGTGCCAAATTTATGTCGATGACATAATATTTGGTTCTACTAATCAAAAGTCTTGTGAAGAGTTTAGCAGGGTAATGACGCAGAAATTCGAGATGTCAATGATGGGCGAGTTGAACTACTTCCTTGGGTTCCAAGTGAAGCAACTCAAGGAAGGCACCTTCATCTCCCAAACGAAGTACACGCAAGACTTGCTAAAGCGGTTTGGGATGAAGGACGCCAAGCCCGCAAAGACTCCGATGGGAACCGACAGACACACCGACCTCAACAAAGGAGGTAAGTCCGTTGATCAAAAAGCATACCAGTCAATGATAGGGTCTTTACTTTATTTATGTGCTAGTAGACCGGATATTATGCTTAGCGTATGCATGTGTGCTAGATTTCAATCCGATCCTAAGGAGTGTCACTTAGTGGCGGTGAAGCGAATTCTTAGATATTTAGTCGCTACGCCTTGCTTCGGGATCTGGTATCCAAAGGGGTCTAACTTTGACTTGATTGGGTACTCAGATTCCGACTATGCTGGATGTAAGGTCGATAGGAAGAGTACATCGGGGACGTGCCAATTCTTAGGAAGGTCCCTGGTGTCGTGGAACTCTAAGAAACAAACTTCCGTTGCCCTATCCACCGCTGAGGCCGAGTATGTTGCCGCAGGACAGTGTTGCGCGCAACTACTTTGGATGAGGCAAACCCTCCGGGACTTTGGCTACAATCTGAGCAAAGTCCCACTCCTATGTGATAATGAGAGTGCCATCCGCATCGCGGAAAATCCTGTTGAACACAGCCGCACAAAGCACATTGACATCCGGCATCACTTTTTGAGAGACCACCAACAAAAGGGAGATATCGAAGTGTTTCATGTTAGCACCGAGAACCAGCTAGCCGATATCTTTACCAAGCCTCTAGATGAGAAGACCTTTTGCAGGTTGTGTAGTGAGCTCAATATCCTAGATTCACGGAACTTGGATTGATTTCTAGCATACATGTGTTTATGCCTTTGATCATGTTCCTTATGCATTTTGTTGCTCAGTTATGGTGCTCAAGTTGTCCAAACACTCCCTGGACCTCACAAGTCCGTTGCAAAGCGATGCACATGTTTAGGGGGAGATGTGTTACAACTTGACCCTTTGAGACTAACCATGTGCTTGAGTTTGATGCTTTAGTCTCAAAGAAGGATTGAAAGGGAACAGGTGGACTTGGACCATGAAAGACTTCCACTGCACTCCGATGAGAGGGTAACTTATTCCAAGTTCATCTCATGTACTCTTATTGCCTATTTGCTCTTAATTGAAGATTTTGGTGAGGCAATGGGGTTAAAGGGCCAAGATTGATCCCGTTTTGGTGCTTGATGCCAAAGGGGGAGAAAATAAAGGCCAAAGCGATAAATGGATCAGCTACCACTTGAGAGAGATTTTGAAAATAGTAGAATAGAGTTTTTTGTTTTGTCAAACTCTTTTATTGTCTCTCTTGTCAAAGTTGGCCTCTTGTGGGGAGAAGTGTCGATTATGGGAAAAAGGGGGAGTTTTTTGAAATCTTTGATCAATCTCTTTTGGAATGACTCTCTTTATGCTTCGACATGTGTGTTTGACTTAGAGATAGAGATTTGGTTTTGATTTGCAAAAACAAACCAAGTGGTGGCAAAGGATGATCCATATATGCCAAAATTGAATCAAAATAAATTTGAGTTTTATTTGAAGTGATATTGCACTTGTTCTAGTTGCTTTATGTTGTGTTGGCATAAATCACCAAAAAGGGGGGAGATTGAAAGAGAAATGTGCCCTTGGGCCATTTCTAAGTATTTTGGTGATTGAGTGCCAACACAAGTGCTTAAATGTGAAACTATACCCATGGATGGACAAAGTGGAAATCAAGAGTAAAGGTATGTTTCTAAGCCTTAGTACTTTGTTTTGAAGACTAATGTATTGTGTCTAAGTGCTTGAAACAGGAGAAATCGAGTCAGAGAAAAGTTGGCTGTGTTACAGCCAAAAGGCTGTTCGGTCTGGAGCACCGGACTGTCCGGTGGTGCACCGGACAGTGTCCGGTGCGCCAGACTGACTCGGGCGAACTGGCCGCTCTCGGGAATTTACCGGCGACGTACGGCTATAATTCACCGGACTGTCCAGTGTGCACCGGAATGTCCGGTGAGCCAACGGTCGGCCGGGCCAACGGTCGGCCGCGCGATCTGCGCGGGACACGTGGCCGAGCCAACGGTCGGAAGGGGGCACCGGACTGTTCGGTGTGCACCGGACATGTCCGGTGCGCCAACGGCTCTCTGGCAGCCAACGGTCGGCTGCGCTGTTTAAGGAAAGAAATCGGGCACCGGACAGTGTCCGGTGTGCACCGGACTGTCCGGTGCACCAGTCGACAGAAGGCAAGATCAGCCTTCCAGATTTGCTCTCAACGGCTCCTAGCTGCCTTGGGGCTATAAAAGGGACCCCTAGGCGCATGGAGGAGTACACCAAGCATCCTTTGAGCATTGTTGATCACTCACACTACATTCTTGCGCACTTGTTCGACATTCTAGTGATTTGAGCTCTGTTCTAGTGTGCTAGTCTCTTGAGCTCAAGTCTGGGTTTTGTGTGTGCGTATTCGCTGTGATCTTTGTGTTGTGTGTGAGTTGCTAATCCCTCCCTTGCTCCGTGATTCTTTGTGAACATCTTTTGTAAGGGCGAGAGGCTCCAAGCTGTGGAGATTCCTCGCAAGTGGGATTAAGAAAAGCAAAGCAACACCGTGGTATTCAAGTTGGTCTTTGGACCGCTTGAGAGGGATTGATTGCAACCCTCGTCCGTTGGGACGCTACAACATGGAGTAGGCAAGCGTTGGTCTTGGCCGAACCACGGGATAACCACCGTGCCATCTCTGTGATTGATATCTCTTGGTTATTGTGTTGTGTTGAGATCCTTCTCTAGCCACTTGGCAAATTACTGTGCTAACAATTAATCAAGTTTTGTGGCTTAAGATTTTGAAGTGTTACAGGATCACCTATTCACCCCCCCCCCCTCTAGGTGCTCTCAACTTCCAGGGGCACCTGTAGAGTTTTGAGAAAGTCCAGCACCAGTAAGAAGTTGGGGACTGCAGCTGGATGTGTTGAAGGGCTAGAGGTTGATGCTATTGACCAGATGAATTTCCCTGATATTCATGCTCTATGGAACAGTGACTTGATAGATAGGTCCTCCCTTAAGGATACTTTAAATCATTTTTCTCACCCATCCTTGTTGGCTGATACACCTTGCAGTCATCCAAGGACCTTGCACATACTTAACAGGACATCAGATAAATGCTTTCGTTCTTGGAACTATGAAAACATTGACATCAATGTTAGATTTAGCAATGATTCATCTATTATATTTGAAGGAACTAAAATTTTTGATAACATCAACAATGAAATACAGCCGCTTAATTACTTCAATGATAAGTGTGGTTCAACCAACCAGCTTGGTTCTGACCTGATAACTTGGAAATCAAAATTTGACATGAGGTTGTGAGTCAATATTTCTCCTGAGACAGCAGGTGATAATGGTTGTCATTTGAATGTTCCTTCTTTGAATATGGCAAATGGCAACCTGTTTACTCAAGATTTGTTGAATCAACACAACTCTGGACTAAATCAGAGACCCAGAACTTCCAAGTGTAGTAGATTTAGAAGTCATTCTGCTCCACCATTTTATAGAGGGAGACTGAAATTCTCTAGATTAAATGTGCCACTGAGCAAACTGAAAGGGAATTAGGCTTACACCTAGTTCCTAATTGATTTTGGTGGTTGAATTGCCCAACACAAATAATTGGACTAACTAGTTTTGCTCCAGTGTATAAGTTATACAGGTGCCAAAGGTTCACACTTAGCCAATAAAAAGACCAAGAATTGGGTTCAACAAAAAGAGCAAGGGATAACCGAAGTGTGCCCTGGTCTGGCGCACCGGACTGTCCGGTGTGCCACCGGACAATGTCCGGTGCACCAGGGGACTTCACGCTGAACTCCTCACCTTCGGGAAAATCCAGAGGCGCTCCGCTATAATTCACCGGACTGTCCGATGTACACCGGACAGTGTCCGGTGCCCCAAGGAAGAGCAACTCTGGAACTCGCCAGCTTCGGGAATTCGCTCCGCTATAATTCACCGGACATGTCCGGTGTGCACCGGACTGTCCGGTGAGCCAGCGGAGTAACGGCTACCTCGCGCCAACGGTCACCTGCAGAGGCATTAAATGCGCGCCAGAGCGCGCAGAAGTCAGGCACGCGCGAAGTGGCGCACCGGACACTCTACAGTGCATGTCCGGTGTGCCACCGGACATCCAGGCGGGCCCAGAAGTCAGAGCTCCAACGGTCGGAACCCAACGGCCTGGTGACGTGGCTGGCGCACCGGACACTGTCCGGTGTGCACCGGACTGTCCGGTGCACCATGCGACAGACAGCCCCACCAAACGGCTAGTTTGGTGGTTGGGGCTATAAATACCCCCAACCACCCCACATTCAAGTCATCCAAGTTTTCAACCTTCCATCCACTTACAAGAGCTAGGCATTCAATACAAGACACACCCAAGTGATCAAATCCTCTCCCAATTCCACAAAAGCATTAGTGACTAGTGAGAGTGATTTGTCGTGTTCTTTTGAGCTCTTGCGCTTGGATCGCTTTCTTCTTTCTCATTCTTTCTTGTGATCAAACACTCACTTGTAACCAAGGCAAGAGACATCAATTGTGTGGTGGTCCTTGCAGGGAAGTTTTGTTCCCGGTTGATTTGAGAAGAGAAAGCTCACTCGGTCCGAGGGACCGTTTGAGAGAGGGAAAGGGTTGAAAGAGACCCGATCTTTGTGACCACCTCAACGGGGAGTAGGTTTGCAAGAACCGAACCTCGGTAAAACAAATCCTTGTGTCTCACTTCCTTATTTCGCTTGTGATTTGTTTTTGCGCCCTCTCTTGGACTTGATTATATTTCTAACGCTAACCCGACTTATAGTTGTGATTAATTTTGTAAATTTCAGTTTCGCCCTATTCACCCCCCTCTAGGCGACTTTCAATTGGTATCAGAGCCCGGTGCTTCATTAGAGCCTAACCGCTCGAAGTGATGTCGGGAGAACACGCCAAGAAGGAGATGGAGACCGGCGACAAGCCCGCTACAAGCCACGGGAAGGCCTCATCGGAAGAGTCCCGCAACAAAAAGAAAGGGAAGGAGAAGAAAGCCTCCTCCCACAAGTCGCATCGGAGTGGCGACAAGAAAAAGAAGATGAGAAAGGTGGTCTACTACGAGACCAACACCTCATCGCCATCTACCTCCGGCTCCGACGCGCCCTCCATAACTTCTAAGCGCCATGAGCGCAAGAAGTTTAGTAAGATTCCCTTACACTATCCTCGCACCTCTAGACATACTCCATTACTTCCCGTTCCATTAGGCAAACCGCCAACCTTTGACGGTGAAGATTATGCTAGGTGGAGTGATTTAATGAAATTTCATCTAACCTCACTCCACAAAAGTATATGGAATGTTGTTGAGTTTGGAGCACAGGTACCGTCCGTAGGGGATGAGGATTATGATGAGGACGAGGTGGCCCAAATCGAGCACTTCAACTCCCAAGCCACAACCATACTCCTCGCCTCTTTAAGTAGGAAGGAGTACAATAAGGTGCAAGGATTGAAGAGCGCCAAGGAAGTTTGGGACGTGCTCAAGACCGCGCACGAGGGTGATGAACTCACCAAGATCACCAAGCGGGAAACGATCGAGGGGGAGCTTGGTCGCTTCCGTCTTCGCCAAGGGGAGGAGCCATAAGATATGTACAACCGGCTCAAAACCTTGGTGAACCAAGTGCGCAACCTCGGGAGCAAGAAATGGGATGACCACGAGGTGGTTAAGGTTATTCTAAGATCACTTATTTTCCTTAACCCTACTCAAGTACAATTAATTCGTGGCAACCCAAGATATACACTAATGACCCCCGAGGAAGTAATCGGGAATTTTGTGAGCTTTAAATTTATGATCAAGGGCTCACGGAAGATCAACGAGCTTGATGGTCCCTCCACGTCCGAAGCACAACCGGTCGCATTTAAGGCGACGGAGGAGAAGAAGGAGGAGTCTACACCGAGTAGAACACCAATCGACGCCTCCAAGCTCGACAACGAGGAAACGGTGCTTGTCATCAAAAGCTTCTACCAAATCCTCAAGCAAAGAAGGGGAAAAGATTACAAGCCCCGCTCCAAGAAGGTTTGCTACAAGTGTGGTAAGCCCGGTCACTTTATAGCAAAATGTCCTATTTCTAGTGACAGTGACAGGGGCGATGACAAGAAGGGGAGAAGAAAGGAGAAGAAGAGGTACTACAAGAAGAAGGGTGGCGATGCCCATGTTTGTCGCGAGTGGGACTCCGACGAAAGCTCTAGCGACTCCTCCGACGACGAGGACGCCGCCAACATCGCCGTCACCAAGGGACTTCTCTTCCCCAACGTCGGCCACAAGTGCCTCATGGCAAAGGACGGCAAAAAGAAGAAGGTTAAATCTAAATCCTCCACTAGATATGAGTCCTCTAGTGATGATAATGCTAGTGATGAGGAAGATAATTTGCGTACTCTTTTTGCCAACTTAAACATGCAACAAAAAGAGAAATTAAATGAATTAATTAGTGCCATCCATGAGAAGGATGATCTCTTGGACTCCCAAGAGGACTTCCTAATCAAGGAAAACAAAAAGCATGATAAAGTTAAAAAAGCTTATGCTCTAGAAGTTGAAAAATGTGAAAAATTATCTAGTGAGCTAAGCACTTGCCATGAGACTATAGACAACCTTAGAAATGAGAATTCTAATTTGTTAGCTAAGGTTGATTCTATTGCTTGCAATATTTCAATTCCCAATCTTAGAAATGATAATGATGATTTGCTTGCTAAGATTGAAGAACTTAATTCTGATGAGGACGAGGTGGCCCAAATCGAGCACTTTAACTTTTTTTGATCTTAGAGATAAAAATGATATATTGTGTTCTAAGATCGTTGAACTTAATTCTTGCAAACCATCTACATCTACCATTGAGCACACTACTATTTGCACTAGATGTAGAGATGTTGATATTAATGTTATACATGATCATATGGCGTTAATTAAACAACAAAATGATCATATAGCTAAACTAGATGCAAAAATTGCCGAGCATGAAATTGAAAATGAAAATTTTAAATTTGCTCGTAGTATGCTTTATAGTGGGAGATGCCCTGGCATTAAGGATGGCATTGGCTTCCAACAGGGAGGCAATGTCAAACTTAATGCCCCTCCTAAGAAATTATCTAATTTTGTTAAGGGCAAGGCTCCCATGCCTCAGGATAACGAGGGTTACATTTTGTACCCTGCCGGTTATCCCGAGAGCAAAATTAGGAGAATTCACTCTAGGAAGTCTCACTCTGGCCCTAATCATGCTTTTATGTATAAGGGTGAGACATCTAGTCTAGGCAACCAACCCGTGCTAAGTTGCCTAAGAAGAAAACTCCTAGTGCATCAAATGATCCTGACATCTCATTTAAAACTTTTGATGCATCCTATGTTTTAACTAACAAATCCGGCAAAGTAGTTGCCAAGTATGTTGGGGGCAAGCACAAGGGGTCAAAGACTTGTGTTTGGGTACCCAAAGTTCTTGTATCTAATGCCAAAGGACCCAAAACCATTTGGGTACCTAAAGTCAAGAACTAAACATGTTTTGTAGGTTTATGCATCCGGGGGCTCAAGTTGGATCATCGACAGCGGGTGCACAAACCACATGACAGGGGAGAAGAAGATGTTCTCCTCCTACGAGAAAAACCAAGATCCCCAACGAGCTATCACATTCGGGGATGGGAATCAAGGTTTGGTCAAAGGATTGGGTAAAATTGCTATATCACCTGACCACTCCATTTCCAATGTTTTTCTTGTAGATTCTTTAGATTACAATTTGCTTTCCGTCTCTCAATTATGTCAAATGGGCTACAACTGTCTTTTTACTGATGTAGGTGTCACTGTCTTTAGAAGAAGTGATGATTCAGTAGCATTTAAGGGTGTGTTAGAGGGTCAGCTATACTTGGTAGATTTTGATAGAGCTGAACTCAACACATGCTTAATTGCTAAGACTAACATGGGTTGGCTCTGGCACCGCCGACTAGCCCATGTTGGAATGAAGAATCTTCATAAGCTTCTAAAGGGAGAACACATTTTAGGATTAACAAATGTTCATTTTGAGAAAGACAGGATTTGTAGCGCATGCCAAGCAGGGAAGCAAGTTGGTGCCCATCATCCGCTCAAGAACATCATGACTACTGACAGACCATTGGAGCTCCTACACATGGATCTATTCGGCCCGATAGCTTATATAAGCATCGGCGGGAGTAAGTACTGTCTGGTTATTGTGGATGATTATTCTCGCTTCACTTGGGTATTCTTTTTAGAGGAAAAATCTCATACCCAAGAGACCTTAAAGGGATTCTTGAGACGGGCTCAAAATGAGTTCGGCTTAAAGATCAAGAAGATTAGAAGCGATAACGGGACGGAGTTCAAGAACTCTCAAATTGAAGGCTTCCTTGAGGAGGAGGGCATCAAGCATGAGTTCTCTTCTCCCTACACGCCACAACAAAATGGTGTAGTGGAGAGGAAGAATTGAACTCTATTGGACATGGCAAGAACCATGCTTGATGAGTACAAGACTTCGGATCAGTTTTGGGCCGAGGCGGTCAACACCGCCTGCTACGCCATCAACCGGTTATATCTACACCGAATCCTCAAGAAGACATCATACGAACTCCTAACCGGTAAAAAGCCCAATATTTCATATTTTAGAGTCTTTGGTAGCAAATGCTTTATTCTTGTTAAAAGAGGTAGAAAATCTAAATTTGCTCCTAAGACTGTAGAAGGCTTTTTACTAGGATATGATTCAAACACAAGGGTATATAGAGTCTTTAACAAGTCCTCTGGACAAGTTGAAGTTTCTTGTGACGTTGTGTTTGATGAGACTAACGGCTCTCAAGTAGAGCAAGTTGATCTTGATGAGATAGGTAATGAAGAGGCTCCATGCATCGCGCTAAGGAACATGTCCATTGGGGATGTGTGTCCTAAGGAATCCGAAGAGCCTCCAAATGCACAAGATCAACCATCCTCCTCCACGCAAGCATCTCCACCAACTCAAAATGAGGATGAGGCTCAAGTTGATGAAGGAGAAGATCAAAGAGATGAGCCACCTCAAGATGACGGCAATGATCAAGGGGGAGATGCAAATGATCAAGACAAGGAGGATGAAGAACAAAGGCCGCCACACCCAAGAGTCCACCAAGCAATCCAACGAGATCACCCCGTCGACACCATCCTCGGTGACATTCATAAGGGGATAACTACTCGATCTCGCGTTGCACATTTTTGTGAACATTACTCTTTTGTTTCCTCTATTGAGCCACACAAGGTAGAGGAAGCACTACAAGATTCGGATTGGGTGGTGGCGATGCAAGAGGAGCTCAACAACTTCACTAGAAATGAGGTATGGCATTTAGTTCCACGTCCTAATCAAAATGTTGTAGGAACCAAGTGGGTTTTCCGCAACAAGCAAGATGAGCATGATGTGGTGACTAGGAACAAAGCCCGACTTGTTGCCAAAGGATACTCCCAAGTCGAAGGTTTGGATTTCGGTGAAACCTATGCACCCGTAGCTAGGCTTGAGTCAATTCGTATATTATTGGCCTATGCTACTTACCATGGCTTCAAGCTTTATCAAATGGACGTGAAGAGTGCCTTCCTCAATGGACCAATCAAGGAAGAGGTCTATGTTGAGCAACCTCCCGGCTTTGAAGATAGTGAGTATCCTAACCATGTCTATAAACTCTCTAAGGCGCTTTATGGGCTCAAGCAAGCCCCAAGAGCATGGTATGAATGCCTTAGAGATTTCCTTATCACTAATGGCTTCAAAGTTGGAAAGGCCGATCCTACACTCTTCACTAAAACTCTTGAAAATGACTTGTTTGTATGCCAAATTTATGTTGATGATATTATATTTGGATCTACTAACGAGTCTACATGTGAAGAATTTAGTAGGATCATGACACAAAAGTTCGAGATGTCTATGATGGGGGAGTTGAAGTATTTCTTAGGATTTCAAGTGAAGCAACTCCAAGAGGGTACCTTCCTAAGCCAAACAAAATATACTCAAGATATTCTCAGCAAGTTTGGGATGAAGGATGCCAAACCCATCAAGACACCCATGGGAACAAATGGGCATCTCGACCTCGACGAGGGAGGTAAATCCGTCGATCAAAAGGTATACCGGTCGATGATAGGTTCTTTACTCTATTTATGTGCATCTCGACCGGATATTATGCTTTCCATATGCATGTGTGCAAGATTCCAAGCCGACCCTAAGGAAGCTCACCTTACGGCCGTAAAACGAATCTTGAGATATTTAGTTTATACTCCTAAGTTTGGGCTTTGGTATCCTAGGGGATCCACTTTTGATTTGATTGGTTATTCGGATGCCGATTGGGCGGGGTGTAAAATTAATAGAAAGAGCACATCGGGGACTTGCCAATTCTTGGGAAGATCCTTGGTGTCTTGGGCTTCAAAGAAGCAAAATTCCGTAGCTCTTTGTACCGCTGAGGCCGAGTACATTGCCGCAGGACATTGTTGCGCGCAACTACTTTGGATGAGGCAAACCCTTAGGGACTACGGTTACAAATTAACCAAAGTTCCTCTTCTATGTGATAATGAGAGTGCAATCCGCATGGCGGATAATCCCGTTGAGCATAGCCGCACTAAGCACATAGCCATTCGGTATCACTTTTTAAGGGATCACCAACAAAAGGGAGATATCAAGATTTCATACATTAATACTAAAGATCAATTAGCCGATATCTTTACCAAGCCTCTTGATGAACAAACCTTTAACAAACTTAGGCATGAGCTAAATATTCTTGACTCTAGGAACTTCTTTTGTTAAATTGCACACATAATTCATAAATATACCTTTGATCATGTCTCTTTCATATGCTATGACTAATGTGTTTTCGAGTCTATTTCAAACCAAGTCATAGGTATATTGAAAGGGAATTGGAGTCGTCGGCGAAGACAAAGGCTTCCACTCCGTAACTCATCCTTCGCCGACGCTCCGAGCCACTCTCCATCTTTGGGGGAGAGAAAAGGACTCCATCTTTGGTATAATCTTCACTCATTTATTTACAACCAATGGGGGAGAAAGTAATTCTAAGGGCTCTAATGACTTCGTTTTTGGTGATTCATGCCAAAGGGGGAGAAAGTATTAGCCCAAAGCAAAAGGACCGCACCACCACCTAAATTTTAAAATGATTTTCAATTGGAAATTTCAAATTGGTAACCTATTATGTTCAAAAGGGGGAGAGAATAGTATTTTCAAAATCAATATCCTAAAACCCTCTTGAACACTAAGAGGAGGATTTCATTTAGGGGGAGTTTTGTTTAGTCAAAGGAAAAGCATTTGAAACAGGGGGAGAAAATTTCAAATCTTGAAAATGCTTTGCAAAATCTTATTCATTTGCCTTTGACTATTTGCAAAAGAACTTTGAAAAAGATTCACAAAAGAATTTGCAAAACAAAACATGTGGTGCAAGAGTGGTCCAAAATGTTAGAAACGAAGAAACAATCCATGCGCATCTTATAAGTATTTATATTGGCTCAATTCTAAGCAACCTTTGCACTTACATTATGCAAACTAGTTCAATTATGCACTTCTATACTTGCTTTGGTTTGTGTTGGCATCAATCACCAAAAAGGGGGAGATTGAAAGGGAATTAGGCTTACACCTAGTTCCTAATTGATTTTGGTGGTTGAATTGCCCAACACAAATAATTGGACTAACTAGTTTTGCTCCAGTGTATAAGTTATACAGGTGCCAAAGGTTCACACTTAGCCAATAAAAAGACCAAGAATTGGGTTCAACAAAAAGAGCAAGGGATAACCGAAGTGTGCCCTGGTCTGGCGCACCGGACTGTCCGGTGTGCCACCGAACAGTGTCCGGTGCACCAGGGAACTTCACGCTGAACTCCTCACCTTCGGGAAAATCCAGAGGCGCTCCGCTATAATTCACCGGACTGTCCGGTGTACACCGGACAGTGTCCGGTGCCCCAAGGAAGAGCAACTCTGGAACTCGCCAGCTTCGGGAATTCGCTCCGCTATAATTCACCGGACATGTCCGGTGTGCACCGGACTGTCCGGTGAGCCAGCGGAGTAACGGCTACCTCGCGCCAACGGTCACCTGCACAGGCAATAAATGCGCGCCAGAGCGCGCAGAAGTCAGACACGCGCGAAGTGGCGCACCGGACACTCTACAGTGCATGTCCGTTGTGCCACTGGACATCCAGGCGGGCCCAGAAGTCAGAGCTCCAACGGTCGGAACCCAACGGCCTGGTGACGTGGCTGGCGCACCGGACACTGTCTGGTGTGCACCGGACTGTCCGGTGCACCATGCGACAGACAGCCCCACCAAACGAGTAGTTTGGTGGTTGGGGCTATAAATACCCCCAACCACCCCACATTCAAGTCATCCAAGTTTTCAACCTTCCAACCACTTACAAGAGCTAGGCATTCAATACAAGACACACCCAAGTGATCAAATCCTCTCCCAATTCCACAAAAGCATTAGTGACTAGTGAGAGTGATTTGTCGTGTTCTTTTGAGCTCTTGCGCTTGGATCGCTTTCTTCTTTCTCATTCTTTCTTGTGATCAAACACTCACTTGTAACCAAGGCAAGAGACATCAATTGTGTGGTGGTCCTTGCGGGGAAGTTTTGTTCCCGGTTGATTTGAGAAGAGAAAGCTCACTCGGTCCGAGGGACCGTTTGAGAGAGGGAAAGGGTTGAAAGAGACCCGGTCTTTGTGACCACCTCAACGGGGAGTAGGTTTGCAAGAACCGAACCTCGGTAAAACAAATCCTTGTGTCTCACTTCCTTATTTCGCTTGTGATTTGTTTTTGCGCCCTCTCTTGGACTTGATTATATTTCTAACGCTAACCCGGCTTGTAGTTGTGATTAATTTTGTAAATTTCAGTTTCGCCCTATTCACCCCCCTCTAGGCGACTTTCACAAACCAAGCACATATAGCGATAAAGATATCTGCGTCAATAACCCAGATGGTGCATCCAAACTTCGGCCCTTTTTGAGTTGCTTTTTTTATAAGAACTAACATTACACACTTCTAATCAAATTCAGACAATGCACCTGGACCTGTGGATATCTCATGTATAAGTTCAACCCAGCCTATTCCTGAGACTGCTAGCTGTGAATTGGCAGTACCATACAGAGTGATTGTGAAGAAGGTTTTCACTATCAAACAATGCACAAACTGAATTACATGTCGTGGTACACACATACGCCTTGTCCGTACAAATTGCCTAACTTCCTAGTCATCACCGTGAAATAGGAAACAAACCTGGTTGGCTGACCATGGATCGACGCGTCGACGAACAGGGGGTCACCATGGTGGGAGTGTGAGTGGAGGTGGGTGCTGCGTGGAATCGAGCCCGGAGAGTTGACGGCGCGGGCACATGCATGAGAGCCGGAGCGATTGTGGGAGAGCAGCAGAGAAGACAGGAAGTACTGCCTTCTTAGTTACCTACAGCTTATCTGGCACCCGCTGCACATAATTGTTTGACAGATCAACATTTGAAATTGTCATTCCAATAAGTAAATATATTGTATGGACTTTTCATCCGAGCCAGCAAGTATTTGAATCTGCGGGACCTTCAATATATTGGAGAAGACTACGAAGGCACAAAGTTTCCAAACAGGGCGGCTGAGACAAGGAAACCGCTACAATTGCAACTGGTATATCAAAAGCAGGCCTTCATTTCCAAAGTCACGTCCTTTTCTAACAAAAAGAGATTTTTTTCTTACAACAAAAAATAGAGATTCTATACTCAAGTGAATTTTATAACACAAGGTGCCAGAATCCAAAACCTTGATCTAGATAGGCCTAGGGTCGCAGTATTCTGTTGCTTTCACACCACAGAGGATAATCTGATTCAGGTACAAGACACCTATTGACCTGAACAAAGAACAATGGCACCTCCCATCAAATGCAACGACCCAAATGCAGCTGGTCGTGAACCCTCAACTGATGACCATAACAATGTGTTAACAGGCCATGAGCTAGGTCCGCAACATCATTTGTTTTCTACAAGAATGAACTAACAACTGCCCCCCTGCAAGCACCTACGATCTGACCTCATACTTCCCAGCTTGAGTCTGGGCTCTAAAACCTTTGTACGGAGCGTTCGGGGTGTTTCTTCACGTCTAGCTTATCGATTTGAAGGCCAGATAGGGCAACTCTCATAATCCTGAATTTCGCCTGAAATGTCGGCAATGCATGCAGTTGTGCGAGCCCTTCCTCCAGTCGTAAATTTCTAGAGAGTGTTGGTGCTTTGTCTTTTGGTATCTGCCCAATTGTCCACAAACAGGTCTGCATAAGAAGGCTAGCGTCAGAGAAGCATAGCAAGGTGAAGGTACATGTAGAGTGCTCAACTTCGAGAATTTTCTGAAACTACCTACTATAGACCCCTTACCTTGACTGGTGACAAGATCAGGTATGAGTGGGGTTACCGTGGAACTTATGGTAGGAAGTACACTAACCTTGTCGGCAAGGATGTCAACCGTGCCATAGTTTGCAGTCAGATCAACAGAAACAATAAGAGGGGGCAACTGGAACTGCACTGTTATCGAATCAATAGGTTTCCCACGATCATTTCGAATCCCGACCATCACACTAACGCGGCAGTTCCCGGAATCTGATGTTAATTGTGGTTTCACATAGATCGGTGTCTTCTTCAGTTTCTGAACATTGCTTGTTTGATCAAACGTGAGCGTGCTGAGTGTGTACAGAAGAAAAGCTAGCGCACAAATGAGTACCTATAACTCATGAGCTTGAACTGCCCGTCGGCAGGAACAAATGATAGGATCTGATTTGATTCCCAAGGCCTGAATCAGACGCAGGGGTGGAAGGTAACATCATTGATAATTGCAGTGTTAGCAAAGGACATGGTCAGCTCTGGCACACCTGGGAGGCTGTAATTTACTTGGACTTCACCGTATGCTTCGCATTTCACAAGAACCCCCTCTCTGTGCACCAATCAACGAACAGGATACCAAACAGCAAACGAGCCTCAGTAACATAAGAAAAATTAAATAAAACATAAGTAGGGTAGTTTCATGTGCTATTACGCTATACCACTACTTAATAGTATGAATCTTCATTCTTATGATGCTCTTTTTTCTATATTTTCATAGCACTTGCTAAAGTGCAGAGCATTCATAAATTGAAGGTATAAAAATAGATTGGAGCTCAATGTACATAATTACTACAAAAATGCTGAACAATAGTACCTTCTAGAAACATTTGACCAATTACTGTGACTAAGGTCCTAAAAGCCATATTAGCAGAATTAATGGATCCCGTTTATAAGACATTAAAAAGGAAAAAAACTGGAATACCTGTTCACACATGCATCAAGTTCCTCGACTATGTTAACATAGACTTCATTGCTTGCATCCTTGACCGTTGTTCTTCGCCAAGGTACAAAAGAAGCAGCTGCATCTGGAAGTTTGCTGCCAAGGGTAGAACTCTTGCTAGTAACAACATTCAACATTTTGTTCACAATATTAGGTGGGGTGATCATCTCTTTCAAGATGTTTGGCTCAGTTGTGAGTGGAAAACCATTATCCATCATCTCATCCAAAATCTGCAGTCGTTAAGCACTATAGAATTAGAGAAATTTCAGAATACATGCACTGGCAAGTGGCAACCGCTTAGCAAGCAGCAAAACTTGATTGCAGCATGCAGATTAGGAAATTTATAACAGACTCAACAAATCCAACAGTAGATCAATGGCCTGCCTTGATCTTTTAAATTTATCACAAAATCCTGAAGAAATTTATTAAAATGAATAATATAGACAAGTGCATGGTCACAAAAATGAAAAAAGAAAACAATACCTTTGTACAGCTCCTTGTAGAAGCAGCATGGGTCTTTCTTTGGAGGTGATCGTGCGCTGCTCCTTTGCTCCAAGAATTCCATCAGTCCTATAAATAAAAAAATGGATCAAGTGACACAGAAACACTAACTTCACTGGTAGCAACATAATCCACAGATATACATAGATCTTCAAAAATGGCTCACACATGCAGTGACCAGAACAATGAAATATAAATACAAAAATGGCTCAGTGTTCAACATACCCTTGCCAGGAAAACCATACTGACCAAGCATCCGAGTGCTCAAAATGTCCAACATATTGACATTTGACTTGAGCACTATGCTAGTTAGTACAACCTAGTAGTGAAAAAGAGGGGCGAAAAAATCAATGCCTCGAAAGTCAAGCGGATGTGAGGATATATTTGAAGTTACCAACTACAGACCTTATCCATGTCCCTTTGTCTGGTAATAAGGGTGCCTGGAGCTTTAGGGTTGTATGAATTCTTAACCCTAACTGGAACATCATGAGCTATATGTTCAATTCATGATGGTTAGTAAAGCAAATGCCAAGAAACAATCAATATAGCTTTAAAAGGTAAAAAGGAAACATATGTTTATCTACTGAACATGATCTTTCGTTTTTGAGAAGTATGCAACTGAAAGATTCGTTTATTCACTGAGAAGCAGCCTGCTCACACTATACACGTGCAATATGGATGAATATCATGTACCGTTGTTTAGTTCCATAACTCTTTTCTTGGGATGGTTAGTAAAGCAAATGCCAAGCAACAATAAATATAGCTTTAAAAGGTAAAAAGGGAACAAATGTTTATCTACTGAACATAATCTTTCGTTTATGAGAAGTATGCAACTGAAAGATTCGTTTTATCACTGAGAAGCAGCCTGCACACACTATACAAGTGCAATAAGGATGAATATCCTGTACCATTGTTTAGTTCCAGAACTCTTTTCTTGAGCATTCAAAATATAATTTGTACAAAGATTCATTAGTGACAAAAATGAATCAGAGGGTGGGCCCATCAAAATCATCTATATACTTTTAGCAGGATCGAAATCAGAGGGTGGGCCCATCCTGTCCACCCTCTAGATCCGCAAATGCAGCCAAAGCGTTTTTTAGCAGTTTGGTAACATCACCAGCAGAAGACGAGTTAAAAGAAAGAATGACAGCACCGGATATTGTGAATTTGAACAATTTGCCTTTCAGGGTTCCTGCGCCCTCGCCGATGGGACGATGTCTCCACGGTGCTTGATGGGCCGACAACGCAGTCTCTCACCGGTGGACTAAAATGAACATGAATGCGTACACAGTAGTTTTGTGTACGTTAACATAAAAAATACAGAATATTCTGTTGTACATAGTAGTCAATCAATTTAACTGTTGTAGATCATTCCATTGTGTTCATCCAAAAATTGTTGGATAATAGTTTGCCATCAGTCCTATATACAAGCATATTAGTGCAAGATATAGGTCTCTAGCAGTTGCATGTCAAGAAGTCGAGATAACTCACTGTAGATTGTTTATCTTCTTTATTAGTACCACCAATTTTGGATGTTAAGGAGTTAGACATTGCATAGACTTACACTTCCAAAAGGTTTTGCACGTACACTGAAAAGGATAAGTACATCTGGCAAGAAAATATTAGGCTATGCTATAAGGCGATAAAACATAAATTAATACCATCTCCAAATATAAATTAATTTTGGTCAAATGAAAAAAAGTAGATGGATCAGATGTGGCAGCTGATGCTACCTCTTGATCTGCATGGCAGAAGTCATGTAGTCCATTACATTCATTCATTAATATTAGGTTTGTCTGTCCTGAAAAATCCCAAACATGAACTTGGATAAAGAAACATTAAGTAAACAATAGTAATTGAAGTGCATTTTCAAAGTTGGAAATGTGAGCAGCAACATACTGGTTGAGAATCCACATTAAAAATCTTGTTAACCTGGCTGTAATTCTCAACTGGATTGTCCTAAAGCAGACAATGTTGTAGTTCTGTTTTCTACTTATCTTGTTAGCAGAATACAAGGATACACATTATGGAAAAAGGAAGTTAAAAGAGTTTTACTGGTCAAATAAAATGGCCTTCTAGAAATAAGTGTGATGTCATAGTAATTATTGCAGAAATACATTTAAGAGGAGTTGTGCATATAGGAGCTAACCGTCATTTCCTGATACAGTAACAAGATACCGTTGAGCTGCCAAATCCATGCAGTGACCATAGCGAGGACCAGGCCCTGCCCCTTGAACAACAACCCTGCAACAAATGCCAGAGAAAGAAAATGTCTGATCACAAACCGACAAACAAGATAAAAAGGAAAGCACATGGTAAAAAGAAACATGGCGTCTTGAGTAAACCTAACATGTGCCATTTAAACTTGTCGTTTGTGAGGTCAAGGACATAGAGATCGTCTATGGAGTGCCCTGCTGGTCCAATTCCACCCTGCGTCGCCATTTTATAAATCGCAACTGAAAAAAGTTGGCGCGGAAATGGAATTTGAAGATCCCAAGTCCCTAGTACATGGAAAACAACCATGGTGCCCACTGCAGCTGCAGCATGCGCAGCCCTCGGAGACGGAGGTCTCCAGCAGGATGTAACCTGCAGAAATGTAGAATGTAACCCCGATCATTCAGTGAATCCACAATCCATTTCACCACAAACAATGTTACGCAAAGCTGCCAGTCACCACACTAACACAGGGACACATTCCAAACAAGTAAGCGACATAACAAGCACTGAATTATGGATGGAAAGCATACAATTCTATGAAGTTCTGATCAGAATAAAAAAATACATACAAAGTTCACCGCACTAACCAAACTATTATCGCAGAGAAAAAACCTACAAAATTGACCTCCAGTAAAGCTCCAAAGCAAGAGCAGGAGTCGAAATTGAGCTAAATGTCCGCGTTCCAGGAAGCAAGGGGAGCGAAATCTAAAGAGGGCAGTGGCTTGTACCTCGTCCACCTGCGCGTCTCCACGTCGTACGAGTGCACCGAGTTCGGCACCCCCGTGAGCCCTTCAATCACAGCCAAAGGACACCGCCGTTAGATCGCGCAAAGAAGGAGCAAACCGCGGGAGGGTGAGACTGTAAAGCTCAGCTGGCGCGAGGGGCGGCAATGTCGGTGGCGGCGTCAACGAAGGCTGGGCGGTTGGGGAGCAGAGTGAGCTGGCGGTGACGCTCTGTTTGGGGGGGAGCGCCTACCTGTCTAGGGTTTCGAGAGCCCATGCTGTGGAGAAGTAGGCATGCACACGGAGGACGGGTCACCACCGTCGCGGTCGCCTCATCCGTGCGAGGCGACGAACCTCCTCCCTCCGCGGCGTGGCCCGGCGCCACCAGCCTCGTACCAGCAGCGCCATCGATGGCACCACGACGAGCGCCACCAGTACCAGCAAAAGGGCCACCGCCGAGGACGACTCTACCTCCTCCTCCATTGGCACATGGGTGACTCCGGTGGGTAGGGCTGGGGCAGGGATCCGGATCTGGCGATGCAATGAGGGGAGAGGAGGTGGCGTAGGGGCGTGGACGCGCGGTGCGAGATCAGGGACGCGGACTTGCGGAGGCAGAACCGCCCTATTGTGAATGCCTACTGTCGGGGACCATAATTAGGGGTACCCCCAATACTCTTAAACTCGGCTGGTAATCACCATCAGCACAAGCTGCAGAGCCTGATGGGCGCAATTCAGGCCAAGGCTCCGTCCACTCAAGGGACGCGATCTCGCCTCACTCAAGCCCAGCCTCGGGCAGGAACAGTAGACCCAGGCGGATTCACGCCTCGCCCGAGGGCCTCCTCAAGCAACGGGCACACCCTCGACTCGCCCGAGGGCCAGCTCGGGCAGGCTTCGCAGTGAAGCAACCTTG
The DNA here is from genome assembly GCF_902167145.1 of Zea mays. Lineage (NCBI taxonomy): Eukaryota > Viridiplantae > Streptophyta > Magnoliopsida > Poales > Poaceae > Zea > Zea mays. Next base: position 218,160,480 of record NC_050096.1, on the reverse strand, counting down.
GCCAGATCGCCTCGCCAACCGACCGTATCGCAGAAGCATTCAATGAAAGGATCACCTGACACCTTATCCTGACGCGCATTCCTCAGTCGATAGGGCCGAAGTGACCGCAGTCACTTCGCCCCTCCACTGACTGACCTGACAGGAAAACAGTGCTGCCTGCCCTGCTCTGACTGCTGTGCCACCCGCCAGGGTGAGGCTGATAGCAGCCGAGTCCAGCCTCAGGCGCCACAGGAAGCTCCGCCTCGCCCGACCCTAGGGCTCGGCCCCCGCCTCGGCCTCGGAAGGTGGTCTCCGCCTCGCCCGACCCCAGGGCTCGGACTCAACCTCGACCTCGGAAGGCGGTCTCCGCCTCACCCGACCCCAGGGCTCGGACTCAACCTCGACCTCGGGAGGAATCGCGTCCTTACCCGACCCGGACCTCGGCCTTAGGAGGAGTCTCCGCCTCGCCCGACCTTGGGCTCGGACCGACCACGGCCAGGGGGTACATCATTGCCCTACCCCTAGCTAGCTTAGGCTACGGGGGAACAAGACCGGCGTCCCATCCAGGCTCGCCTCGGTGACAAGTAATGATGGCTCCCCGCGTGCGCCTATGACGACGGCGGCTCTCAGCCCCTTACGGAAGCAAGGAGACGTCAGCAAGGTCCCGACAACCCTAACAGCTGTGCTTCTACAGGGCTCAAGCGCTCCTCCGACAGCCACGACATCGCATGCACAGGGCTCTAGCACCTCTCCGACAGCCACGTTGGCATGTACATAGAGGCATAGAGCTCTGGCTCCTCTCTGCCGGACACGTTAGCATATTGCTACACCCCCCATTGTACACCTGGACCCTCTCCTTACATCTGTAAAAGGAAGGTCTAGGGCCCTCGTACGAGGGGGGTGGTCGCGCGGGACTCTCTCTCCCTCACGAACGCTTGTAACCCCCTACTGCAAGCGCATCCACTCTGGCGCAGGACAACACGAAGCCGCAGTTTTCCCCTCTTTGTGTTCCGTCTCGCGCCAACCCATCTGGGCTGGGGCACGCAGCGACAATTTACTCGTCGGTCTAGGGACCCCCCGGGGTCGAAACGCCGACACCTACACTCCGCTCTTAAGGAGTAATATATATATATATATATATATATATATATATATATATATATATATATATATATATATATATATATATATATATATATATAGGCAGGTATAACGGGAGCTCTGGGCTTTCAATAGTTAAAGAAAAAGCTCAGACCCACCATCCCTGCAACCTAGTTCAACCCAGCGCGTCGACTCAACCAGGCTTTCGGGTGCGCTACCCTCACTACGTCTGTGCGCGCAAAAAAGAATGCATGCATGAGTCAAACACGTTTCCTTGCATGCGCGTAAATTTAGGAAAGATATGTGTAGTGATTTTTCTATTTTAAATGCTTTATTTTCTCCATAAATTTAGGATCGCTGCGACAGCTATGCAGCTAGACTCGTAAAGACCATTTTATGATATATACTGATACTAAATATGATACATTGTGTAGATAATTATGCAATTCGGTATACTACGTAAAAATCTGTTACCAGCTGCATGCGCACGAATTTATGATGGAAAAAATGTGCAATGAAAGGAAATGAATTGCATGCATAGAAACAAAATAGCGTATTTAATGTTTTATTTCCTTCATAAATATAGGATCCCTCCAATAACCATGCAGCTAAACACATTAGAACTAATTTATGATATATACTGATACTAATTATACTACACGGTGTAGGTATTTATGCAATTCAGTACACTGCATAACAAATCTGGCATGTTGTTCACTGGTGGACGTATCTCCAGGTTGGAGCGTAAAAACCTTGAGTTTTGAGCATAAAATCCCTCAATGATAGCTTTAGTAGGTTGTTATTACGATCCTACTTTTATGGCAGATCCGAAAAACATGGCAGCTACATGCATGCGGTTTCTATTTTTATACAGATCCAAAAAATATGGCAAATCGTAGGAGTTTCCATTGCATGCGCGCAAATTTTGGATTATATTTTTCTTTCCAGTTCATGCGCGCAAAAAATTGGATGACATGAGTCACATAGAGCATAAATTCTTATACAACGTCGTATAAATACTTACACCGTGTAGCATAATATATCGGTTCAACTAAAAACGTCAGCGGAAATTAGAGACGATTTTATGGCAGACGTAAAAATCTGGCATTTACGAACATAAGTGATTTGATTTGATTTTTATGATAATTCCGAACATGTGGGAATTAGGGATAGTTTTATGACAGGCGTACAAATATGACATTTACAAACATAAATGATTTGATTTTTTATGATAATTACGAATAGCATAAATCAAGGAATTGTCTTTCCAATGTGCATGCAAAAAATATGCATGCAGCAAACTGATATACGAACTCCGTGTTTAGGCATAAAATCGTACAGTTCTTAGCGTAAATAGTACATGTGGTATGCATAAAACACAATAATCGAAAAGAAAACACGAATCGGATAAGGTAGTGGCCGGAGGACGTCGTCGATGACACAAGCACAAATGTAGGTCGTCACTCGGGCCGCCCAAACTGCGCCGGATCGGAGGATGGCACACAAGATCATCGTTGCACGGACCTCGCGCCTTCCCTGACGCCGCTCGCTCGAACCTCGTGCCTCATGCATCGCCGTCGCTACTCACACGTCCAGGGACGCCGCTTGCTCGTCGTCCTTGGAACTGTCGCCGCCTCGCGACCCTGGGGACGACGCCGCTTGCCCGCACAAGGGCCCCGCTGTCGCTCGCCCTCTGGACCGGGGAGCCGACGCCACTACTTCGGATCGAGGAATCGCCGCCACCGCACGTTGAGGTCAGGGAGCCGTGGCCACCGGCTGGGGGTCCACCGTCGTGCACGCTCTCGGGCAACCGCCGTTGTCGCACGTGTCATCGCTAATGAATCGGTGTGGAGCGTAAAAAACTGAACCCTTGCACTCCAGATCTTGTTTTATAGACGTCCGGACCTAGTCCGACTCGACCGGATTGCACCGTCCGACGTGGGCTTCCTCTAGTTATTGGAAGCCCAGGGCTCTTAATATATAAACTATATATATATATATATACACACACACACAAAGGGGATGCAAGCCAAGGGGCATGTCCTTTGTCGAGATAACTGCCACCTCTTGAAGAATTCATTACATGTTTATTTTCTAACACTCTCCCTTATCAATTCTAACTTTATTTGATCATCCTTCAATTGTTCTTCCAAGATATTATTCTCCTTAAAACCCTATGGGAAAAATAAGGAGTATATCATTCTTTTGGATTATAAAACTCACACCGACTTCCAAAAGAAAGTATGTCTATAATCACCATTCCTAAAAACCCCGCGGGGAAAAAAAATAAATGATGAAGCATATAGCTCCATTAATATTATCTCGTTAAAAACTTTGGATAAGAAAACCTCAACAAGGCAAAACTCATACAAAGAAAATAGTGTAATATGATAGCCCTAAAAGTCGCCTAGAGGGGGGGGTGAATAGGCAAATCTGAAATTTATAAACTTTAAGCACCACTACAAGCCGGGGTTAGCGTTAGAAATATAATCGAGTCCGAAAGAGAGGGCGAAAACAAATCACGAGCGAATAAGAGCGGATGACATGGTGATTTGTTTTACCGAGGTTCGGTTCTTGCAAACCTACTCCCCGTTGAGGTGGTCACAAAGACCGGGTCTCTTTCAACCCTTTCCCTCTCTCAAACGGTCACCTAGACCGAGTGAGCTTCCTTCCTTGATTTCTCGGATCACTTAGACCCCGCAAGGACCACCACACAATTGGTGTCTCTTGCTTTGCTTACAAGGCTTTGAGAGTAAGAATGAGAGAAAGAAGAAAGCCAACCAAGCAACAAGAACAACAAAAGAACACAAGCCGATCTTCTCACAAGTCCTAAAAACTAGAGTTGAATTGTGGACTTTGATTTGATCGGAGGCTTTGATTTGTGTCTTGGAGTGTTGTGTATTGCTCTTGTATTGAATGGGGAGTAGTGAATGCTTGGGTGCCTTGAAGAGTGGTGGTTGGGGGGTATTTATAGCCGGCCGTTGGAGAACTCTGTTGTCGACGGGCGCACCGGACAGTCCGGTGTGCCACCGGACACTGTTCGGTGTGCCAGCCACGTCACCCAACCGTTAGGGTTCGACCGTTGGAGCTTCTGACATGTGGGCCACCGGACAGTCCGATGGTGCACCGGACAGGTCCTGTTCACTGTCCGGTGCGCCATCTGCGCCTGCTCTAACTTCCGCGCGCGCTGTCCGCGCACTGTAGCTCACTGTTCAACTTTTGCAGACGACCGTTGCCTCTGTAGCCGTTACTCCGCTTGGCACACCGGACAGTCCGGTGCCACACCGGACAGTCCGGTGAATTATAGCGGAGAGCCATTTTCAGAAACCCAAAGCTGAGCAGTTCGAGTGGATTCACCCTGGTGCACCGGACACTGTCCGGTGGCACACCGGACAGTCCGGTGCGCCAGACCAGGGCAGCCTTCGGTTGTCTTTTGCTCTTTTTATTTGAACCCTTTCTTGGACTTTTTATTGGTTTGTGTTGAACTTTTGGCACCTGTAGAACTTATAATCTAGAGCAAACTAGTTAGTCCAATAATTTGTGTTGGGCAATTCAACCACCAAAATTATTTAGGAAAAGGTTTGACCCTATTTCCCTTTCAATCTCCTCCTTTTTGGTGATTGATGCCAACACAAACCAAAGCAAATATATAAGTGTTGAATTGAACTAGTTTGCATATTGTAAGTGCAAAGGTTACTTTGAATTAAACCAATTTACATTTTCATAAGATATGCATGGATTGCTTTCTTCATTTTAATATTTTGGACCACACTTGCACCACTTGTTTTGTTTTTCAAATGTTTTGAAAATTCTTTTTCAAAAGTCTTTTGCAAATAGTCAAGGGTATATGAGTATGATTTTGAGAAGCATTTTCAAGATTTGAAATTTTCTCCCCCTGTTTCAAATGCTTTTCCTTTGACTAAACGAAACTCCCACTCAATGAAATTCTCCTCTTAGTGTTCAAGAGGGTTTTAGATATACCAATTTGAAATTATATCAAAAATAAGATACCCATTTCAAAAAAACATCTTTAATACAAATTGAGAGACTACAAATTTTTTAAATTGGTGGTGGTGCGGTCCTTTTGCTTTGGGCTAATACTTTCTCCCCCTTTGGCATGAATCGCCAAAAACGGATACTTGTGAGTAAAATATAAGCCCTTTGTCAAACTTTCTCCCCCTTTGGTAAATAATATAGGAGTGAAGATTATACCAAATTGAAGAGCGGTGTGGAGCGACGGCGAAGGATGAATAATTCGATGGAGTGGAGTGGAAACCTTGTCTTCGCCGAAGACTCCATTTCCCTGTCATTCTATGACTTAGTATGAAATACACTTGAGAAACACATTAGTCATAGCACATGAAAAAGATATGATCAAAGGTATATAAATGAGCTATGTGTGCAAAATATCAATCAAAATTCCTAGAATCAAGAATGTTTAGCTCATGCCTAAGTTTGGTAAAAGTTTTCTCATCTAGTGGTTTGGTAAAGATATCGGCTAATTGTTCTTTGGTGCTAACATATGCAATCTCGATATCCTCCCATTGTTGGTGATCCCTCAAAAAGTGATACCGAATGGCTATGTGCTTAGTGCGGCTCTGCTCAACGGGATTATCCGCCATGCGGATTGCACTCTCATTATCACATAGGAGAGGGACTTTGGTTAATTTGTAACCATAGTCCCTAAGGGTTTGCCTCATCCAAAGCAATTGCGCGCAACAATGGCCTGCGGCAATGTACTCGGCTTCGGCGGTGGAAAGAGGTACATAATTTTGTTTCTTAGAAGCCCAAGACACCAGACATCTTCCCAAGAACTGGCAAGTCCCTGATGTGCTCTTTCTATCAATCTTACACCCTGCCCAATCAGCATCTGAATATCCAATTAAATCAAAGGTGGATCCCTTGGGGTACCAAAGGCCAAACTTAGGAGTATGAACTAAATATCTCAAGATTCGTTTTACGGCCCTAAGGTGAACTTCCTTAGGATCGGCTTGGAATCTTGCACACATGCATACGGAAAGCATAATATCCGGTCGAGATGCACATAAATAGAGTAAAGATCATATCATCGACCGGTATACCTTTTGATCTATGGATTTACCTCCCGTGTCGAGGTCGAGATGCCCATTAGTTCCCATGGGTGTCTTGATGGGCTTGGCATCCTTCATCCCAAACTTGGTGAGTATGTCTTGAATGTACTTCGTTTGGCTGATAAAGGTGCCATCTTGGAGTTGCTTGACTTGAAATCCTAAGAAATACTTCAACTCCCCCATCATAGACATCTCGAATTTATGTACCATGATCCTACTAAACTCTTCATATATAGATTTGTTAGTACACCCAAATATGATATCATCAACATTAATTTGGCATACAAACAAATCATTTGCAATTGTTTTAGTAAAGAGAGTAGGATCGGCTTTTCCGGCTTTGAAGCCATTAGCGATAAGAAAAGCTCTTAGGCATTCATACCATGCTCTTGGGGCTTGTTTGAGCCCATAAAGCGCCTTAGAGAGTTTATAAACATGGTTAGGGTACTCACTATCTTCAAAGTCGGGAGGTTGCTCAACATAGACCTCCTCCTTGATTGGTCCATTTAGGAAGGCACTTTTCACGTCCATTTGGTAGAGCTTAAAGCCATGGTAAGTAGCATAGGCAAGTAATATAAGAATTGACTCAAGCCTAGCTACGGGTGCATAGATTTCACCGAAGTCCAAACCTTCGACTTGTGAATATCCCTTGGCCACAAGTTGGGCTTTGTTCCTTGTCACCACACCATGCTCATCTTGCTTGTTGCGGAAGACCCACTTGGTTCCTACAACATTTTGGTTAGGACGTGGAACTAAATGTCATACCTCATTCCTCGTGAAGTTGTTGAGTTCCTCTTGCATTGCCAACACCCAATTCGAATCCCATAATGCATCTTCCACCCTGTATGGCTCAATAGAAGACACAAAAGAGTAATGTTCACAAAAATGAACAACACGAGATCGAGTGGTTACCCCCTTATGAATATCGCTGAGGATGGAGTTCACGGGGTGATCTCGTTGTATTGCTTGATGGACTCTTGGGTGTGGTGGTCTTGGACCCTGATCATCTTCCTTGTCTTGATCATTAGCATCTCCCCCTTTATCATTGTCCTCCTCTTGAGGTGGCTCCTCTTGATCTTCATTTTCATCATCTTGAGCTTGATCCTCATCTTGATTTGGTGGAGATGCTTGCATGGAGGAAGATGGTTGATCTTGTGCATGTGGAGGCTCTTCGGATTCTTTAGGACACACATCCCCAATGGACATGTTCCTTAGCACGACACATGGAGCCTCTTCATCATCTAACTCATCAAGATCAACTTGCTCTACTTGAGAGCCGTTAGTCTCATCAAACACAATGTCACAAGAAACTTCAACTAGTCTAGTGGACTTGGTAAAGACTCTATATGCCCTTGTGTTTGAGTCATAACCAAGTAAAAAGCCTTCTACAGCCTTAGGAGCAAATTTAGATTTTCTACCTCTTTTAACAAGAATAAAGCATTTGCTACCAAAGACTCTAAAATATGAAACATTGGGCTTTTTACCGGTTAGGAGTTCATATGATGTCTTCTTGAGGATTCGGTGAAGATACAGTCGGTTGATGGCGTAGCAAGTGGTGTTGATTGCTTCCGCCCAAATCCGGTCTGAAGTCTTGTACTCATCAAGCATGGTCCTCGCCATGTCAAGTAGAGTTCTATTCTTCCTCTCCACTACACCATTTTGTTGTGGCGTGTAGGGAGAAGAGAACTCATGCTTGATGCCCTCATCCTCAAGGAAGCCTTCTATTTGTGAGTTCTTCAACTCTGTCCCGTTGTCGCTTCTAATCTTTTTGATCCTTAAGCCGAACTTATTTTGAGCCTGTCTCAAGAATCCCTTTAACGTCTCTTGGGTTTGAGATTTTTCCTGCAAAAAGAACACCCAAGTGAAGCGAGAATAATCATCCACAATAACTAGACAGTACTTACTCCCGCTGATGCTTATGTAAGCTATCGGGCCGAATAGATCCGTGTGGAGTAGCTCAAGCAACCTGTCAGTCGTCATGATGTTCTTGTGTGGATGATGAACACCAACTTGCTTTCCTGCTTGACATGCGCTACAAACCCTGTCTTTCTCAAAATGAACATTTGTTAGTCCCAAAATGTGCTCTCCCTTTAGAAGCTTATGAAGATTCTTCATCCCAACGTGGGCTAGTCGGTGATGCCAGAGCCAACTCATGTTAGTCTTAGCAATTAAGCAAGTGTCGAGTTCAGCTCTATTAAAATCAACTAATTATAGCTGACCCTCTAACACTCCCTTAAATGCTACTGAATCATCACTTCTTCTAAAGATAGTAACACCTTTATCCGTAAAAAGACAGTTGTAACCCATTTTACATAATTGAGAAACTAAAAGCAAGTTATAATCTAAAAAATCTACAAGAAAAACATTGGAAATAAAATGGTCAGGTGATGTAGCAATTTTACCAAGTCCTTTGACCAAACCTTAATTTCCATCCCCGAATGTGATAACTCTTTGGGGAACATTGTTTTTTCTCATAGGAGAACATCCTTTTCTCCCCAGTCATGTGGTTTGTGCACCCTCTATCAATTATCGAACTTGAGCCCCCGGATGCATAAACCTACAAAACAAGTTTAGGCCTTGTTCTTAGGTACCCAAACGGTCTTGGGTCCTTTCACATTAGAAACAAGCACCTTGGGTACCCAAACACAAGTCTTTGAGCCCTTGTGTTCGACACCAACATATTTGGCAACTACTTTGCCTGATTTATTAGTTAAAACATATGAAGCATCAAAAGTCTTAAATGAAATGTTAGGCTCATTTGATGCAATAGGAGATTTCTTTTTAGGCAATTTTACATGTGTTGATTGCCTAGAGGTAGATGCCTCACTCTTATACATAAAAGCATGATGAGAGCCAGTGTGAGACTTCCTAGAATGAATTCTCCTAATTTTGTGTTCGGGATAACCGGCAGGGTATAAAATGTAACCCTCGTTATCCTGAACCATGGGAGCCTTACCCTTAACAAAATTAGACAATTTCTTAGAGGCATTAAGCTTGACATTGTCACCCTTTTGGAAGCCAATGTCATCCTTAATCCCAGGACGTCTCCCACTATAGAGCATGCTTCTAGCAAATTTAAATTTTTCATTTTCTAAGTCGTGCTCATTAATCTTAGCACTAAGTTGAGCTATGTGATCATTTTGTTGTTTAATCAAGGCAAGGTGATCATGAATAGCATCAACATTAATGTCTCTACATCTAGTACAAATAGTAACATGCTCAATGGTAGATGTAGAGGGTTTGCAAACATTTAATTCATCAATCTTAGCATGTAACATGACATTTTCATTTCTAAGATTGGAAATAACATCACTGCAAACATTTAAATCTTTAGCCTTAGCAATTAATTTTTCATTCTCAATTTTAAGGCTAGAGAGAGATGCATTCAAATTATCAATCTTAGCAATCAAATTAGCATTATCATTTCTAAGACTAACAATTGAATCATCACAACTATCTAACTTCTCAACCTTAGCAATTAATTTAGCCTTCTCATTTCTAAGGTTGGAGATGACATCATGGCAAGTGCTTAGCTCACTACCTTCCTGATCATAAGCATTTTTAACCTTAACATGCTTTTTATTTTCTTTAATTAGGAAGTCCTCTTGGCTATCCAAGAGTTCATCCTTTTCATGAATGGCTCCAATTAATTCATTTAATTTCTCCTTTTGTTGCATGTTGAGGTTGGCAAAAAGAGCTAGCAAATTATCCTCATCATCACTAGAGTTATCATCATCACTAGATGACACATATTTAGTGGAGGCTCTAGATTTTACCTTCTTTTTGTCGTCCCTTGCCATGAGGCACTTGTGGCCGACGTTGGGGAAGAGGAGACCTTTGTTAACGGCGATGTTGGCGGCGTCCTCGTTAGAGGAGGAGTCGGTGGAGCTCTCATCGGAGTCCCACTCCCGACAAACATGGGCATCGCCGCCCTTCTTCTTGTAATATTTCTTCTTTTCCCTCCTCTTTCCCTTCTTGTCGTCGCCCCTGTCACTATCACTAGATAATGGACATTTTGCAATAAAATGACCGGGCTTACCACACTTGTAGCAAACTTTCTTGGAGCGGGGCTTGTAATCCTTCCCCCTCCTTTGCTTGAGGATTTGGCGAAAGCTTTTGATGATTAACGCCATCTCCTCGTTGTCGAGTTTGGAGGCATCGATGGGAAGCCTACTTGGCGTAGATTCTTCCTTCTTCTCTTCCGTCGCTTTGAAGGCGACAGGTTGCACCTCGGGTGTGGAGGTGGCGCCTCGCTCAATGATTTGTTTAGAGCCTTTGATCATCAATTTAAAGCTCACAAACTTTCCTATCACTTCCTCGAGAGACATTAGTTTATATCTAGGATCACCACGAATTAATTGAACTTAAGTAGGGTTAAGAAAAACGAGTGATCTAAGAATAACCTTAACCATTTCATGGTCATCCCATTTGGTGCTCCCGAGGTTGCGCACTTGGTTCACCAAGGTCTTGAGCCGGTTGTACATAGCTTGTGGTTCCTCTCCTTGGTGAAGCATGAATCGACCGAGCTCCCTCTCGATCGTTTCCCTCTTGGTGATCTTGGTCACCTCGTCTCCTTTGTGCGCAGTCTTTAGCATGTCCCAAATCTCTTTGGCACTCTTCAACCCTTGCACCTTATTATACTCCTCTCGACTTAGAGAGGCGAGGAGTATAGTGGTGGCTTGGGAGTTGAAATGCCGGATTTGGGCTACCTCGTCCGACTCATAGCCTTCATCCCCCACGGATGGTTCCTGCGCACCAAATTCAACAATGTCCCAAATACTAGTGTGGAGTGAGGTTGGATGGTGCCTCATTTTATCACTCCACATACAATAATCTTCACCGTTAAACACCGGTGGTTTGCCTAGTGGGACGGAAAGTAAAGGAGTGCGTTTGGAAATGCGAGGATAACGTAAGGGGATCTTACTAAACTTCTTGCGCTCATGGCGCTTAGAAGTGACGGACGGTGTGTCGGAGCCGGAGGTGGAAGGCGACGAAGAATCGGTCTTGTAGTAGACCACTTTCTTCATTTTCTTTTTCTTGTCGCCACTCCGGTGCGACTTGACGCGGGGAGGTGATTCCTCCCTCTTCTTGTTGCCGGACTCTCCCGATGGAGCTTTCCCGTGGCTTGTGGTGGGCTTCTCGCCGGTCACCATCTCCTTCTTGGCGTGAGTTCCCGACATAACTTCGATCGGTTAGGCTCTAATGAAGTAACGGGCTTTGATACCAATTGAAAGTCGCCTAGAGGGGGGTGAATAGGCAAATCTGAAATTTATAAATATTAAGCACCACTACAAGCCGGGGTTAGCGTTAGAAATATAATCGAGTCCGAAAGAGAGGGCGAAAACAAATCACTAGCGAATAAGAGCGGATGACACAGTGATTTGTTTTACCGAGGTTCGGTTCTTGCAAACCTACTCCCCGTTGAGGTGGTCACAAAGACCGGGTCTCTTTCAACCCTTTCCTTCTCTCAAACGGTCACCTAGACCGAGTGAGCTTCCTTCCTTGATTTCCCGGGTCACTTAGACCCCGCAAGGACCACCACACAATTGGTGTCTCTTGCTTTGCTTACAAGGCTTTGAGAGTAAGAATGAGAGAAAGAAGAAAGCCAACCAAGCAACAAGAACAACAAAAGAACAAAGGTCGATCTTCTCACAAGTCCTAAAAACTAGAGTTAAATTATGGACTTTGATTTGATCGGAGGCTTTGATTTGTGTCTTGGAGTGTTGTGTATTGCTCTTGTATTGAATGAGGAGTAGTGAATGCTTGGGTGCCTTGAAGAGTGGTGGTTGGGGGGTATTTATAGCCCCAACCACCAAAATGGCCGTTGGGGAACTATGCTGTCGACGGGCGCACCGGACAGTCCGGTGCACCACCGGACACTGCTGGTGTGCCAGCCACGTCACCCAACCGTTAGGGTTCGACCGTTGGAGCTTCTGACATGTGGGCCACCGGACAGTCCAGTGGTGCACCGGACAGTCCAGTGGTGCACCGGACAGGTCCTGTTCACTGTCTGGTGCGCCATCTGCGCCTGCTCTGACTTCTGTGCACGCTCTCCACGCACTGTAGCTCACTGTTTACCTTTTGCAGACGACCGTTGGCGCTGTAGCCGTTACTCCGCTTGGCACACCGGACAGTCCGGTGCCACACCGGACAGTCCGGTGAATTATAGCGGAGAGCCATTTTCAGAAACCCAAAGCTGAGCAGTTCGAGTGGATTCACCCTGGTGCACCGGACACTGTCCGGTGCGCCAGACCAGGGCAGCCTTCGGTTGTATTTTGCTCTTTTTATTTGAACCCTTTCTTAGACTTTTTATTGGTTTGTGTTGAACCTTTGGCACCTGTAGAACTTATAATCTAGAGCAAACTAGTTAGTCCAATAATTTGTGTTGGGCAATTCAACCACCAAAATTATTTAGGAAAAGGTTTGACCCTATTTCCCTTTCAGGCCCAAAACAGGTTAAACATCACGGAGAATTACTCCCACTCATACTTGCAAGCCTTTAAGTCTTCTCATACTAATCCTCTCAACACATTTATGAGACGTGAAGTATGATAGAGATTTTGTGATTAAATCAGCAAGAATATCACAAGACTTTGTCTGCAAGATTTTTATATCCCCATGAAGTTGATGGGGATAAAACAGTTTAGGAGCAATATGTTTATTAATGTTGCTCTTGATATAACCTGTTTCCATGTGAACAACACAAGCTGAATTATCCTCATAGATAATAGTCGGTGATTCAATTGAAGCAATACCACATATTATGAGTATATGGTTTACCATTCTACGAAGCCATACACACTCACGCGATGCTTCAAATAATGCAATTATTTCAGAATGGTTAGTGGATGTGGTCACCAAAGTCAGTTTAGAAGACTTACACGAAATAGCAGTTCCACCTTGTAAAAAGATGAATCATGTTTGTGATTTGCCATTGTGAGGATCAGATAAATTACCAACATCAGTATACCCAATTAAACTATGATTATCATTCCTTTTGTAAAGAGTCCAAGATCCTTTGTGCCATTTAGATATCAAAAAATATTCTTAACTCCAACCCAATAGCGTTTGGTAGGAGCAGAGTTGTATCTTGCTAACAAATTTGCTGCAAAAGCAATATGAGGCCAGGTATTGTTAGCAAGGTACATTAATGCACCAACGAAACTAAGATATGGGAAATCGGGTCCCAATATCTTCTCTTCATCATCCCTTGGTCTGAATGGATCTTTCTCTAAGTCTAGAGATCTGACCACCATAGGAGTCTGAAGGATAAGACATATTCATATTGAATTTTTCCAATATCTTTTGGGTATATGTACTTTGATGTACAAGGATTCCAGAAGGTAAATTCTCAAGTTGAAGACCTAAGCAAAATTTGGTTTTACCTAAATCCTTCATCTCAAATTCCATCGTCAAATGATGACGCACTTTATCAATATCAAGTTTATTTTCTATGATGTTAAGATCATCAACATAAATTGATATGATACAATATCCTACTTTAGATCTTTTGGTGAAGACACATGAGCAATCATCATTTTTCGTGTATCCCTTCCGTAGAAGGAATTCACTCAATCGGTTGTACCACATTCTGCCCGATTGTTTTAAGCCATACAATGACTTCTGCAACTTTACGCAATACATATTGCGATTTGTCTTTGGATCTGGTACATCTATTCCACCTAGAACTTTCATCTATATATCAGAATCCAGTGACCCATAGAGATATGCAGTCACTACGTCCATCAACTAAATAGATAAACGATTTTGTACTACCAATGATATTAAATATCGGAAAGTTATTGCACTCAAAACTGGTGAATAAGTTTCATTGAAATCAACGTCAATTATTTGTGTAAACCCTTGCACTACTACCATTGCTTTGTATCTCACTACCTCACCATTTTTATTTTTGTTTCTGAATGAAAACCCACTTGTATCCTAGAGGGAAGATACCATTTGGTGTAGGCATTACAGTCAAGAAAACTTCTCTTTTGTAAAGCGAGGCTAACTCCGCTTCAATTGCATCTTTCCACTTGATCCAATCTGAGCGCTTCTTGCACTCTACCATGGTCTTAGGATCTAGATCATACTGAAGGTCCTCAACAATTTTCTCGGAGAAATATAAGTCGACAATGATAGCTTTTCTATCATAGGTTTCACTAGTATCAACATAGTTGATGGCAATTTCATATCCCTTTAAAAACTCATCAAGATTTCACAAATTGATGTGTGTAGGGTTTTTCGATGTCCCAGCCTTGGCAACGTGCACATCTGAAAGGGAATTAGGCTTACACCTATTTCCTAAATGATTTTGGTGATTGAAATGCCCAACACAAATAATTGGACTAACTAGTTTGCTCTAGTGTATAAGTTATACAGGTGTCAAAGGTTCACACTTAGCCAATAAAAAGACCAAGAATTGGGTTCAACAAAAGAGCAAAGGGGCAACCGAAGGCAACTCTGGTCTGGCGCACCGGACTGTCCGGTGTGCCACCGGACAGTGTCCGGTGCACCAGAGGACTCCAAGCCGAACTCGTCACCTTCGGGAAAATCCAGAGGCGCTACGCTTCCGGTGCTCCAAGGAAGGGCGTCTCAGGAACTCGCCAGCTTCGGGAATTCGCTCCGCTATAATTCACCGGACATGTCCGGTGTGCACCGGACTGTCCGGTGTAACAACGGTGCAACGGATATTTCGGCGCCAACGGCTACCTGCAGCGCATTGAATGCGCGCCAGCACACGCAGAAGGCAGGCACGCCCATGCTAGCGCACCGGACACTCTACAGTACATGTCCGGTGCGCCACCGGACATCCAGGCGGGCCCAGAAGTCAGAGCTCCAACGGTCGGAACCCAATGGCATTGGTGACGTGGCTGGCGCACCGGACATGTCCGGTGTGCACCGGACTGTCCGGTGCACCATACGACAGTCAGCCCCACCAAACGGCTAGTTTGGTGGTTGGGGCTATAAATACCCCCAACCACCCACCATTCATTGCATCCAAGTTTTCCACTTCTCAACCACTTACAAGAGCTAGGCATTCAATTCTAGACACACTCAAGTGATCAAATCCTCTCCAATTCCACACAAGGCTTTAGTGATTAGCGAGAGAGATTTGCCGTGTTCTTTTGAGCTCTTGCGCTTGGATTGCTTCTTTTCTTTCTCACTTGTTCTTGTGATCAAAGCTCACTTGTAATCAAGGCAAGAGACACCGAATGTGTGGTGGTCCTTGCGGGGAAGCTTTGTTCCCGGTTTTGATTTGAGAAGAGAAGCTCACTCGGTCCGCGGGACCGTTTGAGAGAGGGTAAGGGTTGAAAGAGACCCGGCCTTTGTGGCCTCCTCAACGGGGAGTAGGTTTGCAAGAACCGAACCTCGGTAAAACAAATCCGCGTGTCACACTCTTCATTCGCTTGCGATTTGTTTTGCCCCCTCTCTCTCGGACTCATTATTGTTTCTAACGCTAACCCGACTTGTAGTTGTGATTAATTTTGTAAATTTCAGTTTCTCCCTATTCACCCCCCTCTAGGCGACTATCAATTGGTATCAAAGCCCGGTGCTTCATTAGAGCCTAATCGCTCGAAGTGATGTCGGAAGATCACGCCAAGAAGGAGATGGAGACCGGCGAAAAGCCCACTACAAGCCACGGGAGCACTTCATCGGAAGAGTCCCGCACCAAGAGGAAGGAGAAAAAGAAGGACTCCTCCAAAAGGAAGGAGAAGAGATCTTCTTCACACCACAAAGAGAAGAAGGAGAAATCCTCTTCCCACAAGCCGCATCGGAGTGGGGACAAGAAAAAGAGGATGAGGAAGGTGGTCTACTACGAGACCGATTCTTCATCGGCATCCACCTCCGGCTCTGACGCGGCGTCCATCACTTCTAAGCGCCAAGAGCGTAAGAAGTATAGTAAGATTCCCCTATGCTACCCTCGCATCTCTAAACATACACCTTTACTTTCGTCCCATTAGGCAAACCACCAACTTTTGATGGTGAAGATTACGCTAGGTGGAGTGATTTAATGCGATTTCATCTAACCTCGCTCCACAAAAGTATATGGGATGTTGTTGAGTTTGGTGCACAGGTACCATCCGTAGGGGATGAAAACTATGATGAGGATGAAGTAGCCCAAATCGAGCACTTCAACTCCCAAGCCACAACCATACTCCTCGCCTCTCTAAGTAGAGAGGAATATAACAAGGTGCAAGGGTTGAAGAATGCGAAGGAGATTTGGGATCTACTCAAGACCGCGCACGAGGGTGATGAACTCACCAAGATCACCAAGCGGGAAACGATCGAGGGGGAGCTCGGTCGCTTCCGTCTTCGCCAAGGGGAGGAGCCACAAGATATGTACAACCGGCTCAAAACCTTGGTGAACCAAGTGCGCAACCTCAGGAGCAAGAAATGGGATGACCACGAGGTGGTTAAGGTTATTCTTAGATCACTCATCTTCCTTAACCCCACTCAAGTTCAATTAATTCGTGGTAATCCTAGATACACGCTAATGACTCCCGAGGAAGTTATCGGGAACTTTGTGAGCTTTGAATGTATGATCAAGGGCTCAAAGAAGATCAACGAGCTTGATGATCCCTCCACATCCGAAGCACAACCGGTGGCATTCAAGGCGACGGAGGAGAAGAAGGAGGAGTCTACACCAAGTAGACAACCAATCGACGCTTCAAAGCTCGACAACGAGGAGATGGCTTTAATCATCAAAAGCTTTCGCCAAATCCTCAAGCAACGGAAGGGAAGGATTACAAATCCCGTTCCAAGAAGGTTTGCTACAAGTGTGGTAAGCCCGGTCACTTTATTGCTAAATGTCCATTATCAAGTGACAGTGACAGGGATAACGACAAGAAGGGCAAGAGGAGAGAGAAGAAGAGGTACCACAAGAAGAGGGGCGGCGATGCCCACGTATGCCGCGAGTGGGACTCCGACGAGAGCTCCACCGACTCCTCCGACGAAGAGGACGCCGCCAACATCGTCATCACCAAGGGACTCCTCTTCCCCAACGTCGGCCACAAGTGCCTCATGGCAAAGGACGGCAAAAAGAAGAAGGTTAAATCTAAATCCTCCACTAGATATGAGTCTTCTAGTGATGAAAATGCTAGTGATAAGGAAGATAACTTACGCACTCTTTTTGCCAACCTCAACATGCAACAAAAAGAGAAACTTAATGAATTGGTTAGTGCTATTCATGAGAAGGATGATCTCTTGGACACCCAAGAGGACTTCCTTATTAAAGAAAATAAGAAACATGTTAAGGTCAAAAATGCTTACGCTCTAGAAGTAGAAAAATGTGAAAAACTTTCTAGTGAGCTAAGTTCTTGCCATGAAACTATTGACAACCTTAGAAATGAAAATGCTAATTTGTTAGCTAAGGTTGATTCTCATGTTTGTAACGTTTCAACTTCCAATCCTAGAGATGATAATGTTGATTTACTTGCTAGGATTGATGAGTTGAATGTTTCCCTTGCTAGCCTTAGAATTGAAAATGAGAAATTGCTTGCTAAGGCTAAAGATTTTGATGTTTGCAATGTTACTATTTCTAACCTTAGAAGTGAAAATGATATATTACATGCTAAGGTTGTAGAATTAAAATCTTGCAAACCCTCTGCATCTATCGTTGAGCATGTATCTATTTGTACTAGATGTAGAGATGTTGATATTAATGATATTCATGATCACATGTCTTTAATTAAACAACAAAATGATCATATAGCAAAATTAGATGCTAAAACTGCTGAGCACAACTTAGAGAATGAAAAATTTAAATTTGCTCGTAGTATGCTTTATAATGGGAGACGCTCTGGCATCAAGGATGACATTGGCTTCCAAAAGGGAGACAATGTCAAAATTAATGTCCCTCCTAAAAGATTGTCTAATTTTGTTAAGGGCAAGGCTCCCATGCCTCAGGATAACGAGGGTTACATTTTGTACCCTGCCGGTTATCCCGAGAGCAAGATTAGGAGAATTCACTCTAGGAAGTCTCACTCTGGCCCTAATCATGCTTTTATGTATAAGGGTGAGACATCTAGCTCTAGGCAACCAACCCGTGCTAAGTTGCCTAAGAAGAAAACTCCTAGTGCATCAAATGAACATAGCTTTTTATTTAAAACCTTTGATGCATCTTATGTGTTGACTAACAAATCCAGCAAAGTAGTTGCCAAATATGTTGGGGGCAAGCACAAGGGATCTAAGACTTGTGTTTGGGTACCCAAAGTTCTTGTATCTAATGCCAAAGGACCCAAAACCATTTGGGTACCTAAAGTCAAAAACTAAACATGTTTTGTAGGTTTATGCATCCGGGGGCTCAAGTTGGATTATCGACAGCGGGTGCACAAACCACATGACAGGGGAGAAGAAGATGTTCTCCTCCTACGAGAAAAACCAAGATCCCCAAAGAGCTATCACATTCGGGGATGGAAACCAAGGTTTGGTCAAAGGATTGGGTAAAATTGCTATATCTCCTGACCATTCTATTTCCAATGTTTTTCTTGTAGATTCATTAGATTACAATTTGCTTTCTGTATCTCAATTATGCAAAATGGGTTACAACTGTCTTTTCACTGATGCAGGTGTCACTGTCTTTAGAAGAAGTGATGATTCAATAGCATTTAAGGGAGTGTTGGAGGGTCAGCTGTACTTGGTAGATTTTGATAGAGCTGAACTCGACACTTAATTAATTGCTAAGACTAACATGTGCTGGCTCTGGCACCGCCGACTAGCACATGTTGGGATGAAGAATCTTCACAAGCTTCTAAAGGGAGAGCACATTTTAGGATTAACAAATGTTCATTTTGAGAAAGACAGGATTTGTAGCGCATGCCAAGCAGGGAAGCAAGTTGGTGCCCATCATCCACACAAGAACATCATGACGAACGACAGGCCACTTGAGCTACTCCACATGGATCTATTCGGCCCGATTGCTTACATAAGCATCGGCGGGAGTAAGTATTGTCTTGTAATAGTGGATGATTATTCTCGCTTCACTTGGGTATTCTTTTTGCAGGAAAAATCTCAAACCCAAGAGACCTTAAAGGGATTCTTGAGACGGGCTCAAAATGAGTTGGGCTTAAGGATCAAGAAAATTAGAAGCGACAATGGGACGGAGTTCAAGAACTCTCAAATCGAAGGCTTCCTTGAGGAGGAGGGCATCAAGCATGAGTTCTCTTCTCTCTACACGCCACAACAAAATGGTGTAGTGGAGAGGAAGAATCGAACTCTATTGGACAAGGCAAGGACCATGCTTGATGAGTACAAGACACCGGATCGGTTTTGGGCCGAGGCGGTTAACACCGCTTGTTACGCTATCGACCGGTTATATCTACACCGAATCCTCAAGAAGACATCCTATGAACTCCTAACCGGTAAAAAGCTCAATATTTCATATTTTAGAGTTTTTGGTAGCAAATGCTTTATTCTTATCAAAAGAGGTAGAAAATCTAAATTTGCTCCTAAAACTGTAGAAGGCTTTTTACTAGGATATGATTCAAACACAAGGGCATATAGAGTCTTTAACAAGTCCTCGGAACTAGTTGAAGTTTCTTGTGACGTTGTGTTTGATGAAACTAACGGCTCTCAAGTAGAGCAAGTTGATCTTGATGAGATAGATGATGAAGAGGCTCCGTGCATCGCGCTAAGGAACATGTCCATTGGGGATGTGTGTCCTAAGGAATCCAAAGAGTCTCCAAATGCACAAGATCAACCATCCTCCTCCACGCAAGCATCTCCACCAACTCAAAATGAGGATGAAGCTCAAGATGATGAAGTAGAAGATCTAGCAAATGAGCCACCCCAAGATGACGACAATGATCAAGGGGGAGATGCAAATGATTAAGACAAGGAGGATGAAGAACAAAGATCGCCACACCCAAGAGTCCACCAAGCAATCCAACGAGATCACCCCGTCGACACCATCCTCGGCGACATTCATAAGGGGGTAACCACTAGATCTCGTGTTGCACATTTTTGTGAACATTACTCTTTTGTTTCCTCTATTGAGCCACACAGGGTAGAGGAAGCACTCCAAGATTCGGATTGGGTGGTGGCGATGCAAGAGGAGCTCAACAACTTCACTAGGAATGAGGTGTGGCAATTAGTTTCACGTCCTAATCAAAATGTTGTAGGAACCAAATGGGTCTTCCGCAACAAACAAGACGAGCATGGTATGGTGACAAGGAACAAAGCTCGACTTGTGGCCAAAGGATACTCCCAAGTCGAAGGTTTGGATTTCGGTGAAACCTATGCACCCGTAGCTAGGCTTGAGTCCATTCGCATATTATTAGCCTATGCTACTTACCATGGCTTTAAGCTTTATCAAATGGACGTGAAAAGTGCCTTCCTCAATGGACCAATCAAGGAAGAGGTCTATGTTGAGCAACCTCCCGGCTTTGAAGATAGTGAGTACCCTAACCATGTTTATAAACTCTCTAAGGCGCTTTATGGGCTCAAGCAAGCCCCAAGAGCATGGTATGAATGCCTTAGGGATTTTCTTTTAGATAATGGCTTCAAAGTCGGAAAGGTCGATCCTACTCTATTTACTAAAACTCTTGAGAATGACTTGTTTGTATGCCAAATTTATGTTGATGATATTATATTTGGGTCTACTAACGAGTCTACATGTGAAGAATTTAGTAGGATCATGACACAAAAATTCGAGATGTTAATGATGGGGGAGTTGAAGTATTTCTTAGGATTTCAAGTGAAGCAACTCCAAGAGGGCACCTTCCTTAGCCAAACGAAGTATACTCAAGACATTCTAAGCAAGTTCGGGATGAAGGATGCCAAACCCATCAAGACACCCATGGGAACCAATGGGCATCTCGACCTCGACGAAGGAGGTAAATCCGTTGATCAAAAGGTATACCGGTCGATGATTGGTTCTTTGCTATATTTATGTGCATCTCGACCGGATATTATACTTTCCGTATGCATGTGTGCAAGATTCCAAGTCGACCCTAAGGAAGCTCACCTTAAGGCCGTAAAACGAATCTTGAGATATTTAGTTTATACTCCTAAGTTTGGGCTTTGGTATCCTAGGGGATCCACATTTGATTTGATTGGTTATTCGGATGTCGATTGGGCGGGGTGTAAAATCAATAGGAAGAGCACTTCGGGGACTTGCCAGTTCTTGGGAAGATCCTTGGTGTCTTAGGCTTCAAAGAAGCAAAATTCCGTTGCTCTTTCTACCGCCGAAGCCGAGTACATTGCCGCAGGACATTGTTGCGCGCAACTACTTTGGATGAGGCAAACCCTTAGGGACTACGGTTACAAATTAACCAAAGTTCCTCTTCTATGTGATAATGAGAGTGCAATCAAAATGGCGAATAATCCCGTCAAACATAGCCGCACTAAACACATAGTCATTCGGTATCACTTTTTAAGGGATCACCAACAAAAGGGAGATATCGAGATTTCTTACATTAATACTAAAGATCAATTAGCCGATATCTTTACCAAGCCACTTGATGAACAAACTTTTAACAAACTTAGGCATGAGCTAAATATTCTTGATTCTAGGAACTTCTTTTGTTGATTTGCACACATAACTCATTTATATACCTTTGATCATGTCTCTCTCATATGCTATGACTAATGTGTTTTCAAGTCTATTTCAAACCAAGTCATAGGTATATTGAAAGCGAATTGGAGTCTGAAAGGGAATTAGGCTTACACTTAGTTCCTATATAATTTTGGTGGTTGAATTGCCCAACACAAATCTTTGGACTAACTAGTTTGTTCTAGTGTATAAGTTATACAGGTGTCAAAGGTTCACAACATAGCCAATAAAATGACCAAGTGTTGGGTTCAACAAAAAGGGCAAAGAGCCAACCGTAGGCCCTCTGGTCTGGGCGCACCGGACTGTCCGGTGTGCCACCGGACAGTGTCCGGTGCACCACCGGACAGTGTCCGGTGCACCAGGGGACTCCAGCTCGAACTCGCCACCTTCGGGAATTTCCAGGGGCTCTCGCGCTATAATTCACCGGACTGTCCGGTGTACACCGGACAGTGTCCGGTGCGCCATGGAGA
Organism: Zea mays; assembly: GCF_902167145.1. NCBI lineage: Eukaryota > Viridiplantae > Streptophyta > Magnoliopsida > Poales > Poaceae > Zea > Zea mays. Next base: position 218,138,284 of record NC_050096.1, on the reverse strand, counting down.
AGCGGCCCCAGGAACTCTTTGGCTTCGGGAAAAGCCAACGGCTCGTCCGCTATAATTCACCGGACATGTCCGGTGTGCACCGGACTGTCCGGTGTGACTCCAGCGCAACGGCTATCCCGCGCCAACGGCTACCTGCAGAGGCATTAAATGTGCCGCAGCGCGCGCAGACGTCAGGTTTGCCCATACTGGCGCACCGGACAATGAACAGGAGGTGTCCGGTGCGCCACCGGACATCAAGGGTGGCCCACAAGTCAGAACTCCAACGGTCAGATTCCAACGGCACTGATGACGTGGCAGGGGCACCGGACATGTCCGGTGTGCACCGGACTGTCCGGTGCGCCATCGAGCAGACTGGCTCCCCAACGGCCACATTTGGTGGTTGGGGCTATAAATACCCCAACCACCCCACATTCATAGCCATCCAAGATTTCCCACTTCTCAACCTTTACAAGAGCTAGGCATTCAATTCTAGACACATTCAAAGAGATCAAATCCTCTCCAATTCCACACAAAACCCTAGTGACTAGAGAGAGTGATTTGCCGTGTTCATTTGAGCTCTTGCGCTTGGATCGCTTTCTTTCTTTCTCTTTTGCTCTTGTGATCAATACTCAATTGTAACCGAGGCAAGAGGCACCGATTGTGTGGTGGCCCTTGCGGGGAAGTTTTGTTCCCGGTTGATTGAGAAGAAGGAAAGCTCACTCGGTCCGAGGGACCGTTTGAGAGAGGGAAGGGTTGAAAGAGACCCGGCCTTTGTGGCCTCCTCAACGGGGAGTAGGTTTGCAAGAACCGAACCTCGGTAAAACAAATCCACGTGTCACTCTCTTTATTTGCTTGCGATTTGCTTTGCGCCCTCTCTTGCGGACTCATTTATAATTACTAACGCTAACCCCGGCTTGTAGTTGTGATTATTTTTGTAAATTTCAGTTTCGCCCTATTCACCCCCCCTCTAGGCGACTATCAGAGTCTTCGGCGAAGACAAAGGCTTCCACTCCGTAACTCATCCTTCGTCGTCGCTCCGGGCAACTCTCCATCTTTGGAGGAGAGAGCATAAGTCCCAAGCAAAAGGACTCCGTCTTTGGTATAATCTTTACTCATTTATTTATGATCAAAGGGGGAGAAAGTAATTCTAAGGGCTCTAATGATTCCGTTTTTGGCGATTCATGCCAAAGGGGGAGAGAGTAAGAGCCCAAAGCAAAAGCCCCACCACCTACTTTTAAAAATGTTTTCAATTGGAAATTTCAAATTGGTACCCTATTGTGTTCAAAAGAGGGAGAAAGTAGTATTTCAAAATTGATATCTCAAAACCCTCTTGAACACTAAGAGGAGGATTTCATTTAGGGGGAGTTTTGTTTAAGTCAAAGGAAAAGCATTTGAAACAGGGGGAGAATTTCAAATCTTGAAAATGCTTCTCGAGATCTTATTCATTTACCTTTGACTATTTGCAAAAGAACTTTGAAAAGGATTTACAAAAGAATTTGCAAAAACAAAACATGTGGTGCAAAGCTTGGTCCAAAATGTCAAAAATTGAAAGAAACAATCCATGCATATCTTTTAAGTATTTATATTGGCTCAATTCCAAGCAACCTTTTGCACTTACATTATGCAAGCTAGTTCAATTATGCACTTCCATATTTGCTTTGGTTTGTGTTGGCATCAATCACCAAAAAGGGGGGGATTGAAAGGGAATTAGGCTTACACCTATTTCCTAAATGATTTTGGTGATTGAAATGCCCAACACAAATAATTGGACTAACTAGTTTGCTCTAGTGTATAAGTTATACAGGTGTCAAAGGTTCACACTTAGCCAATAAAAAGACCAAGAATTGGGTTCGACAAAAGAGCAAAGGGGCAACCGAAGGTACCTCTGGTCTGGCGCACCGGACTGTCCGGTGTGCCACCGGACAGTGTCCGGTGCACCAGAGGACTCCAAGCCGAACTCGTCACCTTCGGGAAAATCCAGAGGCGCTTCGCTATAATTCACCGGACTGTCCGGTGTACACCGGACAGTGTCCGGTGCTCCAAGGAAGGGCGTCTCAGGAACTCGCCAGCTTCGGGAATTCGCTCCGCTATAATTCACCGGACATGTCCGGTGTGCACCGGACTGTCCGGTGTAACAACGGTGCAACGTATATTTCGGCGCCAACGGCTACCTACAGCGCATTGAATGCGCGCCAGCACGCGCAGAAGGCAGGTACGCCCATGCTGGTGCACCGGACACTCTACAGTACATGTCTGGTGCGCCACCGGACATCCAGGCGGGCCCAGAAGTCAGAGCTCCAACGGTCGAAACCCAACGGCATTGGTGACGTGGCTGGCGCACCGGACTGTCCGGTGCACCATACGACAGTCAGCCCCACCAAACGGCTAGTTTGGTGGTTGGGGCTATAAATACCCCCAACCACCCACCATTCATTGCATCCAAGTTTTCCACTTCTCAACCACTTACAAGAGCTAGGCATTCAATTCTAGACACACTCAAGTGATCAAATCCTCTCTAATTCCACACAAGGCTTTAGTGATTAGCGAGAGAGATTTGTCGTGTTCTTTTGAGCTCTTGCGCTTGGATTGCTTCTTTTCTTTCTCACTTGTTCTTGTGATCAAAGCTCACTTGTAATCAAGGCAAGAGACACCGAATGTGTGGTGGTCCTTGCAGGGAAGCTTTGTTCCCGGTTTTGATTTGAGAAGAGAAGCTCACTCGGTCCGCGAGACCGTTTGAGAGAGGGTAAGGGTTGAAAGAGACCCGACCTTTGTGGTCTCCTCAACGGGGAGTAGGTTTGCGAGAACCGAACCTCGGTAAAACAAATCCGCGTGTCACACTATTCATTCGCTTGCGATTTGTTTTGCCCCCTCTCTCTCGGACTCATTATTGTTTCTAACGCTAACCCGACTTGTAGTTGTGATTAATTTTGTAAATTTCAGTTTCGCCCTATTCACCCCCCCTCTAGGCGACTATCAACATCTGAGCTAGGTTGCGGATCATCACAATCCACTTGATATAGTGTATTCACTAGTTTTCTTTGCTTCTTAGCAATAGAATAGCGCTTAGTCACCATACTTCTCTTTGGGAGTTTAGTGGTTTTATTCGGTACTTCCACTATTTCTAGTGCATTCCTAGCAGGAATGAAAGATTTTGTGACACCATTATAGTTAGTGAATGCATCTAGCAGTTCATTTGCAAGTCTCTACAAATGTATGATCTTGTAAACTTGTAGTTCAGTTTCTGTAGTACTTGGATTGGTACACCTTAAGTATTCCAATTTATTTCCATGCATTCCTTTTGGTACTTAAAGTCTCCCCCTAATGCTGGGAAATGTTCCTCATCAAAAATAAAATCACCTGGTGAACCACAATAGAATGGGGCAGCTGAAAGACGAAACAAAGCACTAATGGATATGGTAAGGAGTATGATTAGTTACTCCAGCTTGCCATTGGGTCTGTGGATGGAGGCCTTAAAACCCACTATCCATATACTCAACAAAGTCCCTAGTAAGTCAATACCCAAAACTCCACATGCGCTGTAGACTGGCAGAAAGCCCACACTCAAATATCTCCATATATGGGGTTGTACAGCAGAAGCTATAATATTTAATCCTAGACAGGGAAAGCAAGATGAGAGAACCACTAGTTGTCATTTTATTGGTTACCTTGAGAGATCGAAGGGTTATAGATTCTATTGTCTAGGCAGACAAACCAAGTTCATAGAAACTAGACATGCCATTTTTCTAGAGGTTAACATGATCGAGTAAGGTACTCAAAGAGGTTGACCTTCTGGAAAAGAGGACGTATGTCCTGATTCCAATGGTTGAAGAACCATACTTTCTCAATACTCGTTGAGGTTCCACTAACAATTGTATCGATTGAAAATGAAATCCCTAATGCGAATGTTGCATCACCCAGTGCAACTACTATAGAGCAAGTTGCTTCACCTTCTGCATAGCGTGGCTCTTCTGAGCCAGTTGCACAAGAGAGTTTAGAAGACAGTGGTAGTGTTGCACTAAGTGGCGCACCATTGCAGGAGCCCTAGAATGAACCAGAAGCAGAACCAAGTCTAAGAAGGTCTCAAAGGTCTAGACGATCTACGATTCCTAGTGGATATGAAGTTTATGCAAGTATAGACACATAAAGTGATGAAATATATATGAGTGAGGACATTGATGCAGAAGGTGATCCCACTACATATGAAGAAGCTATGAGAAGTGAAAATTCATCTAAATGGGTTTCAGCCATGGAAGATCAATTAGAATACATGAGATTGAACAAAGTTCGGGACTAGAGATCATTTCCCAAATAGCCAAAATAGTAGGCTGTAAGTGGGTCTACAAGACCAAGCATGAATCTAAATGAAAATTTAGAGAGATACAAGGCTAGACTTGTGGCCAAAGGGTTCACACAGAGAGAACGCATGGACTACCATGAAACCTTCTTACATGTCTCGATGAAAAATTCATTCCGGATCATGGCATTAGTGGCCCATGTTGATTTGGAACTCCATCAGATGGATGTGAAGACAACATTCTTAAATGGAGAATTAGTAGAAAACGTGTTCATGGCACAACCAAAGGTTTTTGTCATACGCGGAAAAGAACATATGGGATGTTACTTAGGGTGTGTTTGGTTTGGCTTTTGGCTTTGGCTTTTGCCCCCTAAAAGCCAAAAGCCAAACCAAAGGGCTGGATACAGAAAGCAGCGTTTTCTAAAAGCTGACTTTCTCGTAGTGCAAAACTGAAAGCACCCCTAGACCTGCTTTTAGTAGCTTTCGGATGAAACTGTGAAAACATATATCGAAGTACTTTTAACGGCTTTTAGTGGTTTCACCAAATAATTTTTAGCTTTTAATAGCTCACAGCCCACAACAGCTTTTTACACAGCTCACAGCACACAACAACTTTTTTCACAGCCACACCCAACCAAACAGACCCTTAAGGAGGTCTATTTATAGATAAAAGCAAGCCTCAAGACAGTGGTCTCTCAAGTTTGATCAGACTTTCAGAAAGTTCGGTTTTGAGAAAAACAAGGAAGACAATTGCATTTATGAAAAGTTTAAGAAAGGAAAGTATACCTTTCTTATTATGTATGTCGATGTCATACTTTTAGCTAGTAGTGATAAGGATCTACTAGCAGAAACAAAGAGATTTCTTTCCTCAAACTTCGATATGAAAGACATGTGAGAAGCCTCTTATGTTCTAAGAATAGAAATTCATAGAGATAGACAAAAGGGAGTACTATGACTCTCAGAAGTCATACATAGAAAACTTACTAAAGAGTTATAGTATGCATTAGTGTAAGGCCTCGCCTGCGCCAATAGTCAAGTGTGATAAGTTCGGGGATTATCAGTGTGCTAAGAATCAGTATGAGAAAAACAAGATGAAGTCAGCACCATGACTTAGCTATCGGAAGCATTATGCGTGCTCAAGTATGTACTCACCCTGACTTAGCATTTACCATCGGGATGCTTGGACGATATCAAAAAAATCTAGGCATAGATCACTGGAAAGCAGTCAAGAATGCTCTAAGATACCTAAAAGGTACTAAAGGTCTCATGCTAACATACAGAAGATCTAGTTCCTTGCAAATAGTTGGTTATGCAGATGCTGACTGGGGAGGTTGTAGAGATACACTGAAGTCCATTTTAGGATATGTATTTACACTATTTACACTTTCTAGGGGGCTATTTCTTGGAAGAGTTGCAAACATACAACGAGAGAATTGTCAACAATGCATGTTGAGTTTGTAGCTACGTATGAGGCAACTGGACAGGCAATATGGATGAAGAAATTCATACTCGGATTAATAGTGGTTGATAGCATAGAAATACCACTAAGAATTTACTGCGATAATGAGCCAGCGGTATTTTTCTCCTATAACAATAAATCAAGTGGCGCTGCCAAATATATTGACATTAAGTCTTATATTATTAGGGAGAAGATTTAGGATCAAACCATTGAAGTTGAGCATATTAGAACCCAGCAGATGCTAGCGAATCCGCTCACAAAAGGCCTCTACCTAGCGTGTTTACACAACACATAGCCGACATGGGTTTAAGGGAGTGTCTATGATCTTAAATCATAGGGGCTATAAATTGAAACCTAGTAAAGTACCTTTTCATTATGAAGCAGGGGAGCATGTTGTAGTCAATGAGTACAACGATACTTAATCGGTCGTTGTCACGCATCGGTCTCTATGTGTAAGGTATGTCGAGAACAAAGGAGAGATTGTTAGGGTGTGTCCTCTACATGAGCCAGATAACAGGAACCAGGGTAGAGTTAATCCTAACCGTCTATCTGCACCCTTGATCGGGGGCTATCCTAACCGTTGGTTGCAGCCCCGGCCACACGACACCATATATATAGATTAAGGGGCCATCGAGCTTAGATAACACTAATCGCTCGACCACAAACCCTAATCGACATCCACACAGGTCCCCATCACCTAGGCGTGCGTAGTGACAGGAAGAGTTGTGATCTATGGTGTCGAGCTCCGTGATCACCCCAACGGGCATGGGATCCGAGCCGCATGCAGGTGCTCTTGGAAGAGGATATCCACCGCCGACTGGCGACGGCGAACCCAAACCTCGCCAGAACACGCAGGAAGGTGGTGGAGCAGGAGGAGGCGGGTCTACGATGCAAGACACCACTGCCATGGCTGCTACCATGAACAACAACAACGAAGGTATGTCTACCTACACAACTCAGTAGAATAGATCTACTCATCATCGAGGTTTTTTCAAGTACAGATTGGTATTTTAGGGGCTTAGAAATTGATCTTAGACACCACAAAATCTAACATGCAGATGTCATGACTGACGGTGGACAGACTGAAGCAATGGTACTGTGAAAACGACTGTAATCTTGACAGGAGTCCGACAAATAGTATTTCGCTTTAAGGGCTAGTTTGAGAACCCCATTTTTTTTAGGGATTTCTATTTTCTTAAGAAAAATTAAAAAAATAAAAATCCCTTGATAAAATAGAGTTCTTAAACTAGTCATAAGAGTTTTTTTTTTTTTGCTGTAACTAGTGATACTGTTTGTGTGGCCGGCCCGTAGGGCGGATATAAAACCTTGTCACGAATTTCTATGGAGATTATCGAATAACGGAATATCGAATGAACCAAATAGACTTACCGTGTCTGGTGTCTCGTCGGAGATGAAGCCTTGGCGACCTCAACGTCGCGGCGGAGTTCGACGTGGCCAAGGGGCATTACAGGGACATAGGATAGGATAGGACAGAACAGGACAGGAGGCGCGTGGAGGAGGGCGAGCTCGGGAGCCGGGCGACTCGGCGGCGGCGGCGGCGCCTGAGACGAGCCGGCAAGCACGGTCGAAGGCATAGCATAGGTGGGCTTGAAGCGAGCGCCAGAGGCCACGTGACCCTGGGCGAGGGCTGGAGGAGGCAGAGCTGGGAGGCGGCGGCGGCGGCAAGTGAAACAAACCCTACGGTGCTCAGCCTGCCAAAAGCCCAATTTTCATCTGCCCAGAAACATGAAAAGGGGGCCCATAACGTGAACGCCCCCGTTAAACGGAGAAAACTGCATTTATAAACGTGTTGGGTGCATTTTCCGTTCACAGCGTTGTACTTCTATGCTAACCTGTATAACTAACATTACAAACAGGTAGTTCGACCTAGCACAGCACAAAAGGCCGCGGAAAACTTTGATGAAGAGAAATGATCTTTCTACGTTACATTCTTAGGTATACTAATTGCACATCTCCTCATCTTTCCCCCGTACAATTATTACAGAATAAAAGTCACATTCATATCAAACAACTTCAAATTTTCAAGATACGCATCAATCTGCAGTGGTTTCCGATGGAGAGCCAAGATACTAAAGAGGCAACATCCCCGTCTCCACTCAAGACAAAGATCAAACTACCTGCGAAACAGTTAGAGCACTGCCTGCATAACATATGCCTATGCTTTCCTCTTTAGCTTTCGCACTGCTATATGTATAAATCTGTATATATATTACTCTAAACCGCTTTCCAGTCCATAATCTCTACCAACTATTAAGTTAGTAAGGGGTAGGTTGCTCATTCCCTGTTCTGTCATTCCCTACCATTCACGTTCTTCCATTCCCATTCCTGGTTCGGTTCTATCATTCCCATCGCGCAGGTGGAAACCGCTCCCCTATCACCACCCGAGCCCATCTCCTTGCACACGCCGCCGCCCCATCCTGGTCTCATTGGTGAGATCCTCTCCCTCCACCTCGGCTTCGCGCGTGTCGCCACCCCCATCCCCTCACGAGCCGCCCCACCATCTCGGTCCTCGTCGGCGATATCCTCTCCCTCCACCTCGGCTCTGCGCCGCCGCCGGCTCTTGCTCTTGCCTCCCTCCATTCCCCTGAAACGCAAAGCGGAGTCCAGATTGCAGTTCCTTCGACCCATTCGGCCGTCACATCAGCCCCACGCCACGCCACCAGCCGTCGCACGACAGGACCCAGATGCCAAAGAAGATGTGCGTGAACTCCAAGGCAGAGGCGGCCTGTGAGCGCCACTCCACCGCGGAGGTCGACTGGCGCGACCGCCGAGAGCGCGTCGTGGAGGAGCAGTACTGGGCCGCCTCCCCGCCTTCCTTGCTGCTGTATGCCCAGATTTCTCCTCTTCCACTACCGACCCGAGCCATCCCATCCGCCCCGCATCCTTGCATCGGACCTCATAAGTTTGAACCAACAATCAGCTGCGGGGGCCACCACCTCCTGAGGTCATACTCCTACGCTGTAGCCTGTGTAGCGGCCTCGTTCTGCTCAGGTGTGACGCCACGGTGGGAGGCCAAGCTGTGGCTGGCGGTTATTTAGGTGCTAGATCCACGGTGGCGGCTATGGACAAGAGCATTTGTATTTGGATCTGATGATTGAGTCACAAGTGCAAGATACATGTGTTATGCCTACAAACTAGGAGGTAAACGTAAAGCACTGGTGCTTCCATTTTCTGTTGTTGTAGTATAATACAGTTCACATGCGCGATCATTTCCATTGTTTTTTAATAGTATTCAGCCCAGCAATGAGTAGGAAATGGTGTGCTTCGTTGCAACTTATTTTTTATTGTACAATTTTGATGGCTCTATGCTAATTATTGTTGTTTGTGATATTCTTTTTCATAATGAACTGTAAACCACGTGATGTACTTAAACTATGGAAATGTCAAATTGAGCAACCAAAGCTTAATCAGGATGACCCTTCCATTATCATTTTTGACAAATCAGATAAAGAAAAGAATAGGATTATTGCAGTTTCTTTCTTATTTGCTCTTAGTTGCTAAATCGGATAAGGATGAGACAATTGCTGCTGCACTGTAGTACAATAACAGTTCAAATTGGCATTCATACCTGCATCAGTTATTTGACCATGGGACAATTGCTTCTTCCATTTTTCATTACTTACACAACTAAACCAGTCTGCATCAGTTATTTGACCATGGGACAATTGCTTCTTCCATTTTTCATTACTTACACAACTAAACCAGTCTAATTCTGTTGAAATTTATTCAATTGAACAATGTGTGGTCAAAATTTTTCAGGGATTTGGACACCTTTCATTAATTACAACATCTACTTACACTACAAGTATATTTTGTATACCTCTCTGGCACTGGTATTGCTTCTTCCATTTTTCATTAATTACATAGCTAAATCAGTCTACATTGGTAATTGATTGCAATAGATACTCTGCAATAAAAATGTCAAATTCGCAGTAGCAACAGATCCATACACCCTCCTTCCATTTTCATGACTAGATGACTGGGTTTAAACTAATAGGTTGGAAACATTGCTTCTAGCAGTATACAGACCTTCTGAATCACTCGTCAGCCATACATTTGAAGACTCGGCTGTGACACATAACCCTTGAGCTGGGTTGGCAGTTGCTTCGTTTGTGTTTCAGTACAGTACTCAAAGAGCTGTCAAATTCAAGCAATTACTAATTACAAAACTAAGCTCTCAATCAACATGTTTGATTACGCTCTCAAACAGTTTAGGACATTGTTTGAAGCCAAAAGCCTTGTTTGCATTATGAGTACAGAAAGTGTGAGGCCGAGCTTCCAATTATACAAGTTACTGATTGAACCCCCAGTCAATTTACTACTAAAAATGAGGTATAAAGTATAAACATGGCTATTTGATTTTTCACATCTCGCTGGTAGATGGTTCCATGTCTCACTTGGTGATTCTGTTTCACTTCATTCTCATATAACTGAAGTTTTTAATGCCACTTATTCCTAAGCACTTACCCGGTTCATAGTTATCTTTGCAGAATTAATGCTTTGAAGGTGACCAGTCGTAGACACAACGACAGTTCCACACATCCCATCTAAGGTGAGGCATCAACTTTTTATTTTTCTGTGGAATTCAGTACCCAACCTGAGCGCTTACTACTTGTTGTCGCCAGTATACTTTGGTCATTTTTTGTATTGCAAGTCACATGACATGTTTGAGGCACTTTGGTCCTGGGACATTCACCAGAAACATAGTAGCCATTGTTTTCTAAACTACCATCGGTGACGACCAAATCATCAGGTGGCATATTACTCCATGCCTGTTTATTTCTTTCACCTTTATTTATGCTCTCAGGGTTGAAGTCGAGTCTTTCTCACAAGAGTCTATACTAAAAACCTTCACAGAAAATGTACTCTCAGCAATGTACTTAAACAATAGAAATTCACTGCATTTAATCAAATGGTTTGAAACAAACATATCCCATCCCTCTGATGAAAAGCAAGGGAATCAGCCACCTTCGATACAATGACCTTTGAAAACCACCCCTCTGAATCTTTAAGATATAAAAAGTTGATTCGTCAAATACTACAATCTGGGTGCAACATTTGGTGGTATCACCTGCACAAATATATGAAAGAAAAAGATAGTAGAGTTGTAATGGAAAGTAGCAACAAACAAAACCATACCAGAAATTTCTCGGCATTGCTGCATACGAACTTTAAAAATGCAATGGGGGTCTGATTATTTCTTTCCTTGATGCCACTAAATATTTTCATTTCCTTCATCCTGCCACCATGAATCTTATCACTATCATTGCACCACATCTTTTTTTCCCTTGAATAGTGTGTGTGGTAATTTTTTCTTCCTTATTTTATAGTTAGAGCCACTTGATGTACCCATATTCTCGTCGGATATATCACGCAACACATTTATCCTATTCTGTTTGTCATGTCTCATCTTAAACTCCACGCTCTCAGTCATCCTCAATTTCTTCTCTTTAACAAGAGAAGTGATTGGTGCAGTCTCCTTACTGGTATTCACTGGCCTTTTCCTTTTCTTTTCTATACCACAAAATGTTGTGAACACAATCCCCCTTCTTTACTCCACTGTCATATTTCATCTTGTTGTCAGCAGTCTGCATCTTCTTCCCCCGGTATGTTTTGTTCAGCTTTTTCTCATTCTTCTCCTCACATAATTGGCTGGACACCTTGCTTTTCACCTTAGTAGCAGAGTTACTCATATTCCTCCCCCTTCTCGTCATCATCCCTTTGCATGTTCTTCCTAGTGCTGGCATTGTGAAGTTTCTTCTTCATCTCCTTCTCAAGGGATGTGGTGTGGACCTTCTTCTTACCTTCAACCTTACTGCAGTCATCCGATATAATTATCTTTTCCATGTCTTGGTCAACACCCATCATCTTGTTCTTGCTATTGGTTTTGTTTAGGGCATCCTTTTCCCTCCCCTGCTCACATAAAGTTGCAAGCAACCTGCTCTGAAGTTTGCATTTTCTTTTTATAACCACCATCATGTGAAAAAGTTAAACAGACACCCCCCAAAAAAAGAAAAACACTTTTATGATCTGACCAGTGTACACCGTCACCAGTCTGAATCTGAAAACATAGAGGTAATTAACATGGGAGCACCACTAACCCTGTTGCATTTTAAAAACTGATCAAAAGTTGTCGACCTGTCATTGCTCTGTCTTCATTTTATCTCCTGAAATTTGTTGTTATTGGCCCATTGCTGATTCAGAGCTTGTTTGTTCTTTTTGTGACGTGGGTGCAAATATCTACCGGAATAAGGAGCATAGCCCAAGAGCGCATTCGCTTCAAGTGACGTGAGTGGAAATTCTGCTGCTTCTGATCATTTTGTAATTCTTGGTTACTTTAGTACTTCAATGTATGTCTGCTCTTATTTTAGCTGTTAACTCATCTATGTGTCTTTTGAATGCTGTAAACATCTTTCTCATATTATTATATTTTAATTCTTCCTTTTCCCCTCCACACGTTCTATACTTTAGATATCTGACCAACAAATTCTAGATTATTTGATAGTTCAATCTGTACAGAGTGGTATTTTTACTCTGCATTTTCTCTCTCGGATGCACAAAACTACACATCATTTTATATTAAGATAATCAATAATTTTGATGTTTGATAAATTCCCAGCAATTTTTAATAGTTCAAAGCATAAATAGGAATATGATTCCTACATATAAGTACCTAAAGTTTGCTAGAAAAAAGTGGAACTGATACTGGTAGATACCAATCTGCAGTCACGCCATCCTCTCTGGTGATTGTTCTTAAATCAACATGTTGGAGTGGATCGGCTGGTCACCCTGACCCTGCTTAAATAAAGAGCATTAAAGTGGTTGGCTCGTCACCCTGAACTTTTTTCTAGCAAGAATAGAACAAAAGCTTGCCAAATTTTATTAGAGGCCTCCATCTTTAAAGGATTGGTCAAGTTTCCCGTCCACCTAAATAAACAAATTGAGAATCATTCATGTTAGCATGACAGAATTATAGAAGAGTAACACGGTGTCAAAGTAAATTGTTTGGATATAATCTTCACTTGAACACAACACCGATGGCTAAATAATTTTGATACCAAAACTGAGGCAATTCAATAATATAGGTGTATGTCCGTGTGTGGTTCTACGGAGGAATTTATGATAAGATATATTGATTGTCGTTCTATGCTTTTGTTAGCATCTTCGAGACCAGGCTAAGAATGTTTACATAACTATAGTTCTATCTTCATCAATGAAGATAAAATCCATAAAAACGTTCGTGATAGTTTGCTTTTATGGCGGAGTATACATTTTTAAGGTGTGTAAATATTCTTAACCTTTAAAAGATGCTAACAAAAGCAAAGAACAATAATTAATGCTTCTGCATCTCATCATAACATGTTTACTCCGTAACAACGCACGGGCATACACCTATGGGTCGTATAATTTCCGTTGTGGGTTTGCTCGTTGTTGACCTACCATATTTCTTCTCACGAGACAAAAGGCAGCCCCAGTGTTCAACCATGTCCTCCTCCGCACATGGCCGACGTCGACCCTTCCCTAATCTGCGCCCATGGCTAGCGGCACCCCTCCCTGATTCGTGTCTGCTCTATTCTTGCCCCGTCCCAGACGTGCATCGTGTGTCCGTCATCACCCTGTCCTAGCTCTGAGCCCGTGGCCAACGTCGCCTCCATCGAGCTCAACATTCTTCACCGGATGTGGCTACATCGCATGATGGAGGTCGACATTGTCGCGGGCAATGCCACCTCCATCTCCGTGCTCGATCTCTGACTCCCAAGTATCCGCTCGATCTCCTCTCTTTCCTCGTTCTAGCACCCTGTTTTACAACTTTCCGATGTCGTCAGCGTTGCGACTGAACCAAGTTGCTCCCCTCGGCAACATTGCTGCTTTGACCTCTAGAAGCTTCTGAGGTAGCGTAGGAGAGAACAAGAGGAGGCAGCGCGCGTGTGAACAGTTGATAGCGAGCGGCCGCCACTCCGCCAAATGTTCGCATGCTATATTTTAGCAGAAGTTTTAGTGTTTCTTGTTGGAGCTATATTGGACATGTAAAACCTCTATATTTAGGGTACATGGTGTTTACAGTCTCTTGTTGGAGTGTCCCCACCACTTATTTAGCAGCTACAGGAGCACGCTACACGCCGCAGCGGTGCCCCCTATGGTGCATGCCAAATCGTGGTAAGCTTCTCTCTCCCTCCAGATGAAGTTGGACTCTACCGAGCGGTCGCCAACTTCGTTGTCTCCCGCGTTCAAGGCGAGGTTGGCAACAAATGGTATTCGGGCAACGCTCGAGGCGACGATAGTCTCCCCCGCCTCTCGGACTTTCCGAGGAGTTCCTGGAGTGTAGGGTCTTCATCCCGCGTCACTATTGTCATCCTAAATCCTTACTGGCTTCCGCTCCATCCTTGAGTTACCCTCGGCATGCAGCGACGTCGGCGCTGATACTTGGGCACTCAACAACAGCAGGGCAATCCTAAACTCCGACGTCTGCACTGTGCACCACATGAGGCTGGTGGGCAGCGGAAGCTAGCAGCCTAGCTTGAATGACCTAGATCATATGAAGAAGATGCCCCAGATGCTACTCGACTACAAGGTTTCTGTTTCTCAGGTGACTAAATACATCATGTGCTAATGTTAGCGATTCTTGTGTGGAAGTGAAATCGTGCCAAATTGAAGCCAGTATTGTTTAGGTGTATTATTTTTACTGGATTTAGGTTGAAGGTTAGTTTGTCTTCGTTTTAATTCTGCAAATACACATTGACAACCTAATGACTTTCTATTGTTCTAATATCAGACCAATAAACCTTATGTCGAAGAAAACTTTTTTTAATCTGTTATGAACGGTATCATCTTTGTGACCTCTTGTTTCCATTTCCCCTTGGATTCATATAATTAACTTTGGACACCAGAGCAATAGATTTGTCATCAAGTATTAGCATAATCTGTTATGTCTTGCTTGGTTCAGCCTCAAGAGGTTTTATGCATGTTCTTTTGTATTGCTTGGGTTGTTAACTTTTTGTATCCATTTGGTGTTGGTGTTCTGTCTACAAATGATCAAACTCTAGTCTAATGCGCTGTGCACAATTTTAATTTCACATCGGTCGATCTTTGCAAAGCACATTGCTTTGGGCCTTGCTTTGTTCAGAGTTATCGCTTGACCATCTAGATCTATATGGCACCATCAGAGTTGGGATTGGGTTGGGGGTGCAGTGCAAAGGCTTCTTTTGCAATAGCACAGAGCTCTATGCCATCAGCAGCTAAAGGCAGTTCCGATCCAAATGAAAGCCATCCACGTAGCCTTAGCATTGAAGCAAAGTTCATCGATTAAAAGCATTGAAGCAAAGATTGTGATACATGTTGTCCTCCTGGATGATTTGGTTTAATGGTTTTCGGTGACTTCGACTTCGCGCATTACTATCGAGGGTTTATTGAAAGAAGAGGTTGTATCTGTATGCAATTGCTTCTACTCTTTATACGGTATGAATGCAGCTCGGTGGTTGATCGGGCTCGGCCTAGCTCACCCATCGAACGAGCTAAAGAATGAGGCTCGGGTCGGCTCGAAGTTGACTCGCGAGCTGGATCGGCTTGGCTCACGAGGCATACTCTGATAAATATTATTATATTATAAAATAATTAAAGATATATATAAATAATCACCATTCAATATTATAAGTAATCTAAATTATAAAATGTCATAAATTCATCATCAAAATATAAGAAATGACTCTATTATCTATATAATTATCCAATATTTATTGCTATTTTATAGATTAATTAATTTAGTACAGCTCGCGAGCTTGATCGGCTCGCTCCTTCGATGAATTCAAAAAACAGGTTCAACTCGGAGACTCGCCGGCCGCTCCGAACCAAGCCGAGCCACTCCGAGCTCGAGGCGGATCGCGAGCCTCGAGTTTTTTTTTCCAGCCCTATATGGAGTATTCTAGCAACTTACTTTGATAAGTCATTACAGAATGCAAATGACAATGACTGAATATCTGCCATCCACTTCATGCAAGATTGTTACTTCATTGCAGAATGCAAATGTCATCCGGTTTTCTGCAGAGCTATTACTGAATATCTGTGAGACCCTTCATGCACAATTTGGAGATGGGTACTACATACCGCCGGTATCTAGATCTGGTTAAGGCCAATCTATCTTAATTTTGCTAAATGTAGAAAAATATTATCAACATGTCTAGGTGTAATATAAGAATATATTTCATGTTCAATCTAATGACACTTATTTACCCCGATAAATATTGATATTTTATATATAAATTGGATCGAATTTTAGATCGTCTGACTTAGCACTCCTATATAATTGCAAATTTTTGGGAGGAGAGAAGAAGTATTTGTCTCTAGCGCTAGTTTTTTTTTCCGTTTCAACGATTTCCACCGGCACTAGTTTTTTTGGTTCCACGTTTTCACCGACATTGTGCTCTCTCAAATTTAAATACTAAAATTATGTATAAATGGTGATTCAAACTATGCCTGTTAGCTCTAAACTCATATTCACGCTCGCCTAACCAACATAACATATATGTCTTTGTGTTTTATATATATGTCTTTGTGTTTTATATTTTATAACGAGCACTTTGCTAGTTAGATATAAAGTGTAAGGCCACGCCTCCACATCGATCTGCCAACAATATAAATTTTGCAAACTGCAAAGTCCCAGTTGTTGGTAGAGCCGAATACTGGACTAGTAAACTGAGCATTATTGCAAGCAAATAGTGCCTAAACTGTCTTGGGTTTGAATATTTGTCTGAGGTTTAGCTGGTTCCAGTCGGCCCTCCAGGCCCCAGATGTGCACGAGTGGGACAACCATTACAGGGAGAACAAAAGCATCATATGAGATGAGATGAATTTTGCACAGCACAGCAATGCATGTCGATATGCCGGTCACTTGTTCGGTGCATGCTGCACATTTGAAAGAAGCAGCAGCAGATAAGCTGACGCACCGACAAAATGACAGTCGCCTAACCGATGAATCTCTTTGTATATCAGATAAGTTATCTTGAGGCTGCTAATGCGCGGCACCCAAATCCATTCCGTCTCCTCCTTTTCTCGCTGATGATCCTCTTCTTTTGATCCTGCGGTTTCTCATCTCCTTTCGATTTGCACGCCTTTCCTTGGTGGATCACCGCGGGATCCTGCCTACTACCTTATCGCTCAAGAAGTGGTGGCAAGACATATGTGCTAAAGCAAAAGTTTTCTTTTCTTTCTTTCTTTCAGTATATTCAGAACCTAACCACATGCAATCAATTATTCTCGCCATAGAAAAGAAAATTCTATTACTCGATCATGTAGCCATCGGGAGAAGAAAAAAATCCCTTACGATCCCCTAGCCTTTGCTTCAAAAGGAAGGGAGATTTTTTTTTCCTTTCCATTTCATTTGTTCTGAATAATTCCGATATAAGATTGATTACCCACCAGTAAAACTCTTAGAAGCCTATCACAAACTTTCCCCACCCCACGAAAAGTCCACAAAGCAAGATTCCCCCGTAGGCGGGCAAGGACAAGTCATGGCGGAAAGTTGAAACCATCAGAGCAGAGCCCAAAGAGCAAAGAGACCAAGGCTATCCATCCATCCATCCATCCGGGAAGAACAGTTGCAGTGCAGAACACACACAGCTCCCTTCCCAATCATTTGCTCAATGGCGTTCCTTTTACCGTCAGAAAATGGGTCTTGTCTGACAGTACAATCTTCTAACCAGGAAGGATTACCGGTACCATATAATCAGGTAGTAATGCAGCAATTATGTGGTTTGCCAATCATGCTACTTCACTGACAGGCGCATACGAGGAGGAGTTCCTCTTCCTCATGTGGGTTAGCTTGGCATCTTGCCGAACCCCTTTTCCCGATTCCCTCGGGTCCCCTTTTTCCTCCCCGATGCCTTTAAGCAATTATCTCGGTGATAGACTTTGATGAGCTCTTTAGAAAGGAAAATTATTGATGCGCTCACTCACCTTTGGCGAATGGCCTGTGTACGTACGTGACTTGTTGTGGCAGCCAGTGAGTGAGTGCTGCCGCTGCGCTGCTGCTGGTGCTGGTGTGCCTCGGCAGCTCGCCTCCCTCCTTGCCGGGCATCATTCAGGAATCTGCTTTTCCAGCCCTGGAATATGTTAAAGGCGAGCACGGAAACACGCGAAAAAGATGCCGTTTTTTTACGCTAGCGCATCATCGGATCAGATTGATTAAAGCAAAGCTAAGCTTTCTTGATCCCTTCCCGGAATGTTGTTCGAGCTTTAGGCAGGGCGCTTCCTTTCACGATGAACTGGAGCTCAGTCAGCCTCAGAGCACTGAACAGCAACAAACAAGGAAGCAAGGCTGGCGTATGTCGCGCGCGGCTTCGGCCCTCGATCGGGTTCGCGCTCCAGCGACAATATTCGCCCTGAAATTCAGACAAGCACAAAGGGGAACAGGATATGAATAATAAGATGCCGAAACGACGGCAGTATATATGAGTATGTGTATGTCTAAGCTAGCCGTCCCATGCTGGTCACTGTTATTACAAATGAGTAATCATGAGATGCCTGAAGTTAATTGCAAATGTGCATGAGGCAGGGATCCTGTCTAGGGCTAAATATAGAATGTTATATAGCTTAAAGATGCAAGGTTATATATAGCTTCATTGGTTCTGTTGTGTTTGAGGATGCGCCTTCTACTAATCTCGGCGCTCCCTCTCATGGTGATTATCATGACAACAGTCCTCATCCTCAGTGCTAGATCTACAACAAACTCAATCAAACTGCTACAAACTGCTAAAAATCTGGCATTTACGAAATTCGATTTGATTTTTTATGATAATTACCAACATCATAAATCAAGGAATTGTCTTTTCAATGTGCATGCAAAAAATATGCATGCAGTAAAATCCTATACGAACTCCATGTTAATGCATAAAATCTTACATTTTTTAGCGTAAATAGTGCATGTGGTAGGCACAAACCACAATAATTGAAAGACAACACGAATCGGATGAGGTAACACCGGAGGACGTCGTCGACGACACAAGCACAGATGTAGGTCGTCACTCGGGACGCCTGGACTGCACTGGATCGAAGGATGTCACGTGCGATCGTCGCTGCGCGCACCTCACGCCTCGTGCGGCGCCGTCGCTACTCGCACAACGGAGGTGCCGCTTGCTCGCCCGCCTTGGGAGTGTCGCCGCCTCAGGGCACCGGGGACACCGTCGCTTGCCCGCACAGGGGCCCGCCATCGCTCGCCCTCTGGATCGGGGAGTTGCCGCCACCGACCTGGGAACCGCCGCCACTACTTCGGATCGAGGAACCGCCACCACCGCGCGTCGGGGTTGGGGAGCCACGGCCACCGCAACCACCAGTCGGGGGTGCGCCGCCGCGCTCTCTCTCGGGCAACCACCGCCATCGCACGCGCCGTCGCTAATGAATCCGGATGGGGCGTGAAAAACTGAACCCTAGCACTCCGGGTCTTGTTTTATAGACGTCCGGACCTGGCCCGACTCGACCGGATTGCACCGTCTGACCTAGGCTTCCTCTAGTTATTGGAAGCCCAGGGCTCGTAATATATTATCTATCTATCTATATACACACACATACACGATTACAACCCTAAAAAGGGTCTCATGTTGCACGGATTCAGCATGATACCAGAGCCAAGAAAATTCTCCTGATTTCCCACCACACATCCTTCTTCCTCCTCTTTCTCCTCCGATGTCAGATGTCCCTGCTTTTACCACCATGGTGTTGATCCTCATACATCAAATCAACACGGTTCGATTGACTAAATTCAATTTCCTCCTATGGCGTGCTCATCTCCTTTCATATATATGAAAGTCAAAGCTTGTAGAAAAAATTGTTACGTCCATGGCCGCGAGCGCCACTAAAGTCCTCAATCCAGTGTATACTTGCTCATATGATCAACCATTGAATTGCCTTCTCTTGTCGATGACTGAGAAAGTCCTTTAAGACGTAAATAGTGTCATGTCTTTCAAGTAGGTCTAGGACTCCTTTTTTCAAGAAATTTGCCTCATCCATGAAGACGTGCATAGTGCAAATCTGTATGAACCTTGCTACATCAAAGAAACATGAACGATTGACAGTTGACTTCTTTCATAAGATCTCTGGGCTTGCCACTGAGCTCGTCGCCATTGTCGCCTCTCTATGTGATGAGGAGGTCCTCGCCTATCTGCTAGCTAGAGGCTCTTGGATGGCTATGACCCATTCGTCACCTCCATGATGACCAATACCAAGACACTCTCCATCGACAACATGTTTGCACACCTAATATTGTTTGAGGCACGTCAACTCCAACATGTGGCTGAATTGCAGCTACAACATAGTGCCTCTACCAACTAAGTGAATCGTGGAGCCCCCCCATGGTCATGGTTGTAGTGATCGTAGCCACACTGGTCGCTTCCGTGGCAGTGCTCCCTCTCATGGTGGTTATCATGACAATAGTCCTCATCCTCAGTGCTAGATCTACGACAAGCTCAATCAAACTTCTAGCTACTTCGACATTTACGTGCTCATACAAGGTTGACCCCAACTGGTAAAATGATATCAGTTTCACGGATCACATCACGGGCGACCTTGATCCGCCTAGCTATGTAGGATCAATATCATGGCAGGACATTGTGCAAGTGGGAACGAAGCATGCTTGCAAATTAAACACATTAGTTCATGATCTATCAATACTAATATGCACCATGTTGCTCTTAACAATGTTCTTCACATTCCCGAAATTTCTAAATGTAAGTGCAATCAAGCCCTAATTGTGGGCTATAGTGATAATGATCATACAATTAGAGGTATAATATATTTACTAAGAAATGTGATAGGAAAAGCAACAAAAATGGAAAAGCCTATGGCAAAGGAGGGACTTTGAGAGTTTATAAAATCTATTGTACATTTTATTTACTACACTAGTGTAGAGATGTCGTACTATCAAGTTTCTATGAGTTTTATTGTTGTTCTTGGTTCTCTAATGTTCAAACTCTACAAAACACCTCTACCTAAGACCAGTTAGCAAGTGCCAAAATCTCATATCAATATGATCTGTTTGGGCTGCGCGACACTTCCAGAGTTAACCCCGGCACTGTAGGACATTAAATGACCGTTGGAATGTAAAAAATCCTTATTTTGATTGTTCCATAGGTCTCCAATAGTAACCTGTTGCATATCCTGACACCTAGATACAACAGAAAGGTTACTAGTACCCCTTGGTCCCCTTTGAACCTCTCTCTCCCTCACTTGCTCACTTGAACTCAAAAATTTCTAGCTCTTCTCCTCCAAAGCTGAGAGAAAACCCAAGAATAGAAAGAACCCTAGGGTTTCCTCAGTTCTTCCTTTGAGCATTGGAGCATCTCGAAGCCATCATTCAGTCATTGATTCTTGGAGCTTGCTCCTAGCCAACGTGTGACATTTCCCTTCAGCTACAAGCTTATTGTGGCCATGGAACTGTTGTAAGTTACCCTTATCATAGTGAAAATCCTCTCATACATAGAGCAAGAGCTCTTGGCTTGAGATCGAGGAAGGGTGTGTGACCCTTGGCCTTTATGGCTCCCCTCAACAACGTGGAGGTAGGCAAGACTTTGTGGAGAGCTGAACCACGGGATAAATGATGTGTCCTTGTGTGCTGATTTGATTTGATGATTTGATTAGTTAGGATTTGAGTTGACTTCATTTGAAATACTTATCTACCCTATTCTTCCTGATTATTACTCATTTCAGTCTCATATTCTAGATAGAAGTAAGAAATCTTATCTATCAGCTACTGTGAAAGTTTGGTAGTGTTTGGATAATTTATTGTCGTCCGACAGTGCCAGACTTGTGCACGGTGGTGCTGGACCGCGGTAGTGTCGGGCCAAGATCGCCAATGCAGCTCTAGAATTTAATAGTTTCTTGAGCTGAAAATTTATAGGCAGCCTATTCACCCCCCTCTAGGCGTACCAGATCCTTACACTAAACACATTTTCAGTTTATAAACTATCCCATAATAATAATGTGTTTTTGAATTTTATCCTTGGTATTATCTCATTAATGATCGGGGAAAATGTGAAGTTAGCCTTTACCACCTTAAGCCATCCAATATTGAGTTCATCAAGTAGGCACTTGTGAGCTATTCTACGCGTCAGGATCAAAGACATGATCAGTTCTATCATCCTTCTCATCAAGTAGTTCGACCCCTTTTACATATTCATAATCTTTTGTATCTCTAGGAGTCTACTATTTCCTTAGTTTGTAATATGTGTCAATTAGAAAAGAGTCATCAATTACCCTACTATAATTCATTTCATATATCGACAACACCACTCGAACTTATTTATTCTAATATTTGGGGTCCTACCCCCATTTCTATTGGTGTTTCAAATATTGTATCAATTTCAATGACAATTTTAGCAAATTCACATGGATCTATCTCATACATGATAGTACTGATATTCACCGCATTTTTTATTTTTCAAACTCATGTCAAATGCCTCATTGACACCAAGACTAAATGTGTGCAATCCAATTAGGGAGGTGAATATCAAAAACTCCATAACCAATTCTTCACTAAAATGGGCATCGCTTCATCGGGTGACGTGTCCCCATACCCATCAACAAAATATTTTGGTTGAATGCAGACATCATCATATTGTTGAAACCATCCTCGCTCTCCTAGCTCACGATGGCATGCCACTTATCTTTTCGGGATGAAGCCTTCATCATAGCCATGTATCTCATAAATCGCATCACTACCTTTGTCATAGATAATTTGTGCCGTCTAGAATGACTATTTAACACACCACCTAATTATTTTATTCTACACATCTTTGGTTGTGTGTGTTAGCCCCCATCTTCATCCATACAATCAATACAAATTGTCTTTCTGTTCTAAACCATGTGTTTCTATTGTTTCTATTGGTTACAATGCTATTTACAAAGGGTACAAATGACATGACAAGGATACTAGATGTGTCTATATTTCTAGGAATATCATCTTTGATGAGCATATATTTCCATTCAAAAACATTCATCTAACATTGATTCACCTTCCCAATATAGTAGCAATATTACTTGAAATACTAATAAATTGTCTGATTTGTTTCCTAACCAATGCATGTTGCACTAACGAATGCAGAAAATCTCACTAATGAATCTTCCTCGGGGCCCTCAAGGTAGCAACATTCAGTCGATAGAACCTACTCACATACAACAACTCTAAGATCCAAACCTAGTCCCTCATGCGTGACGATCGCGCCTGCTATGGTGTCATGAGCCACTATGAGAACTAGGCCTCATGTCTTATGCGCAACAGAAACTACAACATCTGGTGCATGTTCTATAGCCTCAAAACATCCGCCCGTGTGTGCTACCTTGAGAGCTCCATCCACTAGTTACAATCTTTCAAGCGCGACACTCATGGTGCCTTCTCCAACTGCCCCATCTGTTGTTGGCTCTCCATAAGGGAACAACATGGGCCTCATAGAATCAGGTGTAGCAGTGGTACTCCCTCATACTAGTGGGTAGGGGTGTAATTAGATCAGATATGGATGGATATTACTCATTCCATTTTTGTTTTCATATTTTCTCTTCAGATTCGAATCGGATACGGATATTACCAAATTTTGTCGGATAAAATTTGAATGGATATCGACATCTTAAATATCCAACTTTGTGAATACGGATACAAATAAAGATCGGATACCGATCGAATATTGAGTACTCTGACTCGGATACGAATCGAATCTCGACCCTCTTAGATGGATCGAATTCGAATACGGATGGATAATATTTGTACCATTTACACCCCTACTGATGGGCCCATTGATCCAAATATTGCACCTACTGATGTCAAAGCATATTCGTATGGTATACGTGGCAATTCCCTGTGTGCCATCGCAAATTATACTCATCCCTTGTGTGTCACTAACCCCACATGTCATAAACACACAAAAAAATCCCTATATGCCACTTAATGGCACACAAGGGATGAGTATAAATTCCGATGGCACATATGGAATTTTTTCAATATAATATTTGATATGCAAAACAGCATACCGATGGTACACTGACATATTCTATTATTTAGACCTCGGTTTAAGAGCCATCATCACATGTCACTGCTA
This sequence comes from Zea mays, assembly GCF_902167145.1. Classification (NCBI taxonomy): domain Eukaryota; kingdom Viridiplantae; phylum Streptophyta; class Magnoliopsida; order Poales; family Poaceae; genus Zea; species Zea mays. The sequence continues at coordinate 218,114,457 of NC_050096.1, read as the reverse complement.
TGAAACATCCTTTTGTGGCATCATGCAATGCAAGAATAGATGTCCTCATTAAAAACAAGACTTGGCATCTTCTCCCTTTTCATGCTAGCTTAAATATCATTAACTCCAAGTTGATTTTCAAACTCAAATACAAGTCAAACGGATCAATTGATCACTCAAGACCTGTTTGGTCACCAAAGGTTTCAAGAAACAATATGGGATTGATTATGATGACACATTCAGTTCAATTGTGAAGTCAGCCATCATCCATCTTTTATTATCCTTGGTGGTTTTTCGAGGATTGTCACTTCGACAGATTGACATTTAAATTGCTTTTGTTCATGGACTTCTTGATGAAGACATTTTTATGAAGCAATCACCAAGTTTTGAATACTTCACCCATCCAAATTATATATTCAAGCTTGATAAATCTTTATATGGTCTTAAACAGGTGTTGTGGCTTACTTTTCTCGGTTGAGTGGTAACTTGGTCTGGTTGGTATTTAATGGGTCCTAGAGGGATGTATCTCTATTTAATTTTAATTAAGCTAACATTCACATATGTATTCTCATATGTATAGATGATATTATCATTGTTACCTCCTCATCTTTGGCTACTAATTGCCTCCTCCAACAACTTTAAGTTGAGTTTGTGGTGAAGGATCTTGGCCGACTCAATTATTTTCTAGATATTGAAGTTTATCATACATCTAACAGACTGTTCCTTACAAAATGAAAATACATCAAGGACATTCTATTGCACACCAATACTACCCTAATATTGTTTGTTGATAATCTCTTTCTACACGATGGTACACCTCTGCCAATGGAGTATGCTACACGCCATCACAATGTGGTTAGTGCTCTCTAGTACTTATCATTCACACATCATGGTAAATCCTTCTTTATTTATTTTTATTCAAGCCAACATTCACATATATGTGTTCTCATCTATGCCCAAATAAGTAACTTTTCTGATGCATATTAGGATGGCAACTTGAACGATCGCATATAATTGGTTGTTACATTGTCTCCTCCATTGTTAATCCATTTATTGGAGTTCTAGGAAACACCCAACTGTCTCACGTTCTACTATGGAAGCAGAATATAAGGTCGTTGATGCTATTGCAGAACTTGTTTCGATGCAAAAACTGCTTTAGAAACTTGACATACCACAACCATGGCCGTTGACTCTTCGATGTGACAACATTGTGGCTACCAACCTCACGACGAATCCATTTTATCGTCCAATAAAACATGCAGAAGTTCACTATCACTTTATTCGTGAACAGGTGGTGTATCACTGATTAGATGTGCAGATCATATCCTCCTAAAGATCAATTGGTTTATATCATGACTAAGCCTTTGGCTTGTCCATCATTTGACAAGATTTATAGTAATCCGAACTTAGTTTTATATCGTCTAGACTAGACTGAGAAGGATGGTAGTTGTAGGAGATTATATATGTTAAATATAGAAGGTTACACTATTGATTCTGGTAGCCACAGGACTCGGTGCTTGAACCAGTTCAATATCTAGAAGCTGAGTGGATCCCGTTGGCTGACAGCATCTTGAAAACCCAATAGGGGGTCGGGGCTCCTAGAGTGGAATACCGCTTTCGTTTGGTGAGGCTAAATCCTAACCCCGTAACATCAGATGTTTGGCTACTAGTTAAAAATATTAAATATAGTCTAATTACAAAACTAATTACATAGATAAGGAGTAAACGATAAGATGAGTTTTTTTAAGTCTAATTAGCCAATGATTCGATTATATGATGCTACAATAAATATTTGTTAATCGTGGATTAATTAGGCCTAAATTTTTTATCTTGTTGATGTATAATTAGTTTTATAATTAGATTATATTTAATACTAGTGATAGGTATTAGGAAAAGAAGGCGTGTCATGGCCGACATGTTCTGGTCAGATCGTCGAATCAACCGGCAGAAGAAGAAGCTGATTTATTTACGGGAGTGTTAAACAAAAAAAAAATCGTTACTGCTTGCGACATAATGCATTTGCATTCTCAGTCTCCTACAGCTTCCTCATCTGAAGTGTGTAGACTGGGCAGGATGATATTTGCGGGTGAGTGAGCACCAAAGGCGAAGTGTTCTGTTGCAACTGAAGTGTTCTGTTGTAACGGCAGATACCAGATTCTCTTTGGAGATGTGGTCTGAAAGGCCGTTGTTGGCGCAGGCAGCGGAAGCAAAGGAAAGGGCTGGAACTGCTGATTGGTTCACATATTTATAATGATATTTATAATGGGACGAGTAATAAATCATGTTGTCTTATTTAAGTTCGACTATAATCAGATGCTACTGGCATATTAAAATTAAATATCGTTAGTACTCAAGTGTGACTGTTACTTACACCTCAACCTCAAGTGCCTCACGCGGCGCCCCCGGGCAGGTAAGAGGTTCAGGTCATGCCGCCAACAGCAAGTACAGCGTGAATATGCGCCTGCTGCTACTGCTATCGCAGCGTGAATATGCCCCCGGGCAGGTAAGAGGTTCAGAGTTCTTTTAGACAATAACAATACTACGCTGCGTGCGTATGCATGCGACCACAACGGGAGTTTCACATGAATTAGTTCAAAAACGTAAATCGCCAGCAAGAATGAAGGAGCATGTATGAATCTGCGTGTGGTCGTGGGCTGGTGGTGACTGGTCTCGGCGTCCCAGCACAAGCCATGCCTTTGGACAGAAGCTTCCTTTCGATCCATCGCGCCGAGATCTGGGTTAGATTCCTTGATTCCCCTGTCTGTCACCGCCACAGGCCAAGGGCAGCCCAGTGCCACCAGTTGCATCAGCAGCCTCCGAAAGCCACCCCTGAATGCCTGAAATCAAACGCAAACCCACCCCCATCACATATATTCTCTCCCTTTCGCTTTTTCTTCTCCATTCATTTCTCTTGGTTTGGCCGCCTGACATTTACCTGTCCTGTCCATATGCAATTCCTGACGGATCGTGCACGCCCGGGTCGAGCCGTCTTTTGGTTTTGGTCACACCGGTTTTTACAGCCGGCCGGCACCAGGCAGGCAGTGAGACCAAAAGAAAAGATAGATAGGGCATCTTTGATGCATATGCACCCTGTTTCTATCTTATCTTCATTTGAATGCATATGTCTTAGGGGCTGGACCGTCGGGACCGTGCCGAACTGTCTGTAGAAGGGCTTGGGGTGACTAACGGACTGTCCGACCTCTAGTTCCAGACTGTCCGCGACCTACGATTTGTTGGGTGTATTAATCATCGCTCGCTTGTGGTTTAGCCGATTTTTCATCTGCTCTAACATCATAGTGGTGAAGCCTTCTCCGCGTACACTTATGAACTGGTAATATATAAAAAAAACAACTCATGTTAAGTATTTTGCAGTTTCATAAGTCCAAAGTACAAGGTAATCTATCGGTCAAGGCGATGCAAGCCGATGCATCTTTAGATACTGTTTCTACTTCATCGCCTACCCATTGTAGTATCATTTGATGCAATGTAGAGGGTACATATTGATTGGCATGAATCCAATCTCCACCTAAAATGATACTATGTTTTTCTTATACTTCAGTGATGAAGAAGGCAACAATGAGGGTCCTTGTCTCGATAGTTAATTCAACGGGCGTGACATCCTTTGCTTCGATCGAACTGTTGCTCCTGGGGCCGCTGAGTGTCATGTTGGTCCACATCAGCTCGTTGTCCTGCTTGCCTAGCTTTATGTATAATGAGAAGGGCATTAAATTTACATACGCTCCTCCATTAATTAGCATCCTAGAAATCAGTGTCCCATCAATGTGGCCGCCCACATACAACAACTTCAAATGATTAACCAATTCCTTCGGTTCGGTGAAGATCATGTCTTTACGACCAAAATCAAACTGAGCAACCACGGACTCACCATTACCTATAATAGTATAATCGGCCGAAAAAGTAATCACGTTAACTTCCATACCTATGTACTGCGGCGAGGCTTCGTAATCCACCATGTCTTCTCCCAATAAATCGTCATCGTCGTCACCGATCTGGTCCATAGTGACCGGGGAGCCTTTGGGAGCTTCCTGGTGGGGCACGGACGGTCCAACACCTTGGATCGGACGGTCCACGATACCTGCAAGGCCCTGCGTCTCCAGTGTTCCATCTTATATTTTTGTGATCGCTTCTTTTATTTCAACGGCCTTTGCCTCCATATTTTCCTGGTGGTCGATACAAGGGTGTGTATCATTAAATACCTTTTCCGCATCCTCTTGCCTTCTTTTTTTTGCTCTCAAGCGCTGCAACTTGTGCTTTTAAGAGTGTGTTAGTCCCAATGGGCACCACCAAGGCAAGAAGTATTTGGGGTCAACTGTTTTAGTGGTAATAACCTTATCTTTTCTTCATTAGTTTCGGCTGATTTACCTATGTTCATCGGCCCTTCATTATTACCATTAATAATGACCTCTGTTGTGCCTATCTTAATGATGTCACCTATTGTTATCCTTTCTCCCTCCTTGGAACTTGGGACCAATTGTAGAGACGTGGGAGTTTTCTCCCTATGCCCCTGTCGAGGAAATGATCCCCAGTCCCTGGAACCCACCAGTTAGAGAATGCACTAAGGAACAGCCCCTTGTCACTAGGTGAGAGCACCTAGAGGGGAGGGGGTTAATAGGTGATCCTGTAAAATTAAACACTGAATAGTCACAAAACTTAGTTATAGAGGTGTTAGTGCGACTAAGTAGTTTTGAGGCGAGTTCTTGTTGACAAAACAATCACAGAGAAAGCAATCACAAGAGACACACGATTTTATCTCGTGGTTCGGTCAAGTAACATTTGCCTACTTCCACATTGTGGCGTCCCAATGGACGAGGGTTGCACTCAACCCCTTTCAAGTGATCCGATGATCAACTTGAATACCATGGTCTTTTTCTTTAGTGTATTTTCCAGTTTGCGAGGAATCTCCACAACTTGGAGTCTCTCGCCCTTACAATAGAGACCACAAAGAAAGCACAGAGTAAGGTTGGGAAGAGCAACACACACAAGACTCAAATCTGCAGCACAACCACGCACACAAGTCATGACTTGAGCTCGAAACACAACACACGGAGTTTGCAACTCAAATGGAGCTCAAATCACTAACACAACGAAGCGAATGCGTGGGAGCGGAGTCTGGATGCTTTAGAATACTTAGAGAATGCTTGGTGTGCTCCTCCATGCGCCTAGGGGTCCCTTTTATAACCACAAGGCAGCTAGGAGCCATTGAAGACCAACTTGGAAGGCCAATCTTGCCTTCTGTCGGTGGCGCACCGGACAACTACTATTCATGTCCGGTGCTTGATTTCTTTCCATACGGAGAGCAGCTGACCGTTGGTCCCCGGAATCGGTTGGTGCACCGGACACTGTCCAGTGCACACCGGACAGTCCGGTGTGCCCAACCGACCGTTGGCGCGGCCACGTGTCGCGCGAAGATTGCGCGGCCGACCGTTGGCGCAAGCGACCGTTGGCTCACCGGACAGTCCGTTGAATTATAGCCACGTCGCCCCATTGCAATTCCCGAGAGCGACGAGTTCTCCACGGATGACTCACCGGACAGTCCGGTGCACCACCGGACAGTCCGGTGAATTATAGCCGTACACCGTCGTCGATTCCCGAGAGCAGCACTTTCACCGGAGACCAGCCTGGCGCACTGGACACTGTCCGGTGCACCACGGGACAGTCCGGTGTGCCAGACTGAGCTGAAGTTTGGCTGCACAGAGCCAAGTCCTTTCCATTTCTTTTCTCCTTTTGTCACTGTTTCTAGCACTTAGACAAACACATTAACGTTCAAAAAACCATGTACTAAGTCTAGAAACATACCTTGTGCCTTGATTTGTATTTCTCACTTTATTTGGCACATAAGAACTTAATCAAACGTGTTGGACATTTAATCACCAAAACATTATGGAAATAGCCCAAAGGCACATTTCCCTTTCAATCTCCCCCTTTTGGTGATTTATGCCAACACATCAAAAAGCAACCAAAATCAGTGCAACATCAATGCAAATGAGGACCAAATCATTTTTGCACAAGATTTGACATATTTGGATCATTCTTTGCCACCACTTGGTTTGTTTTTGTAAATCAAATTCATTTTCCTATCTCTAAGTCAAACATGCTTGTTTGGGCACAAAGAGAGATATTCCAAGAGAAAAATTGATCAAGTGCCAAAAAGCTCCCCCTTTTTCCCATAATCAAAATTCTCCCCCATAAGAGACCAAATTTTGCAATTAGAGTATTTTGACAAAGTCAAATTATTACTCTACTATTTTCAAAATTCTCAAGTGGTTGGCTGATCCATTCGCTTTGGCCTTAATTTCTCCCCCTTTGGCATTAAGCACCAAAACGGGATCATTTTTGGCCCTTTTAACCCCATTGCCTCACCAAAAATGATAATTAAGAGCAACAAGGCAATGAAATTGCAAGTATGAACTTAGAAATAATTACACTAATACCGGAGTGTAGTGGAAGACTTTGCATCATCCAAGTTCACTTTTCCCTTTCAATGCACCTTTGGGACTACATCAAGTATACTCAAACAAACAGGTTAGAATCTAAGGGTTAAGTTGTAGCACATCTCCCCCTAAATATGTGCACCATTTGCATATGGACTTGTGAGGTCCGGGGAGATCTTGTACAACTTGAGCACCACAAATAGATAACACATGTAGTAAATTCATAAAGTAACATGACCAAAGGCATAGAACACAAGTATGCTATAGATCAATCCAAGTTACGCGAATCTAAGACATTTAGCTCACTACGCAACCTGCAAAACCTTTTCTCATCTAAAGGCTTGGTGAAGATATCGACTAGCTGGTTCTCGGTGTTACTATGGTACACCTCGATATCTCCCTTTTGTTGGTGATCTCTCAGGAAGTGATGCCGGATGTCTATGTGCTTAGTGTGGCTGTGTTCAATAGGATTATCCGCCATGCGGATTGCACTCTCATTGTCACATAGGAGTGGGACTTTGCTCAGATCGTAGCCAAAGTCCTGGAGAGTTTGCCTCATCCAAAGTAGTTGCGCGCAACACTGTCCTGCGGCAACATACTCGGCCTCAGCGGTGGATAGGGCAACGGATGTTTGTTTCTTAGAACTCCAGGACACCAGAGACCTTCCTAGAAATTGGCACGTCCCCGATGTGCTCTTCCTATCAACCTTGCACCCGGCATAATCGGAGTCTGAGTATCCAATCAAGTCAAAGGTAGACCCCTTTGGATACCAGATCCCGAAGCAAGGCGTAGCAACTAAATATCGAAGAATTCACTTAACAGCCACAAGGTGACATTCCCTGGGGTCGGATTGATATCTAGCACACATACATACACTAAGCATAATGTCTAGTCTACTAGCACATAAATAAAGTAGTGAATCTATCATTGACCGGTATGCCTTTTGATCAACGGACTTACCTCCTTTGTTGAGGTCGACATGCCCGTCGGTTCCCATAGGTGTATTCGCGGGCTTGGCGTCCTTCATCCCAAACCGCTTGAGAAGATCTTGTGTGTACTTCATTTGGGAGATGAAGGTGCTGTCCTTGAGTTGCTTCACTTGGAACCCAAGGAAGTATGTTAACTCGCCCATCATCGACATTTCGAATTTCTGCATCATCACCCTGCTAAACTCCTCACAAGACTTTTGGTTAGTAGAACCAAATATTATGTCATCGACATAAATTTGGCACACAAAGAGAACACCATCACAAGTCTTGGTAAAAAGAGTGGGATTGGCTTTCCCAACCTTGAAAGCATTTGCAATTAAGAAATCTCTAAGGCATTCATACCATGCTCTTGGGGCTTGCTTAAGTCCATAGAGCGCCTTAGAAAGCTTATACACGTGGTCGGGATTGAGAGCACCTAGAGGGGGGGGTGAATAGGTGATCCTGTAAAAACTTAACTTATAGCCACAAAAACTTGTTAGAGGTTAGCACAATAATTGCCAAGTGGCTAAAGAGAAGATCTTGCACAATACGACAATCACAGAGAATTCAACACAGAGGAGACACGGTGATTTATCCCGTGGTTCGGCCAAGTACAAAACTTGCCTACTCCACGTTGTGGCGTCCCAACGGACGAGGGTTGCAATCAACCCCTCTCAAGCGGTCCAAAGACCCACTTGAATACCACAGTATTTTGCCTTGCTTATCTTTATCCCACTTGCGAGGAATCTCCACAAATTGGAGTCTCTCGCCCTTACACTTAAGATTCACAAAGAAGCACGGAGTAAGGGAGGGAAGCAACACACACAAATCCACAGCGAAACGCGCACACACACGGCCAAGATTCGAGCTCAAAGACTATCTCACAGTTTCTCACAAGAACAGAGCTCGAATCACTTAGAATCACAAACGGATGCGCAAAGACTGAGTGTGGATGATCAAGTATGCTCAAGAGTTGCTTGGTATTCTCCTCCATGCGCCTAGGGGTCCCTTTTATAGCCCCAAGGCAGCTAGGAGCCGTTGAGAACAAATCTGGAAGGCCATCTTTGCCTTCTGTCGTCGGGCGCACCGGACAGTCCGGTGCACACCGGACAGTGTCCGGTGCCCGATTCCTTTCCTTAAATGGCGAAGCCGACCGTTGCAGATGCGGGAGCCGTTGGCGCACCGGACATGTCCGGTGCACACCGGACAGTCCGGTGCCCCCTTCCGACCGTTGGCTCGGCCACGTGTCCTGCGCTGATCGCGCGGCCGACCGTTGGTCCTGGCCGACCGTTGGCTCACCGGACAGTCCGGTGAATTTTAGCCGTACGCCGTCAGCAAATTCCCGAGAGCGGCCTCTTCGGCCGAGACAGCCTGGCGCACCAGACACTGTCCGGTGCACCACCGGACACTGTCCGGTGCACCACCGGACAGTCCGGTGCACCAGACCGAAACAGCCTGTTGGCTGTACACAGCCAACTTTCTTCTCTTCTTCTTCTTCCTGTTTCTAATACTTAGACAAGTATATTAGTACACAAAACCAATGTACTAAGACTTAGAAACATACCTTTGTTGTAGATTTGCACTTTGTTCATTCATGGGCATTGGTTCACATCTAAGCACTTGTGTTGACGCTTAATCACCAAAATACTTAGAAATGGCCCAAGGGCACATTTCCCTTTCAATCTCCCCCTTTTTGGTGATTTATGCCAACACAACATAAAGTAGATAGAACAAGTGCAAAATCACTTCAAATAAAAACTCAAATTGGTTTTGATTCAATTTTGGCATATATGGATCATCCTTTGCCACCACTTGGTTTGTTTTTGCAAATCAAACTCAAATCTCTATTTCTATGTCAAACACACATGTTGAGGCATAAAGAGAGTCATTCCAAAAGAGATTGATCAAGGATTTCAAAAACTCCCCCTATTTCCCATAATCACCACTTCTCCCCACAAGAAGCCAACTTTTGACAATAGAGACAATAAGAGACAATAAAAGCTTTTGACAAAACAAAAACTCACAAAAACTCTATTCTACTATTTTCAAAATCTCTCAAGTGGTAGCTGATCCATTTATTACTTTGGCCTTTATTTTCTCCCCCTTTGGCATCAAGCACCAAAACGGGATCAATCTTGGCCTTTTAACCCCATTGCCTCACCAAAGTCTTCAATTAAGAGCAAATGGCAATAAGATTTCATGAGATGAACTTGGAATTAGTTACCCTCTCATCGGAGTGCAGTGGAAGTCTTTCATGGTCCAAGTCCACCTTTTCCCTTTCAATCCTCCTTCGAGACTAAATCATCAAACTCAAGCACATGGTTAGTCTCAAAGGGTCAAGTTGTAACACATCTCCCCCTAAACATGTGCATCACTTTGCAACGGACTTGTGAGGTCCAGGGAGTGTTTGTACAACTTGAGCACCATAATAAGCAACAAAATGCAAAAAAGAACATGATCAAAAACATAAGTATATGTATGCTACAATTCAATCCAGGTTCCGCGAATCTATGACATTTAGCTCACTACGCAACCTGCAAAAGGTCTTCTCATCTAGAGGCTTAGTGAAGATATCGGCTAGCTGGTTCTCGGTGCTAACATGAAACACTTCGATATCTCCCTTTTGCTGGTGGTCTCTCAAAAAGTGATGCCGGATGTCTATGTGCTTTGTGCGGCTGTGCTCAACAGGATTTTCCGCCATGCGGATAGCACTCTCATTGTCACATAGGAGTGGGACTTTGCTCAGATTGTAGCCAAAGTCCCGGAGGGTTTGCCTCATCCAAAGTAGTTGCGCGCAACACTGACCTGCGGCAACGTACTCGGCCTCAGCGGTGGATAGGGCAACGGATGTTTGTTTCTTAGAGTTCCATGACACCAGGGACCTTCCTAAGAATTGGCACGTCCCCGATGTACTCTTCCTATCGACCTTACATCCAGCATAGTCGGAATCTGAGTATCCAACTAAGTCAAAGGTAGACCCCTTTGGATACCAGAGCCCGAAGCAAGGCGTAGCAACCAAATATCTAAGAATTCGCTTCACCGCCACTAAGTGACACTCCTTAGGATCGGATTGAAATCTAGCACACATGCATACGCTAAGCATAATATCCGGTCTACTAGCACATAAGTAAAGCAAAGAACCTATCATTGACCGGTATGCTTTTTGATCAACGGACTTACCTCCTTTGTTGAGGTCGGTGTGTCCGTCGGTCCCCATCGGAGTCTTTGCGGGCTTGGCGTCCTTCATCCCAAACCGCTTTAGCAGATCTTGCGTGTACTTCGTTTGGGAGATGAAGGTGCCGTCCTTGAGTTGCTTCACTTGGAACCCAAGGAAGTAGTTCAACTCGCCCATCATCGACATCTCGAATTTCTGCGTCATCACCCTGCTAAACTCTTCACAAGACTTTTGGTTAGTAGAACCAAATATTATGTCATCGACATAAATTTGGCACACAAACAAATCACCATCACATGTCTTTGTAAAAAGAGTTGGATCGGCTTTCCCAACCTTGAAAGCATTAGCAATTAAAAAGTCTCTGAGGCATTCATACCATGCTCTTGGGGCTTGCTTAAGTCCATAGAGCGCCTTAGAGAGCTTACACACGTGGTCGGGGTACCGTTCATCCTCGAAGCCAGGGGGTTGCTCCACGTACACTTCCTCCTTGATTGGCCCATTGAGGAAAGCGCTCTTCACATCCATTTGGTACAACCTGAAAGAATGGTGAGCGGCATATGCTAGCAAGATACGAATAGACTCTAGCCTAGCCACAGGAGCAAAAGTCTCCTCGAAATCCAAACCTGCGACTTGGACATAACCTTTTGCCACAAGTCAAGCCTTGTTTCTTGTCACCACCCCGTGTTCGTCCTGTTTGTTGCGGAACACCCACTTGGTTCCCACAACATTTTGCTTCGGACGAGGCACCAGCGTCCAAACTTCATTTCTCTTAAAGTTGTTGAGCTCCTCCTGCATGGCCAACACCCAGTCCGGATCTAGCAAGGCCTCCTCTACCCTGAAAGGCTCAATAGAAGAGACAAAGGAGTAATGCTCACAAAAATTAACTAATCGAGATCGAGTAGTTACTCCCTTGCTAATGTCACCCAGAATTTGGTCGACGGGATGATCCCTTTGAATCATCGCTCGAACTTGGGTTGGAGGTGCTGGTTGCGCATCTTCCTCCATCACACGATCATCTTGTGCTCCCCCTGGATCAAGCGCCTCCACTTGAGGTACCTGTTCGTCATCTTCGGTTGGGGGGTGCACCATAGTTGAGGAAGAAGGTTGATCTCGTTCATCTTGTTCCTGTGGCCGTACTTCTCCAATCGCCATGGTCCGTATAGCGGCCGTCGGAACATCTTCTTCATCTACATCATCACAATCAACAACTTGCTCTCTTGGAGAGCCATTAGTCTCATCAAATACAACGTCGCTAGAGACTTCAACCAAACCCGATGATTTGTTGAAGACTCTATACGCCTTTGTATTTGAGTCATAACCTAACAAAAACCCTTCTACAGCTTTGGGAGCAAACTTAGAATTTCTACCTTTCTTCACTAGAATGTAGCACTTGCTCCCAAATACACGAAAGTAAGATACATTGGGTTTGTTACCGGTTAGAAGCTCATACGAAGTCTTCTTGAGGAGGCGATGAAGGTAGACCCTGTTGATGGCGTGGCACGCCGTGTTCACGGCTTCCGACCAAAAACGCTCGGGGGTCTTGAACTCTCCAAGCATAGTCCTCGCCATGTCGATTAGCGTCCTGTTCTTTCTCTCTACCACACCATTTTGCTGTGGTGTGTAGGGAGCAGAGAACTCATGCTTGATCCCTTCCTCCTCAAGGAACTCCTCCACTTGAAGGTTCTTGAACTCGGACCCGTTGTCGCTCCTTATCTTCTTCACCTTGAGCTCAAACTCATTTTGAGCTCTCCTGAGGAAGCGCTTGAGGGTCCCTTGGGTTTCAGACTTATCCTGCAAAAAGAACACCCAAGTGAAGCGGGAAAAGTCATCAACAATAACTAGACCATACTTACTCCCTCCTATGCTCAGATAGGCGACAGGTCCGAAGAGGTCCATATGCAGCAGCTCCAGGGGTCTTGAAGTGGTCATCACGTTCTTGCTGTGATGCGCTCCTCCCACTTGTTTACCTGCTTGACAAGCTGCACAAGGTCTATCTTTTTCGAAATGCACGTTAGTCAAACCTATCACGTGTTCTCCCTTTAGAAGCTTGTGAAGGTTCTTCATCCCCACATGTGCTAAGCGGCGATGCCACAGCCAGCCCATGCTAGTCTTAGCTATTAAGCATGCATCTAGACCGGCCTCTTCTTTTGCAAAATCAACTAAATAAAGTTTGCCGTCTAATACACCCTTAAAAGCTAGTGAACCATCACTTCTTCTAAAGACAGACACATCTACATTTGTAAATAGACAGTTATACCCCATGTGACATAATTGACTAACAGATAGCAAATTGTATCCAAGACTCTCTACTAAAAATACATTAGAGATAGAATGCTCATTAGAAATCGCAATTTTACCTAACCCTTTTACCTTGCCTTGATTCCCATCACCGAATATAATTGAATCTTGGGAATCCTTATTCTTGACATAGGAGGTGAACATTTTCTTCTCCCCCGTCATATGGTTTGTGCATCCGCTATCAATAATCCAGCTTGAACCCCCGGATGCATAAACCTGCAAGGCAAATTTAGGCTTGGGACTTAGGTACCCAACTCATGTTGGGTCCTACAAGGTTAGCGCAAATATTCTTAGGGACCCAAATGCAAGTTTTATCTCCCTTGCATCTTGCCCCTAACTTTCTAGCAACAATTTTCTTATCCTTTCTACAAATAGCAAAGGAAGCATTTAGAGCACAATAAATTTCGGAAGGTTCATTCACTACTTTCCTAGGAGCATTATGAACTACATTTCTCCTAGGCATTTGGTGAACAACATTTCTTCTAAACACATTTCTACCATGCATAACATGAGAACTAGAAGCAGTCATAGCATAAGAGTCATAAGCATGTGAATCAAAAACATCATTACTTCTAAAAGCATTTCTAGAGTATCTTCTATCATAGTACATGAAAGCATGATTCTTCTTAACACTATTAGCCATAGGAGCCTTCCCTTTCTCCTTGGTGGAGATAGGAGTCTTATGGCTTGTTAAGTTCTTGGCTTCTCTCTTGAAGCCAAGACCATCCTTAATTGAGGGGTGTCTACCCACTGTGTAGGCATCCCTTGCAAATTTTATTTTATCAACTTCACTCTTGCTAGTCTTAAGTTGAGCATTAAGACTAGCCACTTCATCATTTAGTTTTGAAATTGAAACTAAGTGTTCACTACAAGCATTAACATCAAAATCCTTACACCTAGTGCAAATTGTACTATTTTCAACATACGAGTTACTTGCTACTTCTAGTTTAGCAGTTAAATCGTTAATTTCACCTTTTAAAGAAGAAATGGTTTCATTACAAGTAGAAAGTTCACAAGAAAGTATTCCATTTCTTTTAACTTCTAGAGCAAGAGAATTTTGTGCACTAACAAATTTATCATGTTCTTCATATAAGAGGTCTTCTTGTTTCTCTAAGGTTCTATCCTTTTCATTTAAGGCATCGATCAACTCATTAATCTTAGCTATCTTAGTTCTATCCAATCCCTTGAATAAACTAGAGTAATCAATTTCATCCTCACTAGATTCATCATCACTAGAAGAATCATAAGTATTAGCATTACGAGTGATTACCTTCTTTTCCCTTGCCATGAGGCAAGTGTGATGCTCATTGGGGAAGAGAGCCGATTTGTTGAAGGCAGTGGCGGCGAGTCCTTCGTCGTCGGAGTCGGACGAAGAGCAATCCGAATCCCACTCCTTTCCAAGGTGTGCTTCGCCTTTGGCCTTCTTGTAAGCCTTCTTGTTCTCTCTCTTCCCATTTTTCCCTTGCTCCTGGTCACTATCATTTTCGGGACAGTTAGCAATAAAATGACCAAGCTTACCGCATTTGAAGCATGATCGCTTTCCCTTGGTCTTGGCCTTGCTTGGCTGTCCCTTTCGACCTTTTAGCGCCGTCTTGAATCTCTTGATGATGAGAGCCATCTCTTCATCATTGAGCCCGGCCGCCTCAACTTGCGCCACCTTGCTAGGAAGCGACTCCTTGCTCCTCGTTGCCTTTAGAGCAATGGGTTGAGGTTCATGGAGTGGACCGTTCAATGCGTCGTCGACGTATCTTGCCTCCTTGATCATCATCCGCCCGCTCACGAATTTTCCAAGTACTTCCTCGGGCGTCATCATCGTGTACCTGGGATTCTCACGAATATTGTTCACGAGATGAGGATCAAGAACGGTAAAGGACCTGAGCATTAGGCGGACGACGTCGTGATCCGTCCAACGTGTGCTTTCGTAGCTCCTTATTTTGTTGATAAGAGTCTTGAGCCGGTTGTAAGTTTGAGTTGGCTCCTCTCCCCTTATCATGGCGAATCGTCCAAGCTCGCCCTCCACCAACTCCATCTTGGTGAGCATGGTGATGTCGTTCCCCTCGTGAGAGATCTTGAGGGTGTCCCATATCTGCTTGGCATTGTCCAAGCCACTCACCTTATTGTACTCTTCCCTGCACAAAGACGCTAAGAGAACAGTAGTAGCTTGTGCATTTCTATGAATTTGTTCATTTATAAGCATAGGGCTATCCGAGCTATCAAATTTCATTCCATTCTCCACAATCTCCCATATGCTTGGATGGAGAGAGAATAAGTGACTACGCATTTTGTGACTCCAAAATCCGTAGTCCTCCCCATCGAAGTGTGGAGGTTTGCCAAGAGGAATGGAAAGCAAATGCGAATTCGAACTATGTTGAATACGAGAATAATCAAATGAAAAGTTCGAATTGACCGTCTTTTTGTAGTCGTTGTCATCATCCTTTTGGGAAGAAGTAGACTCATCACTATCGTCGTAGTAGATGATCTCCTTGATGCGCCTTGTCTTCTTCTTCTTCCCTTCCTTCCGTCTATGCCCCGAGCCGGAGTCGGTAGGCTTGTCGTCCTTCGGCTCGTTGACGAAGGATTCCTTCTCTTTGTCGTTGATCACGATTCCCTTCCCCTTAGGATCCATCTCTTCGGGCGGTAAGTCCCTTTGTGAAGAGAACGGCTCTGATACCAATTGAGAGCACCTAGAGGGGGGGTGAATAGGTGATCCTGTAAAAACTTAACTTATAGCCACAAAAACTTGTTAGAGGTTAGCACAATAATTGCCAAGTGGCTAAAGAGAAGATCTTGCACAATACGACAATCACAGAGAATTCAACACAGAGGAGACACGGTGATTTATCCCGTGGTTCGGCCAAGTACAAAACTTGCCTACTCCACGTTGTGGCGTCCCAACGGACGAGGGTTGCAATCAACCCCTCTCAAGCGGTCCAAAGACCCACTTGAATACCACAGTATTTTGCCTTGCTTATCTTTATCCCACTTGCGAGGAATCTCCACAAATTGGAGTCTCTCGCCCTTACACTTAAGATTCACAAAGAAGCACGGAGTAAGGGAGGGAAGCAACACACACAAATCCACAGCGAAACGCGCACACACACGGCCAAGATTCGAGCTCAAAGACTATCTCACAGTTTCTCACAAGAACAGAGCTCGAATCACTTAGAATCACAAACGGATGCGCAAAGACTGAGTGTGGATGATCAAGTATGCTCAAGAGTTGCTTGGTATTCTCCTCCATGCACCTAGGGGTCCCTTTTATAGCCCCAAGGCAGCTAGGAGCCGTTGAGAACAAATCTGGAAGGCCATCTTTGCCTTCTGTCGTCGGGCGCACCGGACAGTCCGGTGCACACCGGACAGTGTCCGGTGCCCGATTCCTTTCCTTAAATGGCGAAGCCGACCGTTGCAGATGCGGGAGCCGTTGGCGCACCGGACATGTCCGGTGCACACCGGACAGTCCGGTGCCCCCTTCCGACCGTTGGCTCGGCCACGTGTCCTGCGCTGATCGCGCGGCCGACCGTTGGTCCTGGCCGACCGTTGGCTCACCGGACAGTCCGGTGCACACCGGACAGTCCGGTGAATTTTAGTCGTACGCCGTCAGCAAATTCCCGAGAGCGGCCTCTTCGGCCGAGACAGCCTGGCGCACCGGACACTGTCCGGTGCACCACCGGACACTGTCCGGTGCACCAGACCGAAACAGCCTGTTGGCTGTACACAACCAACTTTCTTCTCTTCTTCTTCTTCCTGTTTCTAATACTTAGACAAGTATATTAGTACACAAAACCAATGTACTAAGACTTAGAAACATACCTTTGTTGTAGATTTGCACTTTGTTCATTCATGGGCATTGGTTCACATCTAAGCACTTGTGTTGACGCTTAATCACCAAAATACTTAGAAATGGCCCAAGGGCACATTTCCCTTTCAGGGATACCTGTCATCCTCAAAGCTAGGGGGTTGTTCCACGTATACCTCCTCCTTTATTGGCCCATTGAGGAAAGCGCTCTTCACGTCCATTTGAAACAGCCTAAAAGAGTGGTGAGCAGCATAGGCTAATAATATTCGAATTGACTCTAGCCTAGCCACAGGAGCAAAAGTCTCCACAAAATCCAAACCTGCGACTTGGGCATACCCTTTTGCCACAAGTCGAGCCTTGTTTCTTGTCACCACTCCGTGCTCGTCTTGCTTGTTGCGGAATACCCACTTGGTGCCCACAACATTTTGCTTTGGATGTGGCACCAGGCTCCAAACTTCATTTCTTTTGAAGTTGTTGAGCTTTTCTTGCATGGCCAACACCCAGTCCGGATCCTACAAGGCCTCTTCTACCCTGAAAGGCTCAATAGAAGATACAAACGAGTAATGCTCACAAAAATTAGCTAAACGTGAGCGAGTCGTTACTCCCTTGCTGATATCACCCAGAATCTGATCTTCGGGGTGATTTCTT
The DNA here is from genome assembly GCF_902167145.1 of Zea mays. Taxonomy (NCBI): domain Eukaryota; kingdom Viridiplantae; phylum Streptophyta; class Magnoliopsida; order Poales; family Poaceae; genus Zea; species Zea mays. The sequence goes on along the minus strand of NC_050096.1, from coordinate 218,097,141 downwards.
TGGATCGCCGCTCGGACTTGAGTTGGAGGGACCCGTGGTGCTTCTTCCTCCATAACATGTTCTTCTCGTGCTCCCCCTTGATCACGTTCCTCTTCTTGAGGTACCTGTCCATCATCTTGAGTTGGGGGATGCACCAGCGTTGAGGAAGAAGGCTGATCTTGTTCCTATAGTTCCTATGGTCGCACATCACCTATCGCCATCGTGCGCATTGCGGTCGTTGGAACTTCATCTTCATCTATATCATCAAGATCAACTTGCTCTTTTGGAGAGCCATCAGTCTCATCAAATACAACATCGCTAGAGACTTCAACTAATCCTGATGATTTGTTGAAGACCCTATACGCCTTTGTATTTGATTCATACCCTAGTAAAACCCTTCTACTACCTTGGGAGCAAATTTAGAATGTCTACCTTTCTTCACCAAAATGTAGCATTTGCTCCCAAATACATGAAAGTAAGAAACGTTGGGTTTGTTACCGGTGAGGAGTTCGTAGGAGGTCTTCTTGAGAAGGTGATGTAGATAGAGCCGGTTTATGGCGTGGCAAGCTGTGTTCACAGCTTCCGACCAAAACCGCTCAGGCGTCTTGAACTCTCCAAGCATCGTTCTTGCCATGTCGATAAGCGTCCTGTTCTTCCTCTCTACCACACCGTTTTGTTGTGGTGTGTAGGGAGCGGAAAACTCATGCTTGATGCCTTCCTCCTCAAGAAATTCTTCAACTTGTAGATTCTTGAACTCGGACCCATTATTGCTCCTTATCTTTTTCACCTTAAGCTCAAACTCATTTTGAGCCCTCCTTAGAAAGCGCTTTAGGGTCCCTTGGATTTCTGATTTGTCCTGCAAAAAGAATACCCAAGTGTAGCGGGAAAAATCATCAACAATTACAAGACCATACTTACTTCCCCCGATACTAAGGTAGGCAACGGGTCCAAAGAGGTCCATGTGGAGGAGCTCCAGTGGTCTTGATGTTGTCATCACATTCTTGCTGTGATGAGTGCTTCCCACCTGTTTCCCTGCCTGACATGCTGCACAAGGTCTGTCTTTCTCAAAGCAGACATCAGTTAGTCCTAACACATGATCTCCCTTTAGAAGTTTATGAAGGTTCTTCATCCCAACATGTGCTAGACGGCGATGCCAAAGCCAGCCCATATTAGTCTTAGCCAATAAGCATGCATCTAGATCGGCATTCTCTTTCAAAAAATCTACTAAATAGAGTTTGTCGTCTAATACACCCTTAAATGCTAATGAACCATCACTCCTTCTCTAAAGACAGATACATCTATATTTGTAAATAGACAATTATAACCCATGTTACATAATTGACTTACAGACAATAAGTTGTACCTGAGCAATTCAACTAAAAACACATTGGATATAGAATGCTCAGATGTAATGACTATCTTTCCCAATCCTTTGACCTTGCCTTGGTTCCCATCTCCAAAGATAATCGCATACTGGGAATCCTTATTCTTGATGTAGGAGGTGAACATTTTCTTTTCCTCCGTCATGTGGTTTGTGCATCCGCTGTCGATAATCCAGCTTAAGCCCCCGGATGCATAAACCTGCAAAGGAATTTACGCTTGGGTTTTAGGTACCCAACTCTTGTTGGGTCCTACAAGGTTAGTCACAATAATTTTTGGGACCCAAATACAAGTCTTGTCTCCCTTGCATTTGGATCCCAACTTCCTATCAACTACTTTTTCATTCTTACATGAAAGTACAAACGAAGTGTTGCAAGCATGGAAAACAGTAGTAGGTTTATTACACATTTTCCTAGGCACATGATGCACAACATGATTTTTCCTAGGCCTACTTCTACCATGCACAAAAGTAGAGCTAGAGGCAAACATAGCATGTGAATCATTGTAAGCAGTATGAACATAACTCTTATTATGACTAGCAATTTTCCTATCATAAATGAAAGCATGATTCCTTTGAGGACTACTAGCCATAGGGGCCTTCCCTTTCTCCTTGTTGAGAACGGGAGCCTTTTGGCTTGTTAAGTTCTTGGTTTCCTTTCGAAAACCAAGTCCATCCTTAATTGAGGGGTGTCTACCAATAGTGTAGGCATCCCTAGCAAACTTTAATTTATCAAAATCACTTTTGCAAGTCTTAAGTTGAGCATTAAGACTTGCCACCTCATCATTCAATTTAGTAATGGCAATAAGATGTTCATCACATGCATCAACATCAAAATCCTTACATCTATTACAAATAACAATATGCTCTACACATGAACTAGACTTATTAACTTCCTCTAGCTTAGCATTTAATTAATCATTTAAACTCTTTAAACTAGAAACAGATTCATGGCAAGCAGACAACTCAGAGGATAACATTTCATTTCTTTTAATTTCTAGAGCAAGAGATTTTTGAACACTAATAAATTTGTCATGCTCTTCATACAAAATATCTTCTTGCTTCTCTAGCAATCTATCTTTTTCATTTAGAGCATCAATTAATTCATTAATTTTCTCTACTTTGGCTCTATCTAAACCCTTAAATAAACTAGAGTAATCTACTTCATCATCGGAGGATTCTTCATCACTAGATGAAGTGTACTTGGGTGTGTCCCGAACATGTACCTTTTTTCTCCTTGGCCATAAGACATGTATGGCGTTCGTTGGGGAAGAGTGAGGATTTGTTGAAGGCCGAGGCAGCGAGTCCTTCGTCGTCGGAGTCGGAAGAGGAGCAGTCCGAGTCCCATTCCTTTCCAAGGTGCGCCTCGCCCTTTGCCTTCTGGTAGTTCTTCTTTTTCTCCTTCTTCCCGCTCTTTTCTTGTCCCTGGTCACTATCATTATCGGGACAATTTGCAATAAAGTGACCAGTCTTACCGCATTTGAAGCAGGAGCGTTTTCCCTTTGTTTTATTCCTGTTGGGGTACTCCTTGCGTCCTTTGAGTGCGGTCTTGAAGCGCTTGATGATAAGAGCCATCTCATCTTCGTTAAGTCCGGCAGCCTCCACTTGAGCTACCTTGCTTGGTAGCGCCTCCTTGCTGCTTGTTGCTTTGAGAGCAACGGGCTGCGGCTCGTAGATAGGTAGTGGACCGTTCAAGGCATCATCCACATATCGTGCCTCCTTTACCATGATGCGCCCGCTCACGAATTTTTCGAGTATCTCCTCGGGCGTCATCTTGGTGTACCTGGGGTTTTCGCGAATAAGATTGACAAGATGGGGGTCAATTACAGTAAATGACCTTAGCATGAGTCGGACGACATCATGATTCGTCCATCTTGTGCTTCCATAGCTTCGGATTTTGTTGACCAGGGTCTTGAGCCTGTTGTAAGTCTGAGTTGGCTCCTCTCCCCTGATCATCGCGAATCTTCCCAGCTCGCCTTCCACCAGCTTCATTTTGGTGATCATGGTGGCGTCGTTTCTCTCATGAGATATCTTGAGGGTGTCCCAGATTTGCTTTGTGTTGTCCAAGCCGCTCACCTTATTATATTCATCCCTGCAGAGAGATGCTAGCAAAACAGTAGTGGCTTGGGCATTTTTGTGAATTTGTTCATTTATAAACACAGGGTTATCAGTACTATCAAAATGTATCTCATTCTCTACGATTTCCCAAATACTAGGATGGAGTGAGAATAGATGACTACACATTTTATGACTCCAAAATGAATAGTCTTCTCCATCAAAGTGTGGAGGTTTTCCAAGAGGAATTGATAGTAAATGCGCATTTGTATTGTATGGCATACGAGAATAGTCAAAAGAGTAGTTTTGATTAACCGTTTTCTTTTTCGACGAAGAGTCGTCGTCATCGTCGTCTCTTGGTGAAGATGAAGAGGCATCGCTGTCGTAGTAGATAATTTTTTTGATGCGCCTCTTCTTCTTCCCGTCCCTCTTCTTGTGACTTGAGCTTGAGTCGGTAGGCTTGTCGTCTCTTGGCTCGTTGAGGAGGGACTCCTTCTCCTTGTCGTTAATCACCATCCCCTTACCCTTAGGATCCATCTCTTCGGGCGGTTAGTCCCTTAAGTGAAGAGTATGGCTCTGATACCAATTGAGAGCACCTAGAGGGGGGGTGAATAGGTGATCCTGTAAAATTAAACACTGAATAGCCACAAAACTTAGTTATAGAGGTGTTAGTGCGACTAAGTAGTTTTGAGGCGAGTTCTTGTGGACAAAACAATCACAGAGAAAGCAATCACAAGAGACACGCGGTTTTATCCCGTGGTTCGGTCAAGTAACACTTGCCTACTTCCACGTTGTGGCGTCCCAATGGACGGGGGTTGCACTCAACCCCTTTCAAGTGATCCAATGATCAACTTGAATACCACAGTCTTTTCCTTTAGTGTATTTTCCCGTTTGCGAGGAATCTCCACAACTTGGAGTCTCTCACCCTTATAATAGAGATCACAAAGAAAGCACAGAGTAAGGTTGGGAAGAGCAACACACACAAGACTCAAATCTGCAGCACAACCATGCACACAAGTCACGACTTGAGCTCGAAACACAACACACGGAGTTTGCAACTCAAATGGAGCTCAAATCACTAACACAACGAAGCGAATGCGTGGGAGTGGAGTCTGGATGCTTTAGAATACTTAGAGAATGCTTGGTGTGCTCCTCCATGCGCCTAGGGGTCCCTTTTATAACCCTAAGGCAGCTAGGAGCCGTTGAAGACCCACTTGGAAGGCCAATCTTGCCTTCTGTCGGGTGGCACACCGGACAGTCCGATGCCCCACCGGACAACTACTGTTCATGTCCGGTGCTTGATTTCTTTCCATACGGAGAGCAGCCGACCGTTGGTCCTCGGAATCGGTTGGCGCACAGGACACTGTCCGGTACACACCGGACAGTCCGGTGTGCCCAACCGACCATTGGCGCGGCCACGTGTCGCGCGGCCGACCGTTGGCGCAGGCGACCGTTGGCTCACCGGACAGTCCGGTGCACCACCGGACAGTTCGGTGAATTATAGCCACGTCGCCCCATTGCAATTCTCGAGAGCGACGAGTTCTCCGCGGATGACTCACCGGACAGTCCGGTGCACCAACGGACAGTTCGGTGAATTATAGCCGTACACGGTCGTCGATTTTCGAGAGCAGCACTTTCAGCGGAGACCAGCCTGGCGCACCGGACACTGTCCGATGCACCACGGGATAGTCCGGTGTGCCAGACTAAGCTGAAGTTTGGCTACACAGAGCCAAGTCCTTTCCATTTCTTTTATCCTTCTTTTGTCACTGTTTCTAGCACATAGACAAACACATTAGCGTTCAAAAAACAATGTACTCAGTCTAGAAACATACCTTGTGCCTTGATTTGTACTTCTCACTTTATTTGGCACATAAGAACTTAATCAAACGTGTTGGACATTTAATCACCAAAACATTATGGAAATGGCCCAAAGGCACATTTCCCTTTCACTAGGACCCATTGGTCAGCTAGAAGAGGTGGATATGTCAACCCTGAAAGAACCTGTCCCCTGTCGAGCCTGGCACCAAGCCCGGGGTTGGCTTGGCGGAACCTGACAGGAGGGGTCGGGCATGTCGAAGGGGAACCACTCGAGTAGATCCCACGCCTGACCCTAGACCGACCCATCATAATTCGCAAATAATTGGTCACATTAACCACGCCTAGCGCCGAGGCATGGCATGGGCATCGGTCCACTTCCCACTCATGACCTACGAACCCCTGGGCCTGCATAGCACTAACCTATAAGCCCCCGAACGGCGGCACATTTATGGTCCACGTGCCCTCGACCTACGGTACACTCATGACCTATCGGACTACGCCTGAGTAATACTTAGACCACTGGCAGGGCTCAACATGACGAGCCATGCCGAGCTCTAGTCTATGAAGGCTAGGGGTTGGCATAGCCTAAATGATGGCACCTAGGATCCACATGGTCTCGCATCATCCGCCATAGTAAATACGAGATAGCCAAGCGGCCCTAGGGCCCATGAGCACACATGGCTTTACCCTGGGTAAGAACGCTTGGTTTTACCCTTGCCTTACGGCTCCTTCCCAAGGAAGTCACCGTCACCGCCGGCAAACCCCTCTCTCCACCTATAAAAGTAAGAGATTGACCCCTAGACAAGGGGGTTGACTGGAGTTGAGTTCTTGCGGATATGCACCTAGAAGGACAAACCCGAGACGAACCGACGAACAGGAGGAGGAGCACTGACGAGTACCAGGAGGCTGGAGCCCCACCGCCAAGCCAAGACTTAGTTAGGACTCCAGTATGTAAGTCTTAGCTCCACTTCCACCCTGATAAGAGACTTAGGAGCCTCTCCTCCCTCTCTCTCGCCCACTTGTAACCCCTACTACAAGTTTTGATCGTCAATGGTGTTGGTAGCGCAAGCCACCGATGACTGGAAGTAGTGACGTTCTGCCCAATCCAGTATAAATCTTGCGCCCACCATGCGCACCCTTCGGAGCCCGGAATGCACACAATAAATTTACTTGTCAGAGCGAGGTTCAAAACACTGACAACCCCCTACCGGATTGGTCAGCTTTTGAGGTCGAGTATTCTGGCAATCTTGCTGGAACTGTCCCTAATGACCAGATTGGGGAGGACCCAATCGGTCGTGTACTAGTGATGTTAGCCTATCAAACACAGATGTTTATTGTACCCCCTCAAGCTCAGTGTGGCGGCATCCCCTAACTTTTGGTGGCATGCCCACATGTGATTTGGGATATATGGGTGGGGCATGTATATATGAGGGTGTGAGAATTGATGTGGGTATGACATGGGTGAATATGGAGGTGGAGGTGTCCATGGTGGTGAAGTGGGTTGTGGGTTGGGGATCAACTGAACAACATTTCAAGTTGATTTATTTGACTTTGTTTGGTGGGATGACCCAATTGATTTTGCCTGCCTCCCTCAGGTGGGTGAATAGGGTCGTTTTGTGGGCCGATCACTACGACTGACTTTTGTGTTGACATATTTGGACAACAACTGGTGGAAAGTTGGATCAACTTTAATCAGCCGACTAGGTGCTTTAGCTGTATTTTGCTTCCACGTACCTATTTTGGGTCATCGAGGTTTGAAGGTACGAAGTTGTTGCTGTCTCTGGTCGATGTCGGACTGTCCGCCTTCTCTAGTCAAACCGTCTACCTTCTCTGGTTGGACCGTCCGCGCCTTTGGGTTGGACCATTCATGATGCACAAAACAGGAGCCTTGGCCCTGCTACCTACCTGCGCCTGCCCCCAGCGTGGGAGGACTTGATGGCATCTTCTCAGAAAAGACTTCCCTGGAGAGAATCTTCCTGTTTTCATCGAGGACTCGAGGGTCGCCGATGTGGATACCCTTTCCCTTTTCTTTATCAACCACCTCCGGCCGAACCAAGACTTTCTTACCATCGAGATCGATGGTGTTGACAGGGAAGGGTTGTTTATCCACCTGCATTCACTGAAAATTCAACCGGCCCTCATTAATGGCCGATTGTATATGACGACGAAACACATTGCAATCATTAGTAGCATGAGAAAACGAATTGTTCCATTTGCAATATGCTTTCCTTTTTAATTCATCAGCAGGTGGGATGGTACGAGTCATTTTAATGTTGCCGCTTTTTACTAGTTCATCAAATATTTTGTCACATTCGGCAACATTAAAGATAAATTTTACCTCTTCTTACTGATTCTTTTGGACTAGATGTAGAGAGGTACAGGTAGGGGTGGTAATGGATCATGGCCCTAATACTTACTTCACAAACCAACAAGGCCCTTAATTTTATTAGTTCAAAATTGTATTGTTTTATGATCCGGCCCTAACTTGATTCGATCCTTAAATTTGCTAGGCTAAATTAAATGGCCCATTACCACCCCTAGGTACAGGATGACAGTTTGGCCTTGGCTGGCCAAACCATCTTAGCGGCATACACCTCTTTTTGGTCGTCGTTCGAGCTACTTTGATCATAATTGACTAAATTAATGTTGTGACGTGCTGCCTTAGGTGCATATTTACTCTGGCTTTCGCAAGCCAAAGCCCGCTGATGTAATCGTGCTAATGTAAAAATTGAATGCATTCTAATCTTTTCTTTAAATAATAATGCATCCCAATGAGGGCTAATCCTACTGCTTGTTTTTCTGCAATGTGGATTTGGAAACATCGGTTTCTAGTATCCCAGAACCTCTGGCTGTAGTCATTAACCGATTCGTCCTTTCATTGTCGTAGGGCTGCTAATCGACCAGGTCTAACTCATAATCCCTAGAGAAAAAATGGTCCTGAAATTTCTGCTCTAAGTCTCCCCAAGAGTAAATAGAGTTAGGTGCAAGGTGGCATACAATGCAGAAGCAGTACTGGTTAGGGATAATGAAAATAAGCGTACGCGGAATGCCTCCATATTGGCCAATTCCCCTAACTGGGCTAAGAATTGGCCTATATGCTTGTGTGTGCTCTTGCCCTGGTCACCTGAAAATTTTATAAATTCGGGTATTCTTGTCCCCTGCAGGTACGGGTCATAGTCAAATCGGCTGTCATATGCCCTCCGATAAGACTGTCCCCATGGGACATGTTAACTCCGAGTTTGTCTCATAATGCCCTAGCTATCTCCTCTCTTATTGTTTCAATGACAGCTGATGGTAATCCATCGACTCTTTGGTCCATATGTGTGGTTGCTGGTGTATCATTATGTTGTTCTCTTGCCCATGAATTTGGTTATGTGGGGCATTAATGTTGGCCCTAGGTACTCCTAGATCTTTCCGATCTTCTGGGGGGCCAAAAAAGTCTCGTACCCTTGTGTGGGTGGGATCATTCCACGACATTGAGGGGCTATGGGTGCTAAAGATACGTTAGTGGGGGCTGGTAGGAGGGTTACTGGTAAAAATTTGTGTTTTGCTCTGTATACCCTATCACGGACGGTCTGGTGTAATACCCGAACTGTCCGGTGATGTGCTTGGACACTCCATGCGTATAGTCGGGCGGTCTAAGCATCTCTATTGTCCCTGGTGCGGGCTTCGGTGGCTCTTCGCGGACGATAGAGCCAACCGCCGCTGGGCCAGACCGTCCGGCCTCAAGCTTGAACTGTCCTGCGTGCGCATGGGCATGGGTTGTTCCCATAGAGGTGGTGGAGGATTTGGCTGTCCGGTGTAAGAATTCATCGGCATCCCATAAAGTGGCTGTGATTGGGCAATGCCCATTTGCAGCCGATAGATCTTGTGGGTTTTCTTTAGTTTCAACATCATGCGATGGAAAATTAGTAATGGCAGATTTATCAAACGCACGTGATAGCCTCCTATAATCCTCTTGCACACTCCTAGTATTTGTTGCATCTGTTCCTGCTGTTCATCTACGTAAGATCGAAGAGCTTGGATGTTGTTCGTGTTACTTACATCGGGTAGCTGCAACATGTCAGAGTGACGCCAGGTTAGTCTCTCGTATACGGACGACTTTCTGATTCCTGTCCATCTTGAAATTGGCCAGGCACATCGCCTTGGCCTCCTTGATCAGCTACTCCATGTGCTCCTCGAGTTCTTGCTGATATTCAGCCGATAGAGTCTCCATAGTCGGCTCGATGATATTGCTAGGGGAAACATCGGAGTGGTACATGGAACCGACCATTAGGGGCCAATTTCATGAATCCAAACGCCTTGTCCCCAGCGCAGTCGCTAAAAAGTGTGTTAGCGCCGATCTGGACGCCAATAACCGAGAGTTATACTGGCGACGGTGCTCTTTGCGGTGGCGCGGACGCTCTGTGGCCTAGGGTCGGATAGTCTGCGACCTGGCGGTAGGAGTGGGTCTTCCTTGTGTTGAGCCAACGCTTGGTGGCCGAACGGTTCGCGCGTGCAGTGGGGTGGCGGCGTTTGCCAACAACACCTTGATCTCGTCCCTCGGGAGGGACCCTGTCAGAGTGATGAGATTCTAGGTTTGTCTTGGGATTGGCAAGCCACCCAAGATGCCTCCATACGATGTAGAGTCGAAGAGAGGTGAAGATGGAGATGAAGAATGCTACATTACTGCTACTCTTAGGGCAAAAAAGTAAAGGAATTGATAAACTGGTTGATTGGTTCGATTGTTGGTGCGCGCAATCACCCGTACCCCTTTATATAGAGAGGTAGGTCTGGACACATTTCTAGGCGTTCTCTAACAGAATACACGAGTTTAAATAGATAAACATACAAAAAGGGGTAATCACGTCTAATCTCATCTAATCGCGGATCGTCCGTAGCCCGAGCTGTACAGCCACGTAGCCATACTTTCCGACTTTTCTCAGGTGGCATATATATATGGTGCTCAACACATAGATAGGGCATCTTTGATGCATATGCGCCATGTATCTATCTTCACTTGAAAGCAAACTTTCGTGTGCCGACAAAGCCTTGATGCTGCAGAGGAGAGGCAGCGTTTGCTCGTGAGAGTGTGAGACGGTGGTGGTGGGGCTCCGAGGGAGGACAGAATCCAATCCAAGGCGCAAGCAGGCGAGAAGGGTGAGAAAACAGCAAGAGAACAACAGCAATGCAATACAATGCACGAGAAATCAATGCGATGGCGGACAGCCCTTTGCTTCTCTCTCGTCTTCCTTTTCCACCTTTTTTTTTCGTTACATCAAAAGAAAATGTTTCTTTCTCTCTCTCAAGAAAAAAAAACTCTATCCTTTTGAGAGGGTTGTAGTTGAGCTGTTTCGCTTTTGCCCCGCCTACTGCTGCTGAAAGATTCTCCCTCTCTTCCAGGTCAAAGAAGTGAAAGCAAAAGCAGCAAACAATTGGGGTGGTGAGTGGTGACATGGAGGATGCAAAAGAAGATGCTGCCATGGTGCCATGGCCAGGCCTGGCCCTGGCCCCCAGCTGCCTCACGCGCCATATTCCCTTGCCTTGCCCGCCGATTCGACCCCGGGCGTATCCATCCATCCATACATATGCCGCTGCCCGCTGCAGGTGGAGACGGAATATCTCCGAGCGGTGCTCTGGTGGAGTCACACGAAAGGAACCGACCGGCCGCCTATCTATAAGAGCCCCCGCGCAGCTCGCAGTGGCATCTGGCATTCGATCGATCACCTTGCTGCTGCTGCTGCTGCTGTCGCTGGTTGGCCAGGAGCACACCAGCTGCTTGCTGTGTCGCCGTCGTAGAAGCAGCCGCGCGCTGTCGTCGTCGTCTCGTCCGCGACGCGACCACTCCGGCGGCTGCTGCTGCCTCTCATGCTGGCCACGCCACCGACGCTTTTGTGATACCATACGAAGCGCCGCGGCGGGCACGTTGGAGATGTCGTCGCTGGGTGGGCAACAGCAGCACGGGCGCGGCGACGAGGCCAGGGCGCGGCTCAGGTGGACGCGCCAGCTGCACGGCCGCTTCGTGCTCGCCGTGGCCCAGCTCGGCGGCGCGGACAGTGAGTTCCTCTCATCTAAGTCGTCCGCCCACGAACTCGCAGCCAGAGCCTGTCCAGTCCTTTCTTTGACCGCTTGCTTGAATGCTACTACTACCGACGTCGGCTTTCGTTACCAAAACATTGCAGAGGCGACGCCCAAGTCCGTGATGAGGGCGATGGCCGTGTCGGGGCTCACGCTGTACCACCTCAAGAGCCACCTCCAGGTACCGTACATCCCGCCTCGGCCTCCGGCGAATTGTTCGTCTCTTGATTGATGATCCGTGCGCCGCTCAACTCTGCCTCCTGATCGACCCTTCGATCATGTGGTCCACACCACACCACACTGTCACTGCTGCTGCAGAGGTACCGGCTGGCGGTGAGCCAAGGCACCGCGTCCCCGGTGGGCGAGGGCGACAACGGAGGTGGCGCCAACGAGCGGTCGTCCTCCTCGGAGAGCCAGCTGGACGAGTACGACGACGGTTCCGTGGCCGACCTGCATGGTGATTCTTCCGGGAGCATGGCGGCGCGGGTGCAGAGAGAGGCGAAAAGGAAGCGGCATGAGCAGATGCAGATCGAGGTAAACGATGGGTCGGTGTCGGTCGATCACCATTCCGAGCTCGTGGTTTCTGATCAAGCTGCTGAGCTCGGTTCATTCATGCATGCCAGGTGCAGCGGCACCTCCAGCTGAGGATCGAGGCGCAGGGGAGGTACATGCAGTCCGTGCTGCGCCGGGCGCAGGAGGCCCTCGCCGACCACATACTGGGCTCGCCGGCCACCGGCGCGGAGGCAGAGCTCTCGGAGCTGGCCTCCGCGGTGGAGACCGGGACCGGGTGCCTGTCCTCCACTTCCTGCTGCTCCACCTCGCCTTCCCCGATGCGCCACCGCTCCGCCGACAGCTGCGTGACGTCCTCCTCCTCCTCCTCCTCCTCGGAGGCCGAGAGCCAGGCCCCCGCCGGCGCCAACACGTGCGCTGGTACGCGCGACTGCTCCGTCGAGCGGCCGGTGCAGGGCGAGGAGAGTACATTCCTGCAGAGGCACGAGGACGAGGACGAGGCAGAGGAAGCCGACGTTGGAGCTGCAGCTGCAGCTGAGGACGAGGACGGCACTTCGTCAGAGATTGATCTCAACAGGTAGGCGACGAAGATCCTGATCAGAAGCATCTGTGCTGCATGTGCCCAGCATCGGATGATTGGCGGGGTGGCCTTCAAGGTTGGGACTTGCTTGGGAGGGGGCAGGCTTTTGAGCAACGTCTGCTGCTGAAACAGCTGGCTACATACACTGCAAGTCTGCAGCGACCACACTGCTCTTCATTCCATAATATATGATATACATAATATTCCAATTTATGCAAATGGTTCTTCTGCTTCATGTATGTACCCCTGTGAAAAATCATGGCTTGAACTAGAGGCAGGCCCAGCTGCAGATGATGCATGCCGTATGCTTGAGGTGCAATGCAATGCAAGGATGTATGCATAGTACAGAACTGTAGTAGCAGAGGCGGATCTACGACCGGGGCTGCCTGGGCTGCAGCCCCGGTCGCGGCCCAATACAAGCAAATAGGCCCAGTACAAGTCGCGTCTCCGCCTCCAGCTTCCAGCCGCCAGCCGCGTACCTGTGTCAGCGCGTCGTGTAATCGCATCCAGCCGCCAGCCCGCCAGCGGAGCAGCTCAGCAACGCCGAGGAGATGAGCAGGAAGCGCCCAAGCTGAACAGCACGGAGACAAGCGGAGCAGCGCTGCGTCCAGTGGCAGATCTGGATTTCGCTTCGTCCTGGTCTCCAGGAAGCCAAGCACCGGCCACCAGGTAAGCCTCGTTCGGTTATATTAGACCATGGTTTAATCTGGATTAGATCCAATTGAGCCCACAATTCATGCCAAAAAAATCTAGAATTATTTTATTTTCCCCCTCTTCAGTTAAACCCGCTATGGTTCGCACTTCGCAGCCCAGGGTTTTGGATCTGGCCGACCGACAGACTCAAGATGTTCCTGTTCGCTCTATAAAGGTAGGAATATATTATATTTCACTCGAGATCAGTCACTGTAATAATACAATTCACTAGCTAAAAATATGTTTGTAGATATTTAAGATGAAAATATTTTGAAGCATTTTTAAGGCTTAAGAACTCGGAAAATAAATTTATCTCGCAACATCAACTCATGAATAGTATGTATTGATTATTGTATTTCTAAAATTCGTATCGACTTATTTTTAGGCTATATATTTCTTAAATATTTAAATTATATCTTGTTTCTGGTGTCATATTAAATATTAATTATATTTTTTTGTTTGATTTAAAAAATTTTATAGCCTTAGCTTATTAGCCCCCGTCTTGGATCAATCCTGGATCCGCCACTGTGTAGTAGCTATTGTTAGTGAGATTATATGCCATCAGCGAGGCAATGCCGTGAGAACTGGAAAAAAGGTTTAGAATGTAACTTAAGATCATTATAATTACAAACCTGGTATGGGCACTGAGCAGCAAGTTCTGTTACAGCATTTCGGGGATAAACCAGGGTTAAACTTCCCCGGCGAAATCCGGTAAAATTTTCGTTATCTCAGTACGGGAAAAAAATCAGGAAAACTCGGTAAAATTCGTTGGTAATTTTAAAAAATGAAAAAACAGTGGAAAATATGATAAAAACTACGTTTTTCCGAGCATTCTGAAGTTGGCGTCGTTAAAAATTTAAACATATTTCATAGGTAAAAAAATTAAAAACACTTGACCCGTTAAGAAACCGCGCATTCCGAGTGGATTTCGCCGCATCCCGAACGCCTGAGGTGAGATTTGTTACTGATTTGATGTTTTTTTTTGTTGATTTCGCAAGCGGATGTAATGTGTAGAGAATTTATAGCGTCTATTCATGTACTGATGAATTTCTTTTAACTGTTCCTGCATATGGTTTAGGGTTTGTGTTAGTGCATAGATGTGTCATTTGCATAATTATTCATCAGCACGCCAGCCACGATAAGACAGCGCGGACAACCAATCAAGCGGTTAGTTTCAAAACCCCATCCCGGTTGAAAAATACAAAATTTGGTGAAATTCGCCAAAAAATCCTGTTTTCGATGACCTCCAAAAAAAAGGAAAGGTTAACCCTGGGATAAACCAAGCTATCACATCGGGAGCAACAGCCAAAAGAAAAAGAAAAAAGGCATCAGTGCAGTTTTTCTTATAGTGAAAAAAAGGTGTGAAAATTTGGCATGATATGCATACGCGATGAAGACTAAAAATTGAAATGGTACGCAAGGAATATTTGTGTTGAAAAATGGCAACTGGGAGATTTGATGGTATTTCATTTACCTAACAACAAAAGAAAACCGACAAACCAAAGAATCTTGCACAGCTAGCAAGACAAATGACAGAACCCTAATCCATGCATGGTTTTTTCTCTACAACTCCGCATCCTAAATTTTTCAGAGAATATTTCTGTCTTGTTGCAACTTCACCTGCCCGCATTCTCTAGCCAAATAATCCTACAAGATCGGACACTGGATTCCAGAACCATCTATAGCATTCAATGCACATTGTTCATATTTGCGTGCCGCTGATGGGAAAAGGAATGAGAATATGAACGGATCATGTAGAGACGGCCTAGGCTGGATTCCCTGGCTAGTTGCTATGGATGGTTGTGCCTATCCTCAGTGACCAAATATCCACAACTAATTAAAGAAATCTGACCACACAAAATAATCGCAGCCCACTATCTTGATCGGCTCGGCTCATCTTGTTTCAAAAAATTTCAACAGCTGAGACCTGAGAGTTTCAACTCATTTTTATTGTCAATACCTAAAGTACATCTTTGATTTTTTAGCAAGACGACAAAGATAAAAAAATATTGCCATGTAAAAAATTATCTCCGTTCCAAATTATAATTCATTTGACTTTTTCCTGTCACGTTTGGCCGGCTCGTTCTATTCGATTTTTTTGCGAAAAAATGAAAAATTCGAAGCCACATTTAAAGTATATTATATGCTAAACAATATCACTGCAAAAAATATAAATAATTATGAAATTTTTGAATAAGACGAGCCAGTCAAACTTAAGGTAAAAAGGTTAAACGAATTATAAATTGGAACAGAGTGTTGAGCATATTTTATATCATCCTGATGACTAGGGGTGGATAGCGAGCCAGCTCGGCTCGGCTCGTTAAGGTAACGAGCCACAGAGTCAGCTTGGCTCGGCTCGTTTACGAGCTCGAGCTGGCTCGTTTAGCTCGCGAGCCAGAGCAGAAAAAAATAAAATATACATAATAATTATTTTTAGTTAATTTTAAACTAATTTAACAATAGAAAATAGTAATTATACTCAGTTTCACAAACCACGTCAAAACAACGCCAAATTAGCATAATTCATCACTCGTTAATCCACAATTCGCATACATGTTAATCAGTTTAATCCATAATTATATTTGCATAGACCAAATTAACACATAGACATAGTTCATTAATCATTAGTTTAATTCATAAACCATAGACACCTCACATATATATAACATGTTAATCAATTATTCTGTAAATGATCTATATAGTTTCGTTTTGCTGGAATATGGTAGCTCGTTTAGCTCGCGAGCTGGCTCGTTAACGAACCTAGCTAGGATGTTAGCTCAGCTCGTGAAAAAATTCAAACGAGTCGATCCGAGCCGAGCCGAGCTGGCCATGAACCGAGCGAGCCAGCGAGCCACGAGCATTTCGTCCAGCCCTACTGATGACCAAGGAGGACTTTGTCCGCCATTCCATTCCATGTCAGTCTACGGCACCAGAGGCAAGCGCGGGAACGCCAACAAAATCATTGTTACGAACACAAGGTTAATTTGACCTTTGTGGTTCGGGTTGATGATAAGTAATTGTTAACATGAGTATTGCTTTGATGTAAGTCATGGACTAACCATAGTACGAGATTATGTGTATATGTATCCATGTCTCTCGGCTTGTGGTGTGCAGTATAGAAACGGTGGTCGACGTCGAATGCGAAGATCATGTGAGTTCGTGCCGATGGGCCAGGAGCGTCGAAGGACGAGCACTGGGTCTTGATCGAGGAATTGAAGAAGCTAGAAGACTAACCGTGGTGACTGACACTTGGGACACGCACCAGCCCAAGGACCACTACGTAAAAAAGGCTCAAACTCAAAGGGGACGTGGCCATCTGTGACACTGGTTAAAAACACGTCACTATTTTTTCGCAGTGACATCTTTTTTAAAAATGGGTCACTAATAACTATGTTCATGTGACATCTATTACAAAAATGTGTCCCTATCAAAATATGGTAATAACTTAGTGACATATTTTATTTTACGTGTCTCTACTATGATCTATATATATATATATATATATATATATATATATATATATATATATATATATATATATATATATATATATATATATATATATATATATATATATATATATACATACTAGGTGAATGCCCGTGCGTTGCAACGGAACCGTATAATGACACGATAATCTTGGTTTCCACGACACCAATAAATCTAGGTCGTGGATCCTGATCATATTCTAGTTGCAAGACAATCTATCATGTCATACATGCAGTATAGTTTAACACAGGATGAGATATTATATATACTTGTACTCCAACATTGTATCATGTATGCAATACAGCTTTCTTCAACATAACAATTGTGTTTCTCTACAGCTTTTCTCCTCTCCGCATACTCTTCTCACTGTTCATCCATCCTACCTTTAACGTCACTCCTTGGATGCTACCACCAGCAGCCCCAGTGCACCAATTAGCAGATACTGCACCAACAAACGACAACAGTCAACCAAAAACACACCAGTAACAGACCCTCCTATTACTTGTAACAAACTCAGTCCAACACAAAAGCACTGGCCATTTGTTTAACACTCCATTTGTTCAACCACTATGTGCCTAATAAACCAGAATGCTCATACCTTGAGGACTGGTTTCTCCGTCATGACGATTGTAAGCCACCCAGCATAAGGCAGATAGCTGCTCAAGTGTTAACATTAAATAACAGGGAACAAGAGTCAGATGGAGTAAACAATCGTTAATCATCAGTCATGACAGTGAATGTAATGTATTCCCTCAAGAGTCAAGTGGGAAGAAAAACTCACCCAACAGCCCGTCCAATGATGTGTTGTCGCTACAGCCAAAGCTGCCCATGTGCGTACAGGACTCGGTCATCCCCGGGATTATTGTCACCTGATGAGACACAGTTAGTTTATTTCTGTTCTTGAAAATGCTCATGAAGCAAAATAAAGCAGCTGTAAAAAAATATGGTTACCTTTCGTGAGAATGTCAGAGTCCACCGTATCATGGCGCTCATGAACCTATGAGGGGACAAAAGAAAACTCAAGCCGCAACCCAAGTATGGTATATAATCTACAATAGAATCAAACTATTAAATACAGTAGCTTGCTACCTTGATCACACGATGGACAATTGGAATATCACGGCCCTGCACTCAGGCTACATCGACGATATGGCGAGGAGACAAGCCTCCGGAGGAGAGGAACAGGGATGCCTACGTTGAATCGCTACAGGCAGGTTGTTGCCGCCGGCGACGAAACTTCAAGATGCTCAGAAAGGTGCAGAAGTGACTTCTGAGCGCTACTTTTCACACTGGAAAAAAGCAAGAAATTATAAGCCTTACCTAATTTCTCTTTGTCACTATAAATAAGGATTAGGCAGAAAAATAAGATTTGCACAGGTTGCCACAAAAAAAAGGCTTCACAATCTTTGTGTTTTGCTGATTCATGTATTGAATAATGAATACTAAGGTCTGAAATGAAACTCAAACAAAAAACTGAGCTGATCTATCAAGTTATGAATGCTAAGGTTGAAAATGAAACTCAACCAAACTACTGACCTGATCTATCAAGTTATTAATACTAAGGTTCAAAATGAAACCCAAACAAACTACTGAGCTAGTTGCTGCTGCACTTGTTGCTGTTGCAGTATAAATCTAAGTCTGTTTGGCTGTCCGCACAAGCCATATTCAGGCACTCGTAGTGCAATTCACACTTGTTGCTGCTGCAGCATAAATCTAAAAATTCTCACAAAGCTTAAACTTCACCTCTATCAGCTCTCACATGCTTATTGGTTATTATTGCCCACTGTCACAAAAGATGAACTAAAGTTGAGAACGGATACAAAACATCCACCGAGAAGTGAAACAGAGAAACAGTTCAAAGGGGAGCCAAATTGCATTACGTAACAGAAAAGACCACAGGCTGCATCACGCGTGCGAGCTACGCAAGATCCCGTGGAAGTAGCCTCCGACCATAACCAGGGATACAAGGGACACGACGCCGGCAGGGAATACCTTCCCGGACTTCTTGAAGCGCGACCCCATCACTGACAGTAGAGCGGCCGATATACCTGGAACGCGGAATCAAAACAATGTCAGGTGAAGAATCCAGGTTGACCAAACTTCCAAGCAATGTGACTGATGGTAAGTAAGTTAGGGAACTCGAACGCGTGCGAGCTATTCACTGGGCGCATGGTGGTGAGTACAAACGCACAAGACGACTTACCCTGAGAGCCATATTTTTCAGCTTGTTCATGGCCGAGAACTGCTTCATGCGAGAAAGAACAGCCGAGTCCAGCGGCTTGTCAGGAGCCAAACCACCAACCTGGACCCAAGGATGCCCTAGAAGAGGATAACAAACAACAGCTTCAGGGGAAAAACACAGGCAGAAATTGGGAAGCAATGTGACTGATGGTAATTAAGTTAGGAAACTCACGTAGAACTTCATGAGCGGTCAGTCTCTTCCTCGGGTCCCTGATGAGCATTCTCCTCACAAGATCCTTGGCGCCTTCGGAGACGCTGGGCCATGGCTCCGCGTCGAAGTCGAGCCTCCCGTGCAAAACCTCTTCGAATATGCCCTGCTCGTTCTCTGCTCCACGAACAAGTGAAGAAGTGCGTGCGTGGTCAGTACAAGAGATCGGCCATGGAATTTTACATGATAATGTCGTATCAGTCTCGTCGATCAATGCACTGCTGAAAGGTGTGCCACACTTCACCTGCCCAGAATGGCGGCAATGCAAACAAGCACCAGGCAATCAGGACAGAGCGGCCGGTTTTGAGCGGATGGATTCTTTTGCAGGAACAGCGTTCAGTTCATCCTTTCTTTTTCATTTTTGCATGAATCTGTAACGCGTCCTCGCTGCATCAGCCAAATGGCGGCCATCCAGCAGCTATTCACTGGGCGCATGGTGGTGAGTACAAACGCACAAGACGACTTACCCTGAGAGCCATATTTTTCAGCTTGTTCATGGCCGAGAACTGCTTCATGCGAGAAAGAATATCCGAGTCCAGCGGCTTGTCAAGAGCCAAATCACCAACCTGGACCCAAGGATGCCCTAGAAGAGGATAACAAACAACAGCTTCAGGAAAAAAAACATAGGCAGAAATTGGGAAGCAATGTGACTGATGGTAATTAAGTTAGGAAACTCACGTAGAACTTCATGAGCGGTCAGTCTCTTCCTCGGGTCCCTGATGAGCATTCTCCTCACAAGATCATTGGCGCCTTTGGAGACGCTGGGCCATGGCTCCGCGTCGAAGTCGAGCCTCCCGTGCAAAACCTCTTCGAATATGCCCTGCTCGTTCTCTGCTCCACGAACAAGTGAAGAAGTGCGTGCGTGGTCAGTACAAGAGATCGACCATGGAATTTTACATGATAATGCCGTATCAGTCTCGTCGATCAATGCACTGCTCTCCCATCACACAGGCAGCAAAATTGTTGTGATGTTCCTTAACAATAGGGAGAAGCATAGTCAATTTTCTGCAAAAAGGATACTGGTTGTGATGTTCCTTAACAGTGAATGCCCGCAAGAAGCCTTGGAAGCTGTGTCTACTCGAATATTTGCTGCAGCTATATTTCCTGATTTGCCTGAACTGTGTGACCTCAGACATTTATTCACAGAGAGATATGGGAGTTCTGTCGAGCCTTTTGTTAATTCTGAGGTGCTGAAATGCTTTTTCTTTTCTTAATTTTTATGTGCAACAGTTTGTTCTGAACCTCCAGAATAAATAATTTACTGATGAAGAGAAGTTGCGAGTAATGAAACGTGTTGCTGAAGAATTCTCAGTTCCATTTGATAGCAGGGCACTACAATGGAAGATAACTTGTGGCTCTCAAAATAAACATGTAAGGTTTATTTCTTTCTGTAATTGACAAGGAGGATGCAAGCAGATCATTTGCTAGAGTTAAACTAAGAGAAGTCAATGTTGTGAGGAGGAGCAGGTACGGAAGGAAGGACGTATGCTTCATTACTTATGTTTTGTTCACTGCTACACATTTTCATGTAATTTTAAATAACAAAAAAACATTGTAATGCAAGCAGATCATTTTTATGTTTTCGTTGAGCAAGCCAAAGTAATTGCCTGCCCGTGCATCAGAGAAATTCTTGGTAGGTGCGATGAAGAAGGCCATGCCGTCAGCACTCAAGTCTGGGTATGTGATGAAGATGCTGAAAACAACATTGCCATCAGCACTCAACTTTACCATCAGGTGATTTGCGGAAGTGCAAAGGGCTGGGGTAGAATGCGTGACCGTTGGTAATTGCAGTTCTATTGGTCATAGGATACAATATGTGACCGTTAAGAAATAGGATACAGTAAGGCACATCTTGAACAAGAAAATGAGGATTTGCGTTCAAGTCTCAAGGAAATAGGATACAGTAAGGAACATCTTGAACAAGAAAATGAGTTGTGTCAATGATAAGTTTACTAATTAAGTTCCGAGCCCTGGAGCAGACACCTAGAAGTTGCACTAAGAAGCTAAGAGATAAGGAAGAAGAATGAAACATTATAAGAACACGTACACGCGCTTAAGTCTAGAACAACTACAAGAGAGGAAACAGTTGGTCAATGAACATGAAGAGTAGCAGATGACAAAGAGAATTGTGAACGGATGCAAGTGCATCGAACTCAAAGTATACTACCAGCTAAGCCTCCCCACGCACAATTTTAACTAAAAATTAGCATCAACCGATATATACTGGAAGAATGCATATATAAACTTTATACCCCAATAAAAAAACCCCAATACACACAAGATCAGCATTGTATTACTTAACGGAAGCATTGAAATTCACTAACATATCGCAGGCTACTAAAGAACAGTTGCAGAGACGAATTCACTTAAAACTTACCTTGGCCTGAGAAGTCGCGGAAGCTGTCGCTGAGTTGCAGCGAACCCTCGGCGGTGTCCTGCCGTCCGTTCCGGGTCAACCAAGCGCCTCTCCCTTCCTTCTTCCGCAAAACCTCGCTAGCCCAAACAACAGGCTACTAAAGAACGAACTGAAAAAAGTCATAAAATCTACCACATCAGGTGTGCAAACAGTGGATATTGTAAAGAAGTCAGTTCCTTTTAATTTAAAATGTGCTAGCTAGCAAACAAGACAATGATAACAGCAAAAACTTGTCTAGATATTGACAAGCCCTAAACAGAGCTCATCTTTTTAATCAATTTCTTGAGACTGGAAACAAAAGCTTAAAACTTCATTTTTGTAACCTACGACTCTCTACAATGTTTAGTTGCAGATCTGAGTATACCAATAATTTAAAAAAATTAGGAATATAGAATCCAGGTAGTGTTACATTAGTGTTACATGATTTTGCAATTTTCCCATCATACCCACATGCCAGAAGGTAAATGCCAAGAGTAAACTAATTGCTCATTGCCTATGTCAGTGACAACGCCAGCATCTACTTTATCCTATGTCAGTGACAAATTGCTCATTGCCTAAACCACTAATATGATCCCAGATCGAAGAAAATCTCCCCTGCACAAACAGCTAGCAAAGCCTTAGAGCCTTTTGCTCTAGTGTTGGGACTACGAAGTTAATTGAGGAATAACAAGTGTTGGGCGTAACAAGTGTTGGGTGTAACAAGTGTTGCCCGCAAAAAACCTTTGTAAAGCAGACCATTTCCTTAACCAACCATAACCATTGTAAAGTTTAACCGTGAGGAATAACAAGTTGCTGGGCGTACCTGGCAGAGCGCCGAGAATGATTGGCAGAGCGCAGGTAGATTATGGGAGAGCGACGGGGAAAGATATTTTGGTTGTTGTGGCATGCCTGCTTGTTATATGAAAGCTTGAGAGAAAAACGCAATCAGAGAGCGCGGAGCAGGGAATCAGTCGAACCTGGAGGCTGCAATTCCGTGCGCAATCAGAAAAAAACGCCGCTGTCACCTCCTTCCATGTAGAGCGCGAGCGCGGATCGAGGCCGCCGTCCGCGAGCAGTGATTCCGTCGATTTGGGGATCGAGCGGCTTTCATGGAGAGATGGGGATGCACGGGGTCAGCTTCCATGTAGGCGCCGGCGGCTCACCTTCCATAGAGCGCGAGAGATGGGGATGCACGGTCTCACCTTCCATGTAGGCGCCGGCGGCTCACCTTCCATAGAGCACGAGCGCGGATCGAGGCCGCCATCCGCGAGCAGGAACGAGCGCAAGAGATTTGGGGATGCACGGTCTCACCTTCCATAGAGCGCGAGAGATTTGGGGATCGAGAGAGACGGCGGGGTAAACGGCCGCGGGGCTACGGGGCTGCGGGGGCAACGGCCGCGGCGAGAGATGGGGCGAGAGAGACGGCGGTGTAAACGGCCGCGGGGCTGCGGGGGCAACGGCCGCGGGGACGCCATGCTTGGCAGGCGGGATCACGGGGCTACGGCAAGAACGCTGGAACGCTGGGACAAGCGCGGCAGGGGCGTTGGATGCGGGTTGGACGCTCTGGATGCGGCAGAACCGTGCACCACGGTTGGCTGTGAACGCCTACATTAGGTGCTTAATTAGTAGTAGATATATATATATAGTTTATGTATTTAGAGCCCTAGGCTTCCAATAGCTGAGCGGAAGCCCTGACCCGATGTTGCCAACCGGTTCAGCCACACCAGGTCAAAAATGTCTATAATAGAAGCTCCAGACCGCTAGCCGCTAGGGTTCAGTTTTAGCGACACCGACAGTTACGCCCCCACCCCTGAGAGGCGCGCGCAACGGCGGATCCTAGGAGCAAGCGTGCGACGGCGGATCTGGGGGACACGCTCGCGGCGGCGGAACCCTGAGGCGCGCACAGCGGCAAGGTGGGAGCGGCTGCGGCATCGGATCCCGAGGGCACGCACGCGGCGGCGGCCCCATGAGGTGCGCACGACGACGATGTGGCAGCGGCCGCGGCGGCGGATCCCGTGGGGCTCGAGCGCGACAGCGTCTCCCTGAGGTGCACGCGGCAGCGACCCCTTGAGGTGCGCACGACAGTGACGTGGGAGCGGCTGCGGTGGCGCGGCGGCGGATCTCGCGAACATGTGAGCAACGACGACACCCCTAAGGCGTGCATGACGGCGAG
The DNA here is from genome assembly GCF_902167145.1 of Zea mays. Lineage (NCBI taxonomy): Eukaryota > Viridiplantae > Streptophyta > Magnoliopsida > Poales > Poaceae > Zea > Zea mays. The sequence goes on along the minus strand of NC_050096.1, from coordinate 218,073,565 downwards.
GTGGGAGCAGTTGAAGCAACGGATCTCGAGATTCATGCGCGCGAGGGTCGACCCCTAAGCACGTATGACTGCAATGTCATCCAAGGTGGGAGCAGCGATGGCGGATTTCTCTAGGCGCAAGCGACGACAGCATCCTCCCCTAGGCACGAACTTGGGGCGCATCCGAGATGCGAGGCGCCGGTTCCGCACGGCGGCGATCCTATTTTTATGCTATTTTGTATACATATTTATGCCAATGTAAATAGGGTTTTACGATCTATATTTCAGTTCATGGCCCCGCTTCCATCTATTTGTGTGTTTATGATATTTATATTCATATTTTACGCAAACGATTTATTGATAATCCAGTGTGTATTGGGTTCCTACCATTTATGTCATATGTATAAGATATATTTATGACCCACACATTTATGCAACAAAATAGAAATTTAGAAAAAGGTAACCGCTCTAAGAAATGAGATCATTTGCCACGATTCCAAAACTCTCGCGTATGCTGATCCATTTCCTTTTGAACTTACATTATTGTCATCCTAAATTTGTGCACATGCAGTAAAAACCGATTTTTTACGCAGTCCACCGTAGGGCATAAATAACTTCACCGTGTTGTATAACTAGTATCAGTATATATCATAAACTGGTTATAATGAGCCTTGATGCATGGATGTGGGAGAGATCCTATATTTATGGAGAAAATAAAACATTTAAATCAGATTTTTTTTGTTTCCATACATGTTTTCGTTATGAAAATAGATCGATGATTTACACTAAAATTTATACCCATTTATGCTGTTTTGGTTCACGTTTTACACGGAAATCCGTCTGAACTCCCACGCACGATCAGCTCCATATCTTCTGTTCCGATATATACGGTAACTTCCAGCTTCGTGGGCGCGCTAATCACGGTGGTGTGTGGACCCACCTGAACGAACCAACGAAAAGTTCGTTGCCGCTCTCATGTTATGCAAGTTTGAACCATTAAATATGCTAGCATAAACACGAGTAGGAACCAACTATCCGACCAGCGAACACGACGCTGACCCACCTTCGTACATCCCAACTCGACCCCACCACGTGCGCATCTTCTGTTTACGCAAAATATAACACATGTTTACGCATGCATAAACGTGCCCCACAATCACGCGGACGCACGCGCCCCACTGGCCCGACCTGACCACGCGCGTGACCACTACCCTGGCTGAGGCTTCCCATGTCTATCGGAAGCCTAGGGCTTCTATTACCAATAGCCTATATATATAGGACAGGTATAACGGGAGCCCTGGGCTTCCAATATACCTTGTGTTTAATTGGTAATTTTAGGATACACTTACAATTAGTAAGTCAGACGTTGTTAATAAAATATTGACCAACAAAAATGTTTACCGCTTATCCATAGCCTACCTTGTTAACTTGCATTACTCCTCCCACTTGCTAAGCTCCGGCCATAAGTGAGCTCACCCATTGCTAATATTTTGATCAGATGGTGATGAAGAAGACTTTGCAGATGATGTTGACGAGTACTAAGTCTAACGATGCGCCAGTCATCTTTCTGTGAAAGAGTGTCCATGTGTTATTCTACTGAACTTTGATGATGATACTTTTAAGACACTATTGTACGGATGATGTAATAAAATTACTCTACTCTCTTTACGCCTTTATTACGTTGTCTTTTGATATATTACACTTGTGACATCAATATATGTGTGAAAAATGGATTCTAACACACATATGATTTGCATTCGGTTTTGCCCCAAAACCGGCTGTGACACCCTACAACAAGACCAAATGTCCCATATTCCTATCTCATTCTCCCAAGAGGATCTTCGTCTCAGGGAATACTCATACAGAGATGCCATGGTAATCTCATATGTCATAAAGGGCTTCATGGTACACAACATCCTGGTTGATACAAGCAGTGTAGCAGATATTATATTTGTTAAGGCCATCAGGCAAATGCAAGAACTAGATGATAAAATTCAAGATCCAACCTTTCCTCTCCATGGCTTCGAAGGATAGCATAATAAATTGTACAATGTCAAATGAGCATATGCACAGTAGAGGTGGTAATGGATCACGATCCAAATGTTTCTTCATAATAAGTTAGGGCCCTTAATAATTTTTTGTTAAAAAATGAATAGGAATAGAGCTCGATTCTAATCCGATTCGATCCTTAGATTTTATAGTGTAAAACTTAAAGCCCATTACCACCACTATATGTAGGATGGTATCGATCGATCCAGTGAGTGTATAGCGAGAGCTTAAATAAAGTGATATGGAGCAGAGTTGTTGACTGTTAGGTCATCTCTAGCGGAGCGTGTATATGGACATGTAAAACATTGTTTTTTTGTAGACTACACTATTTATAGAGTCGAGTTTGAAATAGTGAGTGGTATTTATATAGTGAGGTTTGAAATAGGGGAGTGAGATAGAAAGTGTGAAATAGGGAGTAAGATAGGAAGTGAGATGTGGAGGTTGCTCGAGATAGCATTAGTGCGACTTGCAGCCACATCGCGGGGAGGGAGAGGAAACTAAAACCGCACACACTTGGGAGTCGGTGACCACAGAAACTGGTGGGTTCAAGAAATGGTTTCCCACTGTTTTTTAAAATTCGTTTAAAATTTAAAAACTTAAAAAAATATAAAAAATAGAAAAATATTATAAGAGAATGAATAATTTTCTGGTATATATTACATTCATATTTATGTTATTTTTAAATCAATTAGCATTTTGGGTTAAAGAACAATAAAATCCGATAAAAACAACAAAACCGACGAAAATACTGGTTTACCGTCGAGAAATCTCTGAAAACTGTTTATTTGAATTTATGAATATAAACCAGTTAAAAAATGAAAACCACCGAGAAACAACAAAAATCGTTCGGAAATAGAGGTTTGCCAGGCGGTTTCACCATTTTTTGGCGGTAAACAGGTGATTTATTTATTTTTTAAATTTGAAAAAGCAAACCAGTCCGTTTTGGAGGTTTTTAGCGGTTTTTCGACGAAGAACCGAAATTGACTAGGGACGGTTTTTGATTTCAAAACGGTTCGGTAAACCTTGGGTGCTACCCATAAATCACATCGTTGTGGTCCTAGTGACGAACTGAAGATGTACATGTCGGGCCCAGCTTTTTCGAGTAAGTTTAGTAAGTCAAATCCTCTTTTAAATGGAATAAAAAGGACTAAGAAAAAAATTGTTTATTTTCTCTTTGGTTCTTTTTAAATTTAGAGAGAGTTTGAGTTTTTAAACTAGCCTTTGGTTTGGGGCTCAACGACCCTGCACTCTACACTCTTCGTCCTGGTGCCGGGGAGGCAATAATTGTTCGGCCTTGTTCATGGGCCCTTGGGCTGAAATACACGGCTTACCCAAAGTGGAGAGGAGATAAACAGATTATTATTTCATGGAAATAAACTCTACTATTTGATACCAGCATTCGGTATCTCCTTCCAAGTAAATGACCCTACTCCCTCCAATCTAAATCTATATCATCACTATATAATTCACCGGTTTAAACTTTGCAAAACTCATCCAACTAAATCACCAAACAAATTGCACCTAGACTTAACACACTATCAAAACCAATTGTTCATATAGCTAGACAACCCTATCTCCTTTATTTACTCAAATCTTCAAATCTAATGGACAGTATCATTTGGATCATTCCTCACCCCCCTCACTAGCGGAATCGCGTTCTTTACCGAGTGTCTAAGACACTCGGCAAAAGTCATTTTACACTCGGCAAACATTTTATCGGCAAATGATTCTTTGTCGGGTACTTTTTTCAGACACTCGCCAAAGACTTTGCCGAGTGTCGAAAAGCACTCGGCAAAGAAAAACACTCGATAAATTAAGAATCGAAAAAATCCAAAAAAAGAGCAAAACATTTTTTAAAATTATAGGAACAACTCTCCAACCACTACTTATTACCATACACCCTATCGATTTTTACTATTATTTTGAATCAAATTTACATGTTTTATGAATGGTGAGATTCGAACTCGCAATCTCTCTCGCGCATATCCTCTTATACCACTACACTACTACATCAATTATATCTATATTACGTTTTCATTCCTCATGTACTATAACAAATCGAGAGTAATTTGATTACTTAAGGCACTAAACGAATTCATTTGAAAATGCGACCAACTATAAACTTGCATAACTTTTTGAGATCTACAAGTTCTATTTTGATATTTTCTACATCCGAGGCCGTTTACAAAATTTGAATTTCAAATTTGAAAACTTCACACAAATTTTTCGATGATAAGATGATTTCAAATAAAAATGTTGTCAATTACAAAGTTTCATTACATTTCAAGACCTACAACTTTTATTTTGGTGGTTTTTCCATCCGAGGTAGTTTGAAAATTTCAAATTTCAAAATTCAAATATAGTTTTGCATGACAAGATAATTCAAACCAAAATATTGTCAACTATAAAGTTTCATAACTCTTCGATACCTACAACTTTCATGTTGGTGGTTTTTTCTTTCGAGGTCGTTTTTCACAATTCAAATTTTAAAATTTTTAAATACAAACGTAGTTTTCGTTGACAATATGACTTCAAATGAAAATGTTGCCAACTACAAAATTCTATAACTTCTCAAGATTTACAAAGTTTATTTTGGTTGTTTGGTCATTTGTGCATCTCACATGATGGTTCTAACAATACGCACAAATTCTATACATCTCTCTCGTAGTTTCATAAACTACGAGAGAGATATAGGTTTTATGAACAAATTTATTTTTATTTTGTCATATGAAGAAATATTAAAAATATAAATTGTACATCATGATGAGTTATACAAATTTGTAGTTGAAAACTTTTTCATTTAAATTAATTTACTGCTTTAAATGTGATTTTTAAATTGCCTTTGCCTAGTGTTGAAAAAAGCACTCGGTAAAGAGCTTCTTCGCCGAGTGTTTTCTTTTACCGAGGGTTTTTTGCGTGGCACTCGGCAAAGAGCTTGTCGAGTGCCGAAAAAAACACTCGACAAAATATTTGGTACTCGTCAAAGAGCCGAATTTCGGTAGTGCCTCTTCATCTCTCGCGACCCAGCCTCTCCCTCACCTGTATCCCAACCCCTCCCGTCTCATCCTCGAATTGTAGCTTTAGCACATGTTATATGCTAGTGTAAGATAATAGTAGCATTTAAGTTTTGTATAAAGTTGATTTTCTTCGACTTTAATAAATCTATTAAAATGAAAAATGTATCATTGTATGTAATATCAAATTAACCCCTTTAAAAATACTAATAAAATATATATGGATGGTGTATTTATTTAGCATGTATATACATACTTTTTCATAAAATTTATTAAAACTTGAGAAGTTCAACTTAAGGTAAAACTAAGGACACATCTTAGAGAGTATGTTTGTCTCCACGAGGGTGGCTTATGTGATGGACTAGACAAAGACTAAAGCAAACGGAGCAGATGCAACCTAGTCAGTTTTGTTGGTGTGTTCTACCAGTCTATGTCAATTCATCCGTAATTTATTGATGTGGGAAAATTTGGTTGTGTTGTTATTTTTTGTTTTGATCGATGCACTTTCGTTATGTCCAGGTTTTGTTTAGTGCATCTTTTCATTCCTTATGTGCAAGTTACTATATAGTCAATCGTAGTGTCTCATCATGGTAGTGTGCTCTTAGATCGTAGGTTACGATCTTCTTGTAATGACTATTTTGTTTTATATAAAAAATAGTTAGTGTGCATATGTTTAAGGATATGATTTTGGTGTAATGGTCTTAAGGGATCCTTTTAGTATGTTTTAATCAAAGTTTGTAGGGTTATCTCTTTTAGAGGTAAAATACAATTTAATAGGTTAAAGGTTTGTCGCTGTAAATTTCTAGGGCACCAGTTCACCTCATCTCTTAAGGCCATTCAATTCTTTTATGAGAACTTAAGTATTGTTTAGAAGCATGTGTATCTACCTTAATCTATATGTATTAAAGTGGGTTAAGATAGTTTATCTTCACTTTAATCCACTCTAACACACATGAATTAAGGTAAGTACCTGTGCATCCAAAACAAGCCCTTAAGTAATAGAACGGTACACCAACCAAAATGGAAGACAACACCAACTATATATAGGGAAGTAACTCTACTCCACCCCACCCCTTTCGTTTAGACTTCCCAAGCCCACCTAAGATCTTATTTGTCTACATTTCTATCTATATTAATCCATATGCATTAGGATAGTATGGTAGAAAATTAGTTAATGTGTCATCCCAATCCATCCCAACACATATGGAATGAGGTGGATAATAGTGCAACTAAACAAGGCCTAATACAAGTGCCACGCATTGTGTTTCATGCATGTAAACAAATAGCCCATTTAGTTCTTGACTAGGAGTATTTAATTACCACAAGTCTACTCCTGGACCTCCAGTGAATGGTGAACCTTGGTCACTATAAGCAAACACAGTTAACTATAACTATGCCACTAGGAATAGCACTGCCTCAAGGCTACTTTGGTACTTGCATGATTTTACTACAAAATATTTAGAGCCCCAACAGGCATATATCACATTATTAGAAAAAAAAATAAATCATGTTATTTAGAAAAAAAATTAGAAATATTGTACAAAACGAAGATAGGACTCCAGCTTATAGAGTCCTATATTTAGAATTTGAGAGACCGAGTCCTATAATTATTTAATGATTTTTTGTGAAATAAAACTATTTCAAAATATAACTTCGTTTAAGACTTGTTGGAGATGCTCACCGAACAACTGGTGATGATTCTGGATTTCTGGTAAGCACGAGAATAGAGACAAAAACATTCATGTTGGGGCGAAGGCGAAGACGCTACCATTCGCTCCAAGCCTTCGTCGATCTCGCTGCACCAACGGAGGCAAAACGACCGGTGGAGTCCACCCTTCGGCCTCTACACTGCAGGACGAAGGCCTACGACGAGGTCGCCCCGTCCCACGCCCTCACCCAACCTGGAGCCCCACGTAGGATTCAGCCCATTGATGCAGGCCCCGCACGGAGAAGTGTATTACATGCCCGATTTGTAATGGCTTTTCTGTAATGACAGTTTGTAACCCTCCCTTATGGGAATATTTCGGGGATACTCCAGGTGCCTGAGGGTACATGCGTCCTTATTCAATACGTTGGGCACTCAGGCACCTATAAATACCCCCTTGAGAGCCAAAATGAACAGAGCAATTGCCATCTCGAGCTAAAACCTTGTTTGCGTTACTTTCACTCCCCCGTTGGATCAAACTTGCCCAGGAAAGCAAGTTCCAACATTTGGCGCTCACCGTTCGTGCTACGAAAAAACCACCCGCGATGGCACCCAAGAGAGCTAGCTCGAAGGCAGCCCCATCCCTTGGCGCCGCAACTGCAAGTGTCACCATGGCCCGCCAACTTCAGGGCAGGGACCTACCCCAAGTACAACGGCAGCACCGACCCATCATAGTACATCATGAGTTATCAAGTCGCAGTCGCATCGTCCGGAGGGGACGATGCCACGATGGCCAAGTCCTTCATCATCGCCCTCGAAGGTCCGGCCCTAACCTGGTACACCAGGTTGCCCCCGTTGTCCATCGACTCCTGGAGAAGTCTCCGGGATAAATTTCTGCTCAACTTCCAAGGGTACCGCCCAGACATCGATGCCTTGGCCGAACTGTCACTCTGCAAGCAACTGGAGAAAGAAACTCTGCGGGAGTACTACCGCAAGTTCCTGACTCTCAAGTCACAACTGCCTTTGGTCGACGACCAAATTGCCATTCACTACGCCATCAGTGGCCTTTGGGCTGGTGTCCTTTACAGCCACTGCATCAGGGACCCACCAAAGAACCTCCAGGAGCTCTATCAGCTATTTAAAAAATATGCCAGATCCGAAGAGCTCCACCAGCGCAAGGTCGAGTCCCAGAGGAAACCCAAGGACCCTCTGCAGTCCAGTCGAACGTGGACAAGACCTTCGCAGTCAGACTCCGGTCGGGACAGCCGCAGTCAGCAGCAGGTGCATAACATTGCCAACCAGCACCCCGCTGGTGAGGCCCCTCGCCGTCAAGATTATCCCCCCTAGGGCCGCAGCAATGGCACTCGTGGTCGAGGCCGAGGACGGGCGCAACAGCCGCGCAGATTTTACTGTCTGTTTCATGGCGAAGACTGCGCGCACCCAACGAGGGACTGCCCGGAAACGAAGGCCACCAGGGACAGGATGTCTCGGGCGCAACCAGCCGACAACCCAAGAGTTGTCGTGCACACATATCAACACCACCTCCCACAACCATACAACCACAGCCCCGCTCAGCATCCACCTAACCACGCATACCAACACCACCAGGAGGTACAAATCGTACCACCTCCGCTCCCGCCTCCGCACCCGCATCAGCCAAAAATGCACCACCCAAATCACCCCCAAGCACCAAAACAAGAAGACTTCGCTGATCAGCCGTATCACGGAGTCATTCATATGATCACTGGGGGGTCCAGCGTCGACTTCGACACGAAGCGACAGAAGAGGGACCACTACCGAAGCATCAACCACGTCGCCGTCACCGGCCCAGTTGTGCAAACGAAGTGGTCCCACGTGCCGCTGACCTTCGACGCCAGAGATGTCGCCCTACGCAGCACACCCCACATGGACGCCATGGTAATCAACTGTAGCGTGGCAGGCTGGGACCTGCACAAAGTCTTAGTTGACAACGGCAGCCAGGCGAACATCATTTTCCTCCACGCCTTCGACCGCATGGGCATCAGCCACAGCTTACTTAATCCTTCGAACAACCCCTTATATGGCTTCGGCGGCAAGGGCACCTTTCCTGTGGGCAAGATAGAGCTACCCTTGTCCTTCAGTGTAGCACCCAATGCACGAAGTGAGCAGATCACCTTCGACATCGTCGACATGGTATACTCGTACAACGCCATAATGGGTCGGGGCTCCATCAACAAGTTTGAAGCAGCCATTCACGGACTTTACTTGTGCATGAAAATCCCGGGTCCGCAAGGCGTGATCACAGTCTTTGGCAACCAACAGACTGCGTGCAACATTGAAAGAGACTTCGTTCTAGGGCAACGGAACGTACACTGCCTTATGACGCAGCGCGAAGTCCTCAATGCTACCCGCCCAACCGCCAACGAGCATGAAAAGGCACAGCTGCAGAGAAACGATGGAACGAAGACAGTTCCCCTTGACCAAGCAACGCCCAAACAAATGGTCATCATAAGCGAAGACCTGACTTCGCAAGACAAGGAGAGACTCATCTCCTGTCTTTCCAGAAATAAGGACGTCTTCGCCTGGTCTACCCTCGACCTGGTCAGAGTCAGTCACACTATCATCGAGCACAGTCTAGGCATCGATCCTTCGGTACGGCCGAAGAAGTAGAGGCTGCACAAAATGTCTGATGAGAAAACAGAAGCCGCCAAAGCCGAGGTACACCGCCTGCTTGAGGCCAATTTCATCGAACCAGTCGCCTACCCAACGTGGCTAGCTAACGTAGTCATGGTGCAAAAGAAGAGTGGCAAGTGGCGGATGTGCATCGATTTCACTAGCCTCAACAAGGCCTGCCCCAAGGATAATTTCCCGCTGCCTCGGATCGACAAGATCGTCGATAGTGCGGCCGGATGCGAAGTCATGTCACTCCTTGACTGCTTTTCTGGCTATCACCAAATATATATATGAAGGAGGAAGACAAGGCCAGCACCAGTTTCATCACACCCTTCGGCACGTATTGCTTCGTCAGAATGCCGGAGGGACTAAAGAACGCTGGGTCCACCTTCTCTCGCCTCACCAAGACAGTGCTCGAGAGCCAAGTCGGCCGGAACATATTCACGTATGTGGACGACATCGTCGTCGCCAGCAAAAATAAAGAGGGCCATCTGGCCGACCTCGCAAAAACATTCGCGAACATGCGGGACGCACGACTTTGCCTAAACCCCGAGAAGTGTGTCTTCGACGTTCGCCAGGGGAAGATACTGGGCACAGCTCAACGCACCTCCAAATGCAACATGACGGAGTTGGAAAAAATTGCCTACGCAGTCGTTATGGCATCGCACAAGTTGCACCACTATTTCGAAGCGTTCAAGGTGTGGGTCACCTCGGACAGGGGACTCAGCGAATTATTCAGAAATCCGGAGGCGTCTGTCCGGATCGCCAAATGGGCAGCCATGCTCTCCGGTTACCATATCACCTTCGAGCCCAGGACAGCCATCAAGTCACAAGTCCTGGCAGACTTCATCGTTGACTGGACAGGGCCAATAACGCAGCTGAACGCACCTGCAGAGAAGGTGTGGACCATCCACTGCGACGGCGCATGGTGCCATGCGGGGGCAGGCGCAGCTGCAGTCATCACATCACCCACAGGGGTCAAACACAGATACGCAGCACGTCTCAGCTTTGCTTTGGAGTCCGACAGATGCACCAACAATGTAGCAGAGAACGAAGCTGTCATCCTCGGCCTTCGCAAGCTACAGGCACTTGGTGTCACTACCTGCATAATCAAAACAGACTCCAAAGTGGTTGCTGGCCAGGTTGAAAAAGATTATGCAGCAAAAGACCCCGCACTCATGCAGTATCTCACGGCTGTCCGCAGTCTTGAGAGACAATGTAAGGGCTTTACCCTGCAGCATGTGGACCGAGCCAAGAACGAGGAGACCGACACATTGGCCAAAGCAGCCGCCAGAGGCGAGGTCTTGCCCTCCGACGTGTTCTACCATGTCATCGGCACGCCAGCCGTCCGCAGTCCAGAGGGCCTACAAATAACCAACGACACCGAAAGCCACCGCATAGTCAACCTCATCATGACCGAAGATTGGTGGACACCAATCACCCTGTTCCTGTAGGGATATTACCATCCAAGCGACATCAACGAGGCCAAGCGCCTCAAGCACCGAAGCCGGGACTTCGCACTCATTGAGGGCCAGCTTTACAAGAAGGGGGTCAGCCAACCCATGCTTAAATGTGTCACCGAGACCGAAGGCGTCCAGATCCTACGCGAAGTCCACAACGGAACTTGCGGCTCTCACGCGGGGCCTAGGGCCCTCGCTGCCAAGGTGATCCGTCAAGGCTTCTACTGGCCCGCTATAATCTGCGCCGCGAATCGGGTCACGAGGTCGTGCAAAGCCTGCCAGAAGTTTTCCCCCCGTTCGGGCAACCCTTCACAATTCACAAAACACGTGGCCCCTTCAGCGCTGGGGCCTGGACATTGTCGGGCCACTACCCACGGCTCAAGGGAACCTCAAGTTCACCTTTGTCGCCGTCGAGTATTTTACCAAGTGGATCGAGGCAAGGGCAGTATCCACAATAACATCGAAGACTGCCCAGAAATTCTTCTGGCAAAACATTGTTTGCCGATTGGGAGTCCCGTCCGAGCTCACAGTTGACAACGGCAAACAGTTTGACAGCCAGGACTTCAGGGACTTCTACTTCTCCTGGCACCAAGCTTGCCTTCGCCTCAGTATATCACCCACAATCTAATGGCGTCGTGGAGCGCACCAACGACAAAATTTTCACGGCCATCAAGAAAATGCTTCTCGACGACAAGAAGGGTAAATGGGCCGACCTGCTACCTGAAGCAGTATGGGCGCTGAACACGACCGAGTGTCGGGCGACTGGATTCACTCCTTTCCGCCTGCTATATGGATCGGAGGCCATGACCCCGCAGGAAATAAAATATGGGTCACCACAGACAAGCGCTTCAGCCGTCCCCGACGTAGACGAACCAACCTCCAAGGACCTCATCGACGGAGACCGTGTCTTCGCCTTGCAGGCCCTCAACAAATACCAAGCTCAAACAAAGGCATGGCACGACCACACAGTCGTCCCAAGAGAATTCAACGAAGGGGACCTCGTACTCGTCCGGACAACTCGGACAGAGTCATGGGGCAAGCTGGAGCCAAAGTGGGAGGGTCCCTTCATCATCAAGACGAAGGCGTCCCCCAGAGCGTACAGGCTAACAACGCCATCCGGCGAGGACCTAGAGCATTCCTGGAATATCAATAATCTCCCTAAATTTTTTGTTTGAATTCTCAGGGCTAACAGGCCCTTGTAATTCACCAAACAGTATCATTTCGGCCCGCACTCTTTTCCTCTCGGGGGTGAGGTTTTTAATGAGGCGGAGCCATGTAATATACACGCAAAAATCCCCCACAAAAACTAAGACACAATATGTCAAAAAGACTGCATCGACGGTCTTCGGCATTCGACCACATCGAAGTCACCGCGAGGGGCAGCGCTGGCTACCCTCGCGTGCGACACTCCGCGTAAAAGTCACCTAAGGGTGCAGCCGGACTAGCACAATAAGTGCGCAAAATCGAAGTCTTTTCCAAAAGACTCTCCGCGCAAAAGTCGCCTAAGGGTGCAGCTGGAACAACACAACAAGTGCGATAATCAAAGTCTTTGTCAAAGACACTCCGCGCAAAAGTCGCCTAAGGGTGCAGCCGGACTAGCACAACAAGTGCGCAAAATCGAAGTCTTTTCCAAAAGACTCTCCGCGCAAAAGTCGCCTAAGGGTGCAGCCGGACCCTCCGGGCAAAAGTCGCCTACGGGTGCAGCCGGACTAGCACAATAAGTGCGCAAAATTGAAGTCTTTTCCAAAAGACTCTCCGTGCAAAAGTCGCCTAAGGGTGCAGCCAGACTCTGTGCAAAAGTCGCTTACGGGCGCAGCCGAAACAACACAACGAGTACGTGAAGATCGAAGTCGTTCCCAAAAGACTCCGTGCACAAGTCGCCTACGGGCACGGCCGGATCAACGAAGGCGCGCAGCCTTATCATACAAATTATGGTTACATACACACAGCGAGGGCATCACATATTACATTGGCTCAACTTTCGGGATGATACCCATCTCCCTGTAGTTGAACAACATTATCCTCAATTCCTCACCCTCAAAAAGATTTCGTAGCTCCCCCTCGCCTACACTCGCCCCAGCCGGTGAGGACAACAATTCACGTTTACCAGTCCCTTCCACACGAAGACAACCACTCTCCATCTCACCACGAAGATGTCTACCACTTCGCGACAACTCACTCACTCTCCGTTTCGCCACCGCCCTTCGCCGCCTACACCCAGTACTCGCACTAGAAAGATCCTCAGCACCCACCACATGCGGAGAAGTCTCCGCCGCAGCCACATCCAACGCTGCAAAATAATCCAAGACCTCATCTGAAGACTCCTCCATCCACACAATCGAACTCCCAGAATCATCAGACTCAAAACACTTAGATACAGAGCCAAACGAATCATCATCAGCAGCCACGGTCAAAGCCGCCACAAAAATAGCATTGTCAGTAGCGGTTGCGTGCGCAGGCCCAAACCCCAGAACCTGCGCAGCAACCGAGGTTCAGTATCACACAAACAAAATTTACAAACTTCTCAACACCTATTCAGCCACCTGCGAAGGCTCGGCCGTGGCTGTGGGGTCTTCGGCTGCCGGCTCGGCCACCACCCTCAAGGCGTCTTCACCCATCGGCGCAGGGGCTGATGCAGGGTCTTCAACGGCCGCAGTGGGCACGGGGTTCGCCGAGGAGCCTTCACCGGCATCCGAGGGCGGCACCGGATTGACCTCCGCAGCCTCGGGCGGCGCGCCGTCCAGACCACCAAGGTCCTCGACGTCTTCGGCATGCGCCATCTGCAGCAACAGCACACTCATTCAGCAAAACCACACATACCCACACATATAACCACACAAAAAACAGCCTTTACCTGCTCTATCGCCCGGTCGGACCGCTCCCTAACCGCCTCTCGGCCGTGCGGACCCCACATCCTATCGAAGAGTGCCCCCGCTGACTGCTTCGCCACAGGGTCTTCGACCTTGAAGATTTCACGTTCAAAGTTCTCGTCTGCTTGGTCGAAGACCTCGTAATGCCTGCACCCCTCGCGGGACAAAGCATTCACGGCCCCCTCGCAGGTGACGAGGGAGGCGAAGGACATGAAACCCGTCACGATGGTCGGGAGCACCTGCAGCTCCTCCTGCAACCATTCAAGGAAGCGAAGGCCTGCTTCTTGGCCGGGCACTTCAAAATCAGCAGTCCGCGCACCACAGCAAAACTACCGGAGACCCCAGTTCCCCCACTGCAGTACCTAGTTTTCTCTTCTTAGTAGATGGGGCGGCCTCTTGTGAAGGGTCTTCCTTAGCCACGGCCACTGGCCTCTTCCCGCGGCGGTCGACAGCGTCTTCCCCGGGATAGCCGCCGTACGACAGGCGATTCAGCTCAAAGACCCTATTTAGGCGAGCGTTGGATCCGCGGATATCCCAACTCCGCTAGGCCTCCGTCCTAGGCACATAACGCCCCACAATACGCATAGCCCCATCTTCCGCTTCGCGCACGAATGCGGCGGGATCCTGGCCTCGCAGATCCAACGCGAAGGCTGGACTTCGCACTCGCTGCCCACCCAGGGAGGGCATCTCGCGAGGGCATACTTCACCCAACGCCCATCCATGTGCCAAGGGCCACACCCCATACCCGATGAATTTCTCAACTAAATCGCGCCCACTACTCATGCGGGCAGCGCTCTGAAGGGCCCCTTCATCCTCATCATCTTCCGCAACTTCAAATTGCGGGTATGCCACATAATAATGGGAGCACATAATGGCCACGGGGAGCCCTGGATCGTCTTCGACTTCACCCTCTGAAACATAAAACCAGAAATCCCACCAGTTGCCCCACTTATTGCGGGCACAGGGAACCAACTCCACGACTTCCATCGAAGTCTTTCCGGTCCTCGGCGTAAACGTGCACGATCCAAATTATGCAATCTTGTGTCCAATTTTTCTTTTTTGCCAATGCAGACAGTAATGTTTGGCGAAGACTTCCATAGAAGGCTGACCGCATACGAAGTCGCCGCCCAGACATACTTCGCCAGGGCCACCACAGTGTTAGGTGTCAGCTGGTGGACCTGGACCTCAAATCTCCGCAGGACCTCCGCCACAAAGCGATGTGCAGGCAGGCGAAGGCCAGCGGTGAAAAACGCCTCAAACACAATCAACTCGCCCTCGGGCTCGGGAACCTCCTCCGCCCCGGGACACGCCCAACTCCGCTGCCAAAATATCCCAGCTGCTGCATATCCTGCACGCGGACCGAGGAAATGCTCGAAACGCCGAACTCCACCGTATCACCCGGATGTAGCTCCGCCGCCGCCACATTGCTTAAGGTATCCTCGGACGTCGTCGTGGTTGCAGCAGATGAGGAAGAAGACGGCATGGCTACGTACCGTCGGCGGCGGCGCGCGGTCTGCTTGACGCGGGCCAGATCTCCGACGAACAGGAGCAAGGAGGGCAGGCAAGCGGACGAACGGTTTCAAAAGGAGGCTAGGGTTTTGAAAGGGAATTAGGCTTACACCTATTTCCTAATTGATTTTGGTGGTTGAATTGCCCAACACAAATAATTGGACTAACTAGTTTGCTCTAGTCTATAAGTTCTACATGTGCCAAAGGTTCACAATAAGCCAATAAAAAGAACAAGAAAAGGGTTCAAACAAGAGAGCAAAACACAACCCGGAAGGCACCCTGGTCTGGCGCACCGGACTGTCCGGTGTGCCACCGAACAGTGTCTGGTGCACCACCGGACAGTGTCCGGTGCACCAGGGGACTCGAGGCCAAACTCTTCACCTTCGAGAAAAGACAGAGGGCGCTCCGCTATAATTCACCGGACTATCCGGTGAGTCACCGGACAGTGTCCGGTGCACACCGGACTGTCCGGTGTGCCAGCAGAGCAACGACTACTTCGCGAGCAACGGTCGTCTGCAACCGCATTCAATGCGCTACAGTGCGCACCAGAGTCAGAGCACGCGCAGTTGGCGCACCGAACAGTCTACAGGACCTGTCTGATGCACCACCGGACAGCCCAGAGGCCCCACAAGTCAGAGCTCCAACGGTCGAACCCCAACGGTCCGCTGACATGGCTGGCGCACCGAACAGTGTCCGGTGGCGCACCGGACTGTCCGGTGCGCCATACGACAGCACACTTCCAACAGCCATATTTTGGTGGTTGGGGCTATAAATACCCCAACCACCCCACATTCAACGGCATCCAAGTTTCCACACTTCTACACCTTACGATAGCTAGCATTCAATACAAGACACACCAAAGAGATCAAATCCTCTCCCAACTCCACACAAAGCTTTAGTGATTAGAGAGAGTGATTTGTTGTGTTCATTTGAGCTCTTGCGCTTGGATTGCTTCTTTTCTTCCTTCATTCTTGTGATCAAACTCAATTGTAACCAAGGCAAGAGACACCAATTGTGTGGTGGTCCTTGCGGGAACTTCGTGTTCCGTTTGATTGAGAAGAGAAGCTCACTCGGTCCGAGGGACCGCGTGAGAGAGGGAAAGGGTTGAAAGAGACCCGGTCTTTGTGACCACCTCAACGGGGAGTAGGTTTGCAAGAACCGAACCTCGGTAAAACAAATCATCGTGTCTCGCTCTTTATTCGCTCACGATTTGTTTTGTGCCCTCTCTCTCGGACTCATTATTATTTCTAACGCTAACTCGGCTTGTAGTTGTGCTTAAGTTGTTAAATTTCAGATTCGCCCTATTCACCCCCCTCTAAGCGACTTTCAGGTTTCGCGGCACGCAGAAAGATAAGAGAACCTGACCCGCGCCGCCCTCCTTTTTATACACAGGACGCGACGCTTCGAGAAACCCGCAGTCCAATAGTACTGCGTCCGTCAACAGTCACATCAAAAACCCCCGCGGAACCACTTCAAGCGAGGGCAGCGTCTCCACCATCTAGCGACGTCTTCGGCACCAGATGACTTAGTCGAACTGGTCCCTCGGAGGGCAAATGTTGGGGCGAAGGCGAAGACACTACCCTTCGCTCCAAGCCTTCGTCGATCTCGCTGCACCAACAGAGGCAAAACGACCGGCGGAGTCCACCCTTCGGCCTCTACACTGCAGGACGAAGGTCTACGACGAGGTCGCCCCGTCCCACGCCCTCACCCAACCTGGAGGCCCACGTAGGATTCGGCCCATTGATGCAGGCCCCGCACGGAGAAGTGTATTACGGGCCCGATTTGCAATGGCTTTTCTGTAATGATAGTCTGTAACCCTCCCTTATGGGAATATTCCGGGGATAGTCCAGGTGCCTGAGGGCACATACGTCCTTACGTCAAGACGTTGGGCACTCAGGCACTTATAAATACCCCCGTACAGTGCCCTTGAGAGGCAAAATGAACAGAGCAATTGTCATCTCGAGCTAAAACCTTGTTTGCGTTACTTTCACTCCCCACTTGGATCAATTTGCCCAGGAGAGCAAGTTCCAATAATTCACAACTTCAATCATGCGTGACCAGTATGACCAAATGGTTGCTGCTACATAGTTAAAATAGATCCACTATTCCATGTGCCACATCAAGTAAAATGTCTGATTAGACGTGTTACTCAGAAGTCATCTTTGGCTTCTTACAGGAAAAGAAATGCATGCTACACTTGCATTTCAATAATACCCGGATTCAATAAAAAATATTAGTGTTAATAACAATTTACATCTACAAGTTTTAAGCCTACACAGGTTATGAACTGAGGAAGCCAACAATCTTCCATTATGGATCTGAACTCTGAGTAATAACACTAGATTTCCAAAAAAAAATACTGGATGTGAACTGCATCTCTATGGAATGCGAACGAAATGCTGCTGCACCAATCATTTTTCTTTTCATGATGCTTCGGTAAACACCGTTATTATAAAATTTGCAATGGTGACACTATTTGAATGGCCTTCTGACAATAAAGAATGGTTTGGCTCAAATCTGACCAACACTGACAGGAGAACGACGGCGATATCTGAACAACCTTCTCGGCGGTGGATCATGTCAGGCCAAGACTGATGGGGGAACATTGCTCAACTATCATTGAATTCAAGAGTTTGATATGTGCAGGAGAGAGGAGCTTTGCTTGCTCAGTTTCTGGTGAGCAGGTAATATCAGTTGTCCATGACAGCTTATGCAGTGCAAGGAGGTAGTGTGCCGACATACCCAAAACCAACAACAAGGAACGCCGTGCCTTGAAGGAAGAGAAAAATGTAGTATCCCTTATTTGCAAAAAGCAGGTCATAGAAACCACACAGGATTATGCAGGTTCCAACGAAAAGTTCTGAGCAGTGGTACCTGATATAGATAATATTGCTTATAAGCATTTGGAGACACTAGAAAGTATGCAATCAACACTATGCACATTCTCAATTTCTCATAAATGCATAAAAAGTAGTACGGTAGTGTTATGCACATTCTCATAAATGCATAAAAACTAAACTAGTGTTATGCACATTCTCATAAATGCATAAAACCTGCACTAGTGTTATGCTAACTTTGAGAAACTCTTAAGGGCTTGTTCGGTTAGAAGTGGATCGAAAGAGATTAGAGGGGATTAAATTATTTGCTAGTCAAAATTGATGGAAAGGGATTTAATCCTCTCTCTCTGATTCACTTGCAACCGAACAAGGCCTAATGATGATAATAGGTAAACTTACCTCTCCCAAAATCTTGCTCGCCTCTTCACTAGCTTCGGAACAAGCGGTTCTGTTAGCTTCACATCTATCACCTTTACAGCAGTGTCTGATCCATTGGTGCCAGGCTTTGCCTTGCTGGTGTCGCCCAACTTCTCAGTGACAACCCACTCATTGACTCGCCCACCAGCATCCAGAAGACCACTTACTGCAGCCTTAATCCGGTGCAACGACATGACATTCTCAAACAGGACCCAGAGGATCACCAGGTGAAAGGAACTGTAACGGCGAGAAGCTTTTCAGGTCAGCAGCAGGCGTTAGACGATGAAACAACAGTAGTGTCGCTCAAAAACTTGAGCTTTGGCGTACTTAATTACCTCGGTGTGCCAAGAGCCTTCAAGAGGGTTATGACTGTCGGGACATAGACAACTCCCCAGAGAGGGATCTGGATCTCAGGGAACAGAACAGACACAGGGATCGCGAAGCAGTAGTAGATGAATGTCACCGTATGAGCAGCGACTTTCCCGACGAAGAAGAAATCGTACCATAGGTGGATTTTACTCCACAGCGACACTCTCTACACAAGAGAAGAAAAAAAAAAAGGCACACCGGCCAGTCAATGCTGTGATGTGTTGGCGCTTCGCTTGTAAAAGGCAGTCTGAAAAAACAAAGTAGACAAACAAACAAACAAACAAACCTTGTTTTCTAAAATCTCTACCATCATTTTCTTGAACAGGTTCGCCGGCCCACATGACCACCTGTGCTGCTGAAACCGGTACGCCTTGAATGTGCTAGGCAGTTCGCTCTTGACCTATATAAGCACACACACACAGATGCAGTTACCCTGAGGATCGTTAGATTCGTCTCCAGTTATGTTCCTGAGTTTCCTACAGGGCAAGCGACGGACGGAGCACTGGCGTACCTTAATGTCGCCGACGTAAAGGAACTTCCATCCCTGCAGCATCGCACGGACAGCCAGGTCCATATCTTCCACTGTCGTCCGGTCCTTCCAGCCCCCAGCATCATCGATCGCTGAGATCCTCCAGACACCAGCTGTCCCTAAAAGATGAAGAAGAAGAAGAAGAAAGAAAATATGCTCTCGTAAGACTCGCAGTCATCAGAAAGCTTTAAGCTTACTGATACTCGATATCACAGGACATGACTGCACCATTGAAGCCAAAGAATGAATACACCGAGGAGCCGGCCTCTTGCTCATACTTGAAATGGTAGTCCAACGACATCTCTTGGAATCTTGTCAGCAGACACTCGTCAGAATTAACTGCGCACATGTGGGGGTCAAAAGACGGTTTAGGACAAGTAGAGTTTTATCATTTACGATATTCCACAGCAGGGGAGATGGTGTCTGAGCTAACCAAACTTCCAGCGAGCCTGGACGAGGGCGATCTCCGGGTTGTGCACGAGGAACGGGATAGTCCTGAGGAGGAAGTCAGAGTCAGGCTGGAAGTCGGCGTCGAACATGGCGATGTATTCGCAGTCTGCGACGTAGTCGTGCTTCAGTCCTTCCTTGAGCGCGCCGGCCTTGTACCCCTTCCGGTTCCCCCTCACCTCGTACTTTATGTTCACGCCTTTGCTCTTCCACCTCTGGCACTCCGTCTCCACCAGGTCCTGGAAACGGTGGGGAGGGCGGACAGAGACAGATTCAGGTCTCTGGATTGCATTGTCCTCACGGGTGGTGGACACTGGACACACAGGTCGCTTGTCCAAGGGTATTTCAGAATAATAACGCCATACTAAAACGGCATGCAGAGTGCACAAGAGTTACCCCGACGGCCCATCGCATTGATAAAATTAAGATTTTTTGAGAATTTAACCTACGGACGAATCGGAGGGCATCCTGACGGGGCAAATTCTCTCCAGGATCGGAATCAACACCGCTGAGAAGCCGTCTAGGTAACTAATAATAGGTTGCACGAGCAAGACAGGCTAGCCAGCAATCCCGTGAACCCTAAAAGCCACAGGCGGCGCCATACCTCCGACAGCAAGGCAGCAGACGCCCGCGCCCTTATGAGGCGCGCGTGACACCCCGCCGCCTGGCCGTGACGCCCTCGGGATCCCGGCGCTCGCGCGTCGTGCCATGGCCGGCGTTGGCGGCGGGGCCTCGCCGGAGTTCGTCTAGGGCGAGCGAGCCCATGAGTACACGCTAAGCTTGCAGTACAGCCCACATCCAGCCCAGTAATACGTCTGGGGCGGGAGGGGACCCAATCGTGCCCGCGCGTGAGGGACTTGCGGCCCAAGCCTTTGTTTTTGACGAGCCGCGGCGTCCCGTAATCCGGCAACCCTATTCTTCTAGGGATTTTCCATTTTTTTTTGTTGGAAAAATAAGAATCTCTAAAGTCGTCTTTTAATTGAAAGATTTCTAAAATTAGTTCGTTTTATAAGGAAACTAAGAATATTTTGTGTCGGTTTAGGAGCACTCTTCATTAAAACTTGTGCCAATATATCTTGCCCCATCGCGACGTAACTGCTCCACCCGGCCAATAACCTCGAACAAACAAACAAAGAAAGAACAGTGATCGATTTCAGTGGCAGCCAGAACCGGTTGTTGTAAGGAAACAGGTCCCTGTGGACTGTGGGAGACAGCCTTCCCTGCATTCCATGTGAGGCCTCGCAGCGAGTCATGAGCCATGATGGCCCGCCCAGTCCCAGTGGGCCCGCAATGCACGAGAACGAGCACTCAAATTCGTCGCCGTGCCCGGCCGCACGGCAGGCGCAGGCGCAAGTGGAAGAAACCTGCCGCCGGATCTAGCGAGCGAGGAAAAAAGAAAATTGCTCCCCGGGCCGGGCGTGGTCTGTTCCTTCCTTCCGGCCACGCCACGCCACGCCACCCACGACGCGACGCGATTATT
This sequence comes from Zea mays, assembly GCF_902167145.1. Classification (NCBI taxonomy): domain Eukaryota; kingdom Viridiplantae; phylum Streptophyta; class Magnoliopsida; order Poales; family Poaceae; genus Zea; species Zea mays. The sequence goes on along the minus strand of NC_050096.1, from coordinate 218,052,308 downwards.
CTGTGCCACTCCAGCGGGAAGGGGGGGTGACGTGGACTGCTTGCTGCCCGCGCCCGTGGGTAGCGGTCGCCGAGCACGTACGATTACGAACAGGTACGTACGTATCTTTCACTCCCCCCCCGGCCCGGAGGCCATGCCATACGCCGAGCGCGTGTACATATGGTGGTTGTGGTTCCGGCCGGCGGTGTCGTCGTCGTCGCTGTTCCAGACTGCAGGACGGCCGGCTGCGTCTGGTTGGGTTGGGCGCGTCCTGCGCTGCAGGACGGACGGCCTCCACTCGCTCGCTCCTTGTTATTATTCCACCGCTAGATTCTTAGCATTGACCAGGAATGCAAATATGCAAAACAAAACAAACGACCGCGACTAGCGAGACACAGCATAAGGTACTGGTGGTCTGGTGCACTAGCGACGCGACCACGACCGCGACGGGACGGACCGGACGCTTGCCGCCCACCATACACGCGACGCGAGGCCAGTAGGCAGTAGGCCACCTCCTCCGGAGCCCCGTCCGTCCGGCGCGTTCCATACCATACCCGTTCGTGCGTACCTGGCCTTTGGCCTTCACCTTGCCGGTGGAGCATGCATTGGGGGCCGGGGCCGGGGCCCGGGCAGCCGGGCTACGCTCCGTCTCGTGGCAGTGGAGCCACGCGCATGGCCTGTGGTCTGTCTGAGGACGGCGGGCAGAGCTGCCTTGCGTTGGGGCGCGGCACGGCAGTGGACGACTGCGCTCCGCAACTCCGCCCGCCACGCTCGGGCCCGGCCATCTCATTGTGTCCGCTCCACGCGTGAGTGCGGGTGCCTGGCTGACTTTAGCTAGTGCGCCTAGTCGGCACTGACGACGGCGCCGACGTACCCACTGACAGACGTCCTACGTACTAGTATATAGGTTGCCAAACAATCCACAAGTGGTAAATCTCAATCCTTATTACACACATGGAGACACATGGGGGCACGGAGACGAGTGTATTCACGTGCCCATTGGATGCATATGAATGATTGATTGGTTTGCTCGCTGTGGCCTGGCCACGAAGGTCGTCGCAAAAAGGTCGTGGTGGTGCCCGGTCGAGAGAAAGAGAGAGAGTGTGTGAGTGAGGGGACCAGATCAGGTCGCCGGCGTACCTTTACAACGGGGTCCGTGGAGTCGTCCAGCACCTGGATCACGAAGCGCTCCGGCGGCCACTCCAGCGCACATGCCGCCCCGATCGACAGCTTGTACACCTTCCATTCCATTCGCCGGCGCCCGACATGCACGGTTCACAGAAAACAACACGGCATCTTCCATCAGTCACCGCGCCAACGCGACATGCACGCACGGTCAAAACACTAGTAATCAATTCTCTCTCTCTCGCTCGCTCGCTCAGTTAATTCACTCTCTGCTTGCAACCACCAGCTCATGTCAGTCTTGCCCACTACTACTACTACTACGCGTTATGTCGCCAGCTCATGCCCATGCTCATGCTCAGCTGGCTCACTCACTCACCTCCCGCTCGTTGTACATGGGGATCTGCACCAGCACCACGGGGTACCCCACGGCGGCGGCGGCGGCGGCGATGGGCTCCCAGCGGTACCGCCGGTGCGGGCCGAGCCGGAACGCCCGCACGGCGACGCACACGGCGCAGACGAACAGCTTCTCGGCCAGCACCATCACCGTCATCGCCAGCGACAGGGCCACCAGGAGCCGCACCGCCGGCACGACCAGCAGCGCCCGCGCGTGCGCCCACAGGGACGCGCATTGCGCCGCCGCGCCCGCCCAGTCCACGCGCACGGGGAGATCCGCCGCGGCCCACACCCAAGCCGCCGCCGCCGCCGCCTCCTCAGAGACGCCGGCGGCGCTGCTGTGGCCGCGGACGCCGCCCATGGATGATGGCCACCCCTCTCGCGCGACGACCGCGACGGGCGGGGCGGCAGAGACGAGCGAGCGAGCGAGCTGAGCTCCCGCTGCTGTTTCGCGCTGCCCGGCCGGCCTATTAGATAGCTGCTAGCAAGTAGATGGCGGAAGCGACGTACAGCAGCGCCGGCTTATTAGATATATGGCGCGTGCTAAGCTACTAGTGGTGGCGCCCGAGCCATGATGGGGACGCCAATGCAAGGACGACGCTTGCTCATACTTGTTGGCTCGGACCTCTGCGGCTCCGATCCCCCCGCGCGCACATGCCCTTCTTAGCCGTGTTTTTTTTTTTCTTTTTTTCTTTTTTTTTAATGAATTGGGATTCCCAGCCAAAGGAAGACGGACAGGGTCTTGCCACCAGCGCTAGCAGCCGTGTCCTGTCCCGTGTGGGTTGTTTTTGCCGTGTCCACAAAATAAGGAAATTGGTCGAGGTTCAGAGGGGTTGCCCTGTGTTCCAGCAAAATTCCGCACCGCACAGGCAGGGGCAGGGCGCGCATCGTCGCTGGGCTGTCGCTCTCCATCAGTCTCCACACTCGTTTACCGGCACGCCGACGTGGGTAAACAACAAGAGCAACGCGCCCGCTCACTGCCGGCGTCTGTGACCTTTCTGGCTTCAAGTCTGGAAGGAAGCCGCAGCGTGATCATTCATCTAAGCGGACCACTCGGCTTCGTTCGTCCGGCCTCGCCTCATCACGGCTGGGCTGCCCGTAGTGCCCACATGAATTTTAGGCAGACGGGCAACTGCTACTCTTCGCTCCTGCCGCAGCAACCTGTGGTTTGTTTGCGGCTTTGCGTCGGTCTTCCCTCCCTGTGTTTTTTCTATAGACAGTCAATTGTTATTAACACGATCGGCTAGTCTAGACACACACAAAAAAACACTACCCAGTCATAACCCGATTCGGCTAGTATAATGCCGTGCCTGGACCGCTATTTCGACCCGTAGTACTGGCACGGGCACAACACGATTAATTTTTTAATTTGAAATTAATAGTTTATATATATATTAAGTATAAGAGTTCAACATATAACACAATAAAACTGCTACCGCACTGGCTAGGTGGGTGTGTTTAAGTGTCTCATACATGTGGATGCGTGTTTGAGCCCCTATAGCTACACATTTTTTGTTAAATTATACAATATAATTAGATGGGTCATTGTGCGACCGGGCCAGCCCAGCACGACTAGCAGACCGACGGGTCGTGCCTGGGTCGCTACCGCGGCACGTGGGCCCGTCCGGCACAGCACAATTCGCTAGGCGGACCTGGTGGGCCGTGCCTAACACGGTCCGCGCCGGACCGTTTGGCCATCTATAGTTTTTTCCCACTAGGACTATCCTTGGAAATCGCTGAATTATACAATGTACTCATATGGATCAGCGTGCTACCAAACCGACCTGGAACGGCTAGCAGGCTGACGGACCATACCTGGACCATTACCGCGGCATGTGAGCCCATCCGACATGGTACAATTCGTTAGCCGAGCCTAGTGAGCCGTGCCTAAAACGGGTCATGCCCAACACGCCCCGTGCTGAGTGGGGATAGGCCGACCTGTTTGGCCATCTATAGTTTTCCCCCCAACTATCCTTGGAAATCCTTTCGTCGGTCACGACACGAACGTATGAAGCGGCGAGCGAGGTGTCGGAGATCAGAGACGGAATGGCAAGCAAAAGAGGATGCAGTGTGGCCGTCACAAGATGTCATGCTGCTGCAGGAACAAGGGCAAGGACAAGGACAACTGGACCAAGCGATGGACAAGAGGTGAAGCGCGATCGCAATTAGTAGAGATGAAGCGCTACTCTGGTTGGCAACATGTCCGCTCCAGGTCTCTCACGATCCGGAAATTTCCACAGATCCGGCCATTATGCTCACGGAGCGGTCTCCAATCATTATGCTCCACGACATATACACTCGTAAAATATACTACTCTAGGGTACTAACCTCCGAAGGTATATAATAATTAAGAACGAACAGACTGAGCGAACGTTGATGTCGCCGTCTCTGCGGAGAGCGGAGTCACGAGGGGTACGTACGTACGGCGTCTAGGCTGTCACTACTCCAGCCCAAGAGCTTTTCACTCACAAGATGCACAGGAAAAAAAACAGTGCCTTTTTAGAATCTGGCTCTACAGAAAATCAAGTGTCGTGAAAATTACGTATCAAGAGTCTATATAGTTTAGGAGGTAGAAAGTGACAGTTCCATACTATCACAGCGACTCAGTCGATTATGTGTTCATATTGATTTTAGATGATTTTGATTAAAGTGATTTTGTCATAAAAGTGAGCAAAAAAGCTAGACATTTGACAGTCTGCAGCGAGTTCTAAGGGCCAGAAGTTAAAGCAATCAGTGCCTTGGCTGCCAAGCTGCTCTGTGTACCGTTTCTCCTCTGCGAGTCTAATAGGATGTGGATGGGAAAGAAACTACCCATGTGGGCTCTATTGGAGACCCGATAATAAACTCTAATGCGTATATGTGTATTATGTGATTTGTGAAAGTATGAGAGTACTACTAAGTTGAAATAATTGTGATTTGTAAGTTATGATTTGTATTATAAGATTGTTAGTTATTTTAGATTTATTTTTGTCTCGTTGTCTTTTGCTAATTGATATATTTGTAATTGTTATTATGTAGTCAATGTTTTTTGCTACAGTATGCCCCGCGGGTCCAAAATAGGGAACGGGGATCCGCGTGGACGAAAATGGATATGAGTTGTCTCGTTAAGCTAAGTGGGATGGGGACGGAGAATGGGTTTTGGGGAACAGGGCAGGGATGGGAGCTGGTCCTAGCTCAACTTTGCCCCATCGAGATGCTATTCCTAAGCATTTGCACGAAAAATAGACCAAAGTAATCGAGGACTTAGTTCATGAAACATTTTTGTGGTTCAGCTCGTCTATGGAAAAACTGAAAAGGGGGTGTCGTGGTTTCGAAAACTGAAGGACAATAGAATTTGTGTTTAAGAGGGGATGCTAGCAAGAACTCACTCTGAGTGGTGAACCACCTGGGATTCAAACAAGGGGTTTGAGACAGAGAGTTATAATGGTCTAGGCTTTCGCCCTAGTCCAGTGTAGTGCTGAAGGTTGTTGACGTGGGAGTGATTACAATTCAGAGTGAACAGTACGATGACACTGTTTACCTATTTATAGGCACAAGACACGGCCCAGATAAAAGCACATTTATGACCTTAGCATTTATTCATAATTGTAACATAAATTGTTAGGGATTAGCTAGTCTTTTCCTCTTCAGCTCAGCACCATGCTTGGTCTTCGTCATCAATTAAAACCGAAGTTGTTACTCTTCGACTATAGCTTCAGCGTTCATTCTTATCATCTTCAGACTATTCCTTCGTCTTCTGCTTCTTCGACATGGGAGAAGGCTCCTATCATGAACCGAAGCTCCCTGTAATAATCAATATTATGCTAGAAGTAAATGGTTAGTCATATTTTTGAGGACCTTTGGAAGAGGAAGGCCCCAACAGTAGCCCCTCGCGGTATTAATTTGCTTCTTTGTAACGAATTTAGAGTACGATATGAACGAAGGCCTTTTGCCGAAGGTCCGAAAAAACATCTTCCCTTTGCTAGAATAGCGAAACATTCTGAACCGTGGGACTGAGAGCACCTAGAGGGGGGGTGAATAGGTGATCCTGTGAAACTTAAACTTATAGCCACAAAACTTTGGTTAAGTGTTAGCACAGTTTATGCCAAGTGGCTAGAGGGGAGTTAAAACACAATAACCACAAGAATTCAATCACAGAGATGACACGGTGGTTATCCCGTGGTTCGGCCAAGTACAAAACTTGCCTACTCCACGTTGTGGCGTCCCAACGGACGAGAGTTGCACTCAACTCCTCTCAAGTGATCCAATGATCAACTTGAATACCACAGTGTTCTTGCTTTTCTTTTCTCAATCCCGTTTGCGAGGAATCTCCACAGCTTGGAGCCTCTCGCCCTTACAAAAGATGTTCACAAAGAATCACGGAGCAAGGGAGGGATTAGCAACTCACACACGACACAAAGATCACAGCAAATACGCACACACAAGACCCAGACTTGAGCTCGAAAGACTAGCACACTAGAACGGAGCTCAAATCACTAGAATGTCGAACAAGTGCGCAAGATTGATGTGTGAGTGATCAAGAGTGCTCAAGGAATGCTTGGGTGTTCTCCTCCATGCGCCTAGGGGTCCCTTTTATAGCCCCAAGGCAGCTAGGAGCCGTTGAGAACAAATCTGGAAGGCCATCTGTTGGGGGCCTTCGTCCTCCGAAGGTCCTCAAAAACATGATTTGACAATGTTTTCCAAGTGAATTATATGAACAGGTATTTTCGGATTCAGAATTATGGATATGGAGCACGACCAGGACGAAGGCTGAGCCAGACGAAGGTCGGGGGCAGCCGAAGCTGTACGCAGGGAAGCTTCGGCGCGGTGGCACAAGGGGGAACCGACCTTAAGATGAAAAGACTTCGGGGTCCTCAATAGATTTCCATAAACCGTTAACAAATGTAATGGACATGGATGTAATTTTACGTGGGCTGCGTCCCGCGTCTATAAATAGATGAACAGTACTCCCGTACTGTTCACGCTGACTTTGCATTTGCTTTTGCGTCACGCCTGTACTTTTTACCTTCTCTCAGGACCGAAGGTACATCTGTAATTTGAAATCATTTCTATTTTCCCATGTTAATAAAATAGAAATGATTCCATGATGATGCTTATATTATATCTCATGCTTTATATGAGTCTTTCGTTTTTACCTATTATATTTACGAAGGTATGTCTCTTATGACCTTCGTCCGAAACTCATTATTTCCCGAAGGGACATAATGCTTCGAAGGACGAAGGACTTTAACACTTAACACTTTTCATGTTGCCTTGTTCTTAACTCTTAGCATTTGAGAACAAGTCACCAACATTGGCGCCCACCTCCGGTGAACTCACTTCCACTTCTTGAGTTTTTCGGCACCTTCGGCAAGCATCAGCTTCGTCATGCCGCCGAAGAAGGCTCCAGCACCAGGGGCTGGCACGCTGCAGCCGCTGGACCCCAATCAAGATGTCCTTTCTCTCAGAGAGGCACGAAGCCAGAAGAGGAAGGCTACCAGTCCAACACATCCGGAGGATGATCTAGATCAGGAAATTCAGAATCTGGAAATCCTTCAGCAACAGGTTCAACGCAGGAAGGAGAAGATGGCCAGGCTAGCTGAACTGCAGAGGCAGATAGATGAAGCCTCTGAAGAAGTTCGTCATCTTGCTCAGGATGAGCAACTCCGAAGGCCTCAGCATCAAGACCTTCATCAGGAGGGCTTTCACAACGAAGATGACTGGTATGACAATTTCCATCATGGGAATTTTGTTTTTGATGATGCTTCTCCCTTGTCCGCTGAGTTGCAGGCTACGCCTTGGCCTCCGTCCTACAAGCCGCCTCAGCTCCCCGTATTTGATGGCCATTCTGATCCGAAGCAGTTTTTGATGAGCTACGAAGCAACAGTGTCTTCGTACGGTGGCAATGCTTCAGTCATGGCCAAATCTTTCGTTATGGCTGTCAGAAGTGTTGCTCAAACCTGGTATTCCTCCCTTCGACCAGGAACGATCACTTCATGGCAGAAGCTGAAGGACTTGTTGTTAACCAGCTTTCAAGGATTTCAGACGAAGCCGGTCACTGCTCAGGCTCTGTTCCAGTGCACTCAGGACCCCGAAGAATACCTTCAGGCATATGTCCGAAGGTTTTTGCGTTTGAGGGCACAGGCACCAACGGTGCCCAATGAAATTGTCATTGAGGCCATGATCAAGGGGCTTCGGCCAGGTCCGTCAGCTCAGTACTTCGCCAGGAAGCCTCCTCAAACGCTGGAGAAGCTGCTCCAGAAGATGGATGAATATATTCGAGCTGACAATGATTTTCGCCAAAGAAGGGAGGAGGCCTTCAGATTTTCTGAGATGACCAGGGGCTTCGGAGGAAGATTCTATCCGAGGCATGTCAGATCAATTCATAATTCCAATCAAAATGATGATAAAGGGAGCCAGCAGCAAAGGCCACAGTACTCCTCACAGGCTTCGGGGCAACAGCAAAGCTCCTTCCGACCACCAGCTCCAAGAGGCAGAGGCGCCAGGGGCTTCGGAGGAAGATTTGGCGATCAACCAAGAAGAATCTTTTGCTTATTCTGTGGTGAGAACAAAGGCCATACTACCAGGATGTGCCATGTTACTATACAGAAGCAAAAGGAAATAGCTGAAGCAGCAGCACAACAAGCCCAGCCGAAGCAGGTCATGCATACAGCTTCGTATCATTCGCCCTACATCCCAGAATATGTGGGCAATCATCCTGTAGTCTCTGCTGCTTCGGCAAGTCAGCCTTCAGCTTCCTGGCAACAGCCTCCGCCTCCACCTCCGTTGCAACAAGGTCAGCAGCCAGAAGGGAGCCAATATGCTCCACATCAAAGGGACTTCAGAGAACAGTCCGAAGCTCGCACGGTCAACAGTACCGTGCCAGAATCAAAGCACATCTATTGACAAATATCCTACCTTAATAGCAATCTCTTTCATTCAGTTTCATTCTCTGTAATAAAGGACATTGTTTTCATGTAATTAGTTTCGTTGATTCCTACAAGAAAAACAAGTTTTCTTCACAGGTTTGCGACAATAAAAAGGACCTTCGGACTATCGAAAATCCTTTGAAGCAACAAAAAGTCGTTCTAAGAAACGCAGAATAAGTCTGACGAAGTCACAAAAAGTCGTTCCGAAGGGAGCGCAGCGTAAGTTTTCTGCTCCAAAGTCGTTCCAAAAGGAATGCAGAGCATACAGCGAAAAGTCAACGCTGATACCGCCTAAGTAAAAGGCGAAGAAGCTCCAAAGACGTTCCTAAGGGAATGCAGAGCTTATACCGCCTAAGTAAAAGGCGAAGAAGCTCCAAAGACGTTCCTAAGGGAATGCAGAGCTTATACCGCCTAAGTAAGAGGCGAAGAAGCTCCAAAGACGTTCCTAAGGGAATGCAGAGCTTACAGCGAAGAATCAGTGCTGATACAAAAATATTGTGTGGGGATATGTGTGTATCTTTCGGAACAAATGTCATCTACGTAGCATAACATCATTACATCATTTTGCATAGCATAAGCATCATACATCATGTTGCATATGGCCCAAGAAGGGGACACGATATTGATCTTCGGAAGTATGATTTGAAAGAGTGAAAATCGTGGTCCCAAGAAGGGGACACAATATTGATTTTCGAAAGTATGATTTGAAAGAGTGAAAATCATGGTCGTAAAGAGAATCAATCTTCATCTTCGGAAGTATAGCTTCGGAGAATTTTTTCACGAAGTTTGGATATTCTTCACGAAGCATGAAAAGAAGGGAAGGTGTTTTTTTCGCCAAACTCAAAAACGGTACGTGTGTAAAGTTTCATGCATCGTAAAGAATTGAGTAACAAAAATAGATATATTACATTCGGGGTTACAAAAATGTTACATTATATTACATTTCCGAAGTTTTTTACAAAAATGTTTAATCCTCTCTCAAAACGACTCCTGCAGCTTCATTCAGAAGCCGATTGACGACTTCGTCCATAATATCTTCGGCCATCTTTTTAATTTCGTCGTCCCCCTTCGGCTGAGGGCCCGAAGGCGCTTTAGTCGGATCTGAAGCAGGACACGACTACATTACTATTACAAATCGCAAACAGATCTTAAAAGCCTAAAGATTACAACACGGTAGAAGCTATTATTTAGTACCTAATTGACCTTCGGGCTCTGTGCTCTTTTCAGCAGCCTTAGCCACTTCTCTAGCATCATGGATGCCCTTTTCACTTCTCTGAATAATTTCTCTTGCCATTTCTCGGCCACCGTTGTCCCAGATGTCGGTAAAAAATTTTCCCCCAACCGCGCTAGCTTCGGCTGAAGGATCTTTTATATCTTCAGTCGACAAGGTGGCTTCGGACTGTGCTAAAATTTTCACATGTTCACAGCCCTTCTTCTCTAAAATAGTGGCAATCCCTCTGGCGCCAGAGAAGGCACATATATCTCCTCGGCTATTTAAAATTTCTTCGAAGACTTCAGCTTCGTGGTCAATCCATTCAATGACACTTTCGGGATTGCCCCTCAGAAAATTTTCTTCACTTGAGAATGCGCCGACCTTGGCGAAGCTAGCCTTTAATTTTTTAACACAGTCTATAGATTTATTGTAGCATCTCTTTTTGGATGAACGAAGCTCTTCAACAGTCACTTCTAGGTGTTCTGCCCATTGATCGCTGAGTTCACGCTTTGTTTCTTCAAGTATACGTTCCTCTGTGGCTCTGGCCAGTTGTTTCCGAAGGTCTTCAATTTCGCGTTTCTGAGCTTCAGCCTGACTTTTGAAAGCAGCTTCGTCCTCCTTTATTTTATCTATCAATGAGTATAATATTTTGTCTTTTTCGAGACCTTCGTTCCTCAGTTCAATTACTTCGGAACGAAGGTTGCTCAGGGCTATAGTACACCCTTCGTCTTCAGTATCTTTCTGGGCTCTGAGAGCATTGCTAAGAATCAAGCCCTGCAAAAAGGAATATGTGTGTGTGTCAGAGGGTTTAAATGAACGGAAAAATACAAGGATTCCATTTATCATACCTTTAAACTGTTATAAGCTAGGCTGTCAGCCAGATCGTTTTTTGATAGCACCGAAAGTCCGTCTTCTAAAGTTGGGAATCCGAAGCTTCTGCCTATCTCCCGACAGACAGAAATTTCCTTGTTGTCGGGAAGACAGTACAAGAAGTCTTCTTCTCCACTGCCATTAAATATTAATGCTCCCTTCGGATATTTCAGTTTTTGGGCATAACGCTGGGCCTCTTGTTCTTCTTTTTCTGATAATTTTTTCCCCGAAGCATGACGAAAAATATAATCACGAATCTTGGGGGATGCTTCGGGGGCAACAACACTAGATTCTGCAATAGTTGGCTTTGTTATTTTCTCTGTCTCACTTTCCAAAGTTTTTGCGGGCTCTGAGGGTCCAGCTTCGGCTGACATCTCTTGCTCTGGAGCTGTAGAACCAGAGATTTCAGCTGTTGTTTCAGGAGTAACAGCAGCTTTCTTCGGAGCTGTGCTCGAAGATTTGATCGTTTCCAATACGTCTAGCACATTAGCCATTCTTTTTCTCTTCGGAGTTGCAGCTGGCACTTTGTCATTTTTTGCTGTCCCAATGATTGCTGTAGGACTCAAAACTTCTGATGTTTTGGAGCCCTCAGTTGCTTCTCTTACCTCCTCAATTTTTTCTGTGAGCGGCGCTTCGGTTTTCTCTTTTGTTTCTGGCAACAAAATGTTTGAGAGTTCTGATTCCATCTTTGGTGGCATTTCGGCCGTTTCTGCGATCTCTGGCAACAAGGCTGGCTCGATTAGTTTTTCAGCTTCGGTGGCTGAAGAAGTTTTCCCGGTAAACTCCGGCACCGAAGCTGGTTCAATATAACGCGGCCGGTGCGTAAGAACCTTCATCTTTTTCCTTTTCAGTTCTGGCTCGCTAGGAGCAGCTGTAGCTTCTTCTTTTGCAGAGATTGTGTTTTTCCTCTTCTGCCTTCGAGTGGGATAGCAATAATCAGGGTAGAAGAACCCGATTGCATCAAACACTCGGTTCAGTCTCTTCTTTTTTCGGCCTCCGAAGGCTGCTGATAGTGCAGTATTTTCAGCCTTCGAGAATGCCCCAAGTAATTCATCACTTAATGTTTCAATGCTTTTCAGCCAGTCATCATCAGGTTCAATAAATTTATCTGCATATTTGAATGTGTATTTTAATCTGACTAGTCCGCCTTCGTCGGACTCTTTGATGGTTTCTTTCGGCATTTCCCACTTTTCTGCAAGTGGCCATACCCTGAAGGCAATGTGCTCCTGGACCAAGTCCCTTGACCCAATGAAGGAGCAGACTGCGCCGAAGGCTCTTTGGCATTCTTCGGCTGCCTCATCCATTTCAACCTTCGGCCTTCGAAGCCCGAAGCGTTGCCAAATTGGGTACATAATGATACTTTTGACATTATTTTGCGCTGTTAGATCATTTTTCACATAAAACCATTCAGACATCCAGGCTCCGGGCCACCTCTTCCGAAAGGTTGGCACAGGGTAGCTTGACCCGGAGCGGGCGCCGAAGCTGTAGCACCCAAAGTTGTTGTGGTATTGCTCCTTTCCCCAGGGCTTCGTCTCGTACAATAACTCGTGTATGTTGCAGAAGCTTTTAGCGTTTGGCTCCAAACCTTGGCTTCTCACAGCCCAGACAAAAATCCCCATTCTTATAATAGCTTCGGGAGTGAGTTGATGAAGGTAGATTTGGAATGTTTTCAGTACCTCAACAACAAAATTGCTCAGGGGGAATCGAAGCCCAGCCTTGAGGAGGCTTCGGAAAATTACAACTTCATCTTCTTCAGGGGTGGGAGAAGTCTTTTCCCCGACATCAGCTCTCACAATAGATATGTCTCGGAAGTATCGCCCCCTCATATTATCAATGTGACTCTGCTTGATGGTTGTTTTCCCAAAAACTGAGTGACTTGGTCGCCACGGTCGATCTTCGGCCTCTTCCCCATCACTTTCCACATCATAGCTGTCGCTGTCATCAGTATCTTCGGACAAACCTTCGAGAATCTCCTTCGTGATTTTCTCTGTATTAGTCTCTGCCATCGCTATCAGGAACCCCAGATTCTTCTCCTCCTCGAGACTCAGCTTCGTCTCGGCAGGGATCTTCTTGTCTTCAGACATCTTCGGAAACACTAAAAATTTGTTCCCGAGGCCGAAGCTTCGAAATCAAAAAGACAAGCAAATCTCAATGAGCAAGAGCTAAAAATTTTTAGTGGGCCGAAGCAAAAGGCAAGCGTGTGTACCAAATGAATTCACGATGTGTTCTTATTTATACGCCTAGGGCGTTGAAAGTTAAAAGGCCCCGCTTGTCAGTGAATGTTGCTATTCTAGCAAAGGGAAGGTGTTTTTTCGGACCTTCGGCTCAAGGCCTTCGTCCATATCGCAATCTGAATTTATTATTTACAAATTAATATTGCGAGGGGCTACTGTTGGGGGCCTTCGTCCTCCGAAGGTCCTCAAAAACATGATTTGACAATGTTTTCCAAGTGAATTATATGAACAGGTATTTTCGGATTCAGAATTATGGATATGGAGCACGACCAGGACGAAGGCTGAGCCAGACGAAGGTCGGGGGCAGCCGAAGCTGTACGCAGGGAAGCTTCGGCGCGGTGGCACAAGGGGGAACCGACCTTAAGATGAAAAGACTTCGGGGTCCTCAATAGATTTCCATAAACCGTTAACAAATGTAATGGACATGGATGTAATTTTACGTGGGCTGCGTCCCGCGTCTATAAATAGATGAACAGTACTCCCGTACTGTTCACGCTGACTTTGCATTTGCTTTTGCGTCACGCCTGTACTTTTTACCTTCTCTCAGGACCGAAGGTACATCTGTAATTTGAAATCATTTCTATTTTCCCATGTTAATAAAATAGAAATGATTCCATGATGATGCTTATATTATATCTCATGCTTTATATGAGTCTTTCGTTTTTACCTATTATATTTACGAAGGTATGTCTCTTATGACCTTCGTCCGAAACTCATTATTTCCCGAAGGGACATAATGCTTCGAAGGACGAAGGACTTTAACACTTAACACTTTTCATGTTGCCTTGTTCTTAACTCTTAGCATTTGAGAACAAGTCACCAACACCATCCTTGCCTTCTGTCGTCGGGCGCACCGGACAGTCCGGTGCACACCGGACACTGTCCGGTGTCCGATTCCTTTCCTTAACAGGCGCAGCCGACCGTTGCAGATCTGGCGCACCGGACAGTCCGGTGCACACCGGACAGTCCGGTGCCTTCTTCCGACCGTTGGCCAGACCATGTGTCGCGCGCAGATTCCGCGGCCGACCGTTGGCTCGGCCGACCGTTGGCTCACCGGACAGTCCGGTGCACACCGGACAGTCCGGTGAATTTTAGCCGTACGCCGTCGGCAAATTCCCGAGAGCGGCGTCTTCAGGTTGAGGCAGCCTGGCGCACCGGACACAGTCCGGTGCACCACCGGACAGTCCGGTGCTCCAGACCGAAACAGCCTGTTGGCTGTACACAGCCAACATTCTCCTTTTCTTCTTCTCTCTGTTTCTAACACTTAGACAAATATATTAGTACACAAAACCAATGTACTGAGGCTTAGAAACATACCTTTACTTGTGATTTGCACTTTGTTCATCCATGGGCATAGATTCACATTTAAGCACTTGTGTTGGCACTTAATCACCAAAATACTTAGAAATGGCCCAAAGGCACATTTCCCTTTCAATCTCCCCCTTTTTGGTGATTTATGCCAACACAACATAAAGCAACTAGAACAAGTGCAAAATCACTTCAAATAGAATAAATTTGAGTTCTATTCAATTTTGGCATATATGGATCATCCTTTGCCACCACTTGGTTTGTTTTTGCAAATCAAACTCAAATCTCTATCTCTAAGTCAAACACACATGTTGAAGCATAAAGAGAGTCATTCCAAAAGAGATTGATCAAAGATTTCAAAAACTCCCCCTATTTCCCATAATCATTACTTTTCCCCACAAGAAACCAACTTTTGACAAAAGAGACAACAAGAGAGTTTTGACAAAACAAAAAGCTCTATTTCACTATTTTCAAAATTTCTCAAGTGGTAGCTGATCCATTTATTGCTTTGGCCTTTGTTTTCTCCCCCTTTGGCATCAAGCACCAAAACGGAATCAACTTTGGCCCTCTTAACCCCATTGCCTCACCAAAATCTTCAATTAAGAGCAAATGGCAATAAGAGTTCATGAGATGAACTTGGAATTAGTTACCCTCTCATCGGAGTGCAGTGGAAGTCTTTCATTGGTCCAAGTCCACCCTTCCCTTTCAATTCTCCTTCTAGACTAAATCAAGCAAACTCAACCATATTGTTAGTCTCAAAGGGTCAAGTTGTAACACATCTCCCCCTAAACATGTGCATAACGGACTTGTGAGGTCCAGGGAGTGTTTGTACAACTTGAGCACCACAATAAGCAACAAAATGTAGAATGAACGTGATCAAAAGCATAAACACATGTATGCTATAATTCAATCCAAGTTCCGCGAATCTAAGACATTTAGCTCACTACGCAGCCTGCAAAAGGTCTTCTCATCTAGAGGCTTGGTAAAGATATCGGCTAGCTGGTTCTCGGTGCTAACATGAAACACTTCGATATCCCCCTTTTGCTGGTGGTCTCTCAAAAAGTGATGTCGGATGTCTATGTGCTTTGTGCGGCTGTGTTCAACAGGATTTTCCGCCATGCGGATAGCACTCTCATTGTCACATAGGAGTGGGACTTTGCTCAGATTGTAGCCAAAGTCCCTGAGGGTTTGCCTCATCCAAAGTAGTTGCGCGCAACACTGTCCTGCGGCAACGTACTCGGCCTCAGCGGTGGATAGGGCAACGGAAGTTTGTTTCTTAGAGTTCCACGACACCAGGGACCTTCCTAAGAATTGGCACGTCCCCGATGTACTCTTCCTATCGACCTTACATCCAGCATAGTCGGAGTCTGAATATCCAATCAAGTCAAAGGTAGACCCCTTTGGATACCAGAGCCCGAAGCAAGGCGTAGCAACTAAATATCTAAGGATTCGCTTCACCGCCACTAAGTGACGTTCCTTAGGATCGGATTGAAATCTAGCACACATGCATACGCTAAGCATAATATCCGGTCTACTTGCACATAAGTAAAGTAATGACCCTATCATTGACCGGTATGCTTTTTGATCAACGGACTTACCTCCTTTGTTGAGGTCGGTGTGTCCGTTGGTTCCCATCGGAGTCTTTGCGGGCTTGGCGTCCTTCATCTCAAACCGCTTCAGCAGATCTTGCGTGTACTTCGTTTGAGAGATGAAGGTGCCGTCCTTGAGTTGCTTCACTTGGAACCCAAGGAAGTAGTTCAACTCGCCCATCATTGACATCTCGAATTTCTGCGTCATCACCCTGCTAAACTCTTCACAAGACTTTTGGTTAGTAGAACCAAATATTATGTCATCGACATAAATTTGGCACACAAACAAATCACCATCACATGTCTTTGTAAACAGAGTTGGATCGGCTTTCCCAACCTTGAAAGCATTAACAATTAAAAAGTCTCTAAGGCATTCATACCATGCTCTTGGGGCTTGCTTAAGTCCATAGAGCGCCTTAGAGAGCTTACACACATGGTTGGGGTACCGTTCATCCTCGAAGCCAGGGGGTTGCTCCACGTACACCTCCTCCTTGATTGGCCCGTTGAGGAAAGCGCTCTTCACATCCATTTGGTACAACCTGAAAGAATGGTGAGCGGCATATGCTAGCAAGATTCGAATGGACTCTAGCCTAGCCACAGGAGCAAAAGTCTCCTCAAAGTCCAAACCTGCGACTTGGGCATAACCTTTTGCCACAAGTCGAGCCTTGTTCCTCGTCACCACTCTGTGCTCGTCTTGTTTGTTGCGGAACACCCACTTGGTTCCCACAACATTTTGCTTTGGACGAGGCACCAGCGTCCAAACTTCATTCCTTTTGAAGTTGTTGAGCTCCTCTTGCATGGCCAACACCCAGTCCGGATCTAGCAAGGCCTCTTCTACCCTGAAAGGCTCAATAGAAGAGACAAAGGAGTAGTGCTCACAAAAATTAACTAATCGAGATCGAGTAGTTACTCCCTTGCTAATGTCACCCAGAATTTGGTCGACGGGATGATCCCTTTGAATCATTGCTCAAACTTGGGTTGGAGGTGCTGGTTCCGCTTCTTCCTCCATCACATGATCATCTTGTGCTCCCCCTTGATCACACGCCTCCTGTTGATGAACATGTTCATCGTCTTGAGTTGGGGGGTGCACCATTGTTGAGGAAGAAGGTTGATCTTGTTCATCTTGTTCCTGTGGCCGAACTTCTCCAATCGCCATGGTTCGTATAGCGGCCGTTGGAACATCTTCTTCATCTACATCATCAAGATCAACAACTTGCTCTCTTGGAGAGCCATTAGTCTCATCAAATACAACGTCGCTAGAGACTTCAACCAAACCCGATGATTTGTTGAAGACTCTATACGCCTTTGTATTTGAGTCATAACCTAACAAAAACCCTTCTACAGCTTTGGGAGCAAATTTAGAATTTCTACCCTTCTTCACTAGAATGTAGCACTTGCTCCCAAATACACGAAAGTAAGATACATTGGGTTTGTTACCGGTTAGTAGCTCATACGACGTCTTCTTGAGGAGGCGATGAAGGTAGACCCTGTTGATGGCGTGGCAAGCCGTGTTCACGGCTTCCGTCCAAAAGTACTCGGGGGTCTTGAACTCTCCTAGCATCGTCCTCGCCATGTCGATGAGCGTCCTGTTCTTCCTCTCTACCACACCATTTTGCTGTGGTGTGTAGGGAGCGGAGAACTCGTGCTTGATCCCGTCCTCTTCAAGGAACTCCTCCACTTGAAGGTTCTTGAACTCGGACCCGTTGTCGCTCCTTATCTTCTTCACCTTGAGCTCAAACTCATTTTGAGCTCTCCTGAGGAAGCGCTTGAGGGTCCCTTGGGTTTCAGACTTATCCTGCAAAAAGAACACCCAAGTGAAGCGGGAAAAGTCATCAACATTAACTAGACCATACTTACTCCCTCCTATGCTCAGATAGGCGACGGGTCCGAAGAGGTCCATATGCAGCAGCTCCAGGGGTCTTGAAGTGGTCATCACATTCTTGCTGTGATGTGCTCCTCCTACTTGTTTACCTGCTTGACAAGCTGCACAAGGTCTATCTTTTTCGAATTGAACGTTAGTCAAACCTATAACGTGTTCTCCCTTTAGAAGCTTGTGAAGGTTCTTCATCCCTACATGTGCTAAGCGGCGATGCCACAGCCAGCCCATGCTAGTCTTAGCTATTAAGCATGCATCTAGACCAGCCTCTTCTTTTGCAAAATCAACTAAATAAAGTTTGTCGTCTAATACACCTTTAAAAGCTAGTGAACCATCACTTCTTTTAAAGACAGACACATCTACATTTGTAAATAGACAGTTATACCCCATGTTGCATAATTGACTAACAGATAGCAAATTATAACCAAGAGACTTTACTAAAAACACATTAGAGATAGAGTGCTCATTAGAAATTGCGATTTTACCTAACCCTTTTACCTTGCCTTGATTCCCATCACTGAATATAATTGAATCTTGGGAATCCTTATTCTTGACGTAGGAGGTGAACATTTTCTTCTCCCCCGTCATATGGTTTGTGCATCCGCTGTCGATAATCCAGCTTGAACCCCCGGATGCATAAACCTGCAAGGCAAATTTAGGCTTGGGTCTTAGGTACCCAACTCATGTTGGGTCCTACAAGGTTAGTGCAAATATCCTTAGGGACCCAAATGCAAGTCTTGTCTCCCTTGCATTTTGCCCCTAACTTCCTAGCAACAATTTTTTTGTCCTTTCTACAAATAACAAAGGAAGCATTTAAAGCACAATAAATTGTAGAAGGTTCATTCACTACTTTCCTAGGAGCATGAATAATATTCTTTCTAGGCATAGCATTTTTCCTAGACATATTTCTACCATGCATACAGGAAGAACTAGAAGCAAACATGGCATGTGAGTTAAAATCATCATAAGCATTATAACTCCTATAAGCATTTCTAGTTTGTCTCCTATCATGATATATAAAAGCATGGTTTTTTTGCACACTACTAGCCATAGGGGCCTTCCCTTTCTCCTTGGCGGGAATGGGAGCCTTATGGCTTGTTAGGTTCTTAGCTTCTCTCTTGAAGCCAAGTCCATCCTTAATTGAGGGGTGTCTACCAATTGTGTAGGCATCCCTTGCAAATTTTAGTTTATCGAAATCATGCTTGCTAGTCTTAAGTTGAGCATTAAGACTAGCCAATTCATCATTAAGCTTGGAAATTGAAACAAGGTGTTCACTACAAGCATCAATGTCAAAATCTTTACACCTAGTACAAATTACAACATGTTCTACACAAGAATTGGATTTATTTGCTACTTCTAATTTAGCATTTAAATCATTGTTGACACCTTTCAAGGTGGAAATGGTTTCATGACAAGTAGATAGTTCAAAAGAAAGCATTTCATTTCTTTTAACTTCTAATGCAAGGGATTTTTGAGCCTCTACAAACTTATCATGTTCTTCATACAACAAATCCTCTTGCTTTTCTAAAAGTATATTCTTTTCATTCAAGGCATCAATTAATTCATTAATTTTGTCTATCTTAGATCTATCTAAGCCCTTGAACAAACATGAATAATCTACTTCATCCTCATCACTAGATTCGTCCTCACTTGAAGAAGCATAGGTAGAGTTGCGAGTACATACCTTCTTCTCCCTTGCCATAAGGCATGTGTGACGCTCGTTGGGGAAGAGGGTTGATTTGTTGAAGGCGGTGGCGGCGAGTCCTTCATTGTCGGAGTCGGAAGAGGAGCAATTCGAGTCCCACTCCTTGCCTAGATGCGCCTCGCCCTTTGCCTTCTTGTAATGCTTCTTCTTTTCCCTCTTGTTTTCCTTTTCCTGGTCACTATCATTATCAGGGCAGTTAGCGATAAAATGACCAATCTTACCGCACTTGAAGCATGAGCGCTTCCCCTTCGTCTTGGTCTTGCTTGGTTGCCCCTTGTGACCCTTTAGCACCGTCTTGAAGCGTTTGATGATGAGAGCCATCTCTTCATCATTAAGTCCGACCGCCTCAATTTGTGCCACCTTGCTAGGTAGCGCCTCCTTGCTTCTTGTTGCTTTGAGAGCAAAAGGTTGTGGTTCGTTGATCGGTCCATTCAAGGCGTCGTCCACGTACCTTGCCTCCTTGATGATCATTCGCCCGCTGACGAATTTTCCTAAGACTTCTTCGGGCGACATTTTGGTGTACCTGGGATTCTCACGAATATTATTCACCAAATGAGGATCAAGAACGGTAAAGGACCTTAGCATTAGTCGGACGACGTCGTGGTCCGTCCATCGCGTGCTTCCGTAGCTCCTTATTTTGTTGATAAGGGTCTTGAGCCGGTTGTATGTTTGAGTTGGCTCCTCGCCCCTTATCATCGCGAACCGTCCAAGCTCGCCCTCCACCAACTCCATTTTGGTGAGCAAGGTAGCGTCATTTCCCTCATGAGAGATCTTGAGGGTATCCCAGATTTGCTTGGCGTTATCCAAGCCACTCACTTTGTTATATTCATCCCTACACAATGAAGCTAGAAGAACAGTAGTAGCTTGTGCATTCTTATGGATTTGCTCATTAATGAATATAGGACTATCCGAACTATTAAAGTGCATTCCACTATCTACAATCTCCCATATACTAGGATGGAGAGAGAATAGGTGACTACGCATTTTGTGGCTCCAAAATCCGTAGTCCTCTCCATCAAAGTGTGGGGGCTTGCCGAGTGGAATGGAAAGCAAATGTGAATTTGAACTTTGCGGAATACGAGAGTAGTCAAAGGAAAAGTTAGAATTAACCGGTTTCCTTTGCTCGTAGTCGTTGTGGTCGTTGTCCTTTTGGGAAGAGGTAGACTCATCACTGTCGTCGTAGTAGACGATCTCCTTGATGCGCCTTGTCTTCTTCTTCTTCCCTTCCTTCCGTCTATGACCCGAGCCAGAGTCGTTAGGCTTGTCATCTTTGGGCTCGTTGACGAAGGACTCCTTCTCCTTATCGTTGATCACGATTCCCTTCCCCTTAGGATCCATCTCTTCGGGCGGTTAGTCCCTTTCTTGAAGAGAACGGCTCCGATACCAATTGAGAGCACCTAGAGGGGGGGTGAATAGGTGATCCTGTGAAACTTAAACTTATAGCCACAAAACTTTGGTTAAGTGTTAGCACAGTTTATGCCAAGTGGCTAGAGGGGAGTTAAAACACAATAACCACAAGAATTCAATCACAGAGATGACACGGTGGTTATCCCGTGGTTCGGCCAAGTACAAAACTTGCCTACTCCACGTTGTGGCGTCCCAACGGACGAGAGTTGCACTCAACTCCTCTCAAGTGATCCAATGATCAACTTGAATACCACAGTGTTCTTGCTTTTCTTTTCTCAATCCCGTTTGCGAGGAATCTCCACAGCTTGGAGCCTCTCGCCCTTACAAAAGATGTTCACAAAGAATCACGGAGCAAGGGAGGGATTAGCAACTCACACACGACACAAAGATCACAGCAAATACGCACACACAAGACCCAGACTTGAGCTCGAAAGACTAGCACACTAGAACGGAGCTCAAATCACTAGAATGTCGAACAAGTGCGCAAGATTGATGTGTGAGTGATCAAGAGTGCTCAAGGAATGCTTGGGTGTTCTCCTCCATGCGCCTAGGGGTCCCTTTTATAGCCCCAAGGCAGCTAGGAGCCGTTGAGAACAAATCTGGAAGGCCATCCTTGCCTTCTGTCGTCGGGCGCACCGGACAGTCCGGTGCACACCGGACACTGTCCGGTGTCCGATTCCTTTCCTTAACAGGCACAGCCGACCGTTGCAGATCTGGCGCACCAGACAGTCCGGTGCACACCGGACAGTCCGGTGCCTTCTTCCGACCGTTGGCCAGACCACGTGTCGCGCGCAGATTCCGCGGCCGACCGTTGGCTCGGCCGACCGTTGGCTCACCGGACAGTCCGGTGCACACCGGACAGTCCGGTGAATTTTAGCCGTACGCCGTCGGCAAATTCCCGAGAGCGGCGTCTTCAGGTTGAGGCAGCCTGGCGCACCGGACACTGTCCGGTGCACCACCGGACAGTCCGGTGCTCCAGATCGAAACAGCCTGTTGGCTGTACACAGCCAACATTCTCCTTTTCTTCTTCTCTCTGTTTCTAACACTTAGACAAATATATTAGTACACAAAACCAATGTACTGAGGCTTAGAAACATACCTTTACTTGTGATTTGCACTTTGTTCATCCATGGGCATAGATTCACATTTAAGCACTTGTGTTGGCACTTAATCACCAAAATACTTAGAAATGGCCCAAAGGCACATTTCCCTTTCAGGGACCCACCGAGCGGTGGAGCTCTGAGTATATATATAGAGGCATGTGCTGCAAAAAAATTCATGTCATCTAGTTGTTTGTGTTGTAATTGCCATTTGAGCCTTCTTCTTTTTGCGAGCGCGATTGTTTTATGAGCTTCGGCGTTTGCTTTGATCATCATCCAAATGGTTCAGGATAAGAAGATTGCAGACCCCACAACTGCTGGATTTTACAAAGCAATGGAAAAGACCAACTTGGAAAAGATTACCAATGAGATGCTAGCTAGGTTGTCTGAGGATTCCAGCGACAACGACAGTTTTGATGTGGAGAGTGGAAATGAAGATGCCGAAGATTGGCCGTGAAGGCCGAGCCATGTTGTTTTTGGAAAGTCAACTGTTAAACAAGGGCAGATTGAAGCGATGAAGGGCAAATACTTCCATGATATATCTGTAGTGAGGAATGGGGGAGAAAGTATTGTTCCTCTTCTCGAAGCTGATGAAGTGGTGGTTTTTAAAAGCTTCATGAAGGTTGGGCTTCGTTTCCCAATGCACAAGATGCTGGTTAAAGTTCTGAAGACATTTGAAATATACCTTCATTAGCTTACCCCCGAAGCTTTGATTAAAGTGGGGTTTTTATTTGGGCTATGAGGAGCCAAGGACTAGAGCTAGATGCTAGATGCTTTTGTAATATACATGAATTATCTTACCAGGCAAAGGCAACCGAGGAGTAATACCATAACAACTTCGGGTGCTACTGTTTCGTGCCCCGCTCTAAGGCAAGTTATCTCGTGCCAACATTCCTGAAGAAATGGTTGGGTTCTTGGATGAAGCAATAGTTCTACGTGAAAAATGATTTGAGTGAGAGGGAGGATGTGAAGGGCATTATTTAGCATCCCATATGGTCACGCTTCGGCATTAGAAGGCCATTAATTGCAATTGGGAATGTGGTGCAAGCATGCCTAATGGTTTTCAATACCGTGTGTACTTACATCGGTACTAGAGATTTGGTACAGGAACACATTGCTTACAAGGTATGGCCTCTTGTGAATGAATGGAAAATGCCGAAAGAAACTGTTGTCGGCTCCAGCCAAGGTGGTTTAGTTTATCTTAGATACACCTTTCGGTATAGAAGCCAGTTTGACGAACCAAATGACGATTGGCTAGATGTTGTTGAGGCAACTAGTTATGAGCTGCTGGGAGCCTACACAAAGGCATAAGACAAGGCCATGACCGTTGCCTTCGGTGCTCGAGGAAAAAGGAGACTAAATAAGGTTTTTGATGTGATCGGATTTGTTTATCCTGACTATTGTTTCCCTGTTCGAAAGCAAGGAGAGAAAAGAAAAATTGCCACCTCGACCTATTCTAGTGCACCGAAACCGAAGAGAGTCAAGATCCTGACCCGCAGGCCAAAGCCTATTGGGACGGCTGTAGTGCCGAAGCTTATTGAAAGTAAGGGGGGCACTTTTTACCGTAAACCGAAAACCGAACCGAAATTTTGGTTTTTTCTGTAGTTCGGTTTTTGTATCTCAGAAGTTCGGTTTTTGGTATCGTAATCAGTTTTCACCGTATATCGAACTGAAATACCAAAAAAACCAAATACCAAACTTTATCAATTCTAAAATTTGACTATTGGATTATGTGAACTAAATGTGTGAAGCAATTAAATTGTTATTCACTTATTTATATGTGATGTATGATGTATCTCTAAATATTTGTACCTATATAATTTTTACTTTTTAAAATTATGTGTAATTGAAAGTCGCCTAGAGGGGGGTGAATAGGGCGAATCTGAAATTTATAAACTTAAGCACAACTACAAGCCGGGTTAGCGTTAGAAATATAAACGAGTCCGCGAGAGAGGGTGAAAACAAATCGCAAGCAAATAAAAGAGTGAGACACAAGGATTTGTTTTACCGAGGTTCGGTTCTTGCAAACCTACTCCCTGTTGAGGTGGTCACAAAGACCGGGTCTCTTTCAACCCTTTCCCTCTCTCAAACGGTCACTTAGACTGAGTGAGCTTCTCTTCTCAATCAAACGGAACACAAAGTTCCCGCAAGGACCACCACACAATTGGTGTCTCTTGCCTTGGTTACAATTGAGTGAATCACAAGAAGAATGAGAAAGAAAAGAAGCGATCCAAGCACAAGAGCTCAAATGAACACAAATGTCGCTCTCTCTAGTCACTATTTGGTTTGGAGTAATTCCGGACTTGGGAGAGGATTCGATCTCTTTGGAGTGTCTAGAATTGAATGCTATAGCTCTTGTAATGTGTTGAAGGTGGAAAACTTGGATGCCATTGAATGTGGGGTGGTTGGGGTATTTATAGCCCCAACCACCAAAAATGGCCGTTGGAAGGCTGCTGTCGCATGGCGCACCGGACAGACCGGTGCGCCACCGGACACTGTCCCGTGCGCCAGCCACGTCAGCTGACCGTTGGGGTTCGACCGTTGGAGCTCTAACAGGTGGGGTCTCTGGGCTGTCCGGTGGTGCACCGGACAGGTCCTGTAGACTGTCCGGTGCGCCAACTGCGCGTGCTCTGTCCTCTGCGCGTGCAGGCGCGCATTAAATGCGTTGCAGTCGACCGTTGCACGCGAAGTAGTCGTTGCTCCGCTGGCACACCGGACAGTCCGGTGAATTATAGCGGAGCGCCCTTTCATTTTCCCGAAGGTGGCGAGTTCAGCGTCGAGTGCCCTGGTGCACCGGACACTGCCCGGTGGCACACCGGACAGTCCGGTGCGCCAGACCAGGGTGCCTTTGGGTTGTCTTTTGCTCTCTTTGTTTGAACCCATTCTTGGTCTTTTTATTGGCTTTGTTGGGGACTTGTTCTCAAATGCTATGAGTTAAGAACAAGGCAACATATAAAATGTTAATCATTAAAGTCCTTCATCCTTCGAAGCATTATTTCCCTTAGGATATAATGGTTTTCGGACGAAGGTTATGAAGGACGTACCTTCATAAATTCATTATACAGTGACGAAGGATGAAATGTAAGGAATATAAAAGACAACATAAACAATTATATATTATTATCATGTATAAACAGAAATATCGTTGAATTACAAATGTACCTTCAACTTGAAGGAGATGATAGTACAAGCGTGACACAAAAAGCGAATGCCAAGTCAGCGTGAACAGTACGGGGGTACTGTTCACCTATTTATAGGCACGGGACACAACCCATACAAAATTACATTCATGCCCTTTACACTTGATAATAATTCTATAGTAATCTATCGAGGTCTAAATAGCCTTTTCATCTTTAAGTCGGTTTCACTTTTTGTTGCCACGCCGAAGCTTTCCTGCTCACACCTTCGGCGCTGTATCAACCTTCGTATTATTCTGGTCTACTGTGATGCCGACTTGAGTCCGAAGATACCTGTTCACACATTATACTCCAGAAATACTGTTAAATCCTGTTTTTGAGGACCTTCGGAAGCCGAAGGCCCCCAATAGTACACACATTATACTCCAGAAATACTGTTAAATCCTGTTTTTGAGGACCTTCGGAAGCCGAAGGCCCCCAACAGTAGCCCCTCGCAATATTAATTTGTTTAAAATAATAAATTTAGATTGCGACATGGACGAAGGCTTTATGCCGAAGGTCCGAAAAAACACCTTCCCTTTGCTAGAATAGCAACATTCACTGACAAGCGGGGTCTTTCAATTTTCAATGCACTTGGCGTATAAATACGGTCATACCGCAAACTCATTTGACACGCTCTCTGGCCAACTGCTCCCGCTCACTCAATTTTGAGCTCTTGTGTACTAAGATTTGCTAAGCTTTTAGTTTTGAAGCTTCGGCTTTGAAAATAGTTTTTTAGTGTCTCCGAAGATGTCTGAAGATAAGAAGACTGCTGCTGAGATGAAGCTGAGCCTCGACGAAGAGAAAAACTTGGGGTTTCTTATAGCGATGTCAAAGACCAATACAGAAAAAATCACCAAGGAGATTCTGGAAGGTTTGTCTGAAGATACTGGTGATAGTGACAGTTATGATGTGGACAGTGGTGGTGAAGACTCCGAAGATCGTCCCTGGCGACCAAGCCATTCAGTTTATGGTAAATCAACTATCAAAGAGAATCATCTTGTCAACATGAGAGGAAGGTATTTCCGGGATTTGTCCATTGTGAGGGCCGACGAAGGGGAAAAAACTTGTCCACACCCTGAAGAGAATGAAGTCGTAGTGCACCGAAGCTTTTTGAAAGCTGGACTGCGATTTCCCTTGAGCAGCTTCGTCGTGGAGGTGCTGAAAATCTTCGAAGTCTATCTTCACCAACTTACCCCCGAAGCAATCATAAGGCTGAATATCTTTGTGTGGGCTGTGAGAAGCCAAGGTCTGAAGCCTGATGCAAAAAGCTTCTGCAATATACACGAATTATCATACGAAACAAAACCTTGGGGTAAGGAACAGTATCACAATAATTTTGGCTGCTACAGTTTCGTTTCTCGGTCCGGGTCAAGCTGTCCCGTGCCAACCTTTCGGAAGAGATGGCCCGGAGACTGGATGACAGAATGGTTTTATGTGAAGAATGACCTGTCAGTACGAGAAGATATCAAAGGTGTAATTATGCGCCCTATTTGGCAAAGCTTCGGCCTTCGGAGGCCGAAGGTTGAAATGAATGAAGCTGCCGAAGAATGCCAGAGGGCCTTCGGCGTTATCTGTTCTTTTATTGGAACAAGAGATTTAGTACAAGAGCATATTGCCTTCAGGGTATGGCCGCTCGCGGAGAAATGGGAAATGCCACAAGAAACCATAAAAGAGGCCGACGAAGGCGGACTTATCAGGTTGAAGTACACTTTTAAATTTGGAGATAAATTCGTTGAGCCAGATGATGACTGGTTAAAAAGCATTGAAAATTTAAGCGATGAACTGCTTGGGGCTTATTCGAAGGCCGAAGATACTGCACTGTCAGCAGCCTTCGGGGGCCGAAAAAAGAAAAGACTGAATCGGGTGTTTGATGCAATCGGGTTTGTCTACCCTGATTACTGTTATCCCATTCGAAGGCAAAAAAGAAAAAACACAACCTCTGCTAAAGAAGAAGTTGCAACTGCTCCTAGCGAGCCATAGCCAAAAAGAAAGAGGATAAAGGTCCTGACACATCGGCCGCGCTATATTCAACCAGCTTCGGTGCCTGAGTTTACTGGGGAAGCCTCTTCGGCCACCGAAGCTGAAAAACCAACCGAGCCAACCTTGCTGCCAGAAGTCGCAGAAACGGCCGAAGTGCCAACAAAGATAGAATTGGAAAAACCAAAGATTTTGTTATTAGAAACGAAAGAGAAGGCCGAAGCGCCGTCCACAGAAAAAATGGAAGAAGTAAAAGAAGCAACTGAGGGATCAAAAACATCAGAAGTTTTGAGTCCTGCAGCAAATATTGAGACAGTAAAAAACCAAAAGGTGCCAGCAGTGACTCCGAAAAGGAAGAGAATGGTCAATGTGCTAGATGTTCTGGAGACAATTAAATCTTCAAGCACACCTCCGAAGGAGGCTGTTGTCATCCCCGAAGAAAAAACTGAAGTATCTGAAACTAAAGCCCCAGAGCAAGAAACTGAAGCCGAAGCTGGGTCCTCAGAACCCACGAAGACAAAATCCCTGGAATTCGAAGAAGAAAAAATAACAGGGCCAACTTTTGTTGAAGAAATCAGTGCTGCTGCCCCCGAAGCATCCCCGAAAGCCTTTGATTATATTATTCGTCATGCTTCGGGGAAACAATTATCAGAAAAAGAAAAACAAGAGGCCCAACTTTACGCCCAAAAACTGAAGTATCCGAAGGGGGCATTAATATTCAATGGCAGTGGAGAAGAAGACTTTTTGTATTGTCTCCCTGACAGCAAAGAGATTTCTGTCTGTCGGGAGATGAGCAAGAGCTTCGGATTCCCAACACTGGAAGACGGACTCTCAGTGTTATCGAAAAATGATTTGGCCGACAGCCTGGCATATAATAGCTTGAAGGTGCAACAAATGGGATCTTTGCATTTTTTGTTGAGATCAAAATTTTCGTTTGTTTAAACCTATTGACACACACATATTTCTCTTTGCAGGGCCTGATACTTAGCAATGCCCTCAGGGCACAGAAAGATGCTGAAGACGAAGGGTGTTCTATAGCCCTGAGCAACCTTCGTTCCGAAGTAATTGAACTGAGGAACGAAGGTCTCGAAAAAGATAAAATATTACACTCATTGATAAATAAAATAAAGGAAGACGAAGCTGCTTTTAAAGGTCAAGCTGAAGCTCAGAAGCGCGAAATTGAAGATCTTCGGAAACAACTGGCCAGAGCCAAGGAAGAACGCATACTTGAAGAAACAAAGCGAGAACTCAGCGACCAATGGGCAGATCACTTAGAAGGAACTGTTGAAGAGCTTCGGTCGTCCAAGAAGAGATGCTATAACAAATCTATAGAGTGTGTTAAGAAGTTAAAGGCTAGCTTCGCCAGAGTCGGCGCATTCTCAAGCGAGGAAAACTTTACGAGAGGCAATCCCGAAGGTCCCATCGAATGGATCGACCACAAAGCTGAAGCCTTCGAATAAATTTTAAATAGCCGTGGAGATATATGTGCTTTCTCGGGTGCCAGAGGAATTGCCACCATTTTAGAGAAAAAAGGCTGCGAACATGTAAAGATTTTAGCGCAGTCCGAAGGTGCTTTGTCCTTCGAAGATGCAAGGGATCCATCGTCCGAAGCTAGCATGGTTGGTGGAAAATTTTTCACCGATATCTGGGATAATGGTGGCCGAGAAATGGCCCGAGAAATTATTCAAAAAAGCGAAAAGGGCATTCACGATGCTAGAGAAGTAGCTGAGGCTGCTGAGAAGAGCACAGAGCCCGAAGATCAATTAGGTATTATCTAATAGTTTTTATTGTGTTGTAATTTTAGGTTTTAAGATTCGTTTGCAATTTGTAATAGCAATGTAGCCGTATCCTGTCCTACTTCAGATTCTGCTAAAGCGTCTTCGGGCCCTCAGCCGAAAGGAGACGACGAAATAAAAAAGATGGCTGAAGCTATTATGGACGAAGTCGTCAATCGGCTCCTGAACGAGGCTGCAGAAGTCGTTTTGAGAGAGGATTGAGTATTATTGTAAAAACTTCTGAAATGTAATATATTGTAACGTTTTGTAACCCTGAATGTAATATACCTGTTTTTATTGCTCAATTCTTTACGATGCATGAAACTTTATACGTACCGCTTTTGAGTCTTTGACGAAAAAACACCTTCCCTTCTTTTCATGCTTCGTGAAGAAGAATTTTTCAACAATATCCAGTGTTCTGATGAATAATGTCCAGGCTTCGTGAAGATATTTTACGAAGCTACACCTCCGAAGATCAATAATGTATCTCCTTGTGACATTATGATTTTTCCCTTTTCTCAAAAACGTTCTTCTGTAGATTAATATTGTGTCCACCTCTTGTGCTATATGCAACATGATGTATGATGCTTATGTTATGCGAAATGATGCGATGATGTTATGTTATGTAAGGTGATGCTTATTCCGAAGATGCACACGCATCCCTGCAATAAAACACATAATCTTTTATAAGCCTCCCTTAGGAGCTTCTTCGCCTTTTACTTCAGCGGAATCAGCGTTTATTTTTCGCTGTAAGCCTCCCTTAGGAGCTTCTTCGCCTTTTACTTTCAGCGGTATTCGCGTTGACTTTTCGCGCTTCGCCTTTTACTTAGGCGGTATCAGTGTTGACTTTTCGCTGTATGCTCTGCATTCCCTTTGGAACGACTTTGGAGCAGAAAACTTACACTGCGCTCCCTCTGGAGCGGCTTTTTGTGACTTCGACAAACTTACTCTGCGTTCCTTAGAACGACTTTTTGTTGCTTCGAAGAATTTTCGATAATCCGAAGGTCCTCTTTGTTATCATAAATCTTTAATACTTCAACAACTTAGGCCTGTGAAGAAAATATATTTTCCTTGTGGCAAACAACGAAACTATTTACATGAAATCTAAACAATGTCCTTTATTACACAGAAAAGAAGACTGAATAAGAAAGACTGCTATTAAGGTAGGATATCTGTCAATAGATGTGCTTTGACTCTGGCACGGTGCTATTGACTGTACGAGCTTCGGACTGTTCTCTGAAGTCCCTCTGGTGTGGAGCATACTGGCTCCCTTCTGGCTGCTGGCCTTGTTGCAGCGGAGGTGGAGGCGGAGGCTGCTGCCAGGAAGCTTGAGGTTGACTTGCCGAAGCAACAGAAACTGCAGGGTGGTTGCCCACATATTCTGGGATGTAAGGTGAATGATACGAAGCAGTATGCATGACCTGCTTCGGCTGAGCTTGTTGTGCTGCGGCTTCGGTTATTTCCTTTTGCTTCTGGATGGTGACATGGCACATTCTGGTGGTATGGCCTTTGTTCTCACCGCAAAACAAGCAAAAGATTCTTCTTGGCTGATCTCCGAATCTTCCGCCGAAGCCCCTGGCACCTCTGCCTCTTGGGGCTGGTGGTCGGAAGGAGCCTTGCTGTTGCCCCGAAGCCTGTGAGGAACATTGTGGCCTTTGCTGTTGGCTCCCTCTATCATCATTTTGTGTAGAGTTATGAATTGATCTGACATGCCTTGGATAAAACCTCCCTCCGAAGCCCCTGGTCATCTCAGAAAACCTGAAAGCCTCCTCCCTTCTTTGGCGAAAATCATTATCGGCCCGAATGTACTCGTCCATCTTCTGGAGCAGCTTCTCCAAAGTTTGAGGAGGCTTCCTAGCGAAGTACTGAGCTGACGGTCCTGGCCGAAGCCCCTTGATCATGGCCTCAATGACAATTTCATTGGGCACCGTTGGTGCCTGTGCCCTCAAACGTAAAAACCTCCGGACGTACGCCTGAAGGTATTCTTCGTGATCCTGGGTGCACTGGAATAGAGCTTGAGCAGTGACCGGCTTCGTCTGAAACCCTTGGAAGCTAGTTAACAGCAAGTCCTTCAGCTTCTGCCATGAAGTGATTGTTCCTGGTCGAAGGGAGGAATACCAGGTTTGAGCAACACTCCTGACAGCCATAACAAAAGATTTGGCCATGACTGCAGCATTGCCACCATACGAAGACACTGTTGCTTCGTAGCTCATCAAAAACTGCTTCGGGTCTGAGTGGCCATCGAATACAGGAAGCTGAGGCGGTTTGTAGGACGGGGGCCAAGGTGTAGCCTGCAGCTCAGCGGACAAAGGAGAAGCATCATCGAAAACAAAATTCCCATGATGGAAATTATCATACCAGTCATCTTCGTTGAGGAAACCCTCCTGATGAAGGTCTTGGTGTTGAGGCCTTCGGTGCTGCTCATCCTGAGCAAGATGACGAACTTCTTCAGAGGCTTCGTCTATTTGCCTTTGCAGTTCAGCTAGCCTGGCCATCTTTTCTTTCTTCCTCTGCACCTGTTGATGAAGCATCTCCATGTCTCTGATTTCTTGATCTATCTCGTCCTCTGGTGGTGTCGGGCTGACAGCCTTCCTTTTCTGGCTTCGGGCCTCCCGAAGAGAGACAGTCTCCTGATTGTGGTCCAGCGGTTGAAGAGCTGCAGTGCCAGTTGCTGAAGCTTTCTTCGGCGCCATAACGAAGGTTTATGATCGCCGAAGGTGTTCAGAAAACTCAAAGAGTGGAAGTGAGTTCACCGGAGGTGGGCGCCAATGTTGGGGACTTGTTCTCAAATGCTATGAGTTAAGAACAAGGCAACATAGAAAATGTTAATCATTAAAGTCCTTCATCCTTCGAAGCATTATTTCCCTTAGGATATAATGGTTTTCGGACGAAGGTTATGAAGGGCGTACCTTCATAAATTCATTATACAGTGACGAAGGATGAAATGTAAGGAATATAAAAGACAACATAAACAATTATATATTATTATCATGTATAAACAGAAATATCGTTGAATTACAAATGTACCTTCAACTTGAAGGAGATGATAGTACAAGCGTGACGCAAAAAGCGAATGCCAAGTCAGCGTGAACAGTACGGGGGTACTGTTCACCTATTTATAGGCACGGGACACAACCCATACAAAATTACATTAATGCCCTTTACACTTGATAATAATTCTATAGTAATCTATCGAGGTCTAAATAGCCTTTTCATCTTTAAGTCGGTTTCACTTTTTGTTGCCATGCCGAAGCTTTCCTGCTCACACCTTCGGCGTTGTATCAACCTTCGTATTATTCTGGTCTACTGTGATGCCGACTTGAGTCCGAAGATACCTGTTCACACATTATACTCCAGAAATACTGTTAAATCCTGTTTTTGAGGACCTTCGGAAGCCGAAGGCCCCCAACAGTACACACATTATACTCCAGAAATACTGTTAAATCCTGTTTTTGAGGACCTTCGGAAGCCGAAGGCCCCCAACAGGCTTATTGTGAACCTTTGGCACCTGTAAAACTTATATACTAGAGCAAACTAGTTAGTCTAATTATTTGTGTTGGGCAATTCAACCACCAAAATCAATTAGGAAAAAGGTGTAAGCCTAATTCCCTTTCAATAATCTATCATGTAAACTTGTTGTATGTGTTGTCTTGAGTATAAGTTTGGTATTTGGATTTTACGAAAAACCGAAAGTAAAAAACCGAAACTGAACTTCTCGGTTTTTCATTTTCTAGAAAACCGATCGATTTCTAATGTCTAGAAAACCGAAGTTTTTTAAAGCCGAACAACTGAACCGAAGTTTCAGAAAAAATCGAATGTCCAGCCCTAATTGAAAGTGCCGAGGTTGCCCCCTCAGCTACGGAATTAGCTCCTGCTATGCCAGCCAAAGCTAGTGCAAATCTGGTAAAAGAGCTGGAATCAGAGAAAATAGCAGAACAACCAAAGGTGTCGAGCCCTCCAGCTGCAACAGGGCTGCCGAAGCTATCAACTACTACAACAGCGACTCCAAGGAAGAGAAGGATGGCTAATGTTTTAGATGCTATTTTAGAATCCATGAAAGCGCCAACTCCTACTTCTGCCGAAACCTCTGGCGAAAAAATTGAAGACACGAGAGAAGCAGTCAGTGCAAGCGTTGCTTCTGCTCATGCCGAAGTCGAACCTTCGAGAATTGCGCCAATAAGGCTAATGGAAGAGAGTCTTCCGGAAAACTCCACATCACCTGCTCCCGAAGCACCCTCCTAGGGTGATTTGGAATACATTGTTCGACATGCTTCGGGAAAGCAGTTATCATCTTAACAAATTGTCGAAGTGCAATACTATGCCAAGGACTTGAAATATCCCTGATGGTCCTTGGTATACGGAGGAAATGACGAAGATGACTTCCTCTACTTTCTGCCAAACAGTAAAGAGATTAATGTTTGCCGCGAGATGATGGACAACATGGGCTATCCAAAACTTGAGCTTGGTTTGTCTGCGATGACGAAGGATCAGCTTGCGGATAGCCTCGCCTATAATAGCTTGAAGGTTTATGCATTTTGACTTCGCATTTGATACTTTTCGTTATAGTGAACTATTTTTGTGATAAATCTTACTATTATTATTTGTTCGTTCGTTGTTTGGAAGGGTCTTATTCTTAGTAAGGCTTTAAAAGCTCAAAAGATGCAGATGATGAAAACTACCAGATGGCAATTGGAAACCTTCGATCGGAGGTTATAACCTTAAGAAATGAAGCTCTTGAAAAGGATAAGATTCTACTCTCTTTATTTGAAAGGCTAAAATCCAGTGAAGCTAAACTATCCACTCAAGCAGAACTGCATAGAGCTAAAATACAAGAATTAGAAAAGAAACTTGGTGAAGCAACTGAAAATTCAATGTGGAGCCAACAAAATGTGAAATATCTGATATTTAACGCTTAAGGGTACAGAAAAATGTCGAAGAGCTTCGTCAAGCAAAAGAGGAGTGCTACAATGTTGCTACAGAATGTGCTAAGAACTTAAAGAATAGCTTTTCTAAAGTTGGTGCATTCTCCTTAGAGCAAAACTTTATCTGCGATGATCCTAACGGGGTTATTCGCTGGATCAACGGCGAAGCCGAAGCTTTTGAAGAGGTTCTTAACGACAGAGGAGGTTTATGTGCCTTCGCCGGTGCCCATGGGGCCGTGTCAGTCCTAAAAAAGGTCGGCTGTGACCATGCCAAGGCTGTAGTTCAGCCAGAATTTACCCTCTCCGCCAACAATATCAAAAACCCTTCGGCCGAAGCTACTGCACTAGGTAGAAAATTTTGTTCCAAAGTATGGTTGAAGGGTGGCCGAGAAATAACTGACGAAGCTTTTAGAAAGGGAGAGAAAGAATCCCATGACGCCTTGGAAGAGGCTACAAAGACTGAAGAAGCTTCTGAACATGCTAGAATTATAGGTACATTTATCATGACCTAGCTTCGTAAATTATTTTAGCTTCGAACTAATAGACACTTGTATTCTGGTGCAACTGAACTCTCTCCCCCTCCAGAGTCGTACGATCCCGAAGCTGATCCATCTCTAAAGGGGGCGCTCGATGTCGATGTAATTAGGATTGCTAACGAAGCCGTTGATGAAGCAGTCAACAGACTCTTGGAGGAAGCTGTCGATAAAGTTCTAAAAGAGGACGACTAGAGCTTATTTTTAAAAACTTTAGATTCTTTGTATAGAATTTTGTCTTTGTAAGAATCTCTTATCAACTATCTGTGTATTTAATGATGTAATATATTTCTTTGTGAGGCGTGAAATCTTCGTACGTACCGTTTTTTGAGCCGTAGGCAGAAAAAACACCTTCCCTTCTTTTCACACTTCATAAAGAAAGAAATCCCCCTTCTTTGCCGAAGCGATTGTGCGATTCTTGTCGTAGACGTTGCATAAGAATACCATTGTCGAAGGCATAAACTCTGTATGATAGTACCTCTTTCACAAGCATGAATCATGCCTTATTGATACGTTGTTTCATGAGTCTTTGCCGAAGCTGGACATAACCTCATGGGTTAGTCGGTATATTTGAAGGAGCCATTTTCCTTCTTTTTACTGTTTGTATCAGTGCAAAATGATGCATGATGCGATGTCATGCAATATGATGCGATGGTATGATGCAAATGACGTTGATGCACAAAACATAAAAAATAAGACTCTGCATCCCCTTAGGAACGACTTTGGAGTCTCTTCACCTTTTACTTAGGTGGCATTTTAGCTTTGCATTCCTTTAGGAACGACTTTGGAGTTAAGCTCTGCATCCCCGTAGAAACGACTTTGAAGCTTCTTTACCTTTTACTTAGGTGGTATTTTACCTCTGCATTCCCTTAGGAACGACTTTGGAGCTAAGCTCTGCATCCCCTTAGGAATGACTTTGGAGCTTCTTCACCTTTTACTTAGGTGGTATTTTAGCTCTGCATTCCCTTAGGAACGACTTTAGAGCTAAGCTCTGCACCCCCTTAGGAACGACTTTGGAGCTTCTTCAACTTTTACTTAGGTGGTATTTTAGCTCTGCCTTCGCTTAGGAACGCCTTTGGAGCTAAGCTCTGCATCCCCTTAGGAATGACTTTGGAGCTTCTTCACTTTTTACTTAGGTGGAATTTCAACTCTGCATTCCTTTAGGAACGACTTTGGAGCTTCATCACCCTTTCTATTACACTCGATGGTACCCCAGATTCATTACATCAGGTCGAAGGTTGAACCTTCCTGTATTGTCTTTGGAAGAGAGAAATATAAAGACAGAAAAGTAAAGAGTACATTAATTATGAAAATTTTCTAATTGAGCCCCTGTGCAACTTCAGTAAATGTGCCTCGACTCGGGCACAATGTTGTTGACTGTGTGAGCTTCGGATTCTTCACGTGCGTCGTGTTGTTGCTGTGCTTGGCAGTGCCCTTCTGACTACTGATTGTGGGTCAAGGTTGGTGCCATATGTGGTGGTGGTGGTAGTGGAGCCCATGCAAATTGAGAATGACTTGCCGAAGCAACTGATGCTGTGGGCTGCTGGTTGCCCACATACTCCAGAATATACGGAGAATAGCACGAAGCAGTATGAAGGACCTGCTTCGGCTGATTCTGCTGCGCTTCGGCTTCAGCTATTTCTTTCGGTGACTTGGCATGTCCTTGTTGTATGTCCTTTATCCTCCCCGCAGAATAAACAGAACAACCTTTTGGGTTGGGAGCTGAACCTTCCCCCGAAGCTTCTTCCTCCTCTGCCTCTTGGAGCTGGTGGCCTGTAAGAACTTTGTTGCGTCCCTAAAGACTGGGAGCTTTGCTGATGTCCTTGAGCGTGGTTTCCTCTTTCATCACTTGAGCTGGGATTGTGAATTGTTCTAACATGTCTAGGGTGGAGTCTTCCTCCGAAGCCCCTAGTCATTTCTGTGTATCTGTAGGCCTCTTCCCTTCTCTGTCGAAAGTCATTATCGGCCCTGATGTATTCGTCCATCTTCTAGAGGAGTTTTTCTAGGGTTTGCGGTGGCTTCCTGGCAAAATATTATGTCGTTGGTCCTAGTCGAAGCCCCTTGATCATGGCTTCGATAATAAACTCGTTTGGCACCATTGGCGCCAGGGCCCTGAGACGCAAAAACCTTCGGACATACGCTTGCCGGTATTCCTCATGGTCTTATGTGCGCTGAAACAGGGCTTGGGAAGTTACTGGCTTCGTCTGGAAACCCTGAAAGCTGGTTACCAGCATGTCCTTCAGCTTTTGCCATGACGTGATCGTTCCCGGGCGAAGGGAAGAATACCACGTCTGAGCCACGCTCCTGACTGCCATGACAAAGGATTTCACCATGACAGCTATGTTGCCACCATATGAGGATATGGTTTCCACGTAGCTCATAAGAAACTGCTTCGGATCAAAATTCCCATCATACATGGGAAGATGTGGTGGCTTGTAGGTTGGTGGCCATGGAGTAGCCTGCAGTTCTGCTGCTAGAGAAGAATCATCATCAAAAGCAAAGTTACCATGATGAAAATCATACCATTCGTCATCATTGCTTGGACTTTCTTGGTGAAGCTCTCTTTGTGGTGGTGAAAGGGAAATAGGGTCAAACTTTTTTCTAAATGATTTTGGTGGTTCAAATGCCCAACACAAATAATTGGACTAACTAGTTTGCTCTAGATTATATACTCTACAGGTGCTAAAGGTTCAACACAAACCAATAAAAATATTAAAGTTAGGGTTCAAAAGAAAGAAGCAAAGGAAACCGAAGAGAACCCTGGTCTGGCGCACCGAACTGTTCGGTGTGCCACCGGACAGTGTCCGGTGCACCAGGGACCGTATAGGCTGAACTCTTCACCTTCGGGTTTCTGGAGAGCCGCTCCGCTATAATTCACCGGACTGTCCGGTGGGTCACCGGACTATCCGGTCTATCAGCGGAGCAATGGCTAAGAAGCGCAACGGTCGACTCCAATGGTCGCCTGCAACGTGAACAGTGCGCAGACAGTTCGCGCAGAGTCAGAGCAGCGCCAGAAGGCGCACCGGACAGCGAACAGTGACTGTCCGTGCGGCACCGGACTGTCCGGTGCCCCAAGTTGTCAGAGCTCCAATGGTCGAAACTGTTAGAACCCTAACGGTTGAGTGACGTGGCTGGCGCACCGGACAGTGTCCAATGGCGCACCGGACTGTCCGGTGCGTCCATCGACATACAGCCTCCCCAACGGTTGGTTTGGTGGTTGGGGCTATAAATACCTCCCAACCACCACCACTCCAAGTATCCAAGTTTTTCAGACATTTCATTCAATACAAGAGCTAGTGCAATCAATACAAGACACAATTCAATAGAATCAAAGCCTCTCCAAGTCCCAAATCCACTCCAAACAAATAGTGACTAGAGAGAGAGTTTTGCTCGTGTTCTTTGAGCTCTTGTTCTTAGATCGCTTTCTTCTTCCCATTCTTGTTTCTCAAAGCACTTGTAATCATAGCAAGAGACACCAATTGTGTGGTGGTCCTTGTGGGGTCTAAGTGACCCGTTTGATTGAGAAGAAAGCTCACTCGGTCTAAGTGACCGTTTGAGAGAGGGAAAGGTTTGAAAGAGACCTGGTCTTTGTGACCACCTCAACGGGGACTAGGTTTGCAAGAACCGAACCTCGGTAAAACAAATCACCGTGTCACTTGCTTTATTTCTTGGTTGATTTGTTTTCACCCTCTCTTTCGGACTCGGTTTTATTTCTAACGCTAACTTCGGCTTGTAGTTGTGCTTTAAGTTTATAAATTTCAGTTTCTGCCTATCCACCCCCTCTAGGGGACTTTCAATTGGTATCGGAGCTCGGTACTTCATTAGAGTCTAACCACTTGAAGTAATGTCGGGAGGATCGGCCAAGAGGGAGATGGAAACGGCCACAAGCCACGGGAAGGCTCCATCAAGGGAGTCCGGCACCAAAGGAAGGGAGGAATCACCTCCCCGCGTCAAGTCGCATTGGAGTGGCGACAAGAAGAAAAAGATGAAGAAAGTGCTATACTACGAGACCTATTCTTTGTCGCCCTCCACCTCCGGCTCCGACGCTCCGTCCGTCACTTCTAAGCGCCATGAGCGCAAGAAGTTTAGTAAGATTCCCCTACGCTATCCTCGCATTTCTAAACGCGCTCCTTTACTTTCGGTCCCATTAGGCAAACCACCGGTTTTTTACAGTAAAGATTATAGTATGTGGATTGGTAAAATGAGGCATCATCTAACCTCACTCCACGCTAGCATTTGGGACATTGTTGAGTTTGGAGCGCAGGTACCATCCGTGGTGGATGAAGGATATGATTCGGATGAGGTCGCCCAAATCCGACACTTTGATTCCCAAGCCACTACTATACTCCTCGCCTCTCTATGTCGAGAGGTGTATAATAAGGTGCAAGGGATAAAAAGTGCCAAAGAGATTTGGGACGTACTAAAGACCGCGCACGAAGGGGATGAGGTGACCAAGGTCACCAAGCGGGAAACGATCGAGGGGGAGCTCGGTCGATTCATCCTCAACCAAGGAGAGGAGCCACAAGCAATGTACAACCGACTAAAGACTTCGGTCAACCAAGTGCGCAACCTCGGGAGCACAAAATGGGATGACCATGAAATGGTCAAGGTTATTCTTAGATCACTCGTATTTCGTAATCCTACTCAAGTTCAATTAATACGTGGTAATCCTAGATATAAACTAATGTCTCCCGAGGAAGTGATAGGAAAATTTGTGAGCTTTGAGTTGATGATCAAAGGCTCCAAACAAATTGTTGAGCAAGACGGCACCTCCACACTCGAGGTGCAACCCGTCGCATTTAAGGCGACGGAGGAGAAGAAAGAAGAGTCTACATCAAGTAGGCTCCCCATCGATGCCTCCAAGCTCGACAACAAGGAAATGGCGCTCATCATCAAGAGCTTTTGCCAAATCTTCAAGCAAAGGAAGGGGAGAGACTATAAACCCCGTTCCAAGAAAGTGTGCTACAAGTGTGGTAAGCCCGGTCACTTTATAGCAAAATGTCCTATTTCTAGTGACAGTGACAGGGGCGATGACAAGAGAGGGAAGAAGAAGGAAAAGAAGAAGTACTACAAAAAGAAGGGCGGCGATGCCCACGTGTGTCGGGAATGGGACTCCGACAAGAGCTCCACCGACTCCTCCTCCGACAAGGATGTCGCCAACATTGCCGTTACCAAAGGCCTCCTCTTCCCTAACGTCGGCCACAAGTGCCTCATGGCAAAGGACGGCAAAAAGAAGGTAAAATCTAGAGCCTCCATTAAATATACGACATCTAGTGATGAGGGTAGCTCTAGTGATGATGAAAATGATTTGCTTGCTCTTTTTGCCAACTTAAACATGCAACAAAAAGAAAAATTGAATGAATTGATGGGTGCCATTCATGAAAAGGATGAACTCTTAGATAGCCAAGAGAAATTCCTTATTAAGGGAAATAAAAAGCATGTTAAGGTAAAAAATGCTTATGCTCAGGAAATAGAGAAATGTGAAAAATTAACTAGTGAGCTTAGCATTTGCCATGACACTATCTCCAACCTTAGAATTGAAAATGCTAATTTGATTGCTAAGGTTGAAAAGAGAAATGTTTGTGATGATTCATTTATCAATCTTAAAAATGATAATGCTAGTTTATTTGCTAAGATTGACAAATTGAATAAATCAATTTCTAGCCTTAAGATTGAGAATGATAAATTAATTTCTAAGGCTAAAGATTTGAATGTTTGCAATATTTTTGTTTCCAAACTTAGAGATGAGAATGCCATGTTACATGCTAAGATTGATGAATTAAATGCTTGCAAACCATCTACATCTAATGTTGATCATGTTACTATTTGTACTAGATGTAGAGACATTAATGTTGATGCTATCCATGATCACATTGCTATGATTAAACAACAAAATGATCATATAGCTAAACTAGATGCTAAAATTGCCGAGCATGAACTAGAAAATGAAAATTTTAAATTTGCTCGTAGCATGCTTTATAATGGGAGATGCCCTGGTATTAAGGATGGCATTGGCTTCCAACAGAGAGACAATGTCAGGCTTAATGCCCCTAAGAAATTGTCTAATTTTGTTAAGGGTAAAGCTCCCATGGCTCAGGATAACGAGGGCTATATTTTATATCCTGCTGGTTATCCCGAGCATAAGATAAGGAGAATTCATGCAAAAAGGTCTCATTCTGTTTCTCACCATGCATTTATGTATAAGAATGAGGCTTCTAGCTCTAGGCAATCAACCCATGTTAAATTGCCTAAAAAGAAAACTCCTACTACATCAAATGATCATAATGTTTCTTTTAAAACTTTTGATGCTTCATATGTGCTTACTACCAAATCAGGCAAAGTAGTTGCCAAATATGTTGGGGGCAAACACAAGGGCTCCAAGACTTGTGTTTGGGTACCCAAGGTGCTTGTTTCTAATGTGAAAGGACCCAAGACCGTTTGGGTACCTAAGAACAAGGCCTAAACTTATTTTGTAGGTTTATGCATCCGGGGGCTCAA
The DNA here is from genome assembly GCF_902167145.1 of Zea mays. Taxonomy (NCBI): domain Eukaryota; kingdom Viridiplantae; phylum Streptophyta; class Magnoliopsida; order Poales; family Poaceae; genus Zea; species Zea mays. The sequence continues at coordinate 218,011,717 of NC_050096.1, read as the reverse complement.
GTTGGATCATTGATAGCGGGTGCACAAACCACATGACAGGGGAGAAAAGGATGTTCTCCTCCTACGAGAAAAATGATGATCCCCAAAGAGCTATCACATTCGGGGATGGAAACCAAGGTTTGGTCAAAGGACTTGGTAAAATTGCTATATCTCCTAACCATTCCATTTCCAATGTTTTTCTTGTAGATTCTTTAGATTATAACTTGCTTTCAGTTTCTCAATTATGCAAAATGGGTTACAATTGTCTTTTTACAGATATAGGTGTTACTGTCTTTAGAAGAAGTGATGATTCAATAGCATTTAAGGGAGTATTAGAGGGTCAGCTATACTTAGTTGATTTTAATAGAGCTGAACTCGATACTTGCTTAATTTCTAAGACTAATATGGGATGGCTCTGGCATCGCCGACTAGCCCATGTTGGGATGAAGAATCTTCACAAACTTCTAAAGGGAGAACACATTTTGGGACTAACCAATGTTCATATTGAGAAAGACAGGGTCTATAGCGCATGTCAAGCAGGGAAGCAAGTTGGTACCCATCATCCACACAAGAACATCATGACGACCGACATGCCGTTTGAACTACTCCACATAGATCTATTCGGCCCGATCACTTACATAAGCATCGGCGGGAGTAAGTATTGTCTTGTAATTGTGGATGATTATTCTTGCTTCACTTGGGTACTCTTTTTGCAGGAAAAATCTCAAACCCAAGAGACTTTAAAGGGATTTTTATGATGAGCTCAAAACGAGTTCAGATTAAGGATCAAGAAGATAAGAAGCGATAACGGGACAGAGTTCAAGAACTCACAAATAGAAGGCTTTCTTGAGGACGAGGGCATCAAGCATGAGTTCTCTTCTCCCTACATACCACAACAAACTGGTGTAGTGGAGAGGAAGAATAGAACTCTACTTGACATGGCGAGGACCATGCTTGATGAGTACAAGACTCGGGACCGGTTTTGGGCGGAAGCAATCAACACTGCTTGCTACTCCATCAACCGACTCTATCTTCATCGAATCCTCAAGAAGACATCATATGAACTCCTAACCGGTAAAAAACCAAATGTTTCATATTTTAGAGTCTGTGGTAGCAAATGTTTTATTCTGGTTAAAAGAGGTAGAAAATCCAAATTTGCTCCTAAGGCTGTAGAAGGCTTTTTACTTGGTTATGACTCAAACACAAGGGCATATAGAGTCTTCAACAAATCCACTGGATTAGTTGAAGTTTCTTGTAACATTGTGTTTGATGAGACTAATGGCTCTCAAGTAGAGCAAGTTGATCTTGATGAGCTAGATGATGAAGAGGCTATGTGCGTCGCGCTAACGAACATGTCCATTGGGGATGTGTGTCCTAAGAAATCCGAAGAGCCTCCACAAGCAAAAGATCAACTGTCATCTTCAAATCAAGCATCTCCACCAACTCAAGATGAGGATCAGGCTCAAGACAATGAAGAAGAAGATTAAGAAGATGAGCCACCTCAAGAGGAGGACAATGATCAAGGGGGAAATGACAATGATCAAGACAAAGAAGACGATCAAGAAGAACAGGGTCAAAGACCTCCACACCTAAGAGTCCACCAAGCAATACAAAGAGATCACCCCGTGAACTCCATCCTCGGTGATATTCATAAGGGGGTAACAACTCGATCTCGTGTCGCTCATTTTTGTGAACATTACTCTTTTGTGTCTTCTATTGAGCCATACAGGGCAGAAGATGCCTTAAGAGATTCGGATTGGGGTGTTGGCAATGCAAGAGGAGCTCAACAACTTCACAAGGAATGAGGTATGACATCTTGTTCCACGTCCTAACCAAAATGTTGTAGGAACCAAATGGGTATTCCGCAACAAGCAAGATGAGCATGGTGTGGTGACAAGGAACAAAGCCCGACTTGTAGCCAAAGGATATACACAAGTCGAAGGTTTGGATTTCGGTGAAACCTATGCACCTGTAGCTAGGCTTGAATCAATTCACATATTACATGCCTATGCTACTTACCATGGCTTCAAGCTTTATCAAATGGACGTGAAGAGTGCCTTCCTTAATGGACCAATCAAGGAAGAGGTCTATGTTGAGCAACCTCCCGGCTTTGAAGATAGTCAGTACCCTAATCACGTTTACAAACTCTCTAAGGCACTTTATGGGCTCAAGCAAGCCCCAAGAGCATGGTATGAATGCCTAAGAGATTTTCTTATCACTAATGGCTTCAAAGTCGGAAAAGCTGATCCTACACTCTTTACTAAAACTATTGCAAATGATTTGTTTGTATGCCAAATTTATGTTGATGATATCATATTTAGGTCTACTAACAAATCCACTTGTGAAGAGTTTAGTAGGATAATGATTCGAAAATTCGAGATGTCTATGATGGGGGAGCTGAAGTATTTTCTAGGATTTCAAGTGAAGCAACTCCAAGAGGGCACCTTCATCAGCCAAACTAAGTACATTCAAGACATACTTACCAAGTTTGGAATGAAGGATGCCAAGCACATCAAGACACCCATGGGAAGTAATGGGCATCTCGACCTTGACATGGGAGGTAAATCCGTAGATCAAAAGGTATACCAATCGATGATAGGATCTTTACTTTATTTATGTGCATCTCGACCGGATATTATGCTTTCCGTATGCATGTGTGCAAGATTCCAAGCCGATTCTAAGGAAGTTCACCTTAGGGCCGTGAAAAGAATCATGAGATATTTAGTTCATACATCTAAGTTTGGTCTTTGGTACCCCAAGGGATCCACCTTTGATTTAATAGGTTATTCAGATGCTGATTGGGTTGGGTGTAAAATTGATAGGAAGAGCACATCAGGGACTTGTCAGTTTTTGGGAAGATCCCTGGTGTCTTGGGGCTTCAAAGAAACAAAACTCAGTAGCTCTTTCTACCGCCGAAGCCGAGTACATTGTCGCAGGCCATTGTTGCACGCAATTTCTTTGGATGAGGCAAACCCTTAGGGACTATGGCTACAAATTGAGCAAAGTCCCTCTCCTATGTGATAATGAGAGTGCAATCCGCATGGCGGATAATCCCGTTGAACACAACCGCACTAAGCACATATCCATTCGGTATCACTTTTTGAGGGATCACTAACAAAGGGGGATATCGAGATTGCTTATGTTAGCACCAAAGAACAACTAGCCGATATCTTTTCCAAACCATTAGATGAGAAAACTTTTACCAAACTTAGGAATGAGCTAAACATTCTTGATTCTCGGAACTTTGATTGATACTTTGCACACATAGCTCATTTATGTACCTTTTATCATATCTCTTTTATGTCTACGACTAATGTGTTTTCAAGTACATTCCTATGCTAAGTCGTAGGTTGAAAGGGAAATGGAGTCTTCGGTGAAGACAAGGCTTCCACTCCACTCTATCGGTATTATTTACCCTTTGCCGTCACTCCGCACCGTTCTTCACTTTGGTATAATCTTCACTCATATTTACTTATACCAATGGGGAGAAAGTAAACAGGGCTCTCAAATTTTTCGAAATAAAGCTTTCAATTGGTATCCATACTTCAAATTGATATGTTTAGAAAAGGATTCTTTCAATTGGTATCTAAATCTCTTTCATATTGGTAAAACCCTCTTGAACACTAAGAGGAGAATTTGATCCAGGGGGAGTTTTGTTTAAGTCAAAGGAAAAGCATTTGAAACAGGGGGAGAAAATTTCAAATCTCAAAAATGCTTCTCACAATCTTATTCATATACCTTTGACTATTTGCAAAAGGTCATTGAAAATATTTTCCAAAAGAATTTGCAAAAACAAAACTAGTGGTCCAAAATGTTAAAAGAAAGAAAGCAATCCATGCATATCTAGTGAAAGTATAAATTGGTTTAATTCCAAGCAACCTTTGCACTTGCCTAATGCAAACTAGTTCAATTCTGCACTTATACATTTGCTTTGGTTTGTGTTGGCATCAATCACCAAAAAGGGGGAGATTGAAAGGGAAATAGGGTCAAACCTTTTCCTAAATGATTTTGGTGGTTGCAATGCCCAACACAAATAATTGGACTAACTAGTTTGCTCTAGATTATATACTCTACAGGTGCTAAAGGTTCAACACAAACCAATAAAAAGATTAAAGTTAGGGTTCAAAAGAAAGAAGCAAAGGAAACCGAAGAGAACCCTGGTCTGGTGCACCGGACAGTGTCCGGTGTGCCACCGGACAGTGTCCGGTTCACCAGGGACCGTACATGCTGAACTCTTCACCTTCGGGTTTATAGAGAGCCGCTCCGCTATAATTTACCGGACTGTTCGGTGGGTCACCGGACTGTCTGGTGTGCCAGCGGAGCAACGGCTAAGAAGCGCAACGGTCAACTCCAACGGTCGCCTGCAACGTGAACAGTGCGCGGACAGTTCGCGCAGATTCAGAGCAGCGCCAGAAGGCGCACCGGACAGTGAACAATGACTGTCCGGTGCGGCACCAGACTGTCCGGTGCGGCACCAGACTGTCCGGTGCCCCAAGTTGTCAGAGTTCCAATGGTCGAAACCGTCAAAACCCTAACGGTTGGGTGACGTGGCTGGCGCACCGGACAGTGTCTGGTGCGCCCATCGACAGACAACCTCCCCTACGGTTGGTTTGGTGGTTGGGGCTATAAATACCCCCAACCACCACCACTCTAAGTATCCAAGTTTTCCAGACATCTCATTCAATACAAGAGCTAGTGCAATCAATACAAGACACAATTCAATAGAATCAAAGCCTCTTCAAGTCCCAAATCCACTCCAAACAAATAGTGACTAGAGAGAGAGAGTTTTGCTCGTGTTCTTTGAGCTCTTGTTCTTGGATCGCTTTCTTCTTTCCATTCTTGTTTCTCAAAGCACTTGTAATCAAAGCAAGAGACACCAATTGTGTGGTGGTCCTTGTGGGGTCTAAGTGACCCGTTTTATTGAGAAGAAAGCTCACTCGGTCTAAGTGGTCGTTTGAGAGAGGGAAAGGGTTGAAAGAGACCCGGTCTTTGTGACCACCTCAACGGGGACTAGGTTTGCAAGAACCGAACCTCGGTAAAACAAATCACCATGTCACTTGTTTTATTTCTTGGTTGATTTGTTTTCATCCTCTCTTTTGGACTCAGTTTTATTTCTAACACTAACCTCAGCTTGTAGTTGTGCTTTAAGTTTATAAATTTCAGTTTCTGCCTATCCACCCCCCCTCTAGGCGACTTTCAGGTGGCCTTCACCCTTGGTCATCTTGTGTGATATGATGCATTTCTTCAGCAGCTTCATCAATCTTCCTTTGAAGTTCGGCTAGCTGCATCATCTTCTCCCTCTTTCTTTGCACTTGTTGGTCAATGGCCTCCAAGTCTCTAATCTCTTGGTCCAGATCTTCCTCCTACGGTGTTGGGATGGTAGCCTTCCTCTTCGGGTTTTGGGCTTCTTTGAGAGAGAGCACTTCTTGGTTGGTGTCCAGTGGTTGAAGGGCAGCCCCTGGCACTATTGCCCTCTTCGGCGGTATGATGAAGGTGGTTGCTCGAGCTGTTGTCGAAAGTGGTCGTTTGAGTTCACCAAAGGTGGGTGCCAATGTTGGTCACTTGTTCTCAAATATTGTGAATCAAGAACAAGGCAAAACAATTGTTAAAGATTAAGGACTTTCGTCCTTCGAAGCACTGTCTCCTTTTGGATATAATGATCTTTAGACGAAGGTCATGAAGGACATACTTTTATCATTTACGAGAATAAGAACTCATAGAGATAATACATGTAATTCCTTTATTCATTCATATATACATTTCATGATATACAAATGAACATTGACATAACTTATATTACATTAATACCTTCGGCTTGTTTGAAGGTTGTTAACGTGGGAGCGATTACAATCCAGCGTGAACAATACGATGACACTGTTCACCTATTTATAGGCACGAGACGCAGCCCGCTTAAAAGTACATTTACGACCTTAGCATTTATTCATAATTGTAAACATAAATCGTAGGGATTAGCTAGTCTTTTCCTCTTCATCTTAGCACCATGCTTGGTCTTCGTCATCAATTGGAACCGAAGCTGTTACTCTTCGGCTATAGCTTCGGCATTCATTCTTATCATCTTCAGACTATTCCTTCGTCTTGTACTTCTTCGACATGGGAGAAGGCTCCCATCATGAACCGAAGCTCGCTGTAATAATCAATATTATGCTAGAATTAAATGGTTAGTCATGTTTTTGAGACCTTTGGAAGAGGAAGGCCCCCAACAGTGGCAAAACCATCTTGGTGACATAAGAGAAAGAGAAAAATACCATGCTATAGACAGTAGACAAAATATGATAGACCCAAACAAATTAAATTCCCTAAGGCACATGCATCGTTTTATATTACTGTGCATTGCACCTATATGGTATATAAACACACCGTTTTGCATCGTTTTATATTGTAGATTGCACTTCTTATAGAGTGTAATTCGAATATGGGTATGGGTATAGGTAAGATGCTGGAGATGCATGGTCTTAGGATTAGTTATGTAGTTCTAAAATATAGGGATACACAGTTCCACATATAACATCATAGGTTGTGTTCGTTTTTTCAAAGACATGTTAAGATTAGTGCTAGAAGCCTAGAACTACTAAAGTTCCACGTATATTGTTTATTAGTCGGTTGTTCATGTGTTACTGTGGTTTCTATATTAAATTTTTTTAGAATATCTATTCTTTATTGAACACGAATGATTGCGACCTCTAATGGTTAGAACATAAGCGTGAGATGGGGATCATTTGTAGACTTTTATTTCGCTCCCTATGTTTGCTGGAGTAGACAATGCATGAAGTGAAAAACATCCACTTAAATAGTACTAGAGGTTTTTTGTTGGTAATTTATGTCTATAGATGGCCAATAAGCACGAGGCCCATGAGCCCGACACAAAGCCCGCTGTTTGGGCCCGATCTGAGCCCAGTAGGCCCGTTTCTATGCAGACCCAGATCGGCCCGGCACGAATAAGCGGGTCGGGCCCAGACAGGAAACTAAGCACGTTGGTCTAGCCCGACACGGTCCGTTTACCTCTAAGCACGTCAAGCCCGCTTTTTTGGCACTAAACCGTGCTTACTGGCCCACTTAGCCCGTTTTTCGCCCCGCTTAGCCCGTGCTTACCGGCCCGGACCAACCCGTTTAGGCCCGACGCGGGCCGGGCTCGGACAGGGAAACGAGCCCACGAGTTTAAATGGCCTGGCCCGGTTTTCTAATCGTGCCTAGCAGGTCGGGCCTAAAATGGGACGGACTTCACTGGGCCCGTGCCGGGTCGGGCGGACCGTTTGGCCATCTTTATTTATGTCCATCTAAGGCTGTCTCCAGCAACGTCCCCTAAATTTCATCACCTAAAAGAATATTCTCTATCCTTTACAGCACACTCTAAAAGATTCCTTCCTCTATATCTTCTCCATCTCCAGTAACGTTCTCTAAATTTCGTCCTCTATATCCCATCCTCCATATTCTTTGCAACCATATTAACTAAAAATATTTTCATCATTTTTTATCGGATCAAATAAATTGATCGTTAGCATTTTACGAATTATTGCATACGTTCAACTATTTCGACAATATGGCAACAAAAAAATTACTCCAATTAACAACATAATCAACACCTAGAGCAGACATCAACAACACACCCGATCAACGACTACTGAAATTTCTGCATATACAACCAAATTTTCAAATAAAAAGCATTCCTCGCCAGTGCACTATCCTAGACTTTATTCTATTTCATGGCAACTGAATCACCAACTGATGGCTTGGTGATGGCACAAATTGGTGAGGACGAAGACTAAAGCTATTTTCCCTTGCTAAAGATTCTTGAACCCTTCATATATACGAATTACCTGCCAATATAATCAATAAAAAATCAGTCCTTTGTATATCAAATAACCTTACTCACCATTGAAAGTCGCCTAGAGGGGGGTGAATAGGGCGAATCTGAAATTTATAAACTTAAGCACAACTACAAGTCGGGTCAGCGTTAGAAATATAAACGAGTCCGAGAGAGAGGGCGAAAAACAAATCGTAAGCAAATAAAGCGTGAGACACAAGGATTTGTTTTTCCGAGGTTCGGTTCTTGCAAACCTACTCCCCATTGAGGTGGTCACCAAGACCGGGTCTCTTTCAACCCTTTCCCTCTCTCAAACGGTCACTTAGACCGAGTGAGCTTCTCTTCTCAATCAAACGGGACACAAAGTCCCCGCAAGGACCACCACACAATTGGTGTCTCTTGCCTCGGTTACAATTGAGTTGATCACAAGAAGAATGAGAAAGAAAAGAAGCAATCCAAGCGCAAGAGCTCAAATGAACACAAATGTCACTCTCTCTAGTCACTATTTGATTTGGAGTGATTCCGGACTTGGGAGAGGATTTGATCTCCTTTGTGTGTCTAGAATTGAATGCTATAGCTCTTGTAATGTGTTGAAGGTGGAAAACTTGGATGCCATTGAATGTGGGGTGGTTGGGGTATTTATAGCCCCAACCACCAAAAGTGGTCGTTGGAAGGCTGCTGTTGTATGGCGCACCGGACACTGTCCGATTCACCAGCCACGTCAGCCGGCCGTTGGGTTCTGACCGTTGGAGCTCTGACTGGTGGGGCCTCTAGGCTGTCCGGTGGTGCACCGGACAGGTCCTGTAGACCGTCCGGTGCGCCTTCTGCGCGTGCTCTGTCCTCTGCGCGCGCAGGCGCGCATTAAATGCGTTGCAGTCGACCGTTGCGTACGAAGTAGCCGTTGCTCCGCTGGCACATCGGACAGTCCGGTGTGACACCGCCCACTGTCCGGTGCTTCACCGGACAGTCCGGTGAATTATAGCGGAGCGGCCTCCCATTTTCCCGAAGGTAGCAAGTTCAGCGTCGAGTGCCCTGGTGCACCAAACACTGATCGGTGGTGCACCGGATAGTCCAGTGCGCCAGACCAGGGTGTCTTTGGGATGTCTTTAGCTCTCTTCATTTGAACCCATCTTTGGTCTTTTTATTGGCTTGTTGTGAACCTTTGGCATCTGTAAAACTTATAGACTAGAGCAAACTAGTTAGTCCAATTATTTGTGTTGGACAATTCAACCACCAAAATCAATTTGGAAAAAGGTGTAAGCCTAATTCCCTTTCAATCTCCCCCTTTTTGGTGATTGATGCCAACACAAACCAAAGCAAATATAGAAGTGCATAATTGAACTAGTTTTCATAATAGTAAGTGCAAAGGTTGCTTGGAATGAAACCAATATATATTTCTACTAGATATGCATGGATAGCTTTCTTTTCATATTAAGATTTTGGACCACGCTTGCACCACTTGTTTTGTTTTGCAAGTGTTTTGGAAAATCCTTTCAAAGTCATTTTGCAAATAGTCAAAGGATAAATGAATAGGATTTTGAGAAGCATTTTCAAGATTTGAAATTTTTCTCCCCCTGTTTCAAATGCTTTTCCTTTGACTAAACAAAACTCCCCTTAATGAAATCCTCCTCTTAGTGTTCAAGAGGGTTTTAGATATTAGTTTTTGAAGAGGGTGATCCAATTTTAAACTCTATCAAAAATAGGATACCAATTGAAAAATTCATCATTTCAAAACCTTTTCTTAACTCAAATTTTGAAAATTGGTGTGGTGGTGCGGTCCTTTTGCTTTGGGCTAATACTTTCTCCCCCTTTGGCATGAATCGCCAAAAACGGATACTTGAGTGAAATATAAGCACGTTTAACTACTTTCTCCCCCTTTGGCGAACAAAATATGAGTGAAGATTATACCAAAGACGGAGAGCGGAGTGACGGCGAAGGATGATTAATTCGATGGAGTGGAGTGGAAGCCTTTGTCTTCGCCGAAGACTCCAATTCCCTTTCAATCTATGACTTGGTTTGAGATACACTTGAAAACACATTAGTCATAGCATATAAAAGAGACATGATCAAAGGTATAGTAATGAGCTATGTGGGCAAAACATCAAAAGAAATTCTGAGAATCAAGAATATTTAGCTCATGCCTAAGTTTGTTAAAAGTTTGTTCATCTAGTGGCTTGGTAAAGATATCGGCTAATTGTTCCTTGGTGTTAATATATGCAATCTCGATATCCCCCTTTTGTTGGTGATCCCTTAGAAAATGATACCGAATGGCTATGTGTTTAGTGCGGCCAGGATTATCCGCCATGCGGATTGCACTCTCATTATCACATAGAAGAGGAACTTTGGTTAATTTGTAACCATAGTCCCTAAGGGTTTGCCTCATCCAAAGTAATTGCGCGCAACAATGGCCTGCGGCAATATACTCGGCTTCGGCGGTAGAAAGAGCTACAGATTTTTGCTTCTTTGAAGCCCAAGACACCAGAGACCTTCCCAAGAACTGACAAGTCCCCGATGTGCTCTTTCTATTAATTTTACACCCTGCCCAATCGGCATCCGAATAACCAATTAAATCAAATGTGGATCCCCGAGGGTACCAAAGCCCAAACTTAGGAGTATAAACTAAATATCTCAAGATTCGTTTTACGGCCATAAGGTGAGCTTCCTTAGGGTCGGCTTGGAATCTTGCACACATGCATACGGAAAGCATAATGTCTGGTCGAGATGCACATAAATAGAGTAAAGAGCATATCATCGACCGGTATACCTTTTGATCTACAGATTTACCTCCCGTGTCGAGGTCGAGATGCCCATTAGTTCCCATGGGTGTCTTGATGGGCTTGGCATCCTTCATCCCAAACTTGTTTAGAATGTCTTGAATATACTTCGTTTGGCTAATGAAGGTGCCCTCTTGGAGTTGCTTCACTTGAAATCCTAAGAAGTACTTCAACTCCCCCATCATCGACATCTCGAATTTCTGTGTCATGATCCTACTAAATTCCTCACATGTAGATTCGTTAGTAGACCCAAATATAATATCATCAACATAAATTTGGCATACAAACAAATCATTGTCAAGAGTTTTAGTAAATAAAGTAGGATCGGCCTTTCCGACTTTGAAACCATTAGTGATAAGGAAATCTCTTAGGCATTCATACCATGCTCTTGGGGCTTGCTTGAGCCCATAAAGCACCTTAGAGAGTTTATATACATGGTTAGGGTACTCACTATCTTCAAAGCCGGGAGGTTGCTCAACATAGACCTCCTCTTTGATTGGTCCATTGAGGAAGGCACTCTTCACGTCCATTTGGTAAAGCTTGAAGCCATGGTAAGTAGCATAGGCAAGTAAAATGCGAATTGATTCTAGCCTAGCTACGGGTGCATAGGTTTCACCGAAATCCAAACCTTTGACTTGTGAATATCCCTTGGCCACAAGTCGGGCTTTGTTCCTTGTCACCACACCATGCTCGTCTTGCTTGTTGCGGAAAACCCACTTGGTTCCTACAACATTTTGGTTAGGAGTGGTGTAACATCCCAAAATCCCAACCCAGGTTTGAAACCCTAACCTCCCCTTGTCATTTTATTCTTCTCCCTTAACTCTACCCCTAGGTCACCCAATCATTTGCATGCACTTAAAATGATTTGAAGCACCTCACATAGACCATGTTTGTCACCCAAGTTCATCTAGAGAATTTTTGTTAGGAAAAAAGAAACAAAAAGACACAAAAGTAGAAAAGAAAAAGAAAAGAATTAGAATAAGAAAAGAAAAAGGAAATCTCTCTCCCCTCCCTCGGCTGGGCCGAATTCCAGCCCAGCTCGCGCGCGCCCGCATCCCCCCTCTCTTCCGGCCCAGGCGGCCCAATCCGCGCGCCACTCCCGCCCACTGACCTCCGGGCCCCGCCCGTCAGCGCCTCACCGCTCTCTCTCTCGCGCAGACCCCTCTCACTGGCAGCCAGGGCCCACCCGTCAGCTCCTTTTCCCTCGCCCATCCCTCACCGGCGTGATCGCCGCCGAGCGCCCCCTCGCCTCGTCGCCTCGCCATTAATGCTCGCCAGCCTCCGCGACAACCCCGCCACTGTGCTTGAGCCGACCTCTCACCCCCTCAGCCTGCCCGAGCCGTCCCAATCGGCGTTAGCGCCATTCCCGCACTCATGGCGAGCTCGCCGGTGCTCGCCGTCTCCTCCATCCCCCTCCCTCCCCCGAGCGCCTATAAAAGGACCCGCTCGAGCCCCGTCTTCGCCACACAACTCCAGCCATCCCCACTTCCCTCCTCCTCGAGTCGTTCAAGCAAGCGCCGCCGAGCCCTCTGCCTTGCTCTGGTGAGCTCCCTTCCCCTCTCTAGCTTTTCTCTGTTCAATTAAGCTGTGGCCGAAGCTCCGCCACACGCTCACGATCACAGGGCACCACTTTGCCTCCCCTATCGTGGCCGGAAACCTCACCGGCGGCTTCGCCGCCGCGGGCACCCGCCACTGCACCGTGGACCGGCCGCCATAGGCCCCCGCAGGCCAAATTCGCCCCACCCTCGTGACCCACTTCACCCGCCCGTGCTTCGCCACCACTTCCCCGCCAGAGAACCGGACCGACGGCGGAGAACCGCCGCGGGGTTCGCCGCCGACCGGCCCCGGTCGAGCCTCTCCCCCCTCCGTTGCCGAGTAACGCCGTCAGTCCCCCCCTCTCTCCCTGGCTGGTGGGCCCGCGCTACGGCGCCGTCCCCGCCGCCGCTTCCTCGCTGCTGGGCCGACTGGGCCACAAGCGCGCCCGCGCGCCGAGTGGGCCGAAATTCCCCCCTGGCCCAGTTAGCTGGAGAATTCCTTTTCTTTTTCTTTTCCTATTTCTTTTTCTCATTTTCACATATATATTTAGATGCTAATATTTTATGCACCAAAAATTGTCTAAATAAATTATTAGGGCACAAAAATAATAAAGTATAACAATTTGCACACCCCACAAAGGTCACTATGTTTGATGTATTGTTATTGTCTATGTTTAATTAGCGGAAGAGGGATTCGATCCTCCGGAACTCTTAGCTCCGGAAGAAGGGCAAGAACTCGACCCTTCCGAGATTAACCTCTTATGCCAGGAAAGCTTCGACGAAGGCAAGTCCATCTTTCCCTTGATGCATTATTTACCTATTTCTCTCTACCACTGTCTAAGCCTGGATTATGGGATGGGAATCGAATTGCATGGTGAGCATGAGAGAGCCCGCATTAACTATTACTTCGATTAAAAGATATGGGACAAGTGAAAAGGGGTATAAGTGAAATGTTTTCCAAAAGAGTGCGATGAAGGGTGCTCACCCTCATCACCTGGTGAAGTAGGATGATCAGGGACTCCCTGGTTTAGGGGAGGGCCTAAGGTGTTGGCTCAGCTGGTTTAGGCGTGAGCAGAAGGATCGTCCTCTCATATAAGGACCGGTTTGTCATCTTTCATTACCTGTACTCTCAAAAGTACAACCACTCGAGGCTGTGTGGGCAGCCACTCAATCTAAACTCGTACAGTCCAACCCCAGGGTTATGAAGGCTGGGGTAGCACCAGGAGGATAAGGAGGGGGAATGTTTTGTCCGGTTTGGACATGGCGGTGGCCTGACTCCTTCCGGTATAACCGTTAAGGTTCGGACATACAAGGAAGGAAAGAGTTTCGGATTCGGGTCTCATTGGCCATGAGATCACAGAGCCGGACTAGTGGGTAAAGTGTACCCCTCTGCGTAGAGTCTAAACCTATTCGAATAGTCCGTGTCCACTGGTATGGACGAGTCTGGTATGGTATGACAATTAGTGTTTCTACTACAACTGGGGAATAGGGAAATGTGTGTGTATGTTCTGGAAAGAAAGTAGTACCACGGGAGCGGGAAGCTCAGTGGAGGTCAAGCAAGCGTTACTTCGATTGTCTTGGGAAAACCCTAAACATTGAGTACTGCCTTTCTCTAAAAAAATATGAGTGACTTCAACTCCACCATATAAAGCATGTACAATATAGGTCACTTTCTCTTTACGGGAGCCGGGTGGGCTTGCGGAATACCTAGTGTATTCACCCAAATTTATTTATGTTTTTCAGCAGCTGAAGACTTCTTTTCTGCTATGCTTGATTGATGGGGCTGTGTCTTCACCCAGTTCTGCCTATGGCCTAGGATATTTTATCTTCCACTGCGCTTTATGTTTTTCGGCTCACTTTCGAGCTTGTATCCCTGGTATTGTAAAAACATTATTCAGACTCTGTAACTATTTGAAGTAATGAATGTGGTTACTAGCCTCCTGGGACTAGTAATTGTATCACATTTGAGTCCCAAAGGATCGGGACGCTTCAGGTGGTATCAGAGCCTATAGGACTGGTCGTAGACCACAGCCCTGACCTTAAAAGTTGCCTTAACAAGAAAACACCTCTTACCCCCAAGAAACCCTCTTTCCCCTTTTCCCCGGTATTAATAGACCTTTCTTTTCGTCTACCAGATGGAAAACCCCTGGGTGATTAGGACTTCCTATTGCTCAGAGGAGGAAGGCTTTCCTCACCTTCTTCGGAGCTGCGCGCTGCGCTTGGGGATCCGCAAGAAGCCCGAATATGTCTGGAAGGAGTACCGTGAAAATGGAATGGAAAAGTGCTCTATGGCGGTTTACTTGGGAGAAAGCCGGAACTATCCAAACCATCCTCCCTTCCAAATTACTTTCATCGGGCACCGCTTCCCAGACACTTGCCAGAGCGTTGCTCGAAAAGCCCTCAAACAACTGTGCCAAAACTATAGCCGAGAGATCTTTGAGACCCCCCTCCGATATTTCTCGCCCAGCAACAAAAACACCCCCACCTGGAAGAAAAGACTCCAGGCTCTGTCAGGAGGAGATCCCATAGAAGATGATCCCACTATCGTCTACATGGCCGGATACCTCCACACCCTCGACAACCACTACGATGAGCTCTCCTCCCACTGTACCCACCTAAACTCCCGAGTGGAAAGCCTAGAGCAGCAAGTCAAAGAGCTTAAGCAAGAGAAGGCATCCCTCCAGGAGAGTCTCAACATAGCAGAAGGCGAGGAAGCCAACACCCGTGAGGCCTATCGGACCTTGAAGATGGACTTTGACAAGAAGCTAAAGAAACTCGCCCCCAAAAAGAAGATCCAGAAGAAGACCACTAACCAGGGATGCCAGACAGAGAAGAAGAAGAAGAAGGCCCCTCTAGCCCTACCTCCCCCCAGAATAGATGACTGGTCCGACGAAGAAGATGTATCCCTAGCCAGCCTCGATGATCTTCTCAAGGCATTTGGGGACACCTTAGACAAGGAACTCGCTAGTACCTCGAAGAACGCTCTCGTGTAGTCCCACCTGTAGTAGTCTTATGCTTGTAATGTCATGGTGTAATGAATAAAATAACTTGGTTGAAAACAATTTGCATGTGCATGATAGTGACTCTCTTCCCTGGCAGATGGCTTCGGATAAAACCACGCCTACCGCCTCTGGGATTGGAGCAGGTTTTCTCTGAAGAGCTGAAGGGGAAGTCGTTAGAGAAGAAAGTGAAACCCACCTCCCCGCACCTCCACCCGTACCCTTAGACCTAGCCCAAGTTCTAGCCAATCAGACCCGACTCATCGAGGTCCTCACTCGAAATCTGGAAAATCAACGGCCGAATGGTGGAAGACCGCAAGACAGAATGGGGGACTTCCTGAGACTCAAACCTCCCACGTTCGCCGGATCAAGCAACCCCCTCGATGCAGACGATTGGATGCGCACGATCAAAAGGAAACTGGAAGCCATTGGTTGCCCAGAAAATCAGCGTGTTCAACTGGCTGCCCACCAACTTTCTGGGATGGCCTTAGCCTGGTGGGGCACCTTCAACGTCACCATCAGAGATGCTACCTGGGCGGAATTTGAAGCAGCTTTCTGGGAACACCATGTGCCCCAAGGACTGGTACAACTTAAGGAGGACGAGTTCCGAGAATTGACTCAAGACGGAAGATCTGTAAGCGAATATGTGCACAAGTTCACTGAGTTAGCCCGCTACGCGCCAGATGATGTCAGTACCGAGAGCAAGAAGATGGCCCGTTTCCTGAAGGGACTCAGGCCAGAACTCAAGACAATTATGGCTAGCCAAGACTTCCTCAACTTCTCTCACCTTTCCAACAAGGCCATGCAAGTTGAAAGGGCTAAGGAGGAAGAAAAAGGACATCTCAAAAGGAAGTTCCAGGTTCTCCGGGCACAGCAGTAGGACCGGCACCAGAAGACTCGATTATTTGGGTTTCCACCCAAGGAGCCCAACTTCAGCAGACCAGCTGGACCCACTCCGTCACGATTCAGCCAGCAGAGTCAGAGCTCTTTCCATTCCCCTTAGTGGCAAGCAACCAACCTCCGGCAAATGCATGTTGGCACTACGGTGATCCAAGTCACTTCAAGAACAACTGTCCACAGCTGAAGCCACCAGGACCCGCCTACTCCAACTCGGTGAATGGCCCCAAGAATACCTCGGCATCCGCCCCTAAGGCGCCCTCCGCCGTCAGCTAGCAGAACAAGACTCCGTACCAAGGAAGGGCACGTGTAAATCACGTCGATGCCCAGGAAGCTCAGCAAGCTCCGGGAGTAGTACTCGGTGAGTTCCTTGTTGAATTTACTCCCGCTACCGTACTTTTCGATTCTGGAGCATCCCACTCCTTCATAGCCACTAGCTTTGTGGAAAGATATGGCATTCCCTCTACTCCTCTAGAGATTCCCTTGGTCACCCGAACCCCAGGGTCCGACCTCCTATGCCAGCTAAAATGCTCCCAAGTCAGAATCCTTTTAAGTGGGGTAGTATTCCTGGCAGACTTAACTGTCTTGCCATCCAAAGGAATTGATGTAATCCTAGGGATGGATTGGCTAACTAAACACAAAGGCATTATCAGTTGCGCAGACAAGACAGTCCTCCTCACCGACCAGCAGGGAAAGTCAGTCTCTTGCCAGGCACAGCCACCCGCCAGTGACCCAATGATGTT
Organism: Zea mays; assembly: GCF_902167145.1. Classification (NCBI taxonomy): domain Eukaryota; kingdom Viridiplantae; phylum Streptophyta; class Magnoliopsida; order Poales; family Poaceae; genus Zea; species Zea mays. Next base: position 217,994,968 of record NC_050096.1, on the reverse strand, counting down.
CAATCTAACAACGGAAAGTATATCAGTAGTAGAAGAATTCATAGACGTGTTTCCAGAAGAATTGCCAGGAATGCCACCAGAAAGAGAAGTGGAGTTCTACATAGATCTGATTCCTGGAACAGCACCCATCGCAAAGAGACCATACCGCATGGCTCCAACCGAGTTAGCAGAACTGAAGCTTCAAATCGCAGATCTTCAACAAAAAGGGTACATTCGTCCCAGCTCATCACCTTGGGGAGCACCAGTCCTGTTCGTCTCTAAGAAGGATGGAAGCATGAGAATGTGTATTGATTACCGATCGTTAAATGAAGTTACCATCAAGAACAAGTATCCACTTCCTCGGATTGACGACCTCTTCGATCAGCTTCAAGGAGCCAAGTACTTCTCCAAGATAGACCTAAGGTCTGGTTACCACCAATTGAGGATCAAGGAAGCGGACATCCAAAAGACTGCATTTGTCACCCGGTACGGGCAATATGAATTCACAGTAATGTCGTTCAGACTGACAAACGCACCCGCCTTTTTCATGAACCTCATGAATAAAGTGTTTATGGAAGAGCTAGATAAGTTTGTCGTAGTCTTCATCGACGACATCCTTATTTACTCCAAGAACCGCGAAGACCATAAGCGCCACCTTCGGATCGTCCTTGGAAAGCTCAGAGCACACCAACTTTATGCTAAACTCAGTAAATGTGAATTCTGGTTGGAAAAGATAGCCTTCCTTGGGCATATCTTAACCGCAGAAGGGATAGAGGTGGACCCTTCCAAGGTGGAAGCAGTATCAAAATGGAGGCAACCAACCAACGTCAGTGAAGTTCGAAGCTTCCTAGGAATGGCAGGGTATTACCGCCGCTTCATCAAAGGATTCTCCAGCATAGCAAGACAAATGACAGAACTTCTCAAGAAAGACCATAAATTTGTGTGGACCCCAAAATGTGAAGGAAGTTTCCAAATCATAAAGAAGAAACTTACAACGGCACCCGTTCTATCACTGCCAGATATTCATCAAGATTTTGTCGTCTTCTGTGATGCCTCGAGGCAAGGCTTAGGTTGTGTGCTAATGCAAAACAAGAGAGTCATTGCTTACGCATCACGCCTACTCAAGCCGCACGAATAGAATTACCCCACCCATGATTTGGAATTAGCAGCCATAGTGCATGCCTTGAAGATATGGAGGCATTACCTAATCGGAAACAAATGCCACATTTTCACCAATCACAAGAGTCTGAGGTATATATTCACTCAACCAGATCTCAACCTCCGTCAGCGAAGATGGTTAGAACTGATCAAGGATTACGACCTAGAAATTCACTATCACCCCGGGAAGGCCAACGTGGTAGCCGACGCTCTCAGTCAAAAACCATTCGGAATAAAAGGAACCAACTTTCTAGAAGACTGGAAGAAAGAATCAGCACAACTAAATGCATGTCTGGGAAACAACGACAGTCTCGAAGTCAAACCAATGCTAGAAGACCTCATCTTCAAAGCTCAACGTCTAGACCCAGAGACGACAAGGCTTGTGGAGAAAGCCCGCAAGGAACAACTCCCGGACCTCGGGACAGATGACCAAGGAGTCCTTTGGTTCAAACACCGTCTGTGTGTACCAAAAGGGGAAGCCCGAGAAGTCCTACTCAAGGAAGCTCACGACTCGGCCTACTCCATCCACCCCGGAACTACCAAGATGTACCTGGACCTCAAAACCAGATACTGGTGGAAAGGGATGAAGAAAGAAATAGCTCAGTATGTGGCCCGATGTGACATCTGCCAACGGACGAAGGCCGAACACCAAAAACCTGCAGGCCTATTACAACCCCTCCCGATACCTGAATGGAAGTGGGAAGAAATAGGCATGGACTTCGTAACCGGACTGCCCCGGACGCAAAAAGGGAATGACTCCATCTGGGTAATAATAGATCGCCTCACCAAGGTAGCCCATTTCATTCCAGTAAAAACTACCTTTGGAGGAGCCACCCTTGCCCGGATTTACCTCAAGGAGATAGTCAGACTCCATGGCATCCCAAGGAAGATAGTGTCAGACAGAGGAACCCAGTTCACATCCAAATTCTGGACAAGCCTTCAGAAAGCTATGGGCACCAAGCTAGATTTCAGTACCGCTTATCACCCTCAGACAGATGGGCAGACAGAGAGAGTCAACAAAGTCCTTGAAGACCTGTTAAGAGCATGTGTGTTAGCTTTCGATAGAAGTTGGGAATCCAGTCTACCCTACACAGAGTTCTCCTACAACAATAGCTATCAGGCCAGCATCAAGATGTCGCCATTCGAAGCACTGTATGGACGGAAATGCCAGACCCCTCTCATGTGGTCCAACGTGGGGGAAAAAGCACTAGAAGGACCTGCCTTTGTCAAAGAGGCGGAAGAGAAAGTTGCACTGATCCGCAGAAGGTTGCTTGAAGCTCAAAGTCGGCAGAAGAGTTACGCAGACAATAGGCGGAGGGAACTCCGATTTGAGGAAGGAGACTTCGTCTACCTCAAGGTTTCTCCAATGCGCAGTGTCAGGAGGTTCCAAGTCAAAGGGAAGCTAGCCCCACGTTTTATAGGTCCCTATCCCATCATTGGCAGGGTAGGACCCGCAGCATACCGCCTCGAACTACCAGAATCCATGTCCGACATCCACAATGTGTTCCACGTATCCCAGCTCCGCAAAAGCCTGCAAGCACCAGAAAGTCACCTCGAAGAAGAGACAGTGCAAATTCAGAAAGACCTTCAGTATCGTGAAAAACCAGTGAAGATTCTTGATTCAGCAATCAGAAAGACCCGCACCTCAGAAGTAAAGCTCTGTAAAGTTCAGTGGAGCAGAGAAGGAGAAGAGGAAGCCACCTGGGAGAGTGAGGACTTCTTGAGGAGGGAATACCCTTATCTTTTCCCAAATCCAGTCTAAATCTCGAGGGCGAGATTCCTTTAAGTGGGGTAGGTTTGTAACATCCCAAAATCCCAACCCAGGTTTGAAACCCTAACACCCCTTGTCATTTTATTCTTCTCCCTTAACTCTACCCCTAGGTCACCCAATCATTTGCATGCACTTAAAATGATTTGAAGCACCTCACATAGACCATGTTTGTCACCCAAGTTCATCTAGAGAATTTTTGTTAGGAAAAAAAGAAACAAAAAGACACAAAAGTAGAAAAGAAAAAGAAAAGAAGAAAAAGGAAATCTCTCTCCCCTCCCTCGGCTGGGCCGAATTCCAGCCCAGCTCGCGCGCGCCCGCATCCCCCCCCCCTCTCTTCCGGCCCAGGCGGCCCAATCCGCGCGCCACTCCCGCCCACTGACCTCCGGGCCCCGTCCGTCAGCGCCTCACTGCTCTCTCTCTTGTGCAGACCCCTCTCACTGGCAGCCAGGGCCCACCCGTCAGCTCCTTCTCCCTTGCCCATCCATCACCGGCGCGATCGCCGCCGAGCGCCCCCTCGCCTCGTCGCCTCGCCATTAATGCTCGCCAGCCTCCGCGACAACCCCGCCACTGTGCTTGAGCCGACCTCTCACCCCCTCAGCCTGCCCGAGCCGTCCCAATCGGCGTTAGCGCCATTCCCGCACTCATGGCGAGCTCGCCGGTGCTCGCCGTCTCCTCCATCCCCCTCCCTCCCCCGAGCGCCTATAAAAGGACCCGCTCGAGCCCCGTCTTCGCCACACAACTCCAGCCATCCCCACTTCCCTCCTCCCCGAGCCGTTCAAGCAAGCGCCGCCGAGCCCCCTGCCTTGCTCCGGTGAGCTCCCTTCCCCCTCTTTAGCTTTTCTCTGTTCAATTAAGCTATGGCCAAAGCTCCGCCACACGCTCACGATCACAGGGCACCACTTTGCCTCCCCTATCGTGGCCGGAAACCTCACCGACGGCTTCGCCGCCGCGGGCACCCGCCACTGCGCCGTGGACCGGCCGCCATAGGCCCCCGCAGGCCAAATTCGCCCCACCCTCGTGACCCACTTCACCCGCCCATGCTTCGCCACCACTTCCCCGCCAGAGAACCGGACCGACGGCGGAGAACCGCCGCAAAGTTCGCCGCCGACCGGCCCCGGTCGAGCCTCTCCCCCCTCCGTTGCCGAGTAACGCCGTCAGCCCCCCCTCTCTCCCTGGCTGGTGGGCCCGCGCTACGGCGCCGTCTCCGCCGCCGCTTCCTCGCTGCTGGGCCGACTCGGCCACAAGCGCGCCCGCGCCCGCGTCCGCGCGCCGAGTGGGCCGAAATTCCCCCTGGCCCAGTTAGCTGGAGAATTCCTTTTCTTTTTCTTTTCCTATTTCTTTTTCTCATTTTCACATATATATTTAGATGCTAATATTTTATGCACCAAAAATTGTCTAAATAAATTATTAGGGCACAAAAATAATAAACTATAACAATTTGCACACCCCACAAAGGTCACTATGTTTGATGTATTGTTATTGTCTATGTTTAATTAGCGGAAGAGGGATCCGATCCTCCGGAACTCTTAGCTCCGGAAGAAGGGCAAGAACCCGACCCTTCCGAGATTAACCTCTTGTGCCAGGAAAGCTTCGACGAAGGCAAGTCCATCTTTCCCTTGATGCATTATTTACCTATTTCTCTCTACCACTGTCTAAGCCTGGATTATGGGATGGGAATCGAATTGCATGGTGAGCATGAGAGAGCCCGCATTAACTATTACTTCGATTAAAAGATATGGGACAAGTGAAAAGGGGTATAAGTGAAATGTTTTCCAAAAGAGTGCGATGAAGGGTGCTCACCCTCATCACCTGGTGAAGTAGGATGATCAGGGACTCCCTGGTTTAGAGGAGGGCCTAAGGTGTTGGCTCAGCTGGTTTAGGCGTGAGCAGAAGGATCGTCCTCTCATATAAGGACCGGTTTGTCATCTTTCATTACCTGTACTCTCAAAAGTACAACCACTCGAGGCTGTGTGGGCAGCCACTCAATCTAAACTCGTACGGTCCAACCCCAGGGTTATGAAGGCTGGGGTAGCACTGGGAGGATAAGGAGGGGGAATGTTTTGTCCGGTTTGGACATGGCGGTGGCCTGACTCCTTCCGGTATAACCGTTAAGGTTCGGACGTACAAGGAAGGAAAGAGTTTCGGATTCGGGTCTCATTGGCCATGAGATCGTAGAGCCGGACTAGTGGGTAAAGTGTACCCCTCTGCGTAGAGTCTAAACCTATTCGAATAGTCCGTGTCCACTGGTATGGACGAGTCTGGTATGGTATGACAATTAGTGTTTCTACTACAACTGGGGAACAGGGAAATGTGTGTGTATGTTCTGGAAAGAAAGTAGTACCACGGGAGCGGGAAGCTCAGTGGAGGTCAAGCAAGCGTTACTTCGATTGTCTTGGGAAAACCCTAAACATTGAGTACTGCCTTTCTCTAAAAAAAATATGAGTGACTTCAACTTCACCATATAAAGCATGTACAATATAGGTCACTTTCTCTTTACGGGAGCCGGGTGGGCTTGCGGAATACCTAGTGTATTCACCCAGATTTATTTATGTTTTTCAGTAGCTGAAGACTTCTTTTCTGCTATGCTTGATTGATGGGGCTGTGTCTTCACCCAGTTCTGCCTGTGGCCTGGGCTATTTTATCTTCCACTGCGCTTTATGTTTTTCGGCTCACTTTCGAGCTTGTATCCCCGGTATTGTAATAACATTATTCAGACTCTGTAACTATTTGAAGTAATGAATGTGGTTACTAGCCTCCTGGGACTAGTAATTGTATCACATTTGAGTCCCAAAGGATCGGGACGCTTCAAGTGGAACTAAATGCCATACCTCATTCCTAGTGAAGTTGTTGAGCTCCTCTTGCATCGCCACCACCCAATCCGAATCTTGAAGTGCTTCCTCTACCCTGTGTGGCTCAATAGAGGAAACAAAAGAGTAATGTTCACAAAAATGAGCAATACGAGATCGAGTAGTTACCTCCTTTTGAATATCGCCGAGGATGGTGTTCACGGGTGATCTCGTTGGATTGCTTGGTGGACTCTTGGGTGTGGCGGCCTTGGAACTTGTTCATCTTCCTCATCTTGATCACAGGCATCTTCGCCTTGATCATTGCTCTGCTCTTGAGGTGGCTCATCCTCATGGTCTTCTCCTTCATTATCTTGAGCCCCATCCTCATCTTGAGTTGGTGGGGATTCTAGCATGGAGGAAGATGGTTGATCTTATGAAAGTGGTGGCTCTTCGGATTCCTTAGGACACACATCCCCAATGGACATGTTCCTTAGCGCGACGCACAGAGCCTCTTCATCACCTATCTCATCAAGATCAACTTGCTCTACTTGAGAGCCGTTAGTCTCATCAAACACAATGTCACAAGAAACTTCAACTAGTCCAGAGGACTTGTTAAAGACTCTATATGCCCTTGTGTTTGAATCATATCCTAGTAAAAAGCCTTCTACAGCCTTAGGAGCAAATTTTGATTTTCTACCTCTTTTAACAAGAATAAAGCATTTGCTACCAAAGACTCTAAAATATGAAACATTGAGCTTTTTATCGGTGAGGAGTTCGTAAGATGTCTTCTTGAGGATTCGGTGTAAATACAACCGGTTGATGGCGTAGCAAGCGGTGTTAACTGCCTCCACCCAAAACCGATCCGAAGTCTTGTATTCATCAAGCATGGTTCTTGCCATGTCCAATAGAGTTCTATTCTTCCTCTCCACTACACCATTTTGTTGTGGCGTGTAGGGAGAAGAGAACTCATGCTTGATTCCTTCCTCCTCAAGGAAGCCTTCAATTTGAGAGTTCTTGAACTCCGTCCCGTTGTCGCTTCTAATCTTTTTTATCCTTAAGACGAACTCATTTTGAGCCCATCTCAAGAATCCCTTTAAGGTCTCTTGGGTATGAGATTTTTCCTGCAAAAAGAACACCCAAGTGAAGCGAGAATAATCATCCACAACAACTAGACAGTACTTACTCCTGCCGATGTTTATGTAAGCTATCGGGCCGAATAGGTCCATGTGTAGGAGATCGAGTGGCCTATCAGTCATCATGATGTTCTTGTGTGGATGATGAACACCAACTTGCTTCCCTGCCTGACATGCGCTACAAATCCTGTCTTTCTCAAAATGAACATTTGTTAGTCCCAAAATGTGTTCTCCCTTTAGAAGCTTGTGAAGATTCTTCATTCCAACATGTGCTAGTCGGCGATGCTAGAGCCAGCCCATGTTAGTCTTAGCAATTAAGCAAGTGTCGAGTTCAGCTCTATCAAAATCTACTAAGTATAGCTGACCCTATAACACTCCCTTAAATGCTGCTGAGTCATCACTTCTTCTAAAGACAGTAACACCTATATCCGTAAAAAGACAGTTGTAACCCATTTTACATAATTGCGAAACTGAATGCAAGTTATAATCTAAAGAATCTACAAGAAAAACATTGGAAATGGAATGGTCAGGTGATATAACAATTTTACCCAATCCTTTGACCAAACCTTGATTCCCATCCTCGAATGTGATAGCTCGTTGGGGATCTTGGTTTTTCTCATAGGAGGAGAACATATTTTTCTCCCCTGTCATATGGTTTGTGCACCCGCTATCAATGATCCAACTTGAGCCCCCGGATGCATAAACCTACAAAACAAGTTTAGTTCTTGATTTTAGGTACCCAAACGGTTTTGGGTCCTTTGACATTAGATACAAGAACTTTGGGTACCCAAACACAAGTCTTGGTGCCCTTGTGTTTGTCCCCAACATACTTGGCAACTACCTTGCGTGATTTGTTGATTAGCACATAAGATGCATCAAAAGTTTTAAATGAAAAGTTATGATCATTTGATGCAGCAGGAGTTTTCTTTTTAGGCAATCTAGCGTGGGTTGAATGCCTAGAACTAGATGTCTCACCCTTATACATAAAAGCATGATTAGGGCTAGAGTGAGACTTCCTAGAGTGAATGATCCTAATTTTGTGCTCGGGATAACCGGCAGGGTACAAAATGTAACCCTCGTTATCCTGAGGCATGGGAGCCTTGCCCTTAACAAAGTTAGACAATCTTTTAGGAGGGGCATTAAGTTTGACATTGTCCCCCTTTTGCAAGCCAATGCCATCCTTGATGTCAAGGCGTCTCCCACTATAGAGCATGCTTCTAGCAAATTTAAATTTTTCATTTTCTAAGTCATGCTCATTAATCTTAGCATTAAGTTGAGCTATGTGATCATTTTGTTTCTTAATTAATGCTAGGTGATCATGAATAGCATCAAAATTAATGTCTCTACATCTAGTACAAATGGAAACATGCTCAACGGTAGATGTAGCGGGTTTGCAAGATTTAGTTCAACAATCTTAGCATGTAAAATGTCATTTTCGCTTCTAAGACTGGAAATGGAAGCATTGCAAACATCTAAGTCTTTAGCCTTAGCAATTAATTTTTCATTTTCAATCCTAAGGCCAGCAAGTGAATCATTCAATTTTTCAATTCTAGCAAGCAAATTAACATTATCATCTCTAAGAATGGAAATTGGATCATCACATACATTTGAATCAACCTTAGCTATTAAACTAGCATTCTCATTTCTAAGGTTGATAATAATATCATGGCACTTGCTTAGCTCACTAGATAATCTTTCACATTTTTCTACTTCTACAGCATAAGCATCCTTAACCTTAACATGCTTCTTATTTTCTTTAATTAGGAAGTCCTCTTGGGAGTCCAAGAGTTCATCCTTTTCATGAATAGCACTAATTAATTCATTTAATTTCTCCTTTTGTTGCATGTTAAGGTTGGCAAAAAGAATACGCAAATTATCTTCCTCATCACTAACATGATCTTCATCACTAGAGGATGCATATTTAGTGGAGGATCTTGATTTTACCTTCTTTCTTTTGCCGTCCTTTGCCATGAGGCACTTGTGGCCGACGTTGGGGAAAAGGAGTCCTTTGGTGACGGCGATGTTGGCGGTGTCCTCGTCGGAGGAGGAGTCGATGGAGCCCTCGTCGGAGTCCCATTCGCGGCACACATGGGCATTGCCGCCCCTCTTCTTGTGGTACCTCTTCTTTTCTCTCCTCTTTCCCTTCTTGTCGTTGCCCCTGTCACTATCACTAGATAATGGACATTTTGCAATAAAATGACCGGGCTTACCACACTTGTAGCAAACTTTCTTGGAGCGGGGCTTGTAATCCTTCCCCCTCCTTTGCTTGAGGATTTGGCGGAAGCTCTTGATGATGAGCGCCATTTCCTCGTTGTCGAGCTTGGAGGCGTCGATGGGTAGTCTACTTGAGGTAGACTCCTCCTTCTTCTCCTTCGTTGCCTTGAATGCGACCGGTTGTGCTTCGGGCGTGGAGGGGCCGTCTTGCTCGATGATTTTTTTTGAGCCTTTGATCATCAACTCAAAGCTCACAAATTTGCCTATTACTTCCTCGGGAGACATTAGCGTGTATCTAGGATCACCTCGAATTAATTGAACTTGCGTAGGGTTAAGGAAAACAAGGGATCTTAGAATAACCTTGACCATCTCATGGTCATCCCATTTGGTGCTCCCGAGGTTGCGCACTTGGTTCACCAAGGTCTTCAAGCGGTTGTACATGTCTTGTGGCTCCTCCCCTTGGTGAAGCCGGAAGCGACCGAGCTCCCCCTCGATCGTCTCCCGCTTGGTGATTTTGGTCACCTCATCTCCTTCGTGCGCGGTCTTGAGTACGTCCCAAATCTCCTTGGCGCTTTTTAACCCTTGCACCTTGTTATACTCCTCTCGACTTAGAGAGGCAAGGAGTATAGTGGTGGCTTGGGAGTTGAAGTGTCGGATTTGGGCGACCTCGTCCGAATCATAGTCTTCATCCCCTGGTGATGGTACCTGTACTCCAATCTCAACAACATCCCAAATGCTAGTGTGGAGTGAGGTTAGATGATGCCTCATTTTATCACTCCACATGTTATAATCTTCACCATCAAACATAGGTGGTTTTCCTAATGGGACGGAAAGTAATGGAGTACGTTTGGAAATGCGAGAATAGCGTAGGGGAATCTTACTAAACTTCTTGCGCTCATGGCGCTTAGAAGTTACGGACGGTGTGTCGGAGCCGGAGGTGGATGGCGACGAAGAGTCGGTCTTGTAGTAGACCACCTTCTTCATCTTCTTCTTCTTGTCACCGCTCCGACGCGACTTGTCGTGTGAAGGAGATCCCTTCACCTTGTTAGCGGACTCCCTGGATGGAGCCTTCCCATGGCTTGTGGCGGGCTTCTCGCCGGTCCCGGTCTCCCTCTTAGCGGATGCTCCCGACATCACTTCGAGCGGTTAGGCTCTAATGAAGCATCGTCCTCTGATACCAATTGAAAGTCGCCTAGAGGGGGGTGAATAGGGCGAATTTGAAATTTATAAACTTAAGCACAACTACAAGCCGGGTTAGCGTTAGAAATATAAACGAGTCCGAGAGAGAGGGCGAAAAACAAATCATAAGCAAATAAAGCGTGAGACACAAGGATTTGTTTTTCCAAGGTTCGGTTCTTGCAAACCTACTCCCCGTTGAGGTGGTCACCAAGACCGAGTCTCTTTCAACCCTTTCCCGCTCTCAAACGGTCACTTCGTTGAGGTGGTCACCAAGACCGGGTCTCTTTCAACCCTTTCCCTCTCTCAAACGGTCACTTAGACCGAGTGAGCTTCTCTTCTCAATCAAATGGGACACAAAGTCCCCGCAAGGACCACCACACAATTGGTGTCTCTTGCCTCGGTTACAATTGAGTTGATCACAAGAAGAATGAGAAAGAAAAGAAGCAATCCAAGCGCAAGAGCTCAAATGAACACAAATGTCACTCTCTCGAGTCACTATTTGATTTGGAGTGATTCCGGACTTGGGAGAGGATTTGATCTCCTTTGTTGTGTCTAGAATTGAATGCTATAGCTCTTGTAATGTGTTGAAGGTGGAAAACTTGGATGCCATTGAATGTGGGGTGGTTGGGGTATTTATAGCCCCAACCACCAAAAGTGGTCGTTAGAAGGTTGTTGTCGCATGGCGCACCGGACAGTTCGGTGCGCCACCGGACACTGTCCGGTGCGCCAGCCACGTCAGCCGGCCGTTGGGTTCTGACCGTTGGAGCTCTGACTGGTGGGGCCTCTGGGCTGTCCGGTGGTGCACCGGACAGGTCCTGTAGACTGTCTGGTGCGCCTTCTGTGCGTGCTCTGTCCTCTGCGCGCGCAGGCGCGCATTAAATGCGTTGCAGTCGACCGTTGCGTACGAAGTAGTTGTTGCTCCGCTGGCACACCGGACACTGTCCGGTGCTTCACCGGACAGTCCGGTGAATTATAGCGGAGCGACCTCCCATTTTCCCGAAGGTAGCAAGTTCAGCGTCGAGTGCCCTGGTGCACCGGACAGTCCGGTGCGCCAGACCAGGGTGTCTTTGGGATGTCTTTAGCTCTCTTTATTTGAACCCATCTTTGGTCTTTTTATTGGCTTGTTGTGAACCTTTGGCATCTGTAAAACTTATAGACTAGAGCAAACTAGTTAGTCCAATTATTTGTGTTGGACAATTCAACCACCAAAATCAATTAGGAAAAAGGTGTAAGCCTAATTCCCTTTCAACCATCATGTATGCACATATTGAAGTCAGAACCATCAGTGCCTATAGTTCATACATAACATGGTTGATAAGACAAATTGTATGAAGTCATTCTGCACAAAAGATAAGGTTTACCATCACATAAAACAATAACCAAAATTTATATTGCATACATTAATGAAAGTAACTGACATATCAGTGTTGACCACTAAATTCATCCTCAAAAATGGCTAGGAACACTTTACTGAATCCCTCATCGCACATGTACAGAATAGACATAATCTGAACAATAGCTAGGAACACTTGAGAAATGGTTAAATCTCACTTAGGAAATGGATAAATCTATTCCATTACATGTGCAGCTAAATGATGAATCTTGTTATGTCGTGAGGAGGAAGTACGATGAGGGATTCAGATTAGGTCTGCAAACAACTGAAGACATATTGCTTGCCTGCGTGCCCAAAACCAGATTCGGTCTGGAAGCGACGACGTGGTTGACCACAACGTCTTCAACTTCAAGCACAACGCCGCCAACGTCCAGCATGCGAAGCCACTCCATCCGACTCCGCACACATCATCTTGAGCCCTGACAGCATGAGCTACAACGACTTGGTGTGGGTAGATTAGTTGGGGAGTCGGGGGAGCGTGCGCGGCCAAGGGAGGAAAGATGGGCCAGAGCGGGGAGAACACCTTGTCGTTGGAGCCGTACACCGGAGAGGATGTGCTACACAGTGAGCGCGACGACGAGAGGGTTCCGAGCCGGCGCGGGAGACAACGAACGAAGGCAGCGCGGGAGTGAACAGCGGATAGCGAGCAAAACTAGCACGCTACAGATAGCGGACGACAAACGCACCCTAAATTTTACTAGAGGGTATAGCGGATCTTGTTGGAGGCCTCAAGGACGTCTCGGGACGCTATTTCTAGCGTACAGGTCGGTTTACCGAACCTTGTTGGAGACAGCCTAACGCGCTGAGCAATTGGGCTAATGTTACGACGTTTTTAGTTATAAAATTGTCTGTGTCTAAACGGAAGAACCCATAAAATATATACTAGCTGGCTGTTGGGCAACCAAATAGTCGAATCGAAAATTGGTGTCCTGATAGGCATATTAGCTTTTTTTTCGCAGACCGACAAGCGTTCAATTAAATACGGAGTAGTTATATGTTGTCACGCTGTCGATAAGGTTTCATCACGTTGTAGTCACATAAGACATAGGTCTGTCTGTCCTTAAATAGCTGATAGGTGCCTTGTCAGCCTTTCAATAGCCTATATATCTGCAATTTTCTTATAACATTTTTTTGAATTACAATTAGTCATTATAAATATCATTTAAAGAAGAAAACTCTTTAGTGTGTGGAGGTGAATTTCGGGTTGGAGCGGTGTTATCTCGGAAGGTAGGATGTGATGCGTCAGTTTGGACGCGTTCGCGCTAGCTACTACAATCAAATATAGACACAGAATGTGCTGTAGCATATCATACATCGATCCATCGACGGTCGTCCTTTCTGTTTCATCATTCTCATGTGAAAGTTCAAGCTTGCTTTTGTATTTGTATGGACCCGTCGAGATCTGCCAGATGAGCTAGATGTACACACGAATAAACAAACAAATAAAGTTTACTAGCAGCTAAACTATGGGCCCGAATGGTTGACGCTTGAGAGAAGAATCTGCGCGTATAGACAAACACTATGTTTGGTTAGATTTTTTTTCTGAGAATCTGTTTGTAGAGAGAGCCTGACTATGAAGAAAACTTAAGTATCGTGTAGATTACGTGCGTAGAAAGATAAAAAAGTACATAGGGTTTATAAGGTAGAAAGTAATGCTTTCTTACTATCGTAATGACTCGGTCGATTCGATGTTCACGTTGATTTTAGATGGTTTTAACTAAAGTGGTTTTTATAGAAACAGACTAAAAAACTAGACGTTCAACAGCTTTTGGTCGCTAGAAGTTGAAAAAAAACTAAAATAAACATGGTCTACACATGGCGCATTCAATTATTTTCACCGGCCTACCACTGATTCGTAAATTAGACAGGCCGCCGATCGGATTCCTGGGGACCGGCCGACGGGTTTTCGAACGTACACCTGTTACCAACTTGGGCAGCGACGCCAATTTCCCTTTCGTCAAAACTTGGGCATGTGCCTGCAGGCCAGGCCTTTCGAACCTTTTGTTCTTGGATCGCATTAATATTGGGATCAGCTGCAGCACTACTGCACTGCACTGGTTGGGAAAAAAAGATGAAGCAGCGATCGAGATGGAGAAGGCTCCATCGTCTTATCGTCCGGCCATGCATGGACCAGAGACTCACCACCTACATGTGCCTATTTCCATATCTGGCACAGCATTTTGTCAAAACTCAAAAGCTATAGGACCAGACCCACCTAACATATATTGTTGGTCCACTATCGATCATTGTATTATTTTGGGACGACAAGTTCTAAAAACTTTTTTTTTACTACAATCATTAACCAAATCACAGAATTATCGAATCCACATGGTACAAACACCATGCACTATCATTCTACACGAAAGCGACATCTAATTTTACTTCTCCCGCAAAACGAAGTCTACTAAGGGTCCGTTTGGCACGGCTCTAGCTCCTAATTCTAAGGAAAGATCAGTAGAAGTTATGCATAATGAGTATTTTTTTTAGAAATAATCTTCATTAGGAGCGACAAAATTGGGAGCAGTTTTTACAAAGAAACGAGGATCAAAAAAGGCTTGCCCCCTCCCCAAAATAGCTCCGTAACCAACTAAATATTCCTTAACTAACTAAATATGGACTTCTCCTAAAACTTGGGCTAAAATTATCCGCAATTTGCCATTCATCTATCCCCGATACGGGGCACGACACCAGGTCGCGGTGGCCTGCAACCCCCATCAGGGGCGGATCCAGAGGGGGGGCAAAGTGGGCCATGGCCCCCCCTCAATTTTATACAAACCTATTATACATAATAACATTTATTGTTAAGTGGATAAAAAAATCAAAGTTTTGATATGATATTGTCCTATTCTAAACTAAAAAAACAAATAGCTAACGACTAAAATTAGCTGAGAAATTTAGAATGAATCAACTGATTGACCAACAAATTTTTAGCTATACCCTTCAAATAATCATTAGTTCTTAGCTGCCTCAACCTAGCTAAACCCAGTTAACAATTAGCAGCCTAAAACAATCATGTTATGAGCCTCCTCATCAGATCCTCTCCAACCCAGTTGTTAGCTGCCTAAAACAACCTTGTCATGAGCCTCCTCGTCATATCATCTCCAACCAAGTCCTCGCATCTATCACTTCGACCCTAATCTTTTCGACGCCACCTAAACCAGTTGCCTCGATGCCCGTTTTGACCGTCGCCTCCTCTTGACGCAACGCTGCCGGACCCCGACCCTTCCAGGCGCCTCCACCCCGCCCCGTTGCCGTCGCGACATCGGCCCGCCCGACAAAGCCAGGTCTCGCTTGTCGCAATGATGTGACCCGTCTTCACGACCAACAAGCTTGGCGACACAGCAAGCCCTGTCTCTGAGCTAGAGACATCGCTTGACCCCACCGCTTTACTGGCATCTTTGTCCTTCTAGGAGATCGACATTTGACAAGGTACACGACTTTGATTCGATCATAAAAAACTTAGCAATATGTTTGTTTCTTTTACTCATACAATTTTATTCTTTGAACTTGTACCATATATTGATATGAAACTTGAATTCTATACAGTACTGGCTTTTTATAATCTCGCTTGATTTTGTCACATGGTTTTTCTGGCCCCCATGAATTCTTGGTCTGCATCCGCCACTGACCCCCATAGGCCTAAAGTTTCAAGGGGCGCCGACGTGCATAACCCCCTGTCACCACCCTCCTTCATCCTCGCCACCCGGCCACTGCATCTCCCACGCCACCACCTGCTGCATCCCTAAACTTTTACGTATCTCATGACACTCCCTCAATGCAATCCTAGGTCACTCCCGCCCATAACTAGACAAGAATTAAAGGTTCAGACATGCGCGTGCATGGGAACCAAGTGGCGCTGATGACTACTACTGTACTACCAACTAATGCATCCTTTCTTCTTTTTTGTGAACTGCATCTTTTGTGACACCTTTCTCACACACGCGCGCATCCTCTACGGCCTCTCCTGAATTTTCTACTGTCGGATCATATTAAAACAAAGCAGTAACACGTACTGTAATAACACACGTGATTGTTGCTGTTACAATATGTCTTCACAATTTCATCCGTGAGAATAGAGCATAGGATGAGGATTTTTAGAGATGTGATCTAGACCCGGATTTTATCCCTACTATTCCAACCAGGTATAGGAGACATGTCTCTCAGAATACATTAGATATATCCATCACTGTGTTAAGTAGTAGGAACATGAATAGGTTCTGTGATGATATAGCGAAGGCACTTTAGGAATCGAGATGATTAGAAAATGTGTTTTGTGTCATATTTTCGATACTGTGTCATGCTAGTTATATGTTATAGATTAAACATTTGAGAACATTTTATGCACTACTATAATGATAATATTTTATATGTTATTGTTTCGCAAACTTTTTTGGTGTATGACTTCTTGTTATTGGTTTGTAACAAAGTTGGACTGCAAAGGGTAAAACAGATAATCGCCACGACCACCAACTCTTAGCAGACAAAAATAAGTTTACTTACCAAACAGTTTAAAAAATGATTCTAATTCTCAAAGCAAGCAACGACAATGTCAATGGTATCTGAAACCAACGCTAATTGTTACAGTGCAAGAGATACAACCACTTGTTTTATTGGGTGTGCTAATGGTTTTTACTCCCTTAATCGCCTCGATGGTGTGAAGGGATCGGGTAACTTCGGTTGGAGAGTGGTGACAGAGTTTTATAGGCTGGTATTAGATAGCAGTGTGATCGATCCGTTGCAGATAGGTCCAACCAAACATAAACAACGACACCCATTATCAATGTAAATGGATTATGACCTTTATTGTCCAAACCAAACAACACCCTAGGAGTATATGTGTTCCCTAAAAATAAGTGGTGAAAGTAAGCTTTTATTTGTGTGACAACCTATATTGTCCGAACCAAACAACAACTAAGGTTTTGTTTAAGTGTTACTATCTCTATCGTGGAACAAGTTTTGCAACCTAGGTTCCAGACCTATCCACTATCCTATAACTAAGCTAATAAGATGAAGTGCATAACCAAAGGTAATAAATGTGGAAGCTTAAATACGATAGATATATAAACTCTCGTTGATGAACTGGTATTTTTATCGAGGTATTCTTACTAATCCTTGTTGGAGACCTATATAACGGAAGCCCATATGAGGACCAAGCTCCTAGTCAGGTAACGCTATAGATAGCCTCAGGCCTTCTCCAAGAACAAGTGGTGCTCTAGTTCTAGCCTCTCTCGAATTCTCCACATTATATCCACTATTAAGCTTTCGGCTAAAACACCATGGATCTTATTCGTTCCCTCTGGTACATGGTGGTCTCCAATGCAATTGGTGTGATCTGACAAGACTACAAGCCCCACTCGGTATAATAGGATAGTGCGCGCAAGAACCAAGGGGTTGAAGGTGTCCAACCTCACTTCTATCAACTAGGTATTAACGTAGAGCAAGCGCTATAAAAATGGTCTAACTAACCTAAACACTTTGTAAATGTCACACCCGATTTTAGAAGGCAAACCAGTTGCGAACTATGTACGTGCCAGGATCAGAAACTCACGTACACATCGATTACATAATTAGACATCATCACACATTGCTCAAAGTAAATAGCGGAAATGTACTTTATTACATCAATATGTCTAAGATATCCACAGAAACTTTAACATAACATAGTCATTTAATACCATCAAAGTGTGTAATATGAAAGGTAGCGGATAAGGCCTTCATAGGTAGCTGACCGGGGGTTTGCCACTAACATGACTAGAACTCGTCATAGTCCTGGAACTCCTCAAAGTCCTCCATGTTGCCTACATCTCCTCTTGAGCACTGAATGTAGTGGGGACAACCTAGGGTGGGGGTGGTTTTTAAAGCAAGGGTGAGTACACATCAACGTACTCAGCAAATGTCCCGTTTGGCTAAAGTGGACTAGCTGTATGTGGAGTTAAGGTTAAGCAGTTGCTTTTAGTTGGTCAAGTATTTATTACTGATAGTAGAGCCAAATTTTAGTAATAAACCTAGTTATTACCCAAATGTACTCCCTCCAAGAGGAAATACCAGAGAATCATAATTATAACCATCATTATTAACCATCATCATAAAAGTATCCAAAGTTCTTCTAATCAAAGAGGATCACAAGGCTGCTCTTAACCGTGAGCATGGCTGATATACCAGTTTCTAACACTCTGCAAAGGTTACACACTTTACCCACGAGTCGTGATCCCTTTTTGCCTCGGGTCGATCAAACCCTCAAACACTACCAAGGTGAGTGTGAGTGACGGAACCTCCCAAGTCATTAGGCCCACCTATAGTTGTCCTTGTCCAACAGACCTCAGACAACCCTGTAGGTGCCCCTGAATCACTTGACAAGTTCGGTATCTGCTTTTCTTACCTTTCCCAAGAGCGTTTCACTCGTCACGCAGACATTATAGATCATCGAAGATACGAAAATGCGGAAGCGATTACATAAACTTACCTTTATTTAAAAGTAAGACAAAGTTATATATTACAGACCAGGATATAACTCATGAGTGCAGAGTAATATTATTACACACCAAGGGAGGCAAAAACCCCTCCCGGTAAGTATCAAACAAAAGCTCTTATGGAGGAACCCTTCCTCCCGCAGTTCTATTCTTGGTTTTCTTCCTTTGGGACCACCTTGGAACAGAAACAACAAAAGTTTGTCTCTTTCTCACCTAAAAACAATAGGGAATAAAACCCTGAGTATGAAATTACTCAGCAAGACTTATCTGACTAAGGAAAAGACTCTCAAGGGCATGCTGGTTATCAGGGAGTCAAGGTAAGGTTTCTCAATAATCAAAGACTCTGTTTGCAGAAATGCTTACTAAAGTGGATCCTTAAAAATCCAATTTTACTCGTCAGGTTAAGTAAGATTACCTGTCTCTAGAGTACTTTCTACCCTAGTTCACTCACTTGACCTACACTAGCCAGTTTCTTAACAACCCCTTTATCTTTACTGGAGTTCTACGTGTAAGTCAGTGACCAAGTCTTCATAATGCGTGAAATTGAAGTCTTGGTGCTTAGGAATGCTTAGAGAATGCTTGGTGTATTCCTCCATGCGCCTAGGGGTCCCTTTTATAGCCCCAAGGCAGCTAGGAGCCGTTGAGAGCATTCCAGGAAGGCAATTCTTGCCTTCTGTCGCCTGACGCACCGGACAGTCCGGTGCACCACCGGACACTGTCCGGTGCGGATTTCTTTCCTTCTGTGGCGCAGCCGACTGTTGAAGATCCAGAGCCGTTGGCGCACCGGACACTGTCCGGTGCACACCGGACAGTCCGGTGCCCCCTTCTGACCGTTCGCTCGCGTGGATTACGCGGCCGACCGTTGGCCCGGCCGACCGTTGGCTCACCGGACAGTCCGGTGATTTATAGTCGTACGCCGTTAATCGCTTCCCGAGAGCGACGACTTCGCCTGTGAATGGCTCACCGGACAGTCCGGTGATTTATAGCCGTACGCCGCTAATCGCTTCCCGAGAGTAGCCAATTGACAGTCGCTAGCCTGGCACACCGGACACTGTCCGGTGCACCACCGGACACTGTCCGGTGCACCCAGACTGCGCAGAGTCTTGGCTGCATAGCCAATTCTTTTTTTTAAATTGATCTTTTCTTGTTTCTAGCACTTAGACACAATACATTAGTCTCCAAAACAATGTACTAAGTCTGAGAAACATACCTTTACTCTTGATTTGCACTTTGTCCATCAATTGGCATAGATTAACACTTAAGCACTTGTGTTGGCACTCAATCACCAAAATACTTAGAATTGGCCCAAGGGCACATTTCCCTTTCAATCTCCCCCTTTTTGGTGATTTATGCCAACACAACAAAAAGCAACTAAAAAAGTGTAACATCAAAGCAAATGAGAACACAAAGTTGTTTTGATTCAAATTTGGCATATTTGGATCATTCTTTGCCACCACTTGGTTTTGTTTTTGCAAATCAACCTCAATTTCCTATCTCTAAGTCAAACACACTTGTTGAGACATAAAGAGAGTTGTTCCAAGAGAAATTGATCAAAGATTTCAAAAACTCCCCCTTTTCCCATAATCAACTATTCTCCCCACAAGAAGCCAACTTTTGACGAAAGAGACAACAAGAGAGTTTTGACAAACCAAAAGCTCTATTCTACTATTTTCACAACAAGAGAGTTTTGACAAACCAAAAGCTCTATTCTACTATTTTCACAACAAGAGAGTTTTGACAAACCAAAAGCTCTATTCTACTATTTTCAAAATTCTCAAGTGGTAGCTGATCCATTTATTGCTTTGGCCTTATTTTCTCCCCCTTTGGCATCAAGCACCAAAACGGGATCAATCTTGGCCCCTAAACCCCATTGCCTCACCAAAATCTTCAAATAAGAGTACCAAGGTAATAAGGATATTGAGATAGACTTGGAGTAAGTTACCCTCTCATCGGAGTGCAGTGGAAGTCTTGCATGGTCCAAGTCCACCTTTCCCTTTCAATCCACCTTTGAGACTAAATCAAGCAAACTCAAGCACACGGTTAGTCTCAAAGGGTCAAGTTGTAGCACATCTTCCCCTAAATATGTGCATCACTCACACATGGACTTTTGAGGTCTGGGGAGAGTTTGTACAACTTGAGCACCATAAATAAACAAAATGCATAAGGAACATGATCAAAGCATAATACACATGTATGCTACACATCAATCCAAGTTCCGCGAATCTAAGACATTTAGCTCACTACACAGCCTGCAAAAGGTCTTCTCATCTAAAGGCTTGGTAAAGATATCAGCTAGCTGGTTCTCGGTGCTAATATAAAACACTTCAATATCTCCCTTTTGCTGGTGGTCTCTCAAAAAGTGATGTCGGATGTCAATGTGCTTTGTGCGGCTGTGCTCAACAGGATTATCCGCCATGCGGATAGCACTGTCATTATCACATAGGAGTGGGACTTTGCTCAGATTGTAGCCAAAGTCCCTGAGGGTTTGCCTCATCCAAATTAGTTGCGCGCAACACTGTCCTGCGGCAACGTACTCGGCCTCAGCGGTGGATAGGGCAACAGAGGTTTCTTTCTTAGAGCTCCACGACACTAGGGACCTTCCTAAGAATTGGCACATCCCTGATGTACTCTTCCTATCGACCTTACATCCAGCATAGTCGGAGTCTGAATATCCAATCAAGTCAAAGGTAGACCCCTTTGGATACCAGATCCTGAAGCAAGGCGTAGCGACTAAATATCTAAGAATTCGCTTCACGGCCACTAAGTGACACTCCCTTGGATCAGATTGAAATCTAGCACACATGCATACACTAAGCATAATATCCGTTCTACTAGCACATAAATAAAGCAAAGAACCTATCATGGACCGGTATGCTTTTTGATCAACGGACTTACCTCCTTTGTTGAGGTTGACGTGTCCGTCAGTTCCCATCGGAGTCTTTGCGGGCTTGGTGTCCTTCATCCCAAACCACTTTAGCAAGTCTTGCGTGTACTTCGTTTGGGAGATGAAGGTGCCGTCCTTGAGTTGCTTCACTTGGAACCCAAGGAAGTAGTTCAACTCGCCCATCATCGACATCTCAAACTTTTGAGTCATCACCCTGCTAAACTCTTCACAAGACTTTTGGTTAGTAGAACCAAATATTATGTCATCGACATAAATTTGGCACACAAATAAGTCACCATCACAAGTCTTAGTGAATAAAGTCGGATCGGCTTTCCCAACCTTGAAAGCATTAGCAATTAAAAAGTCTCTAAGGCATTCATACCATGCTCTTGGGGCTTGCTTAAGTCCATAGAGCGCCTTAGAGAGCTTACATACGTGGTCGGGGTATCGTTCATCCTCAAAGCCAGGGGGTTGCTCCACGTACACCTCCTCCTTGATTGGCCCGATGAGGAAAGCGCTCTTCACATCCATTTGGAACAACCTAAAAGAATGGTGAGCGGCATATGCTAGCAAAATACGAATGGACTCTAGCCTAGCCACAGGAGCAAAGGTCTCCTCAAAGTCCAAACCTGTGACTTGGGCATAACCTTTTGCCACAAGTCGAGCCTTGTTCCTTGTCACCACCCCATGCTCGTCTTGTTTGTTGCGGAACACCCACTTGGTTCCCACAACATTTTGCTTGGGACGAGGCACCAGTGTCCAAACTTCATTTCTCTTGAAATTGTTGAGCTCTTCTTGCATGGCCAACACCCAGTCCGGATCTAGCAAGGCCTCTTCTACCCTGAAAGGCTCAATAGAAGAGACAAAGGAGTAATGCTCACAAAAATTAACTAATCTAGAACGAGTGGTTACTCCCTTGCTAATGTCACCAAAAATTTGGTCGATGGGATGATTCCTTTGAATCGTCACTCGAACTTGGGTTGGAGGTGCCTGTTGTGCTTCTTCCTCCATCACATGATCATCTTGTGCGCCCCCTTGATCACATGCCTCTTCTTGATGAACCTGTTCATCGTCTTGAGTTGGGGGATGCACCATTGTTGAGGAAGAAGGTTGATCTTGCTCCTTTTGTTCCTGTGGCCGCACATCTCCAATCGCCATGGTGCGTATTGCGGCCGTTGGAACGTCTTCTTCATCTTCATCATCAAGATCAACAACTTGCTCTCTTGGAGAGCCATTAGTCTCATCAAATACAACGTCTCTAGAGACTTCAACCAAACCCGATGATTTGTTGAAGACTCTATACGCCTTTGTATTTGAGTCATAACCTAACAGAAACCCATCTACAGCTTTGGGAGCAAACTTAGAATTTCTACCTTTCTTCACTAGAATATAGCATTTGCTCCCAAATACACGAAAGTAAGACACATTGGGTTTGTTACCGGTTAGAAGCTCATACGAAGTCTTCTTAAGGAGGCGGTGAAGGTAGACCCGGTTGATGGCGTGGCAAGCCGTGTTCATGGCTTCCGACCAAAACCGCTCGGGGGTCTTGAACTCTCCAAGCATCGTCCTTGCCATGTCTATGAGTGTCCTGTTCTTCCTCTCTACCACACCATTTTGCTGTGGTGTGTAGGGAGCGGAGAACTCGTGCTTGATTCCTTCCTCCTCAAGGTACTCCTCCACTTGAAGGTTCTTGAACTCGGACCCGTTGTCGCTCCTTATCTTCTTCACCTTGAGCTCAAACTCATTTTGAGCTCTTCTTAGGAAGCGCTTCAGGGTCCCTTGGGTTTCAGATTTATCCTGCAAAAAGAATACCCAAGTGAAGCGGGAAAAATCAAAAACTATAACAAGACCATACTTACTTCCTCCTATGCTTAGATAGGCGACGGGTCCGAAGAGGTCCATATGAAGCAACTCCAAAGGTCTTGATGTGGTCATCATATTTTTGGTATGATGAGAGCTTCCCACCTGTTTACCTGCTTGACAAGCTGCACAAGGTCTATCTTTTTCGAAAGTTACATTAGTTAGACCTATCACGTGTTCTCCCTTTAGAAGCTTGTGAAGGTTCTTCATCCCCACATGAGCTAAACGGCGATGCCATAGCCAGCCCATGCTAGTCTTAGCAATTAAGCATGCATCTAGACCGGCCTCCTCTTTTGCAAAATCAACTAAATAGAGTTTGCCGTCTAATACACCCTTAAAAGCTAATGAACCATCACTTCTTCTAAAGACAGACACATCTACATTTGTGAATAAGCAGTTATATCCCATGTTACAAAGCTGACTCACAGACAACAAGTTATATCCAAGCGACTCAACTAAAAACACATTGGAAATGGAGTGCTCGGATGAAATAGCTATTTTTCCTAACCCTTTCACTTGCCTTGATTCCCATCACCGAATATGATTGAGTCTTGGGAATCTTTGTTCTTGACGTAGGAGGTGAACATCTTCTTCTCCCCCGTCATGTGGTTTGTGCATCCGCTGTCGATAATCCAGCTTGATCCCCCGGATGCATAAACCTGCAAGGCAAATTTAGGCTTGGGTCTTAGGTACCCAACTCTTGTTGGGTCCTACAAGGTTAGTGACAATATCCTTAGGGACCCAAATGCAAGTTTTATCTCCCTTGCATTTTGCCCCTAATTTCCTAGCAATCACCTTCTTATCCTTTCTACAAATAGCAAAGGAGGCATTGCAAGTATGAAAAATTGTAGAAGGTTCATTGTTTACTTTCCTGGGAACATGAACAACATTTCTTCTAGGCATAGCATTTTTCCTAGCCAAATTTCTATCATGCATAATAGAAGAACTAGAAGCAATCATGGCATGAGAATCAAAATTATCATAACTTCTATAAGCATTCCTAGAATGTCTCCTATCATGGTACATGAAAGCATGGTTCTTTTGAGCACTACTAGCCATAGGGGCCTTTCCTTTCTCCTTGGCGGAGATGGAAACCTTATGGCTTGTTAAGTTCTTGACTTCCCTCTTGAAGCCAAGACCATCCTTAATTGAGGGATGTCTACCAATCGTGTAGGCATCCCTTGCGAATTTTAGCTTATCAAATTCACTTTTTCTAGTCTTAAGTTGGGCATTAAGACTAGCCACTTCATCATTCAATTTTGAAATTGAAGATAGGTGTTCGCTACAAGCATCAATATTGAAATCTCTACACCTATTGCAAATTGTAACATGTTCTACACATGATGTTGATTTATTAGCTATTTCTAACTTAGCATACAAATCATCATTTATGCTCTTTAAGCTAGAAATAGAGTCATGACATATAGACAATTCACAAGAAAGCATTTCATTCCTTTTAATTTCTAAAGCAAGGGATTTTTGAGCCTCTACAAACTTATCATGTTCTTCATGCAAAAGATCCTCTTGCTTTTCTAATAATCTATTCTTATCATTCAAGGCATCAATCAATTCATTAATCTTATCAACCTTAGTTCTATCTAAGCCCTTGAATAAACATGAATAGTCTATTTCATCATCGCTAGATTCTTCAACACTTGAGGAAGCGTAAGTACTAGTATTACGAGTGCTTACCTTCTTTTCCCTTGCCATGAGGCAAGTGTGATGCTCGTTGGGGAAGAGGGATGACTTGTTGAAGGCGGTGGCATCGAGTCCTTCGTTGTCGGAGTCGGACGACGAACAATTCGAGTCCCACTCCTTGCCAAGGTGTGCCTCGCTCTTAGCCTTCTTGTACGCCTTTTTCTTTTCCCTCTTGTTTCCTTGTTCCTGGTTACTATCATTATCGGGACAATTAGCGATAAAATGACCAATCTTACCACATTTGAAGCATGAGCGCTTCCCCTTCGTCTTGCTCTTGTTGGGATGCTCCTTGCGACCCCTTAGCGCCGTCTTGAAATGCTTGATGATGAGGGCCATCTCTTCCTCATTGAGTCCTGCCGCCTCAACTTGTGCCACTTTGCTAGGTAGTACTTCCTTGCTCCTCGTTGCTTTGAGAGCAACGGTTTGAGGCTCGTGGATAGGGCCGTTCAATGCATCGTCAACGTATCTTGCCTCCTTGATCATCATCCGCCCGCTTACAAACTTTCCAAGTATCTCCTCGGGCGTCATCTTGGTGTACCTAGGATTCTCACGAATATTGTTCACAAGATGTGGATCAAGGACGGTAAAAGACCTTAGCATTAGGCGGACGACGTCGTGGTCCGTCCATCGCGTGCTTCCATAGCTCCTTATTTTGTTGACGAGGGTCTTGAGCCGGTTGTACGTTTGGGTTGGCTCCTCGCCCCTGATCATCGCGAATCTCCCAAGTTCGCCCTCCACCAACTCCATCTTGGTGAGCATGGTGACGTCGTTCCCCTCATGTGAGATCTTGAGGGTGTCCCAAATCTGCTTGGCGTTATCCAAGCCGCTCACCTTATGGTATTCGTCCCTGCACAATGAAGCTAGAAGAACAGTAGTAGCTTGTGCATTTTTGTGAATTTGCTCATTAATGAACATGGGACTATCAGTACTATCAAATTTCATTCCACTCTCTACTATCTCCCATATGCTTGGATGGAGAGAGAACAAGTGACTATGCATTTTGTGACTCCAAAATCCGTAGTCCTCTCCATCAAAGTGAGGAGGTTTACCAAGTGGAATGGAGAGTAAATGAGCATTGGTACTTTGCGGAATACGAGAGTAATCAAAAGAAAAGTTCGAATTGACCGTTTTCTTTTTCTCGTAGTCGTTGTCATCGTTGTCCTTTTGGGAAGAAGAGGACTCGTCGTTGTCGTCGTAGTAGATGATCTCCTTGATGTGCCTCGTTTTCTTCTTCTTCCCGTCTTTTCTTTTGTGGCCCGACCCCGAGTCAGTAGGCTTATCATCCTTTGGATCATTGACGAAGGACTCCTTCTCCTTATCATTGACCACCATCCCCTTGCCCTTAGGATCCATCTCTTCGGGCTATTAGTCCCTTTCTTGAAGAGAACGGCTCCGATACCAATTGAGAGCACCTAGAGGGGGGTGAATAGGTGATCCTGTAAAACTTGAAACTTAGTGCCACAAAAACTTGATTAGGAGTTAGCACAAGAAGGCCAAGTGGCTAGAGAGGAGTCTTAGCAAACCACAATAACCACAAAGAGATCAACACAGAGATGGCACAGTGGTTTATCCCGTGGTTCGGCCAAGTCCAATACTTGCCTACTCCACGTTGTGGTGTCCCAACGGATGAGGGTTGCACTCAACCCCTCTCAAGCGGTCCAAAGACCCACTTGAATGCCACGGTGTTTTGCTTTCACTTTACTATATCCCGCTTGCGAGGAATCTCCACAACTTGGAGCATCTCGCCCTTACAAAGATGTTCACAAAGAAGCACGGAAGTAAGGATGGGATGAGCAACGCACACAAGACACAAAATCAGAGCAACACACGCACACAAGTCACAACACGAGCTCTCAACACAACTCAAAGAGTTCTCTACTCAAACGGAGCTCTAGTTGCTATCACAAAGAATCGAATGCGCGGAATTGAAGTCTTGGTGCTTAGGAATGCTTAGAGAATGCTTGGTGTATTCCTCCATGCGCATAGGGGTCCCTTTTATAGCCCCAAGGCAGCTAGGAGCCGTTGAGAGCATTCCAGGAAGGCAATTCTTGCCTTCTGTCGCCTGGCGCACCGTACAGTCCGGTGCACCACCGGACACTGTCCGGTGTGGATTTCTTTCCTTCTGTGGCGCAGCCGACCGTTGAAGATCCAGAGCCGTTGGCACACCGGACACTTGAAAGTTCCCTTTGGCCCGGGAACAGGATCTGGATGACGCCTAGAGGGGGGTGAATAGGCGAATAAAAATTATCACTTTAAAACTTAATCTTACTCTACTCGAAGACAGGGTCGCAGTGGAGTGAAGAACCCTTCGAGTAGGTTGCAGCGGAATTGAGATTCCTGTCTTAAGAATATCCTGCACTTCAAAGAAAGCTAGTACCACAAGTAAGCAGTGAAGTGCGGATAGAAGAACTGAATAAGACATAATTAGCACACAACACAGAGCAGAGCAAGTGTACACAGGAATTTATCCCGAGGTTCGGCCAAGCCTGAAATGCTTGCCTAGTCCTCGTTGGAGTTAGCCACACCTAGGCTTGGAGTCTATTTCAACTCCTTCCTCCGTTTGCTCAGATCTGTCAGTCAGACAGATAGAGCCTTCCACTATGTTGAGGTAGTTACAACAGAGCCACGGCTGCTTACAATCTTCTTGGCAGCACTCCGGTAGAGTAACGATATGCTCAAGACTATGCTCTAGCTTGCAGCAGCACTTCTCCACTCTCTAGAGGCTTATAGCTTTGCCTCTACACAAACTATTGAGATATACACGAGAGGGAGAGATAGAATTGATCCGAGTGATGTCTACACTTGTTGGTTGTACTTGTATCTTGCTTGAGGCGCCTAGGGGTCCCTTTTATAGGCACAAAGGGCCTAGGAGCCGTTGGAAGCAATCCAGGAAGGCAAATCTTGCCTTCTGTCGGTTGGTGCACCGAACAGTCCAGTGCACCACCGGACACTGTCCGTTGCCCGATTTCCTTCCATAACTGGCGCAGTCGACCGTTGCAGTCTTGGAGCCGTTGGTGCACCGGACACTGTCCGGTGCACACCGGACAGTCCGGTGCCCCCAACTGACCGTTGGCTCGGCCACGCGTCACGTGTGGATTGCGCGGCCGACCGTTGGCCCAGCCGACCGTTGGCTCACCGGACAGTCCGGTGCACCACCGGACAGTCCGGTGAATTATAGCCGAACGTCGCCAGACTTCTCCCGAGAGCGGCGACTTCGCCGCAGCCGACTCACCGGACACTGTCCGGTGCACCACCGGACAGTCCGGTGATTTATAGCCGTACGCCGCCGACTTCTCCCGAGAGCGGCCTGTTCACCAGAGTTCAGTCTGGCGCACCGGACACTATTCGGTGCACCACCGGACAGTCCGGTGCACCTAGACTGCGCAGACTTTGGCTGAACAAAGCCATCTCTTTTCCAACTTGATTTTTCCTGTTTCCAGCACTTAGACAAATGCGTTAGTACACAAAAACCAATGTACTAAGTCTAGAAACATACCTTCTCTTGGATTTTCACCTCTCTAGCATTTGACATGCTTAAGATTAATGTTGGACTCATAAATCATCAAGTCAGCTTAACTTGATCTACGCTGACATTTCTGAGCTCCAACATCCTGCAAAGGTCACATAGAATATCTCCAAACATAGGAACAACCCAAACTAAAGGTCAGAGTGCACTTAGCTCTTTTGGGCTACTTCCAGTTCTGTTTTTGACATTTGTTCTCGTTCTAGTGACCTTGATCTCCTTCTTAGAGCTTGATCTTGAGCCTCATGACTTACACCACATAACTAGAGATGTTTCCCCATTGGTTGTAAGTCACGTCCTTATGTAGTGATCCTTGATGTGCCATAGCTCTTCTCAACTCGATCATCCTTGACTTTGCAAGTCTTCTTCTTCACCCTTGGCTTTAGGTTCCTCAGCCTCTTTGACCTTCTCCCGTGCACTTGGTAGCTCGAAGCTCTTCTTGCATCCATCCTTGGCTTGATCAGTTGTCTCCGAGCTACGCACCCGAGTCTCACTTTATGCAATGTCCATCTTACTTGTGATGCCCATTATCTATCCATCATCTAGTCCTTGGACCATCACACTTGTTCACTTGTGTTGAACCCTGTTAGCTTTACATTACGCACCTGTTCAACACTTAGCACACTTGTTAGTCCTTTAATTGAGTTGTCATCCAAACACCAAAACCCACAAGAGAGCTTTCAATCTCCCCCTTTTTGGTGATTGATGGCAACACAATTAAAGCTTACATAAGAGTGCAATTTAAAGCACAAATTTTGAGTTCTAAGATTGTAGAATGCTCCCCCTAAATATGTGCTTACATTAAAATCTTAGCTTTGGCCTTAAATGCCAAAATGCACATACTTAGGCTAAATCGAAGCATTTGCTACACCTTAGCACCTGTGGGATGCATTGTGTCAAGGATCAAACCATGATGCGTATAGCACACAAATGCACAGAATCAGAGTTAAACACCATTCACTTGAGTGGATATATCACAGGAATATCAACCTACCACTATTCACCTTTAAGATACCAATTTAAACTAAGATACCAATGTAATGCAATCTTAAAGCACCATTAATCTTAAAGCACCATTAACCACATGAATATCTATTACAGAATAAACACTATAGATGCCAATTAATTCATAGCAGCGGAAACACTAGTCCATATGATGCAACACATATAATACTGCAAAAGGCATATGATAAGAATTATCAATAACACAATAACACATTAACAGTGCTCAAACTATCACATCACCCCTTAGGATAAGCTCCTTAGGATAAGCTTATCAATAACACAATAACACATTAACAGTGCTCAAACTATCACATCACCCCTTAGGATAAGCTCCTTAGGATAAGCTTTCCTCTCAGGTTGAGATAAGCTTTAATGCACAAATTCTCCCCCTTTGACATCAAACACCAAAAACCATACTCAAGCAAGAACACAGGATGATGTCAAGGGACAGCAGGGTGTTAAGGAGGAAAAACACACTATCAAAACTCCCCCTTATTCATTAAACATATGCACCAGAGATATTAAGATACATTTACGCAAAATATCAAAAGATGTCAATTGAAGCAAACTATCACGGCTACCAATTGAAAGGTCATTTATTATCATAGCTCCATGATATTTAAGGATTATCACCAAATATTATAGAGCATGAGCAATCTAAAAATATGCAATTACTCACGACTTAAGATACCAATTCCTTGACTTACAGAGGTACCCAAGTCCTGATTGCTCCATTTCTTGCTCATCTTCTCTTTTCCACCTCGAGACTACACAAGATCGCTCAAGAAATAATTAGTCTCAAAAGACACAAGTTATGTGTGCTCCCCCTGAACTTGTGCATCAAGTATTTGAATAACTTGCACTTTGCACATTCTAGCTTTCTCAGAACTAGAGGGGATCACAACATATCTTGATCAAGGCATACTCTCAATTTCATCACAAAGAGATAACAATTGAATACCAAATGAAGGGTTGACTTAATACAACAATGCATGCCTCAAGAAGTATAACATTTTACAAGCAACCTAGACATGCTTCATACTTGACAATCATTGCACCACATATACCAATTGAAAAACAACACGATCATGCATATAAAGCGCAATGTCTAAGCACATCATAATTACGAAGGTTCCTTAGGTACACCAAAAGAAACAACATTTTAAAGTAAGGAGCACCTAAGCCAAGATACTACCAATTCAGAGGCAAGACCATAGCTGTGATCACAATCAATGGAACTTCAAGATATTCAATGAAATTGCATAGTTCCATTCTCCATACCTTTGCCTTTTCCTGGATTGCCATGAGAGCACCAGTTGTCACTAATTGAGGGCTCCTTTTGTTTATGCACCTTATAGCTCAAAAGGGTGCATTAGAGGCACAACATGGATTTTGGTATTCACACAATACCAGACTAGAGTAATCATGTGAACATAAACTAAACAAAATGTCATATTTGCACAAAGGTTAATCATTAAAACCATAAAGAATAACTCACAAAGGGATACAGGTTTATTCACGAACACAAAAAGAGTTAATCGTGGTGGATATATCTAATGAAAAACTACCCATTAAATGATTCAAGAGACATAACCTCTAAAGCACACAATCATGATTAAGCACGCATGGTTACGATTTTGGAAATCATTAATCATTGATTGAAAGGTACTCAACACAGGCAATCAAAAAAGCATAACTGCTCCAAGGACAGGTAGCAGTGTAGCACAACAATCAGATTTAAGAGCAGTACTGATAATGTACTTAAGAAGCACAGGTACCGTCCTTTGGAGAGCCAGATGCACAATCAAGGTCCTTTGCTTGATTCACCAATGATGATTAAGGACCTCTACAACTTATTTCACTTGAGATGAACATGGGATTAGTGTCTCACAATAATTCAACCTTGGGTCAATGAATAAACACCAAAACAATTAACAGCTTAAGCATAGAGTTTGAGTTAACTGTATTAAGCTCTCCCATGGTCTCCAGTCCATCTCAAGGCACCTGCATGGTCTAGTTAGCACAGTTTGGTACCCATCTCGAGATGGGTCCATATCGATCATCCGAAAAAGCCTTTGGTACCCAAATAGCATTTGTGCTAGTCCTAGGTGATCTCATGATTGATCTAGCACAAGAGTATGATTTGGATCTCCTAAGTGAATAAGATTGAGACAAATTTACTTGCTTAGGAACCTCACCTTTATTACATACCTTGGATAGATGACCCTGCTCACCACACTTGTAGCAGAAGCGTTGCTCAACCTGACATGACGCTTGCTGTTTGTCATTTTCCTTGGTGAGAGTCATCTTGGAGAACGCACATGCTTGATTCATCAATAGAGGACAAGAAGTGATTGTGTGGTTCTTGTCATTGCATCCGAAGCATCTCCTTATCCCTTCTCCCTTGTCGTTGTATGGACACGACGCAATGAGGTGTCCTGCCTTATTGCACTTAAAGCACCCCCTTTTCCCTTTTCTCTTTTTGTTCTTGGATGACATAGAGAAATGGTCAGTGCAAACAACATGATTAATTAAATCTTTACCTTTTTCCAAGCTCATGTTGATTTCTTCATCTTTAGGAACATCCTTCTTATGGAGCTTAACACTTGCTTCAGTTTTTCCCTTTTCAAGCTTCTTCACCACGCGCCCGTGGATATCTTGAGAAGGTTGAGCAATGCGTCTTCTCCTTAATTGTCTTTGCTTCTTATTCCCACACAATTTCTTTTGTGACCCTACAACTTTTTGCTCATTTAAACACTCGCTTCCTTTTGAGCGACAGGGGTTAGCACATGGTGATAGATTATCCAAATGTGTACTTGTGCACGAATGAGGTTCACATGAATTTAAGTTCGTAATTACGACCTTATGAGCAACATCAAGCATGATATGGTCATCAACTAATTTATTATGAGAATATGACAACATATCATACTTTTCACCTAGAGCAAGTTTTTCTAAGTTTATCATTTCTACTTGACTCCTAAGCATAGAATTTTCAGTTTTAAGTTGAGCAGCATTAGATAATACATCATGATTATTTCTTTGCTCAATTAAAATAGATTCATACCGTTGGACCAAATTCTCATGAGAGTACTTTAGCTCCTCATGTTTTTTGGTCATCTTCTCCAGGCTGTCATTGGTTTTGATGAGAGTCTCCTCTAGCCTGAGAAGCGTCTCGCCTTGTTCCTTGTTCCTTCTCAACAGCTTAATCAAGAGCGCTTTGTCTTCTTTGTTGAGATGGATGTAGAAATGGCGAATCTCCTCTTCCACATCGTCGGTCTCATTTTCCCTGTCATTATTATCAGTGGAAGCAAAATAGGAAAATGTACCTTGTGATGATGTAGACTCCTCATCCTCATATTCTTCCTCATCATCGCTTTTGTCTCCACCATCATTGTTAGCAATAAGACATTTATTACTAGTGGAAGACAAACCTGTTGATGAGGTGGATTCATCGTTTGGTTGCCATCGTTCTTGTTCTTCTCCCTTGGACAAGTTAGTATCACCAGCAATAAAGGGAGCAGAGGAAGTGCATATGGACTTAAAAAATTTCAACTTAAGTTTAGTCCATAGATCATGAGCATCAACAAATAAGTCACTATCACTACTCATGATGGCAAAATAGGCACCTCTAGAAAGAGAATCAAATAAGATGTTGCAAGCATGGTGATTTAGAGATAGACATCTTAGTTCATCATTAGAAGGATTTTTACTAACATTAGAGGGAAAAATACTTCTACTAAAGACCTATCTCAAATCAGGATCAACACTCATGAAAGCATTATAAATAGAGACAGACCAAGACTTGTAATTAGAGCCATCGCCTAAAAGAAGTTCTACAGTTACCTCTTGTGACGACATCGTCATCTCCGGATGGCTAAGCCCACACTGGAGAGGCCTAGCTCCGATACGAATTGAAAATTCCCTTTGGCCAGGGAACAGGATCTGGATGTCGCTTAGAGGGGGGGGTGAATAGGCGAATAAAAATTATCACTTTAAAACTTAAATCTTACTCTACTCGAAGACAGGGTCGCAGTGGAGTGAAGAACCCTTCAAGTAGGTTGCAGCGGAATTGAGATTCCTGTCTTAAGAATATCCTGCACTTCAAAGAAAGCTAGTACCACAAGTAAGCAGTGAAGTGCGGATAGAAGAACTGAATAAGACAGAATTAGCACACAACACAGAGCAGAGCAAGTGTACACAGGAATTTATCCCGAGGTTCGGCCAAGCCTGAAATGCTTGCCTAGTCCTCGTTGGAGTTAGCCACACCTGGGCTTGGAGTCTATTTCAACTCCTTCCTCCGTTTGCTCAGATCTGTCAGTCAGACAGATAGAGCCTTCCACTATGTTGAGGTAGTTACAACAGAGCCGCGGCTGCTTACAATCTTCTTGGCAGCACTCCGGCAGAGTAACGATATGCTCAAGACTATGCTCTAGCTTGCAGCAGCACTTCTCCACTCTCTAGAGGCTTATAGCTTTGCCTCTACACAAACTATTGAGATATACACGAGAGGGAGAGATAGAATTGATCCGAGTAATGTCTACACTTGTTGGCTGTACTTGTATCTTGCTTGAGGCGCCTAGGGGTCCCTTTTATAGGCACAAGGGGCCTAGGAGCCGTTGGAAGCAATCTAGGAAGGCAAATCTTGCCTTCTGTCGGTTAGCGCATCGGACAGTCCAGTGCACCACCGGACACTGTCCGTTGCCCAATTTCCTTCCATAACTGGCGCAGTCGACCATTGCAGTCTTGGCTCGGCCACGCGTCACGCGTGGATTGCGCGGCCAACCGTTGGCCCAGCCGACCGTTGGCTCACCGGACAGTCTGGTGCACCACCGGACAGTCCGGTGAATTATAGTCGAACGTTGCCAGACTTCTCCCGAGAGCGGCGACTTCACCGCAGCCGACTCACCGGACACTGTCTGGTGCACCACCGGACAGTCCGGTGATTTATAGTCGTACGCCGCAGACTTCTCCCGAGAGCGGCCTGTTCACCAGAGTTCAGTCTGGCGCACCGGACACTATCCGGTGCACCACCGGACAGTCCGGTGCACCCAGACTGTGCAGACTTTGGTTGAATAAAGCCATCTCTTTTCCAACTTGATTTTTCCTGTTTCCAGCACTTAGACAAATGCGTTAGTACACAAAAACCAATGTACTAAGTCTAGAAACATACCTTCTCTTGGATTTTCACCTCTCTAGCATTTGTCATGCTTAAGATTGATGTTGGACTCATAAATCATCAAGTCAGCTTAACTTGATCTACGCTGAAATTTCTGAGCTCCAACATCCTGCAAAGGTCACATAGAATATCTCCAAACATAGGAACAACCCAAACTAAAGGTCAGAGTGCACTTAGCTCTTTTGGGCTGCTTCCAGTTCTGTTTTTGACATTTGTTCTCGTTCTAGTGACCTTGATCTCCTTCTTAGAGCTTGGTCTTGAGCCTTATGACTTACACCACATAACTAGAGATGTTTCCTCATTGGTTGTAAGTCACGTCCTTATGTAGTGATCCTTGATGTGCCATAGCTCTTCTCAACTCGATCATCCTTGACTTTGCAAGTCTTCTTCTTCACCCTTGGCTTTAGGTTCCTCAGCCTCTTTGACCTTCTCCCATGCACTTGGTACCTCGAAGCTCTTCTTGCCTCCATCCTTGGCTTGATCAGTTGTCTCCGAGCTACGCACCCGAGTCTCACTTTATGCAATGTCCATCTTACTTGTGATGCCCATTATCTATCCATCATCTAATCCTTGGACCATCACACTTGTTCACTTGTGTTGAACCCTGTTAGCTTTACATTAAGCACCTGTTCAACACTTAGCACACTTGTTAGTCCTTTAATTGAGTTGTCATCCAAACACCAAAACCCACAAGAGAGCTTTCAACATTGTCCGGTGCACACCGAACAGTCCGGTGCCCCCTTCTGACTGTTGGCTCGGCCACGCATCGCGCGTGGATTACGCGGCCGACCGTTGGCCCGGCCGACCGTTGGCTCACCGGACAGTCTGGTGATTTATAGCCGTACGCCGTTAATCGCTTCCCGAGAGCGACGACTTCGCCTGTGAATGGCTCATCGGACAGTCTGGTGCACCACCGGACAGTCCGGTGATTTATAGTCATACGCCGCTAATCGCTTCCTGAGAGCAGCCAGTTGACAGTCGCCAGCCTGGCGCACCGGACACTGTCCGGTGCAGCACTGGACAGTCCGGTGCACCCAGACTGCGCAGAGTCTTGGCTGCATAGCCAAGTCTTTTCCAAATTGATATTTTCCTGTTTCTAGCACTTAGACACAATACATTAGTCTCCAAAACAATGTACTAAGTCTGAGAAACATACCTTTACTCTTGATTTGCACTTTGTCCATCAATTGGCATAGATTAACACTTAAGCACTTGTGTTGGCACTCAATCACCAAAATACTTAGAAATGGCCCAAGGGCACATTTCCCTTTCAATATGTAGCACTTAACCCTTGCATATGTTAACTCGCCACCGGGGTTCTTAAGACCAGATCAGGTTCACGCCAACCGAGAGCACAGATACACCACCGTCCAGCCTCTTGCCACGGAGGGTACACGCTACTCTCGCCATCTCTCCACTCCCATTGTGTGGTATCTTATTTTGGTATTAGTCTGCTCGAGGCAAAGCTTACCCAAGACGAGGCATGTGACCAGTTAAAGGGTCCTCGGTCAGCAGGCCTACATCGACACGCTCCTTAATCGACTCAGACGGAGACACTACACCGAGACTCCTTTCTCGTGCAAGTCCCCCGCCCGATCTCAGCTTAATCAATTTCAATCCCAAAGTTTGGTACCTGGCAGAGGTACATCTTTTCCGATGTTGAACCCATCATGGCCCTGATGGATCCACCATCACAAGTTTGATTTTCAAAAACATCCCTCCCACTTTGCCACATCATCTTTTGTAAAAACAAAATCTTTTTCTTTGCTAAAGCAAGACTAAGCATAGTAAAAACTTTTTTATAAAACAGGGATTCAATTTCAAGGAAGGTAATGCAGGAATTGTTTTATCAATCAACTCCTATCACCTAATGCATCAAACAAGTGAGAAAGATTTTAAAAGAATCAAGGAGGTGGCAAATGCACCAGGGCTTGCCTTCGTTTATAGGTGAGTCAGGCTCGGATCCGCAGATGTCAAAGTAAAAACAATTTCCTGCCTGATGTTCCGCAGGTGGTGGTGAAGTCTTCTCTTCTTCTACTTCAACTTCTTCCTCGTTTTCTAAATATAACCATTTATATATATATGAATGAATGCCATGTAATGCTCATGAGAGTGCAAAGATAATAAGAATTTATTATCTAAGGTTTTAAATACAATTTTCTTTCACGGTTCTCCGAGAAACTAGGGTTTCTGGAGTCAACAGTGAAGTTCAAAGAGTAGGAGGGTTTGGGTTCAAATCATCAAACAAGGTCCAAATCAAACCAAATTCTACCCAAGGCTTCTAAATAATGCTTAGAATTCAAATAAAAAGTTTGGACATTTTTGGAATTATTATCCATTTTCTAAAAATCCAGAATCAATGTTTTAGGCTATTTTAAATGCTCCAAAATTCTTTATTTGCTCTAAAAATCATAAATCTATTTTTATTAAATACTATGGAAAATAAGGAATCTAGGAAAATTGGTTTGACATTTTTAGGATTTTTCTATCATTTTCTATCAATTTCTAAAGTTGGACAGAAAAAGAAAAGAGAAAAGATGACATAGTGTTGGGTCAAATCTGGCCCAGGCGGCCCAACAATGGGCGGAAGCGCGCCCGCGCCCGCGCTGGCAGCTTTGCGAAAAATTCCTCGGCGTTCTGGCAAACCCGAAGTAGATTCCTCTACTGTTACTCTGAGTCACTAACGGTTTGCAAGAAGAATCCCCACGTTCTATTCCTTTATACGATGAAGTCCTCGACGGCGTACTACACGGGGAGCAGAGCTTCGGTGAGCTGGACTGGCTAGAGGGGGCCAAGACCGGTGCTCCCGAGTGGCTGACACTGAATTGAACCCTTCCCGAGCATTTCCCCTAACTTAATTTCAGAAATGGCTATCTGGTTGGCTCTGTCCACGACAACCGCGAGCGGAGTAGAGGGTTGAACGCGTTCCCGGTGATTAAGGGGGGCTCAGTTTAATTGGAGTGGTTGAAGAGCATCAGGGGAGTACACTAATACTGAAACAAGATAACAAAGGGCATGAACAAACCTAGGAGTGGCTGACCGCGGCGAGGTGTTCTTCACAGTGGCAGAACTCGGTTTGGGGGAAAACCAAAATTCGTGAGCTCTGGCGAATGATTGAGGGTGGAAGCGGGTGCTTTGGTTTTGTGATGACATAGCGCAGCTGACCCGGCCTTCAATTTATAGAGGGCATAAGCAGTGGCGCTCAATTTGGCCAATCAGTGCTGGCGGCCGGAGGGGAGAACGAGTACTGGCGCTACGAATTCATGTCCCATGTCGTGGCAGATACTCCGGTGATCAACGGAGAGTGAGAGCAGGTTACGGCGATGTGGTGGAAAGGTATAGACATGTGGCACGAGGCTGAGAGGCGGCGGTCATCGGCGTGCTTATCGGATTTCACTGCGGCGAGCCAGGTACGGCGGCCGGGCTTGTTTACTGGCCGGACTTATCCACGGCGGCGTAACTCCGATGGTTATCTGATCGATCCGAACACGAATCGAGACGCCGGCGGCACGAATCGCGGCGGAGCTCATCGGCGGTGAGCTGAGCGCGTGACTGATCTATTTCAGGTTGCTGTACCATGGAAGCTACTATCAGACGACCTGACAGAGCAAGTTCAGGTCCCATTTTCTCCAGATTTTCTATGGTACCAAGCCCAAACCTCTATAGCAAAGTTGTTCTATTATAAAGGATCTACAATTTTGTTATATTGACTTGGGGCAAATTCCTTGAAGTTCTTGATCTGTAGAGCTCCAAAGATGTCCCAATACCACTGTTAATCTGAATTCAGACCCCAATGGCCTGACAGCCCGACTTTGAGTGTGATTTTCTCTAATTTCATCTCAATAACTATGCTTACACTCTTAAGCAAAGTTGTTCTCCTTTCATAGAGCTACAAGGTTGATGTGGTGCCCTAAGGTGAATTCTCACTATTTTGAAAGTTATAAAGCTCCAAAGTTGAGCTTATAACACTGTTTTCGGACTTAGCATAGAACCCAAATGGGGTCCCTTTTGCAAATAGGTCCAAAATCCAAGGTTTAGCTTACAAATCCACATATTTGTGAACCAAATGACTTAGGATGCTTATTTAACATGGTTTTTTGCACTTTAGTCCACAAGTGCACTATTTTTGCACATAGGCCCCTAGGGTTTGGATTTAGGGTTTTCTAGGGTTTCAATTAAGGTTTTTGGTATTTCAAAGGTGTGAATGCCACTTAGATCCATTCTTAGTAACATTTTATGATTATTTCCCTTAAACTTTAGGGTTTTCTCTATTTGGGTCTTGCTTTACCCTTTAGATCCCTGTTTAGGGTTAAGTATCCTATACTAGGGTCTTATTTGCAAAATGCCATATCAATACAACTTGTTTGAATTTTTTGCCTAGTGAATGCACTCTAGGTGTGTCAAACATATGCAATGCCAATGCTTATGATGTTATGCTCAAGTTTTAGTAACAGTAACACTAGGGGTGTTACATCCTTCCCCCCATAAAGGAATCTCGTCCCGAGATTAAAAGTCCTAGGGTAAGTAGTGGAAAAGGAAATGCTTCATGTTTTTATTTCCTGAGTTTTGGTACAAGGCAGGGGTGGTTTGGGGCTCACTCCTTTATTACAACAATGTTGTGCACTTTACAAATTACAAGAGGCTAAAAAGCCTGGGAAATTTTTGTCTAAGAAGTCTCAAGTTTCTCAAGTAGCCTCGTCTTCAGAATGTTGGTTCCACTGTATCTTGTAAAACTTGAGAGTTTTTCTTCGGGTAACCCTATCCTTTTGATCCAAGACTCGAATAGGGTGCTCAGAATATGTCAAGTCCGGCTCCAGGACAACGTCTGTTACTTCAATGGTTCGATTTGGAACCCAAAGACATTTCTTTAGTTGAGACACGTGGAACACATTATGTATAGCAGACAAGGTTTCGGGTAGTCGAAGTCGATATGCCACTGGTCCACACTGTTCAAGCATAGGGAATGGACCAATGTACCAAGGTGCAAGCTTCCCTTTAACCCCGAAACGTGATACGCCTTTCATTGGTGAGACTTTCAAGTAAACAAAATCTCCCA
Source organism: Zea mays (assembly GCF_902167145.1). Taxonomy (NCBI): domain Eukaryota; kingdom Viridiplantae; phylum Streptophyta; class Magnoliopsida; order Poales; family Poaceae; genus Zea; species Zea mays. The sequence continues at coordinate 217,955,680 of NC_050096.1, read as the reverse complement.
TGAGAAAGTATAAGGGTTGTCGTCGCTTGTCTGCATAACTTTTCTGACGAGCTTGAGCTTTCTTCAAATTATGAATTATTCGCTGAACTTTTTCTTCAATTTCCTTTACCATATCTGGCCTGAAGAAACTTCTTTCCCCTGGTTCAGACCAATTCAGTGGAGTACGACATCGTCGTCCATATAAAGCTTCGAAGGGTGCCATCTTAATGCTTTCTTGATAGCTATTATTATATGAGAACTCCGCTAATGGTAAACAATCATCCCATTTCTGTGGAAACTCCAGAACACATGCCCGCAGCATATCTTCAAGTATTTGATTGACCCTCTCAGTATTTGATTGACCCTCTCAGAAAACATAAAGAAGACGGGACGAATTTATTACACTCAAGTGGCCACCACACCGGACGGTGAACCAGTAATGATGGGTACGTTCCTTGTGGCCAATCATCCCGCAATTATTCTCTTTGATTCTGGTGCTTCGCATACATTCATCAGCAAGAAATTTGTGGAGCAACATTGCATTACATACCATGAATCAAGGGAAGGGTTTAAAATTCATTCACCCGGGGGACAAATATTTACTAAGGAAGTGGCTTTCCAAGTGCCCGTAACATTGGCCGGACGGGACTTTCCTACTAATATGATTGTTCTTAAAGGCCAAGACATAGATGTGATTTTGGGCATGAATTGGTTGGCCCAACATAAAACAACCCTCAACACTGATCAGAGAACCATCAGGTTGAGTCATAACCAAGAGGAAATTCTTTTGTCTATCCCCATTCCGACTAAAGCTACTGGCAGAATTTATGAAGCCATTATACCAGAGATCAAGGATATTCCGATAGTATGTGAGTTCCCAGATGTCTTTCCAGAAGATTTGCTTGGATTAGCACCTAAAAGAGATGTAGAGTTTGTAATTGAGTTAAAGCCCGGTACGGCTCCCATTTCTAGAAGATCGTACCGGATGCCTCCAAATGAGCTGGCAGAACTGAAGATTCAATTACAAGATCTACTAGAGAAAGGATTCATCCGGCCAAGCTCGTCACCATGGGGTTGTCCTGCCATATTCGTCAAGAAGAAGGATCAAACATTACGGATGTGCGTGGATTATCGACCCCTGAATGAGGTCACTATCAAGAACAAGTACCCTCTTCCACGGATTGATATTCTATTTGATCAACTGACTGGAGCAAGGGTATTCTCTAAAATTGATCTCAGATCGGGCTATCATCAGATCCGTATTTGGCCCGAGGATATACCAAAGACCGCATTTACCACGCGGTATGGATTATTTGAATACTTGGTAATGCCTTTCGGACTGACAAATGCTCCTGCCTACTTCACTTATTTGATGAACTCGGTATTTATGCCTGAGTTGGACAAGTTTGTGGTGGTCTTCATAGATGATATTTTGATATATTCAAAAAATGAAGAGGAGCATGCTCAACATTTATGGATCGTATTGACGCGCCTAAGGGAACATTAATTATATGCTAAGTTCAGTAAGTCCGCGTTTTGGCTAGAAGAAATTCAATTTCTGGGACATGTGTTATCTGCCAGGGGGATTGCGATAGATCCCAGCAAGGTCAAGGATATTTTGGAGTGGAAACCCCCCAACCACTGTTCATCAAGTTCGAAGTTTCCTTGGACTAGCTGGCTATTACCGTCGATTTATACCGGATTTTTCTAAGCTTGTGAAGCCAATCACAAGTCTATTGAAGAATGAGACTAAATTCAATTGGTCTTCAAAGTGTAATGAAGATTTTGAGCATTTGAAGATATTATTAACCACTGCTCCGGTATTGGCTCAACCGGACATTAATAATCCCTTTGATGTGTATTGTGATGCATCAGGCAGTGGTCTCGGCTGTGTATTAATGCAAGAGGGCCGAGTAATCGTGTATGCTTCAAGGCAGTTGCGCCGGCATGAGGAGCATTATCCCACTCATGATCTAGAGCTAGCTGCAGTAGTTCATGCCCTGAAGATCTGGCGTCATTATCTACTGGGAAATGTCTGTCATGTTTATACAGACCACAAAAGTTTGAAATACATCTTTACCTAGTCCGAGCTCAATATGAGACAAAGGAGATGGCTTGAGCTAATCAAGGATTATGAACTGGAGATCCATTATCACCCAGGAAAAGCAAATGTAGTGGCAGATGCACTCAGTCGTAAGGCCTCCTTCCATTGTTTAACTATGAGGACTTCTGACATTACATTGTGCCAGGAGATGGAAAATCTGAACTTGGGAATGATTCAGCAAGGAACTTCAAATCACTTGAACCTAGAGTCAGTCATCCTACAAAGGATAATTGATGCACAAAAGAATGATGAGGGTATGAAACATGTACGTGAGAAGATAAGGGCTGGAAAGGCCAATTGTTTCAGAGAAGACGACCAAGGTGTGGTATGGTTCAACAACCGCATAGTTGTGCCGAAAAATGAAGAGGTCCGCCAGCAAATTCTGGATGAAGCACATCTTAGTCGCTATTCTATTCATCCCGGAAGCACTAAGATGTATCAAGATCTGAAACAACATTATTGGTGGACGAAGATGAAGATTGAAATTGCACGCTATGTGGCTAGATATGACACTTGTAAGTGTGTCAAAGCCATACACATGAAGGCTGCTGGGTCATTACAATCTCTACTAATACCAACATGGAAATGGGAAGATATTATTATGGACTTTGTTGTGGGATTGTCCAGAACCACGAAAGGGTATGATTCTATCTGGGTTATAATTGATCGGCTTACGAAAATTGCTCATTTTCTGCCAGTCAAGACAGATCACCCAGTTACTGTCTATGCCAAATTGTACATTGCTCGTATTCTTAGTCTGCATGGTGTTCCAAAGACTATAGTGTCGGACCATGGACCTCAATTTGTAGCCAAGTTTTGGGAGGCACTTCACAACTCCCTGTGAACTAAGTTGCTCCATAGTTCGGCCTATCATCCTCAAACCAGTGGGCAGACTGAGAGGGTAAATCAGATACTCGAAGATATGCTGCAGGCATGTGTTCTGAAATTCCCACAGAAATGGGATGAATGTTTACCATTAGCGGAGTTCTCATATAATAATAGCTATCAAGACAGCATTAAGATGGCACCCTTTGAAGCTTTATATGGACGACGATGTCGTACTCCGCTAAATTGGTCTGAACCCGGTGAAAGGTACTTCTTCAGGCCTGATATGGTGAAAGAAACCGAAGAAAAAGTTCAAAGGATAATTCATAATTTGAAGAAAGCTCAAGCTCGTCAGAAAAGTTATGCAGACAAGCGACGACAACCCTTATACTTTCTCATGGGAGATTATGTTTACTTGAAAGTCTCACCAATGAAAGGCGTATCGCGTTTCGGGGTTAAAGGGAAGCTTGCACCTTGGTACATTGGTCCATTCCCTATACTTGAACAGTGTGGACCAGTGGCATATCGACTTCGACTACCCGAAACCTTGTCTGCTGTACATAATGTGTTCCACGTGTCTCAACTAAAGAAATGTCTTCGGGTTCCAGATCGAACCATTGAAGTAACAGATGTTGTCCTGGAGCCAGACTTGACATATTCTGAGCACCCTATTCGAGTCTTGGATCAAAAGGACAGGGTTACCCGAAGAAAAACTCTCAAGTTTTACAAGATACAGTGGAACCAACATTCTGAAGACGAGGCTACTTGGGAAACTCGAGACTTCTTAGATAAAAATTTCCTAGGCTTTTTAGCCTCTTGTGATTTGTAAAGTGTACAACATTGTTGTAATAAAGGAGTGAGCCCCAAACCACCCCTACCTTGTACCAAAACTCAGGAAATAAAAATGTGAAGCATTTCTTTTTCCACTACTTACCCTAGGACTTTTAATCTCGGGACGAGATTCCTTTATGGGGGGAAGGATGTAACACCCCTGGTGTTACTGTTACTAAAACTTGAGCATAACATCATAAGCATTGGCATTGCATATGTTTGACACACCTAGAGTGCATTCACTAGGCAAAAATTTCAAGCAAGTTGTATTGTTATGACATTTTGCAAATAAGACCCTAGTATAGGGTACTTAACCTTAAATAAGGATCTGAGGGGTAAAACAAGAGCCAAATAGAGAAAACCCTAAAGATTAAGTGAAATAATCATAAAAAGTTACCAAGGATGGACCTACATTACATTTACACCCCTGAGATACTAGAAACCCTAATTGAAACCCTAGAAAACCCTAAATCCAAACCCTAGGGGCCTATGTGCAAAAATAGTGCACTTGTGGACTAAAGTGCAAAAACCATGTTAAATAAGCATGCTAAGTCATTTGGTTCACAAATATGTGAATTTGTAAGCTAAACCTTGGATTTTGGACCTATTTGCAAAAGGGACCCCATTTGGGTTCTATGCTTAGTCTGAAAACAGTGTTATAAGCTCAACTTTGGAGCTTTATAACTTTCAAAATAGTGAGAATTCACCTTAGGGCATCACATCAACCTTGTAGCTCTATGAAAGGAGAACAACTTTGCTTAAGAGTGTAAGCATAGTTATTGAGAAGAAATTAGAGAAAATCACACTCAAAGTCGGGCTATCAGGCCATTGGGGTCTGAAATTCAGGTTAACAGTGGTACTGGGACATCTTTGGAGCTCTACAGATCAAGAACTTCAAGGAATTTGCCCCAAGTCAATAGAGGTTTGGGCTTGGTACCATAGAAAATTTGGAGAAAATGGGACCTGAACTTGCTCTGTCAGGTCGTCTGATGGTAGCTTCCATGGTACAATAACCTCAAATAGATCAGTCGCGCGCTCAGCTCACCGCCGATGAGCTCCGCCGCGATTCGTGCCGCCGGCGTCTCGATTCGTGTTCGGATCGATCAGATAACCGTCGGAGTTACGCCGCCGTGGATAAGTCCGGCCAGTAAACAAGTCCGGCCGCCGTACCTAGCTCGTCGCAGTGAAATCTGATAAGCACGCCGATGACCGCCGCCTCTCGGCCTCGTGCCGTGTGTCTATACCTTTCCACCGCATCGCCGTAACCTGCTCTCACTCTCCGTTGATCACCGGAGTATCTGCCACGACGTGGGACACGAATTCGTAGCGCCAGTACTCGTTCTCCTCTCCGGCCGCCAGCACTGATCGGCCAAATTGAGCGCCGCTGTTTACGCCCTCTATAAATTGAAGGCCGGGTCAGCTGCGCTATGTCATCACAAAACCAAAGCACCTGCTTCCACGCTCAATCGTTCGCTAGAGCTCACGTATTTTGGTTTTTCCCCAAACCGAGTTCTGCCACCGCGAAGAACACCTCGTCGCGGTCAGCCACTCCTAGGTTTGTTCACGCCCTCTGTTATCTTGTTTCAGTATTATTGTACTCCCCTGATGCTCTTCAACCACTCCAATTAAACTGAGCCCCCATTAATCGCTAGGAACGCGTTCAACCCTCTACTCCGCTCGCGGTCGTCGTGGCCAGAGTCAACCAGATAGCCATTTCTGAAATTAAGTTAGGGGAAATGCTCGGGAAGGGTTCAATTTAGTGTCAGCCACTCGGGAGCACCGGTCTTGGCCCCCTCTGGCCAGTCCAGCTCACTGGAGCTCTGCTCCCCACGCGGTACGCCGTCGAGGACTTCATCGTGTAAAGGAATAGAACGTGGGGGTTCTTCTTGCAAACCGTCAGTGACTCAGAGTAACAGTAGAGGAATCTACTTCGGGTTTGCCAGAACGCTGAGGGCTTTTTCACAAAGCTGCCAGCGCGGGCGCGCTTCCGCCCATTGTTGGGCCGCCTGGGCCTGATTTGACCCAACACTATGTCATCTTTTCTCTTTTCTTTTTCTGTCCAACTTTAGAAATTGATAGAAAATGATAGAAAAATCCAAAAATGTCAAACCAATTTTCCTAGATTCCTTATTTTCCATAGTATTTAATAAAAATAGTTTTATGATTTTTAGAACAAATAAAGAATTTTGGAGCATTTAAAATAGCCTAAACATTGATTCTGGATTTTTAGAAAATGGATAATAATTCCAAAAATGTCCAAACTTTTTATTTGAATTCTAAGCATTATTTAGAAGCCTTAGGTAGAATTTGGTTTGATTTGGACCTTGTTTGATGATTAGAACCCAAAACCCCCACCCCTTGCTCTTTAAACTTCACTGTTGACTCCGGAAACCCTAAGTTCTCGAAGTTCCGTGAAGGAAAATTGTATTCAAGACTTTAGATAATAAATTCTTATTATCTTTGCACTCTCATGAGCATTACATGGCATTCATTCTTATATATATATGGTTATATCTAGAAAACGAAGAAGAGGTTGAGGTAGAAGAGGAAAAGACTTCACCACCACCACCTGCAGAACATCGGGCAGGGAATTGTTTTTACTTTGACATCTGTGGATCCGAGCCTGACTCACCTATAAACGAAGGGAAGCCCCAGTGCATTTGCCATCTCCTTGACTCTTTTAAAATCTTTCTCACTTGCTTGATGCATTAGGTAATAGGAGTTGATTGATAAAACAATCCCTGCATTACCTTCCTTGAATTTGATTACCTTCCTTTGAATCCCTGTTTTATAAAAAGGTTTTACTATGCTTAGTCTTGCTTTAGCAAAGAAAAAGATTTTGTTTTTACAAACGATGATGTGGCAAAGTGGAAGGGATGTTTTTGAAAATAAAATGTGATGGTGGATCCATCATGGCCATGATAGGTTCAACATCGGAAAAGATGTACCTCTGCCAGGTACCAAACTTTGGGTTTGAAATAATTAAGCTGAGACCGGGCGGGTGACTTGCACGAGAATTGAGTCTCGGTGTAGTGTCTCCGTCTGAGTCGATTAAGGACCATGTCGATGTAGGCCTGCTGACCGAGGACCCTTTAACTGGTCACATGCCTCGTCATGGGTAAGCTTTGCCTCGGGCAGACTAAGGCCAGAATAAGATACCATGCAATGGGAGTGGAGAGATGGCGAGAGTAGCATGTACCCTCCGTGGCAAGAGGCTGGACGGTGGTGTATCTGTGCTCTCGGTTGGCGTGAACCTGATCTGGTCTTAAGAAACCCGGTGGCGGGTTGACATATGCAAGGGTTAAGTGCTACATATGTCGTGTGATCGGAGATCCTCAGCTGAGTATAATCGATTCGGATTGCCATACCTCCGTGGTTATGGAGACTTGGTCACTGACTTATACGTAGAACTCCAGTAAAGATAAAGGGTGTTAAGAAATTGGCTAGTGCAGGTCAAGTGATTGAAATAGGGTAGAAAGAACTCTAGGGATAAGTAATCTTACTTAACCTGACAATTAAAATTTGGCTTTTAAGGATCCACTTTAGTAAGCATTTCTGCAAACAGAGTCTTTGATTATTAAGCAACCTTACCTTGACTCCCTGATAACCAGCATGCCCTTGAGAGTCTTTTCCTTAGTCGGGTAAGTCTTGCTGAGTAATTCCATACTCAGGGTTTTATTCCCTATTGTTTTTAGGTGAAGAAGCGACAAACTTTTGTTGTTTCTGTTCCAAGGTGGTCCCAAAGGAAGAAAACCAAGAATAGAACTGCGGGAGGAAGGGTTCCTCCATAAGAGTTTTTGTTTGATACTTATCAGGAGGGGGTTTTGCCTCCCTTGGCTTGTAATAATAATACTCTGCACTCAATTAATTATATCCTGGTCTGTAATATATAACTTTGTCTTACTTTTAAATAAAGGTAAGTTTATGTAATTGCTTCCGCATTTTCGTTTCTCCGATGATCTGTAATGTCTGCGTGACGGGTGAAACGCTCTTGGGAAAGGTAAGAAAAGCAGATACCGAACTTGTCAAGTGATTCAGGGACACCTACAGGGTTGTCTGAGGTCCGTTGGACAAGGACAACTGTAGATGGGCCTAATGACTTGGGAGGTTCCGTCATAGTGAGTCGGCAAGGTTTCACTATGTAGCCTTTACAAAGACTTCCCTGGTACATAGTTACTCATTAGATTTTGCCAGTCGTACAAACGCAGTACACCTCACCAAGGTGGGTGACTAACAAAACCAAATCGAATGAACCTCTGCACCCCCCTTGGTAGAGCGAGCACTACGCCCCAGCCCCCATTGATGGCCCTCCAACAAAGCCAACTACACCCCCAGGTTCATCTAATTATTTAGCTAAGGGCGTCCCATTCCACCCGCATGGTTGCACTGTTATCCCGTGTGGTCACTCAATGAACAGGTCCTTACGGAGAGGTACTAAGGAAAATGGTCTGAGTCCCCTAAAATATCACAAGATCATCATCGGGATAATATCATCATATCATAAATATTCACATCATGTTTATTGATTAAGTTAAAGCAATAGCATAAGCTAGCCATAATAACCCAAAAGGTAAACAAGGATAAGGTAAATAAAGACTAGTCAATCCTTAGGTTTCCATAAAGTAACGCGGGAGGGCGAATTATAGAGTAAGTAGGACATAATAGGTCAGAGGACACTTGCCTTCACTAGGTTATTGCACAGGAAGATCTTCGGCAAGACACTCAGGAACCACGGGCTGCTCGTCGTCTAAATAAAGCAATTATACATTGAATACATTTGGAAAATGACAAATGAGCAGCACACCAATCATGTACAAACAAGTGAACACATCCCAAAAGAATAGTATACACTCAAGAGAGAGTTTGTGAACTAACGACATTTAGTAGTTGGTTATTGTTTAAGTGTTGTCTATCTCCATGATTACATAATCTAATTCTACTTATTTTAATGAGACATAAAACTTAAACTAGAGATAAGTCCGTACATCACATATTATTAATCTCACAAGATTAAACATCTATTTACCACTAGGGTTTTCTTTTTTACTTATCTTATTAAATAAATAAATTATTACATAAACTAACATATAGTCTAGGCATAAAATTAGAATACATAGACAGTGAATGATCATAATTTATTTGGACAGAGAATAATCATATGAACATTTTGCAATTTGAATCACTCAGTTTGGAGTTCATATGCAAAATATATAAAATAAACAAGTTTTGAAGTTTAAAATACAAAATTAGGCCTAAATCTGTGATTAAACAAAAGTCTAGGGTTCAATCTACGAGATTACAGGGGCCTACGCGCGAAAACTAGGGACGATGGGTTGATTTCAAACAAACCGAGGTCTCTTTAACAAATTTACCACACGAAGGGGTATCGGGCTCTCTCGGCCATCGGATCTCAGATCAACGGACGAGAACAGATCCGTGGGTGAGCGTGCAGACGCGGGCGCGCATTGACCAGCGGGCCAGGACGGTCCGCGACGGAGGGGGGGGGGAAGCGGACTGACCGGTCAGGCCTAGTGCCAAGGGCATAGGGGGTGATAGATGGGTCCATGCGCAGGGTGCGCGTGCGCGAAGCGGTATCCCGAGATATAGGCCATGCGATCGAGATGAGACGGTTGAGATCATCGCTGGAGGGGGGGTTGCGGCTACGGGCGCCGTCGCTCCTGCTCCTCGGCGGTGAAGTCGCTGGAGCTGGGGTGGGTGTGAGCTACAGGGGTTCCGAGGTCACCGAGGTTGGCCAAGATCGGCGAGAAGAACCCGACGAACTCACTAGTGGGGTTCTGGCCACGAGACCGAGGCCAGAGATGGGAGAACGGCGGAGGGAGAGCTCCGGGGCGGGTCGGGGGTAACTCCGACGAGGAATTCCGGCTGCGGGGGAGTGGCTATCGGGTGTGATAGGGCTCGGTCTAGCTCCGGCGAGGATACGAGAGTGCCATGGGTCAACACCGGGGTATGGGACAGGGCTGAGTTGGCTAGACACCGCGCGGGGCGCGACGAGCAAGCGCGACCAAACTCCGGCGAGGCCAAATTGGCTAAGGTCAGGTGCGAATAAGGAAAACCAAGCACGGGAACGGGTTTCTCACCTTGGGACGGAGCTCGGGGTGGCATGGCATGGCTTTCGACGGGCTGGATGGCCGACACGGCGGGCACGGAACTTCGGCGAGCACGAGCGGCGAGAGCAGAACACGAGAGAGGGTGAACTTGCGCAAAATGAGGCAGGGGAGAAAGAGCGGGTGTGGGTGGTGCTCAAAAGGGAGCTGGGGGTGTGTGGGCAGGTGAAGTGGTCGTGGTCCATACACCTCTGGATATGGAAAAATTAATTCAAAAATGATTTTTAATACAAAATTAATTCCAAAATCTTAGAAAAAACATAACTAATCTTTTTAGCTCTGATTCGATCCGTTCCAATTGCATTAGATTCATAATAATATTGTCCAAACAGTATAGTACTAATTTACATCATATTCCCCACTTTTATAATTGGATAATAATTTAACCTATGTTTAAATAGATTAATCATTTTAATTAAAAAAACTAAGTATGGTATTTTAACTTGGTTTTGATTCAATAGTAACTTAGATTATGGTGGGACTATTTATTTCTAATAAATATCTCCCCATAGGAATAACATTAATTGACAAAGAATATGTATATTACCAGTATTTAGCCTCACAAAACTTGGGAAAATCATATCTTCATAACTCCGAATTTAGTGGTTCTTGAGCCCACGATCTCGTAGCATCACGTAGAATATTATTATACAGTATGTTCTTATATTTGGTGTAATGTTAATTTTGCGTATACCATGTTTGTTTGTATTGTTACGATTAGCAGCGAGGTCACGAGAATCTGAAGATCATCCTGGTACCTGGAATCTCGAGTCTCAGGCAAGTTGTGCCCTTTATCACTTTTCTTTACCCAATAATGTTTCTCTTAATCACTTTGACATGCTCAGGTTAATTTGACGGGACCTAATAGGTTTCCCTAGACTTGTTTATCCCACACCTTGTTTACCACTAAACTTTTGGGTAGTTTTGCTATTGCTCTACCTGATTTTGGGATTAATATTACATTATGACCATGTTCCAGTTATACTATTGTTTTAATTATTGTTCATGACAAGATCATTGTGATAATTGGAATATGGAGCTTAACTTGAGATATCCGTGCCACTACAAGGGTGGAATGGGACGCCCTTGGCTGACTAATTAGGAGAGCTAGTGGAGGACTACCTTACCCAAAAGGGGCAAGGGCAGTAGGGGAGTTGTCGGTATAGGGAGGTTCTCGGGTCGATCATGCTGTGATGGCTTTTCGGATGAGGGATTCCTATCTTGCGCTCCATAGAAACTGTAGCGGGTTTTCTGAAGCTAGTGGAACTTTGTAAAGGCCTCGTAGTTGATCCCTAGCCATTCACCTCAGAAGTGTCTAAGGGTCCAGCTAACCCTAGCTGACGGGATACACGACTTGTAGGTAAAGGGCGCAACCTCTGCAGAGTGTAAAACTGGTATGTCAGCCGTGCTCACGAGTCACGGTCATGAACAGCTCAGGACTCTCGCATGATTAATTTATGGAACTAAACTTAATCTATCATATGTATTGCATCGCGGGTGTTATTATTAATTTTGATCTCTTACTTAATTGGGTTAGTATCTACTTATACTTAGTAACTGCTAATAAAATTTTGACTAACTTTAAAAGCAATGCTCAGCTTTAACCATATCCTTTTGTAAGCCTTATACTTCACATGAGCTCCCACCTTTGGTGACTTCATGCACATTATTCTCCACAACATGTTGAGTAATCAATGTATGTGAGCTCACCCTTATTGTACTCACATCCCCCAGGTCAAGGACAGGTACCACAGGATGAGGTGCGTGAAGGATACTGTGATGAGTACGTGAGTGGTCTAGACCGTCGTCTCCCAATCAACTATGGTTGCTGGATCGATGTCTTCGTATGATGTAAATATTTATTTTGTATAGAACTCCTATTATATAGTAAAGATGTGACATTTGTTTTTGTATCATGAGTCATCATACGTGTAAGACTTGATCATAGCACACTTAGTAATTATTTCGTGCCTAGTTTTTGGACCCTAAAATCCGGTGTGACAAATTTCTATAAACGCGACGTTCGTTTTGTATTTATAGTACCTCGCCATAGAATCGTTTTGCATGCATTCACTGTCTACTGTTTTGTTATTATTAATTTGACATTAAATTCTAATCTTTGTTTGGAAACACGGGCTTCATCAAATTCTATATATTTTCTCAGGGAAAAAAACTACTTGATCAAGGTCCTAACTGACCCATAGCGACTGTTTAAAACGTACAAGTATACGATCGATGAATAATAACGGTCGTAGTTCCATCATTCTCTCTCTCGATTACAACCGCGCTCAAACACAAATTATTCGAGAGAAACATGTCCAGTCCAGATGCAACTAGATTATGCCTGGACGGCTGGGCCAGGCCCACTCAGCCACATTGCTTCGTCGGATGGAATGAAGCCCGAGGCCCAGCCATCCCCTCCTCCTTCCCAGGCCGCTCGCAGAGTCGCAGTCGCACACGGAGAGACGTGGCAACAAAGAGGTCGACGAACGAGACAGAGAGCCGTTCCTCTCACCGCGCCGACCCCGACCAGCTCGCGAGCCTGGGGAAAGAAAAACGTGTCCAAAAACAACGGCGTTCCCCTGCGTGCGTTCCACCGTTACACGGCGCCTCCACGTCGCGTCGCGGGATATTCCCGAATCCCGTCGGCTCCTCGCCTGCCGCCGTGCCGCGGGCGCGCCTCACCTACTCCCCGGTCCAAACACCCGGCGCACCAGGGCCGCCACTCGCACAGCCGCAACTTCCCAAAAACAATCTAGGCGCTCGCGTCCGTACCCCCATAGACCGGGTCCACGCGCGCACGGGCGGGCGGGAATCCCCCTCCGTTGTTTCCTAGGCCGCACCGCAGTCGCCCTCGCCGCCTCCGTCTCCGTCGGTTCGTCGGGCGCAATAGAAAAACTACCGAACGCGCCGCCGCTCCTGCCCCGTATCTATACCACCGAAGGCGAGGAAGGGGGGCCAAGGACGAGCGCTTTTTCGTGCCCGCTGGCCATTGCCGCTGCTCACGAGCCTCCCGCCCCGCGCTGCCCTGCCCTCTGCGGCTCTGCCCCAACGAGCCCCAGGAGAGCCAGGTAAAGGAGCCGTCAAAAGCCCCCGCCGAGGAGAGCACGCAAGGGTAAGCCCACCTACCAACGAAGCCCCATCTCTTCGCCTTGCCCTTCTCCTTCGATTAGATTGGATCCCGGCCGCCGTCGCTGCAGGTGGGATCTGCTTTTTTTTTTCTTCTTCCTCTTCGCCGCTCCTTCCCTCGGGCCGTGTGTAGATCTGCACGTTCCCTGGCTTCTGCTCGGTTTCATGCCTTCATTCATCTCCGTCGAATTCCCAGTAGATACTACGTTCCATACTCTGTACGGTTATCGGATTATGCAGGCAATTTGATCTAGCTGGGTAGGTCGATAGGTTAGTTATGGCAAATAGGAATGTTGGCCTCATTTTCTCAAGAGTTGGCAAGTCAGGCAATAGACCTACGCCTGCTCTGAGTTCTGTCCATATATACTCCATGAATGAACTCAGCAATTCTGTTGAACGATTCGCGTTGTTATATACTGCGTGCCAGACCGACTCACGAACATTTTTTTCATATATTAATGCACTGTTACTCAAGGTCGTGATGGATCTGATATTCCGACTCCCAGTATTCGTGCGTGTCCCTAGTTAATCTATTGATGCTTGGAAGAAAGCTCTTTTTAACTCCTGTTCTATATCGATCACCTGGTGGTGATACATGTTTCATTCTTGGTTATTACTGCTTCTAAATCCGATTCTTTAAGCTACCGCTCTGTCTATAATCTGTTACCTCACCTGAGTATCGTACCTGATGGTTTTTTTTTTTTGGCTGCAGTCAGACATGGCGTCAACCGTTACCTTCAGCCTAATTAGCACCCAAGCTGGGTTGATCCATAAGCCAAGGAACCTTGGAGCCACAAGCTACGCTGGCTTAAAGGTGCCGAGCTTTGGCTCTGAATCATCATTCTTGGGTAGGAACGCATCCCTTCGGGCGGCTGTTACTACAAGGATTGTGCCCAAGGCAAAGTCTGGATCTCAGATATCGCCACATGCATCTTACAAGGTGGCGCTGCTCGGTGCTGCTGGTGGCATCGGTCAACCCTTGGGCCTATTGATTAAGATGTCTCCCCTGGTGTCCGAGCTGCATCTGTATGATATTGCTAATGTCAAGGGAGTCGCTGCAGATCTCAGCCACTGCAACACGCCCGCTCAGGTACTTGACTTCACTGGGCCCTCAGAGTTAGCCAGCTGCTTGAAAGGCGTGGATGTTGTTGTCATCCCTGCCGGGGTCCCAAGGAAGCCGGGCATGACTCGTGATGACCTTTTTAACATCAACGCGAGCATCGTCAAGTCACTTGTTGAGGCTGTCGCGGACAATTGCCCCGAGGCGTTCATCCATATCATCAGCAACCCGGTGAATTCCACCGTGCCAATCGCAGCAGAGGTTTTGAAGCAGAAGGGCGTCTACAATCTCAAGAAGCTTTTTGGGGTTACCACCCTGGATGTTGTCAGGGCTAACACATTTGTGGCGCAGAAGAAGAACCTTAAGCTCATCGATGTTGATGTCCCAGTTGTTGGTGGCCATGCTGGGATCACAATTCTGCCGTTGCTATCAAAGACCAGGCCGTCCGTCACCTTCACAGATGAGGAAGCTGAGGAGCTGACAAAGAGGATACAGAATGCCGGGACAGAGGTGGTGGAGGCAAAGGCTGGTGCTGGGTCTGCTACCCTGTCCATGGCCTACGCTGCTGCCAGATTCGTCGAGTCGTCTCTCCGCGCCCTGGCCGGTGACCCCGATGTTTACGAGTGCACATTTATCCAGTCCGAGGCAACCGATCTGCCATTCTTCGCAACAAGAGTCAAGCTCGGCAAGAGTGGTGTCGAATCCATCGTTTCTGCCGACCTCGAGGGAGTGACCGAGTGCGAGGCCAAGGCGCTTGACGCGCTTAAGGCCGAGTTGAAGGGAAGCATTGAGAAGGGTGTCGCCTTCGCCAGCAAACAGCAGGAGGCTGCTGCATCTGTTTGAAGTGAAGCAAGTGAATTGGATGTCCACAAGAGAATAAAGGGACAATGGTCTTGAATGGCTTTTAAGTTTTGCAGCCTAGAGTTTTTTGTTTTGTTTTGGTGTCAACGTGTAGGAGGAAGACGCAGAGATGGTTGCTGTTGCTGTTAGTTTCTAATTACTACGCGGGGACTGGACATCCATGCCCCCCCAAGTTATCGCATGTTTCTAAACCAGGCCCTGCTTAACACCACATATCTATTTTTTTTCTACTCTTGTATTGTGGTTCTGTTTGTAGCTTGTTCGAGTTTACGAACTACAAAGAAGCTAATAAAAACACTTGTATTGAAAGTGATGTGCTCCACCTCCAGGTTTGCATTGTCGTATTTTGCTACTTTTCAACAGAAAAGCCCTGGCTTCATTGGCTACAGAAGTTAACCTTTTCTTTTCATATGTAATTGTCTCATTGGTTGACTATACCTAGTAGAATTTGTTGTCTAAGACCTTGATGGCGACGATCGGGAACAGGGATGGCTGGAAGGTAGCATATGTTTCGGTGGATTCGGAGTTCAAGTACTATAAAAGCTATAAAAAATTGGTTCTGCTGTCCTGTTCTCTGATTGGGAGTTTCTACCTGGCTCTTACTGTTATGTTTTTTTCTGCCTGGAAGGCAGTCAAGGCGTGCATTTGTTACGCTTCAGTATATTGTCTTCTAGCTTGTTGCTTGTACGCCAGATCTGAAAAATTACATCGTCTTCTAGCTTGGGCGGCAAATCTGAAAATGGAATGCGCTGCCCGTGCACGCTTTGGTTTCGTATCCGCGGCCTGAATGCGATGCCTGTCGCGTCGACAACAAGAAGCACATGTGTGGTTGGTTGTGCAGTGTTTGTGGTTTGCAGTTGCTGAAGGCATGATGCGTGCAACAAGACAACACGTGTGACTGAACTTATGAATTGTTCTCTGAATGTTATGTTATGATCAACATAATAAATATGGAACACCGATCGCCTCCTTTTATTTGCAAAAAAAAAACTTTGAAGAATGGGGAATGAACATTCCATTATCCTCTTGCATAGAATGCAAGCAAAAGGACTAGCAGTATATTGCAGCAACTGACGTGAAGAGTGAGTTAGCTTAGAAAGCCGGGAACTCGATCCGGTTGCCGCAGGGCCTGCCGCTGGGGAGGACGGGGCAGTCGACGAAGCTGTCGCCGGCGGCGTCGACGCAGAAGTAGAGCTGGTAGAGCTGGCTGTTGCCGGCCTCGTCGCGGTTGCACTCCACGTAGGGCTCGAAGCCGGTGCCCTGGCGGATGGCGCCCTTGATCTGGCTCAGCGTGTAGTAGCCGCCGTCGGGCTTGACGCCGGCGGAGGTGAGCGCGCCGAGGACTCCCAGCTGGTCGCGGAGGCGCAGCGCGGCCTGGAAGTAGCCGTGCTCGTCGAAGACGTCGGCTGCGCAGGTGCCGTGCTTCTCCCACTCGTGGCCCCAGAAGCGCAGCCCGTCGTTGGACGGGCACGCCAGCGTCGGC
This sequence comes from Zea mays, assembly GCF_902167145.1. NCBI lineage: Eukaryota > Viridiplantae > Streptophyta > Magnoliopsida > Poales > Poaceae > Zea > Zea mays. The sequence continues at coordinate 217,939,283 of NC_050096.1, read as the reverse complement.
CACTTGGCGCGGAGGCTGCTCAGCAGGTCGCTCACCTGGAACGTACAGTACATGCCAGCATCAGTCAGCATCGGATTTTTTTTTTTTTTTTTGCCAATAGCAGAGAACAGAAAGACCTCGCCGAATGAACAGCAAAAGCGCCAACAATCTAAAGCGTAACGTACGTCGTGAGGACACAATGCAAAAGACGTACGTGTTGGCACTTGGCACGCGCGGATGAAACCCAAGAACACGCCGCCGCGGCATGATCAAACACATGCGGGGCGGGGCGGCGCGAGAGGAAGAGGGGAAGGGGAAGATGAAGAATCGCGTGTGCATGCACCTTCGACGGGTTGAAGGCGTTGTCGGGGCTGCAGTTCTGCGGGTACGTGCCGTCGTCGCGGTTGGGCCAGAGGCCGTGGATCCCGAAGTCCGCCGCCGGCTTGCCGGACTTGGGGTAGCAGCAGCTCTGCTTGGTGTCGCAGTAGGCCCCCGGCCACTGCAGCACGAGGTAGAAGAAGTCGTAGTCCTGCGCCGCCGCGCGCCCGGCGACGGCCAGGACGACCAGCAGGACGAGGGGCAGGGAGAGCCGGCGCGCCGCCGCCATGGCCGGCCGGATAGCGCTGGTACGGGTTGGTTCTTGGGAGCTAGATGGACGGGTGGACAGAGTAGAACTTTGTTGCTTGCAGCGCAGGGATCGAGGTGGGAGATGAAGGTTGCGAGGCGCTGGGGGTGCGAATTTATAGGAAGCTTTGGGCGTGGGATCGGGAGGCAGCTAGGGTGGATGTGGATCCACGGCAAGGCGACGGTGGCGCGCACGCATGCGTATGGCAACAAAATGGCAGTAGCGCGCGGGGGCATATTCCCACGGGGACGAAGAAAAAGGAAACGGAAACCTAATCGTGCAATTCAAGAAGCGAGTGATCGCTTGCTTGCCGCAGCCTGCTGCAAGACATGGAAGCTAATTAACGAGCGGCCGGCTGGGGTTGATAGGTGTGGAAGGCAAGTAGGGCCGTTTAGCTGGAGAGTGACAGGGAGCTCGACATGCATGCATGGCTTGTGTGTGTTGTGGACTTGTGGTCGGCACGGCGGGACCACTCAGTCTGAATAATCCGACCTGCGCGCAGCGTTCACGCTTCACGGACGGTTTTCTTTATTTATTTGGAATCCGTTTCTACTTATCATTGAACTAAAACTAATGAACGGATGGAAAATAATGCATACAGTGGATATTATTTGGTAGTGCTGGATATCGAGCCGACTCGACTCGACTCGACTCGACTCGACTCGACCCGACCGAGACCAAACTGGCTTGTTAAGATAACACTTGAATCGACTCGTGAAGGGACCGAGCCAGATAACTAGCTCGGTTTGACTCATTTGCGAGCTCGAGTTGGCTTTAGCTTGTTTAGCTCGCGAACCATAACAAAAAAAACAATATAATCAATTACTATTTAATTGTAGACCAATTTAATATTAGAAAAGATTAATAATACTCACAATTTCACGTACCACGTCAATCCAACATCAAATTATCAAATTTCATCACTTATTAGTTCATCCATTACAAGTGCGGGGGTATGTTTTTTGCTCATTTAAGTTAGCGAGCTCGACTAGTTAACAAACCGAACTGAGATGTTAGCTTAACTCGTGAAAGGTTTGAAACGAGCCGAGTCGAGCCCTAGTCAAACCGACCACGAGTCGAACGAGCTCACGGGACATGAGTATTTTGTCCAACCCTACTACTTTCTCGAGAGAGAACATTTACAGATTTACTCTTCCTTTTTGGGTTTCTGTAGAGAGGACTGTGGTCGAGAGTCCAACGCCGGTCTCCATCTCCAGTGACCAAGCGTGTAATCGAGGTTCCGCGCGCTTCTTTAATTTTCACACACACACCGCACACACAAAATAGGAGGATCGATGAGAAAAAAACTTGTGCACGATACGTGCGCAGTAGGGCACGTACGTCTCCTGGTTGGATATACCTTAGGGTGTACTGTTTGATTACACGGCGCGTAGGACCACCTCTTCGTTATCCCGGCGTGCTTTCCCGCTGCTGGGCAACGGCGGCGTACATACGTCGTGTCGCCGGTGAGCTTTCCTTGTCACGGTGGGGAAACAGGGGCGATCCAGCGGCCCAAGCGGCGGCAATCGTCATCGTGTACGTGGCGGCCGGAGCACGGACTTCTTTCTTATTTGGCAGCTAATAATAAGTATATATGAGACGTACGTGCCAACAAGGAGAAGAAGCCAGCAACAAGTTCTGCCACACACCATGGCAGGCAGGCAGGCAGGCAGCGTTACGCGACCATTTCACAGGAATCATGGTACCAACGGACCGCCATGTTGCTGGTGGAACCCCCTTAGCTTAGCTGGTGAATTGAAGCGGCCGACGTCACGTCACGTCACGTCACCGGCGAGGAACGTGGTCGGCTGTCGTGTGCGTGATCCAACAAAGCAGGATTAGGTCAAACGTAACACTTGTGAGTTGTGATGCAACAGAAAAGCTGTTCGTTTCGTGTTCGTCTCGCGTAACTCTCATCTGAGACGCCAAGTCTGTCGTTGCTTAATTGACACCATCTTTTTTTTTCCTTCTTCTTCTTCAAAAGGGTGGTTGAAAGCTACAAACGTTCAGCGTTTTGGACGTGACCCTCTTAGCTTGCTTCATCCATCTGTCTTCCTATCATGCATCCCCCTGCTTAAAGTCTTCCTCACTAGAAAATAAAAATAAAATAAATAAATAAATAAAGCTAATGGCACACTGGAGATGCGATGCTGATTACATACATGCAGGCGCACGCGGTTACCTTAGCTTTTTTAGTTTCATCAGTCTATGGAAAGCATCTCCTTAGCTACCTTAGTTTTTAGTTCAGTTCAGCGCCGCTTCTAACTGACAGGCTTTAGTCAGATGCCCTGGCTCGGTCAGGCCCCCGTCAATGATAGAGGTGCAGAGGAGCTTCGAATTGAGAACGAGTTGCAACCGAAGGACTGTTTAGTTCGCTGCCTAATTTACCATATTTTATCCAACTTTTCTGTCCATAGAAAGCATCAAATAAACGAGATATTCCACCACGCTCTGGATATTGTCGTCTATGAGCTTGTTCGGTTCTACCCAATCCATATAAATTAAGAGAGTTTTAATCCCTAGTAAGTCAAAATCTCTTCCAATCTGTATTAATCCCTTTAATTTATATGGATTGAAAATAACCGAACAAGTACGGGACATGCAACAACTGATACGAGAGTATGCATCACGAGGTCGCATCAACGCAAGTAAACTAAGCAGGCTTCAAATTATTGAACACACACTGAAATTTTTTTTGGGACTGTGTACGCGTTCCTGTTCAGACCTTTGAGGCAGTCAATGGTGTCCACACGTCCAAGGAGAACTGAACAACCATCAGCTTTGCCGAACAGCTGGGATAACTGGTCGTGACGTGACCTAATTATTGTCATTCAGCTACCGTTCAATCTCTAGGCCGAGCTCCAATCAACCCGCATCCGCTTAAACGCTAAGGGCTTGTTCGTTTTGGTGATAATCCACGTGTATTGGATGGGATTGAGCCGGTTTAAATTCATAACAAGTTAAAATTCACCTCAATTCCACCCAATACACTCTAATACATATGTAATATCAATAACCGAACAAGCCCTAAGACAGGAATTCGGGCTTAAGGCGTCAACCTTGCCTTCTATCGAGAGTTAGGCGCCTGCCTAAGGCTTGGAGGCGTCGCCGATG